>NC_135235.1:235921113-236549113 GCF_051348905.1 Ranitomeya variabilis
GTCAGCGGAGGCTCCGGCACATCATTGCTCTGGACCAGGGACATGCAACACATGGAGGAGCAGAATGCCACAAAGCCTGAAGCCCCATATTCTCCAGATAGAGGTGACCCAGAGGCCGGACCGTGTATGAACACCCGTCACATCTTCATACAGACAGGTCTACTGTGGCCCCAGACTGTGTCCCTCACCTTGTAGATCAGTGGGACAGGAGACATCTGATCGAACAGCAGGACGTGCGGCTTATTCTCCTGCTGCCAGCCGGACAAGAAGTGGATGTAGTTCTTATCTGTGATCTGGAAGAGACAGAGAAAATGTGCGAATGTTCCCAGTACGACCGGATATATCCCACCCCCGGAGCAGCGCTCACCTTGCCCACCAGATTCCCTGGTAGTAAACTCTCCACAAAGTGTCGCAGGTTCTCTCGTAAGACGGCATTGTGAAAGAAGGAAATCTTCCCGTTAATCACCCCCAAAATGGATGGGGTACTGTGTGCGCCAAGATGGTGAGCCAGCCGCCTCTCGTACCCAGCATGCACCACTCCTATGCCAACACCTAGAAAGATAAAATGTCAGCCGCATAAGAAATCACTGCACACATGTAGTACGACGGCTCCAGCAGAATAGTGAGTGCAGCTCTGGAGAATAATACAGGATGTAACTCAGGATCCGTAATGTAATGTATGTACACAGTGACTGCACCAGCAGAATAGTGAGTGCAGCTCTGGGGTATAATACAGGATGTAACTCAGGACCAGTAATGTAATGTATGTACACAGTGGCTGCACCAGCAGAATATTGAGTGCAGCTCTGGAGTATAATACAGGATGTAACTCAGGATCAGTAATGTATGTGCACAGTGACTGCACCAGCAGAATAGTGAGTGCAGCTCTGGGGTATAATACAGGATGTAACTCAGGACCAGTAATGTAATGTATGTACACAGTGACTGCACCAGCATAATAGTGAGTGCAGCTCTGCAGTATAATACAGGATGTTACTCAGGATCAGTAATGTAATGTATGTACACAGTGACTGCACCAGCAGAATAGTGAGTGCAGCTCTGGGGTATAATACAGGATGTAACTAAGGATCAGTAATGTAATGTATGTACACAGTGACTGCACCAGCATAATAGTGAGTGCAGCTCTGGAGTATAATACAGGATGTAACTCAGGATCAGTAATGTAATGTATGTACACAGTGACTGCAGCTCTGGGGTATATACATACCTATCCCTTCCAATTCCTGCACCACCTCCTTCCACACGGGCTCGATGTGGATGCAGCTGAAGCACCAGTCGGAGGTGATCTTGATGAGGTAGGGTTTGCGGAAGCTATCGGGGACCACCTCGTTGATGTAGTGGGAGAATTGCAGGAGATACTTTTCATCGGTGGAATCCCTGCGCTCGGAATTAAAGGGAAAGTGGAAGAACGACTCATCGAAGTAGAAGCTGTCGTGGAAATGGCGGAAGTGATGGTGCTGCTGCTGCTGGGAGTAACCCTGGTTCTCTCCTACGTCTCCATAGCGGTCATAGTTCATCCTCTTTTCTTCGTTTGAAAGAATCTAAGGAGTCGGAGGTCACAGAACATTAATGCCGCAGACGTGTAACTCTACCATCGAGCAGCGGAAACTGCAGACCCCTGTATGGATGAGAAAACCATGGCGGCTTCTCCAGGACACAGCGACTACTGTCCTGCGAGTCTCACACTGCAGCTCAGCTCCAGTGTCTGATCATCGTGGGAAGTTACACTGTTGACACCCGCGTTACACTGCGTCTCATGCACTTTACTGACTTGGATGAATCTGTCTTTCGCTCTTGGGTTCTTATTCTTACATGGCCGCTCCCTGCTACATGGCTGCACCCCACACCCTGTTACATGGCATCGCCCCATTACATGGCTGTGCCCCGCGTTCAGTTACATGGCCTCGCCCCATTACATGGCTGCACCCCGCACCCTGTTACATGGCCTCGCCCCATTACATGGCTGCACCCCGCACCCTGTTACATGGCTGCACCCACTATATAGCTGCACCCCGCACCCTGTTACATGGCCTCGCCCCATTACATGACTGCACCCCGCTCCCTGTTACATGGCCACGCCCCATTACACGGCTGTACCTCGTTACATGGCCGCTCCCCGCTACATGGCTGCACCCCGTTACATGTCCTCGCCCCATTACATGGCTGCACCTCGCACCCCGTTACATGTCCTCACCCCATTACATGGCTGCGCCCAGTGTTCAGTTACATGGCTGTGCTCAGTCTCGTACCTCATACGCTTTGCTGACTTGGATGAATTTGTCTTCCGCTCCCGGGTTCTTGTTCTTATCCGGATGCCTGAAATGAGTGAGACATTTATTACAAATAAAGTAACAGCAGGTAGAAAGACGGAAACAACCCAGTGCTGCCGCAGTAATAGTAATGGTCAGAGATCTGAGATTTTTAGGCTCTTCTGTAATAATTATGGAGGGTCCCGGACAGACAATATGGCAGAGGTCACTACAGGGGGCGCTATAAAGACCATGCCTGACGGCACCCACCACTCTCTGGCCAGCTTCTTGTAGGCTTTCTTGATGTCCGCCTGGCTTGCTGTCCGGCTCACACCGAGAACGCGATACGGGTCAAAGTCGGCTGCTGACAGGATCTTGAGAGCGAGGATTAGAAAGACCAGAAACTGCCAGAGGAGGCGCAGTTTTCGGTGGCCCATGTCTCAAAGTCACTGAAAAAGAGAAATCATTTGTAATAAAGCTTCAGGTCACAGCAGAAATGACCCTGCTCCAGTCACATCCAGAGCTGCAAAAAGGAAGTGAGCGGTTACATCATGGCTCATGCTCCAGTCACATCCAGAGCTGCAGAAAGGAAGTGAGCGGTTACATCATGGCTCATGCTCCAGTCACACCCAGAGCTGCAGAAAGGAAGTGAGCGGTTACATCATGAATCATGCTCCAGTCACATCCAGAGCTGCAGAAAGGCAGTGAGCGGTTACATCATGGCTCATGCTCCAGTCACATCCAGAGCTGCAGAAAGAAAGTGAGCGGTTACATCATGGCTCATGCTCCATTCACATCCAGAGCTGCAGAAAGGAAATGTTCCCCCCTCCCAAAGCAGCCACGCACGCGGGACTTCCCACCTGCCAGAGCCGCCGCGGACACCTCCTCCCCAGTACCGTAGCGCACCCCCAGTACCGCAGTGCAATGGGGACATCCCCCTCACCGCCAGAGCAGACGCACACCGGGGACATCCCCCTCACCGCCAGAGCAGCCGCACACCGGGGACATCCCCCTCACCGCCAGAGCAGCCGCACACCGGGGACATCCCCCTCACCGCCAGAGCAGCCGCACACCGGGGACATCCCCCTCACCGCCAGAGCAGCCGCACACCGGGGACATCCCCCTCACCGCCAGAGCAGCCGCACACCGGGGACATCCCCCTCACCGCCAGAGCAGCCGCACACCGGGGACATCCCCCTCACCGCCAGAGCAGCCGCACACCGGGGACATCCCCCTCACCGCCAGAGCAGCCGCACACCGGGGACATCCCCCTCACCGCATATCAGGAGTTTCCTGCACAAGACGCAGATCAGTACTGCAGACGCTGCACCGTGGCGGCCGCACACACCGGCACATTCTGATGCAGGACATGATGCAGGTCTGTGTGTTACTATGGACCTCGTTGCTCCCAATAGTCAGACCCCAAAATCACAAAATGCACAAATCCCCTGCAGTAAATAATAACAGCGCAGGAGATCACCGGGGGCTCCGGGGTTAAGGTGTTCTGATAAGAGCGGGGGCGCGGGGCTGTGAGGGGGCGCGGGGCTGTGAGGGGGCGCGGGGCTGTGAGGGGCCGCGGGGCTGTGAGGGGCCGCGGGGCTGTGAGGGGCCGCGGGGGGCCGCGGGGCTGTGAGGGGCCGCGGGGCTGTGGGGGGGCGCGGGGCTGTGGGGGGGCGCGGGGCTGTGGGGGGGCGCGGGGCTGTGGGGGGGCGCGGGGCTGTGGGGGGGCGCGGGGCTGTGGGGGGGCGCGGGGCTGTGGGGGGGCGCGGGGCTGTGAGGGGGCGCGGGGCTGTGGGGGGCGCGGTTACGCGGTGCAGCCCCGGCTCTGTCAGCAGGCAGCAGTGTGAATGAGGGCAGAGCAGGACACGACCTCACTCTCGGCGCCTCTGGCGGTTTTCCTGCGTCTCGCTGTCCGTGGTGTGACCGCGGCCCTGCACATACGGGGGCACACAGCTGTCACTGTGACCGGGAGCGACGGCTGCAAGTGACATAACCGGACATGATGTAACCGGCGCCGCCGCGGCTGCTCCTCCGCGCTCAGGCCGCTCCTCACCTGCTCCCCGGCCGCTCGCTGCGTCCTCCCGTGCGGGGGCTGCTCCCGGTTCCGCTCTCCGCTCCCGGCTCCGCTCACCGCCCCATCACGGCCTGAATCTCACCTCACAGACGGAACCGGAAGACGAACCGCAAGCCCCGCCCATCAGCCTTCTCCAAATCCGGCTGACTGACAGCGGTCTCCTCCAATCAGCGGCCGCCGCCCTTGATTGGCAGTCCGGTCTCCCTGTCAACATTGCTATGGATACCTTCTACAGCCCGCCCGGATCGCCCCACGTGATCTGTCCCCTAACGCCCTGCGGTTGCTATAGCAATGGAGCCGACACTCCGTGTTTCTGCGCTGCGCTTAACCCCTTCCTCCCCTTTGCCTGTCATCCTGCGTCCTCCTCAGCTCACAGCCGGGACATTCATCCTCCTCAAGTGTCACTGCGCATGTATGCCTGCGTGCTGAAATCCTCTGTGCTGCTGCGAGCCCTGCTCCACAAGATCAGCTCCCTCCTGTCCTGAAATCCTCTGTGCTTCTGCAAGCCCGGCTCCACAAGATCAGCTCCCTCCTGTCCTGACATCCTCTGTGCTGCTGTGATCCTTTTCTTCAAAAAGGGAAGAAGATGGAGCCAGGAAGTCACAGGCCAGTAAGCCTTACTTCTATATCAGAAAGATCCGTGAACACATTGTTACACAGCATGTATGTAAGCACTTGGATAAGAATACAGCAATGAGCCAGCAGAGGTTTGTAGCAAACAAGTCATCCAGACTAATCTCCTTCCATGATGGAATCACTGACTGGGTGGATCAGGGAAATGTGGTAGATATAGTATATCTCGACTTCAGCAAAGCTTGTGATAAAGTATCTCATACTATCCTAATTGAAAAAATGACCAAGTATGGGACTGACAAGGCTACTGTTAGGTGGATTCATAACTGGCTCAGTGATCGTACTCAAAGAGTCATAAATAATAAATTGCTGCACATCCAATTGGAAGAGTGTTTAAAGTGGGGACCACAAGGCTCTGTCCTGACCACAGTGTTACAAGTGGGGACCACAAGGCTCTGCCCTGGCTCCAGTGTTACAAGTGGGGACCACAAGGCTCGGTCCTGTCCCCAGTGTTACAAGTGGGGACCACAAGGCTCTGTCCTGGCTCCAGTGTTACAAGTGGGGACCACAAGGCTCGGTCCTGTCCCCAGTGTTACAAGTGGGGACCACAAGGCTCGTCCTGGCTCCAGTGTTACAAGTGGGGACAAGAAGGCTCGGTCCTGTCCCCAGTGTTACAAGTGGGGACCACAAGGCTCGTCCTGGCCCCAGTGCTACAAGTGGGGACAAGAAGGCTCTGTCCTGGCCCCAGTGTTACAAGTGGGGACCACAAGGCTCTGTCCTGGCTCCAGTGTTACAAGTGGGGACTACAAGGCTCAGTCCTGGCTCCAGTGTTACAAGTGGGGACCACAAGGCTCTGCTCTGGCTCCAGTGTTACAAGTGGGGACCACAAGGCTCTGCTCTGGCTCCAGTGTTACAAGTGGGGACCACAAGGCTCGGTCCTGTCCACAGTGTTACAAGTGGGGACCACAAGGCTCGTCCTGGTCCCAGTGTTACAAGTGGGGACCACAAGGCTCTGTCCTGGCCCCAGTGTTACAAGTGGGGACTACAAGGCTCAGTCCTGGCCCCAGTGTTACAAGTGGGGACCACAAGGCTCAGTCCTGGCCCCAGTGTTACAAGTGGGGACCACAAGGCTCTGTCCTGGCCCCAGTGTTACAAGTGGGGACCACAAGGCTCTGTCCTGGCCCCAGTGTTACAGGTGGGGACCACAAGGCTCTGTCCTGGCCCCAGTATTGTTCAACATTTTTATAAATGATCTAGATAAGGGAACTGATCACATTTGCAGATGATGTAAAGCTAGGAGGGATAGCGAAGACTAGAGAAGACAGAGAAATGAGTTAGAAGGATCTAGACAATCTTGGACAATTGGCAGAATAGAATGGTATTTAACAGGGAGAAATGCAAGATTCTACATCTGGGCAAGAAAAATGGAATTTGTATCTATAGAAAGTAAGGAATAGAACTAAGCAACAGGACGTGTGAAAAAGACTTGGGTATACTAATAGATCACAGACTGCACGAGTCAACAGTCCACATATAAAAAGCAAAAGGGCTGACAGCACTCACTCATCTAGGGCGCCCGTTCCTTGTCCAGGGAACCTTCCTGGATATTCCAAAGTCATCCAATAAAAAATGAACAGCGCTCCACCCAGGTGTAGAAACCTTCAAGTAACTCTTTATTCAGCCACAGAATACATAGCGACGTTTCGACCAGCTACTGCTTGATAAAGACCAGTAGCTGGTCGAAACGTCGCTATGTATTCTGTGGCTGAATAAAGAGTTACTTGAAGGTTTCTACACCTGGGTGGAGCGCTGTTCATTTTTTATTGGATGCATGAGTCAACAGTGTGATGCAGCAGCAAAAAAGGCAAACACAGTTCTAAGATGTGATAAGAGAAGCACAGAGTCCAGATCACGTGAAGTAATTATCTCCTCTACTCCTCCTTGGTCAGGCCCCATCTGGATACTGGTTCCAGTTCTGGGCTCCACATTGTAAGAAATACATTGAAACACTGGAGCAAGTTCAGAGAAGAGCGACCAGGATGGTGAGCGGACGGCAGAGTATGTCCTAGGAGGAACAGGTAAAGGATCTGGAAATATTTATCTTGCAAAAAAGAAGACTAAGAGGAGACTTAATAGCTGTCTACACATATCTGAAGGGTTGTCACAGTGTAGAGGGATCATCATTACTCCCATGTACACATGGAAAATCGAGAAGCAATGGAAGGAAACTGAAAGGGAGAAGATACAGATTAGATATTAGATGGGTGACAGTGAGAGTGATCAATGAGTGAAACAGGCGGCCACAAGAGGTGGTGAGTTCTCCTTCAATGGAAGTCTTCAGAGGCTGGACAGACATCTGTCTGAGATCGTTGAGTGACTCCTGTATGGAGCAGGGGGTTGGACACAATGACCCCGGAGGTCCCTTCCAGCTCTGACATACTAGGATTTTATGATCCCTGCTCCACAATATCGGCACACTCCTCTGCTGAAATCCTCTGTGATCCCTGCTCCTAAAGATCGTCACACTCCTCTGCTGAAATCCTCTGTGATCCCTGCTCCACAAGATCGGCACACTCCTCTGCTGAAATCTTCTGTGATCCCTGCTCCACAAGATCAGCTTCCGCCTTTCCTGACATACTCTGTGCTGCTGAGTTGATGTCCAAGTGTCTATCCATAGAGGATTTATCTCTGCCGGCTGCGGTGAAGACGAGGGGAGATGATTGCACCAAAGTCATCGACTTTCACCAAACGTCATTGAAAATTGAACAGAGACGATCTGTGGATGGAGCCGATGTTTCCTGTTTGGTGCAAATAAGGCGACCGCAGCCCCCGGCCTGAAATGTAGCAGAGTCTGCTGGACGTGCAGTGCGGAGACAATGCAGATAAACCCTGTGTTCAAAGGACAACTCCACCCATTATTTCTCAGATGAAGATTTGCAGCCACAACGTGTTGGGGTCCTGGCACCACCCAGAGGTGAAATATCATTTATCTGTCACATTTATTTTTTTTTTTCTACTTTATAATTTTTTTGTATCTGGACAATGCTGTACATGCTACGCAGTGCTGTGCCAGCCCATCTCTATCTCCCTGCAGTCCTGCATCAGCCCAGCTCTAGCTCCCAGCAATTCTGCGATAGCCCGACTCTATATCCCTACAGTCCTGCGTCAGACCATCTCTATCTCCCTGCAGTCCTGCATCAGCCTGGTTCTATATCCCTGAAGTCCTGCGTCAGACCGCCTTTTGATCCCTGTATTCCTGCGTCAGACCATCTCTATCTCCCTGCAGTCCTGCGTCAGCCCAGCTCTATCACCCAGCAGTCCTGTGACAGGCCGGCTCTATATCCCTGCAGTCCTGAGTCAGGCCGGCTCTATATTCCTGCAGTCCTGCGTTAACCCGGCTCTATATCCCTGCAGTACTACGCCAGACCAGCTCTATATCCCTGCAGGCCTGTGTCAGCCCATCTCTATCTCCCTGTAGTCCTGTGTCAGGCCAGCTCTATCTCCCTGCAGTCCTGCGTTAGAACAGCTCTATCTCCCTGCAGTCCTGTGTGAAACCAGCTCTATCTCCCTGCTGTCCTGTATCAACCCAGCTCTATCTCCCTGCAGTCCTTCATCAACCCAGCTCTTTCTCCCTGCAGTCCTGCGTCAAACCAGCTCTATCTCTCTGCAGTCCTGTATCAACCCAGCTCTATCTTCCTGCAGTCTTGTGTGTTCTGTGTCCCCCTCATCATCATGGCAGACCCTCCACCACTGTCTTGGGATCAGCACAAGTGAAGCATCCACACCTGACAAGCAACATCAACATTACGAGGAATATACACGTGAAATAGATCTCTCTCTGTAATGACTCTATAGAATATAAAAAATGAAATTCACTTTTTGTATTGAAGAACTGAAATAAATTCACTTTTTGATGATGTTCTAATTTTGTGAGAAGCCCCTGCATGTATATAATACTGTCATGTTAGTGTCACCATTGGGGCCCATCTAACTACGCAGTTTCAGGTGCGCGCCGTCTACTATCCCAGTACACCGGCCAGCCACTGACACTTTTTTCTTTAAATCCGTTACGTTGATACTTTCAGCATTTTTGCAGCATTTTTTCTCTATGCAAATGAATGGGAAAGAAAAATGCAAGTGAAATCGCTGCAAAAATGGTCATAAAACCCGTAAAAACGCACGCACTGTGCTCAGCATTATTCCTGCCAACACTCTGCCGCAAAACAAAAACGGTGCATGGGAACAGACCCTACGGGTTTTTTTCTGAATGTAAAACAAATGAGCACAGAAATGCTAAATCCCCGCGGTTTCGGCACTGACGCTTCGGGGTCGATGGCGGTCTTGGCTGCATTGATCTTATGGCTGTACCCTCTGACCGGCAGGGACCCCTGAGCATCGGCAGTGGAGCCAGAGGGGATGTAGCAGGGGAGTTTGTGGGACTTGGACTTTTTATTATGCTCTTGCAGTCTTGTTGGTGGAATATTTCAGGATTGGGGCCTCGTTTTGTCTACAACCGGTCCTGCGCTGGGGCTGTGAGGGGTGATGGATGCCTCCAGCAGCAGTGACTGGAGCAAGCGCTGATCGCTGCGGATCGACCATTAATGACAGCGTGTGATCCTACTGGGGTGTCCATCACCTTCCCAACTCCTGTGCGGCATCATTGTCCCCTATACCCTGCAGGGTCTGCTGAGGGTCCCCATTTCGACCATCCTGGTTCCCCTATATAACCCCGTCCTAGTATACAGCAAGAGGCCAGCAGAAGTTTACATGCAGCTCTGGATGTGACTGGAGTAAGGGGTGCAGGATGTTATGGCGCCCCCTATGAATCAGACGCGATAACAGACTCTTCCCCTGCGGACGACAATCCTCTTGTAAATCTTTAATATAAACTCTTGGCTCCTATATACAAAGTGTTCAGCATTTACAGGCGTCTCCACCAGTCGTTAATTGGTCGATATGGATCCTGAGTGACACCTGTCATGGAGGACATCATGCAGTTCCCATTCCTGGCCAGTAGGAGGCGCCATAGAAAAGATGGCCATGGTTTCCTGCACGGTCACCACTACTTACCGCCACTTACAGTTTTATTCTGTCTGCAAATCCATCGCAGTCCACTAGAGGGCAGGATCGATAGCACTTGTTCATCCAGTACTCCCCATTTCATGAAGACAATGCAAATAAATGGCAGTGAAGACTGACACGTCACAGGCAGAGAGCAGTAGGTGAGAGAGGTAAGGACACAGCTGGATGACGACCCCCATCATTATACCATGTCAGTGGCATGGTGGTCCCCGGAGAGTCACGGGTTAATGTCTGCGCAGTGAAGGCACCGTCGGTGATCAGTGATTATAAATCCTGGGGTGCAGCTCCGCGGCTTATAATTAACAGCGGTTTATAATGTCGTATACTCCAGTCACACCCAGAGCTGCAGCCAGGAGCCAGTGTGGTCGCACTCTGCTGCGGTGCATCGTGGCAGCTGTATTGTGAGTGCAGCTCTGGATGTGACTGGAGGACAGGGTGTGTATGTGGCGGGTGTGCAGGTTATATCTGGAGGTGTCGGGGTGCAGGGGTGACCCTGTCACAGGTCGGAGGAGATCTGTAGTCCGTGCGAGGGCCCCGGAGCCGAGTCCCGGTCATGTCGGCTGCAGCGGGAGACAAGTCTCTGTGTTGGTGCGCCAGTCACTCCTCACTCTCGCCATCCCGCTGAGCGGCTGGTGGAGACTCCTCTTCCTGTCGGCGCTGGTGTCGGCCGATGTTCTCGGCCGGAGATAGCGCCTCCTCTGCCGTGTTCAGGTAGACGTTAAACATGGCTCCTTCCTGGCTCAGCTCCTTGCCACAGGCCTGACAGCTGCAGCGCAAGATCTTCTCCACCAACTTGTCCACCCGGGGGACCTCCTCGTTCCCAGGACACTCCAGCGTGACCTGTCCGGCACACAGAAAATAGCTGATAATGGCGGAGGACCCCAAAGAGCAGGTGTGACCCCCGTCTAATACCACCCTAGACCTGAGGGAACAGTGTGACACATGGATGTCCGAGGAGGAACGCAGCCTGCACCGGCCTCCTGGTATTGGAGGGGCTCTCCACCACCCCTCAAAGATCAGAAATTTCCAGAACATTGTCTATTGGGCATTACCCAACCCCACAAGTGTCCGCTGGGCATTACCCGACCCCACAAGTGTCCGCTGGGCATTACCCGACCCTCCAAGTGTCCGCTGGGCGTTACCCGACCCTCCAAGAGTCCGCTGAGCCTTACCCGACCCTCCAAGTGTCCGCTGGGCATTACCCGACCCCTCCAAGTGTTCGCTGGGCATTACCCGACCCTCCAAGTGTGCGCTGGGCCTTACCCAATCCTCCAAGTGTCCGCTGGGCATTACCCGACCCTCCAAGTGTCCGCTGGACATTATACAACCCTCCAAGTGTCCGCTGGGCATTACCCGACCCTCCAAGTGTCCGCTGGGCATTATACGACCCTCCAAGTGTCCGCTGGGCATTACCCGACCCTCCAAGTGTCCGCTGGGCATTACCCGACCCTCCAAGTGTCCGCTGGGCATTACCCGACCCTCCAAGTGTCCGCTGGGCATTACCCGACCCTCCAAGTGTCCGCTGGGCATTACCTGACCCTCCAAGTGTCCGCTGGACATTACCCGACCCTCCAAGTGTCCGCTGGACATTACCCGACCCTTCAAGTGTCCGCTGGGCATCACCCGACCCTCCAAGTGTCTGCTGGGCATTACCCGACCCTCCAAGTGTCCGCTGGGCATTACCCGACCCTCCAAGAGTCCGCTGGGCATTACCCGACCCCCCAAGTGTCCGCTGGGCATTACCTGATCCTCCAAGTGTCCGCTGGGCATTACCCGACCCTCCAAGTGTCCGCTTGGCATTACCCGACCCTCCAAGTGTCCGCTGGGCATTACCCGACCCTCCAAGTGTCCGCTGGGCATTACCCGACCCTCCAAGTGTCCGCTGGGCATTACCCGACCCCCCAAGTGTCCGCTGGGCATTACCCGACCCTCCAAGTGTGCGCTGGGCCTTACCCGACCCTCCAAGTGTCCGCTGGGCATTACCCGACCCTCCAAGTGTCCGCTGGACATTACCCAACCGTCCTAGTGTCCGCTGGGCATTACCCGACCCTCCAAGTGTCCGCTGGACATTACCCGACCCTTCAAGTGTCCGCTGGGCATCACCCGACCCTCCAAGTGTCTGCTGGGCATCACCCGACCCTCCAAGTGTCCGCTGGGCATTACCCGACCCTCCAAGAGTCCGCTGGGCATTACCCGACCCCCCAAGTGTCCGCTGGGCATTACCTGATCCTCCAAGTGTCCGCTGGGCATTACCCGACCCTCCAAGTGTCCGCTGGGCATTACCCGACCCTCCAAGTGTCCGCTGGGCATTACCCGACCCTCCAAGTGTCCGCTGGGCATTACCCGACCCTCCAAGTGTCCGCTGGGCATTACCCGACCCTCCAAGTGTCCGCTGGACATTACCCAACTGTCCTAGTGTCCGCTGGGCATTACCCGACCCTCCAAGTGTCCGCTGGGCATTATACGACCCTCCAAGTGTCCGCTGGACATTACCCGACCCTCCAAGTGTCCGCTGGGCATTATACGACCCTCCAAGTGTCCGCTGGGCATTACCCGACCCTCCAAGTGTCCGCTGGGCATTACCCGACCCTCCAAGTGTCGCCTGGGCATTACCTGACCTTCCAAGTGTCGCCTGGGCATTACCCGACCCTCCAAGTGTCCGCTGGGCATTACCCGACCCTCCAAGTGTCCGCTGGGCATTACCCGACCCTCCAAGTGTCCGCTGGGCATTACCCGACCCTCCAAGTGTCCGCTGGGCATTACCCGACCCCCCAAGTGTCCGCTGGGCATTACCCGACCCTCCAAGTGTGCGCTGGGCCTTACCCGACCCTCCAAGTGTCCGCTGGGCATTACCCGACCCTCCAAGTGTCCGCTGGACATTACCCAACCGTCCTAGTGTCCGCTGGGCATTACCCGACCCTCCAAGTGTCCGCTGGACATTACCCGACCCTTCAAGTGTCCGCTGGGCATCACCCGACCCTCCAAGTGTCTGCTGGGCATTACCCGACCCTCCAAGTGTCCGCTGGGCATTACCCGACCCTCCAAGAGTCCGCTGGGCATTACCCGACCCCCCAAGTGTCCGCTGGGCATTACCTGATCCTCCAAGTGTCCGCTGGGCATTACCCGACCCTCCAAGTGTCCGCTGGGCATTACCCGACCCTCCAAGTGTCCGCTGGGCATTACCCGACCCTCCAAGTGTCCGCTGGGCATTACCCGACCCTCCAAGTGTCCGCTGGGCATTACCCGACCCTCCAAGTGTCCGCTGGGCATTACCCGACCCTCCAAGAGTCCGCTGGGCATTACCCGACCCCCCAAGTGTCCGCTGGGCATTACCTGATCCTCCAAGTGTCCGCTGGGCATTACCCGACCCTCCAAGTGTCCGCTTGGCATTACCCGACCCTCCAAGTGTCCGCTGGGCATTACCCGACCCTCCAAGTGTCCGCTGGGCATTACCCGACCCTCCAAGTGTCCGCTGGGCATTACCCGACCCCCCAAGTGTCCGCTGGGCATTACCCGACCCTCCAAGTGTGCGCTGGGCCTTACCCGACCCTCCAAGTGTCCGCTGGGCATTACCCGACCCTCCAAGTGTCCGCTGGACATTACCCAACCGTCCTAGTGTCCGCTGGGCATTACCCGACCCTCCAAGTGTCCGCTGGACATTACCCGACCCTTCAAGTGTCCGCTGGGCATCACCCGACCCTCCAAGTGTCTGCTGGGCATTACCCGACCCTCCAAGTGTCCGCTGGGCATTACCCGACCCTCCAAGAGTCCGCTGGGCATTACCCGACCCCCCAAGTGTCCGCTGGGCATTACCTGATCCTCCAAGTGTCCGCTGGGCATTACCCGACCCTCCAAGTGTCCGCTGGGCATTACCCGACCCTCCAAGTGTCCGCTGGGCATTACCCGACCCTCCAAGTGTCCGCTGGGCATTACCCGACCCTCCAAGTGTCCGCTGGGCATTACCCGACCCCCCAAGTGTCCGCTGGGCATTACCCGACCCTCCAAGTGTGCGCTGGGCCTTACCCGACCCTCCAAGTGTCCGCTGGGCATTACCCGACCCTCCAAGTGTCCGCTGGACATTACCCAACTGTCCTAGTGTCCGCTGGGCATTACCCGACCCTCCAAGTGTCCGCTGGGCATTATACGACCCTCCAAGTGTCCGCTGGACATTACCCGACCCTCCAAGTGTCCGCTGGGCATTATACGACCCTCCAAGTGTCCGCTGGGCATTACCCGACCCTCCAAGTGTCCGCTGGGCATTACCCGACCCTCCAAGTGTCGCCTGGGCATTACCTGACCTTCCAAGTGTCGCCTGGGCATTACCCGACCCTCCAAGTGTCCGCTGGGCATTACCCGACCCTCCAAGTGTCCGCTGGGCATTACCCGACCCTCCAAGTGTCCGCTGGGCATTACCCGACCCTCCAAGTGTCCGCTGGGCATTACCCGACCCTCCAAGTGTCCGCTGGGCATTACCCGACCCTCCCTGCCTCCTGCTGTGTCAGCGTGTTGTGGGTCACACAGGGAACTGTAATAGTTTTGTATTGTGCGCAGCAGAACAGGACCGGCGCCCGCGCTCTCCATCTTTCCTCCTGTTGGCAGAGAACCTGTTTCAGTTCTGGGTGTCGCTCTAACGTCCGGGTTAGAAAGGAACGACGCAGAGAAGATAAGCGGGACCTCGACCTATGTAATGGACGACGCTCTGCACTCGGCAGCACGAGATCACAGATGATGTAAGGAGTGGAGAGGAGCTCTAGCTCATAGGACACCTGGAGGGACTCGTAACTCGCAGGAGGCTCCTAGTAGGCGCCATGTTAGGTACGCAGCACTACTGCGGAGTAATGACTATCAGTTCAGAAGGCTCTGGCTCTGGCGGGTGGGAATGGTTTACACCTGGGGACAGGTTCCCCTTACAGGGCATGGCCATATGTATATATTTTTCTTCTGATAGTGGGGGGCTTTGGTAGTGGTTGACATCCCCACAATAGGTGACACTCACCACGTCCCACATGGACTTGGCTGGCATGCAGGAGTCGCAGTGCACCAGGGACTCTGTTGACTGCGGAAACGTGTTGGGGACGCTGTAACTGAAGCACTGACCCAGGCAGGCCCTGAAAGCGAAAAGAGCAAATATGAGGTCAGCATCTGCGACAAGAGAAGCCTCCTGAGCATGCACAGAGAGCGCCCCCTACACACAGAGCGCCCCCGCACAGAGCGCCCCCCACACACAGAGCGCCCCCTGCACACAGAGCACCCCCTGCACACACAGAGCGCCCCCCCCGGACACAGAGCGCCCCCTACACACAGAGCGCCCCCCGCACACAGAGCGCCCCCTACACACAGAGCGCCACCCGCACACAGAGCGCCCCCTGCACACAGAGCGCCCCCCGCACACAGAGCGCCCCCCACACACAGAGCACCCCCTACACACAGAGCGCCCCCCGCACACAGAGCGCCCCCTACACACAGAGCGCCCCCCGCACACAGAGCGCCCCCTACACACAGAGCGCCCCCTGGATACAGAGCACCCCCTACACACAGAGCGCCCCCCGCACACAGAGCGCCCCCTGCACACAGAGCGCCCCCTGCACACAGAGCGCCCCCGCACACAGAGCGCCCCCTGCACACACAGAGTGTCCCCCGCACACAGAGTGCCCCCTACACACAGAGCGCCCCCCACACACAGAGCGCCCCCTACACAGAGCGCCCCCTGGATACAGAGCACCCCCTACACACAGAGCGCCCCCCGCACACAGAGGGCCCCCCACACACAGAGGGCCCCCTACACACAGAGCACCCCCTGCACACAGAGCGCCCCCCGCACACAGAGGGCCCCCTACACACAGAGCACCCCCTACACACAGAGAGCGCCCCCTACACACACAGAGCGCCCCCCGCACACAGAGCGCCCCCCGCACACAGAGCGCCCCCCGCACACAGAGGGCCCCCCGCACACAGAGAGCCCCCCGCACACATGGTACCTTCTGCACACAGGGCGTCCCCCCGCACACAGAGCGCCCCCCGGACAGAGCACCCCCTGCACACACAGAGCGCCCCCCGCACACAGAGCGCCCCCCGCACACAGAGCGCCCCCTGCACACAGCGCCCTCCCGCACACAGAGCGCCCCCTACACACAGAGAGAGCCCCCCGCACACAGAGCGCCCCCCGCACACAGAGCGCCCCCTACACACAGAGCGCCCCCTGCACACAGAGCGCCCCCCGAACACAGAGCACCCCCTGCAAACACAGAGCGCCCCCCCCCGCACACAGTGCGCCCCCCGCACACAGAGCGCCCCCTACACACACAGAGCGCCCCCCGCACACAGAGCGCCCCCCGCACACAGAGCACCCCCTACACACAAAGAGCGCCCCCCGCACACAGAGCGCCCCCCGCACACACAGAGCGCTCCTCACACACACAGAGCGCCCCCTACATGCTGAGTGGCCCTAACAACACTGCACAGGTGTCTACAGCTCTGGATGTGACCGGAGTACAGGAGCACGACCAGCAGCTCACACCTCGGGGTCACTTACCTATTCTGGATAGACTTGGACTCGCAGCCGCTGTGCCCCACAATTTGTGTGATGTTCTTAGCCTCACACCAGGCACTCTTATCAGGGAAAAGCGCCAACCTATTAATGGGGGAAGGAGCGGCGAAGACCCCAGCTGGAAGAAGGAAGCCAATCAGGAACCGGATCATCATCGACACCTAGAACTGGAGAGAAAACCACAGAAGAGAACATCATTGTGCAAATCAGTCTGGAAGCAGAATTATAGCAGTGATATTCCTGTATATAAGGGCGGTATTATAGTAGTTATATTCATGTACATAGGGGCAGTATTATAGTAGTTATATTCTTGTACATAGGGACAGTATTATAGTAGTTATATTCTTGTACATAGGGGCAGTATTATAGTAGCTATATTCTTGTACATAGGGACATTATTATAGTAGTTATATTCCTGTATATAAGGGCGGTATTATAGTAGTTATATTCTTGTACATAGGAGCAGTATTTTAGTAGTTATATTCTTGTACATAGAGGCAGTATTATAGTAGTTATATTCCTGTATACAAGGGCGGTAGTATAGTAGTTATATTCTTGTACATAGGGACAGTATTATAGTAGTTATATTCTTGTACATAGGGGCAGTATTATAGTAGCTATATTCTTGTACATAGGGACATTATTATAGTAGTTATATTCCTGTATATAAGGGCGGTATTATAGTAGTTATATTCTTGTACATAGGAGCAGTATTTTAGTAGTTATATTCTTGTACATAGAGGCAGTATTATAGTAGTTATATTCCTGTATATAAGGGCGGTATTATAGTAGTTATATTCTTGTATATAGGGACAGTATTATAGTAGTTATATTCCTGTATATAAGGGCGGTATTATAGTAGTTATATTCTTGTACATAGGTGCAGTATTATAGTAGTTATATACTTGTATATAGGAGCAGTATTATAGTAGTTATATTCTTGTACATAGGAGCCGGATTATAGTAGTTATATTCTTGTAGATAGGAGCTGGATTATAGTAGTTATATTCTTGTACATAGGTGCAGTATTATAGTAGTTATAGACTTGTATATAGGAGCAGTATTATAGTAGTTATATTCTTGTACATAGTGTGGTGCAGTGACCCCTGTGGCAGCTAGGGGGCGCTGTGTGTGCTCCTTGGGATATGCATGGAGGCATATCTGTTGTGATAATGGTGGTGGAACAGTGACTGGCATTGTTGTGAATGGCCGATGTGTCGCAGAGGGAGTCTGCGTGGTAAGTCTAATGTAATGTGGTTGTTCTGGGACCTGTAGTCCCTCAAGAGTTGGTGTAGTGTTGTATAATAGTCAAGGGAGACTTACTAGGCTAGTTGTGTGAGATGGGCAGGACAAACTAGCCACACATCCACACTCCCACCTGTGGGAGTGGTTAAGGGTATATAATGTGACCAGGGTGTGGGTCACATGTTCCTCTATGGTCCTGTGTGGTTCCAGTGTTTGGACCTGAGTGGTGAAGGTCCTGGAAGTATGTGTTGGATTTCCTGGGAGTAGGAATCCTGAAGAGCACATGGTGGGACTTTGCTACTGGTGACCTGGGTATTGGACGGTCCCAGCTGGGGATGGACGTCCTGAATAGTACCCGGACTGGCCACCTGTGTGATCCTGTGTAACCTGGGTGTTGGGAGGTCCTGGGAGTAGGACCGGATCCCTGAATAGCACGAGGTGAGGACCGGGATCTGCAGAGCCAGTGACAGCTACTGTGTGGGGAAGCTATAGTCCTTCGGTGGGCCTGGTCTGGATCTTATGTATATGGTTACAATTGATGTTTCATTTGTTCAGTCATATATAGTATCCAGTGCCGCACTTAGTGGTTGTTCGGCTTTTTTTCGGTTTATATGTACTGGCTGACGGGAACTGCCCTTTGGTAGCTCTTAGGGCTTCTTTTAGGATTACTGGACTGACTAATGTGTGCCGGCCAGGAAAGTTGGTGATCCCTGTGAGGCAGCTTACCCGGAGGAGTGGACTGACAAGGAGTCAGCAGGTGGAGCAGGAGCTCCCGTCAGGTACTATACAGACTGTTGGTGCTTGTGATGATCTATGAACTGTGTGGTCTCCCACGGCAACTGAACGGAGTGAGGTTCGGCGTATTTAGAGTCCGCGACCCAGTGTCATATGTGCTGTATGTGACTTGGGACGTTGGTGAACTGTACGGCGTACGGACACCCATGGTAACTGGGCGAAGTGAGAGGTCCAGCATGTTTAGTGTCCGTGAGTCAAAGCCTTAAATGAAGTGTAAGATAAAGCTGCAAGTTAATATCACCAGTTGGTGACTGTTGTGTTTCGTGAAATGTAAATACTGAACTGTGCACAACCCGGTTTATGACACTTTAATATACCATATAGACTGTGTTCAAGCGAAAAATCGTGCCTGACTACGTTATCCCGTGCCAAGCGAGTGTCCCCCAATACACTCAGTGAGAGCAATCTTACCATAGGGGCAGTATTATAGTAGTTATATTCTTGTACATAGGGGCAGTATTATAGTAGTTATATTCTTGTATATAGGGGGCAGTATTATAATAGTTATATTCTTGTATATAGGAGCAGTATTATAGTAGTTATATTCTTGTATATAGGAGCAGTATTATAGTAGTTAGATTCTTGTACATAGGTGCAGTATTATAGTAGTTATATTCTTGTATATAGGAGCAGTATTATAGTAGTTAGATTCTTGTACATAGGAGCAGTATTATAGTAGTTATATTCTTGTATATAGGAGCAGTATTATAGTAGTTAGATTCTTGTACATAGGGGCAGTATTATAGTAGTTATATTCTTGTACATAGGAGCAGTATTATAGCAGTTATATTCTTGTATATAGGGGCAGTATTGTAGTAGTTATATTCTTGTATATAGGGGCAGTATTATAGTTGTTATATTCTTGTACATAGGAGCAGTATTATAGTAGTTATATTCCTGTACATAGGGGCAGTATTATAGTAGTTATATTCTTGTACATAGGAGGCAGTATTATAGTAGTTATATTCTTGTATATAGAGGGCAGTATTATAGTAGTTATATTCTTGTACATAGGGGCAGTATTATAGTAGTTTTATGGTGAGTGGCGGTATAATGCTACTGTTACACTTTCAGCATGGATGGTAATCCCAGCCATATCCAGCAGAGGTCCTTGTACATTGGTTCCTGTTTCCTGTGCTGTATGGTGTTTCTTCTCCCCAATCCGCTGACCCCGGGTGACCTGATTGTGTTCCTCTGCACTTCACTGCGCTCCTGTAGGTAACAGGACTGGACAGGCAGACACTGAGTGCAGAAGATCAGCACTAATCTGTGAATGAACGCCATTGTGCCATATATAATATACAGTGCTGTAACGTGAAGCTCGTGGGCCCCAATACAAAAGTTCTAACAGGGCCCCCAATTATTACAAACCTTTAGTAACATTGGTATTTTCACATTGGCCAATAGCCCTTTTGGGCCCCCTAGGCTCCAGGGCCCGGGAGCGATTGCAACCCCTGCACTTATTGCCGTTACACTCCTGATAATGTATATACAAGGAGATGAAAAACAAAAAAACTTAGAGACCCCATACTATTGATAATTTTTATTTTAATACCATAAAATGGAGGGGCTAAAAGGTCTAATAGCGTTACAGAGCGGGGAGGGGGCAGCGGGACTCGCCCTATATCAGTCTCACCCACTTTACCTACCTTCTTATTAGAGTAGAACACACAGTACAGATAACAGCACAGTCGTCAGGTCCATATATTCCCAGAGTAAATGTAATGATTCTTATCGTGTGTAACGGTGAAGTCCTGATACATGAAATTCCATTTCTCCCCTTATTCTAGGGGTTCATCAGGGGAAAGGTTTCACACCCCAAAAAATGGTCCAGTCCCTGTGGATGCCTAATAATTCAATATTTGTGGCATCTTTGCTCCCAGGTTTCTAATGCGCTCCATGTTAGACACGTGGCTATATCACTCTGGGAATATGTGGACCTGACGACTCTACTGTCATCAGTCCCCATTGAGGACCCGCATTGTATTTTTCTGATATTTGCTGCTGGTATTCGGTCACTGTAGCTGTTGTAGTTTATATTGTTTCTTTTTTCTACTCTGATAAGAATACTCATTTTTCCAAATGATCTGGTTATATGAATCGTTAAGCAGTGATCAGAATTGCTCCACTGACAATCAACCATCTAGTTGGCGGCTTTGTTTGTGACGTGAACACTTTTATATCTGTACACTGGAATTATTGTTCTAGTCATGAACATTGTCGCCTTATCACATATTTTTGGTGTTTATATTTCGGGCACAATGGGGTCAGAGAGGGAGAACCGATGGGTGCAGGAGCGGCACATGGCTCAGCACAGATACGGCACATGGCTCAGCGCGGGGGCAGCTCATGGCTCAGCGCGGGGGCGGCTCATGGCTCAGCACAGATACGGCACATGGCTCAGCGCAGGGGCGGCTCATGGCTCAGCGCGGGGGCGGCTCATGGCTCAGCGCGGGGGCGGCGCATCGCTCAGCTCGGGGGCGGCACATGGCTCAGCTCGGGGGCGGCTCATGGCTCAGCTCGGGGGCGGCACATGGCTCAGCTCGGGGTCGGCTCATGGCTCAGCTCGGGGGCGGCACATGGCTCAGCGTGGGGGCGGCGCATCACTCAGATCGGGGGCGGCACATAGCTCAGCTAGGGGGCGGCACATGGCTCAGCGCGGGGGGGCGGCGCATCGCTCAGCACAGGAGCTCGCACTCTGTCGCTCTCTGCAGTGTGAGCAATGATCAGCCGTGACATCCCGCTAACGAGGGAAACAAATCTGTGCAAACTCCGCATCTGTGTCTCCACCGCGAACAACGTGCCACAGATAACAGCGCAGAAAATAACGACACCGCGGCCACCGAGAGAGAAAACCCAGCAACCATAATCACAGGAGCCGCGGGCAATGATGGGGTGAGTAGTGCGCATCACAAGAAGGACAAGACGCGGCTCAGCGGGCAGAATCACACAGGAAAGGATTAGATACACGGCTCAGCAGACAGTATCACACAGGAGAGGATTAGATACACGGCTCAGCAGTCAGTATCACACAGGAGAGGATTAGATACACGACTCAGCAAACAGTATCACACATGAGAGGATTAGATACACGGCTCAGCTGGTGGAATCACACAGGAGAGGATTAGATACACGGCTCAGCAGTCAGTATCACACAGGATAGGATTAAATACACAGCTGAGCAGATGGAATCACACAGGAGAGGATTAGATACAGCACGGGTGATGGCTGTGTTGTGGCCCCGGGCCCCTGCTGTGTCCAGGTGGCGCAGTAATTGGCGCACACTCCCTTCACCTTCACCTTGGCGCCTCCTCTCATTGACAGGAATGTCGCAGCCTCAGGGAAGAATTCTTCTCTTTGGCTTCTCATGAAGCGGCTCCTATCTCTCCATCTACTGATGTCTCCCCAGGAGCAGAACGCGCTTAACCCCTCAGTGTCCGCGGCGGAACCAGGTGTAGATCGCCAGCTGCCCCGGAACTACAAGGCCCAGCATAATGTGGGTCATTAGGAATAAGGTGGTCCAGAGTTCTACACGGCACTGTCTGGATTTGAAGGGAACTTTACTAGCCAGGCGTCTATGAGCCGACATAAATGTACTTAATCAGAAGTGGCAGAACATTCCAGAACGAATGGCTGACAACATCGGACAATAGTTCCTGTCCACTGCACAGCACAGGCCTCATCTGAGTTACATCACCTACACTAAAATTCTCGGAACGGGAGACTGGGAGCCGTACACACCACTGGGAACAGGAGACTGGGAGCCGTACACACTACTGGGAACAGGAGATTGGGAGCCGAACACACCACTGGGAACAGGAGACTGGGAGCCGTACACACTACTGGGAACAGGAGACTGGGAGCCGTACACACTACTGGGAACAGGAGATTGGGAGCCGGATACACCACTGGGAACAGGAGACTGGGAGCCGTACACACCACTGGGAAGGGGAGACTGGGAGCCGTACACACCAATGGGAACGGGAGACTGGGAGCCGCACACACCACTGAGAACGGGAGGCTGGGAACGGGAGACTGGGAACGGGAGACTAGGAGCAAGAAACTGGGAGCCGTACACACCACTGGGAACGGGAGATTGGGAACGGGAGACTGGGAGCCGGACACACCACTGGGATCGGGTGACTGGGAGCCGTACACATCACTGAGAACAGAACACTGGGAGCCGTACACACCACTGGGAAGGGGAGACTGGGAGCCGTACACACCACTGGGAAGGGGAGACTGGGAGCCGTACACAGTACTGGGAACGGGAGACTGGGAGCCGTACACACCAATGGGAACGGGAGACTGGGAGCCGCACACACCACTGAGAACGGGAGGCTGGGAACGGGAGACTGGGAACGGGAGACTAGGAGCAAGAAACTGGGAGCCATACACACCACAGGGAACGGGAGATTGGGAACGGGAGACTGGGAGCCGGACACACCACTGGGATCGGGTGACTGGGAGCCGTACACATCACTGAGAACAGAACACTGGGAGCCGTACACACCACTGGGAAGGGGAGACTGGGAGCCGTACACACCACTGGGAAGGGGAGACTGGGAGCCGTACACACTACTGGGAACGGGAGACTGGGAGCTGTACACACCATTGGGAACGGGAGACTGGGAGCCGTACGCACCACTGGGAACGGGAGACTGGGAGCCGCACACACCACTGGGAACGGGAGACTGGGAGCCGCACACACCACTGGGAACGGGAGACTGGGAGCCGTACACACCACTGGGAACGGGAGACTTGGAGCCGTACACACCACTGGGAACGGGAGACTGGGAGCTGGACAAACCAGTGGAAACGGGAGACTGGGAGCCATACACACTACTAGGAACAGGAGACTGGGAGCCGGACACACCACTGGGAACGGGAGACTGGGAGCCGTACACACCACTGGGAACGGGAGACTGGGAGCCGCATACACCACTGAGAACGGGAGACTGGGAGCCGGACCCACCACTGGGATCGGGAGACTGGGAGCCGGACACACCACTGGGAACGGGAGATTGGGAATGGGAGACTGGGAGCCGGACACACCACTGGGATCGGGTGACTGGGAGCCATACACATCACTGGGAAAGAGAGACTGGGAGCCGTACACACCACTGGGAATGGGAGACTGGGAGCTGGACAAACCACTGGTAACAAAACACTGGGAGCCGTACACACCATTAGGAATGGGAGTCTGGGAGCAGTACACACCACTGGGAATGGGAGACTGGGAGCTGTACACACAACTGAGAACAGAACACTGGGAGCTGTACACACCATTAGGAATGGGAGTCTGGGAGCAGTACACACCACTGGGAATGGGAGACTGGGAGCCGTACACACCACTGGGAATTGGAGACTGGGAGCCGTACACACCACTGGGAATTGGAGACTGGGAGCCGTACACACTACTGGGAACGGGAGACTTGGAGCCGTACACACTACTGGGAATGGGAGACTGGGAGCCGTACATACTACTGGGAACGGGAGACTGGGAGCTGTAGACACCACTGGGAATGGGAGCCGTAGGCACCACTGGGAATGAGAGACTGGGAGCCGGACACACTACTGGGAATGGAAGACTGGGAGCCGTACACACCACTGGGAACAGGAGACTGGGAGCCGTAAACAACACTGGGAATGGGAGACTGGGAGGCGTACACACTACTGGGAGCGGGAGACTGGGAGCCGTACACACCACTGAGAACGGGAGGCTGGGAACGGGAGACTGCGAATGGGAGACTAGGGGCAGGAGACTGGGAGCCGGACACACCACTGGGATCGGGAGACTGGAATCCGTACACACCATTGGGAACGGGATATTTGGAACGGGAGACTGGGAGCCGGACACACCATTGGGATCGGGTGACTGGGAGCCGTACACATCACTGGGAATGGGAGACTAGGAGACGTACACATCACTGGGAACGGGAGACTGGGAGCCGTACACACCACTGGGAATGGGAGACTGGGAGCAGTACACACTACTGGGAACAGGAGACTGGGAGCCGGACACACCACTGAGAACGGGAGACTGGGAGCTGTACACACCACTGGGAATTGGAGACTGGGAGCCATACACACTACTGGGAATGGGAGACTGGGAGCCGTACACACTACTGGGAACGGAAGACTGGGAGCCGTACACACTACTGGGAACGGGAGACTGGGAGCCTTACACACTACTGGGAACGGGAGACTGGGAGCCGTACACACTACTGGGAACAGTAGACTGGGAGCCTTACACACCACTGGGAAGGGGACACTGGGAGACGTACACACCACTGGGAACGGGAGACAGGGAGCCGGACACACTACTTTGAACGGAAGACTGGGAGCCTGTCATGAATCCACACCGCTGCCACCAATTTGTCATGAATCCTCACCGCTGCCACCAATTTGTCACGTTTCCCACCGTGACAGTCACCACTACGTCACGGATCGGGGGAGTTTAGACCCACAGACGGCTATTACATGTGCAGGAGGCTTATCTTGGGTAACCCTCCACTGCTACAATGTGATGAAAAACCCACACAAGGCTATTGACCTCCTAGTTTACAGCAGGGGCTTATTTTAGGTATCCCACTGCTCTTCAATATACCATGAACTGCAGGGATTTATGTATATCCCGCTTACAGTTCCACTTGAAACTTGCAGCTCTCTGGCCCCCCTTCCTTACTCTCAGGTCAGAGTAGGTACTGCACCTAGGGTAATTAGTCGCCAGAAAGGCTGCCTGCTATGTACTGGCTATTGGGCACGCTGCAGCGAGGCGAAATAAATACTCCCACACAGGCAGGAACAATAATTATCAATGCCGCAGTCGCTACAACAACACCCAAAGGCCCCGAACACGATATGCTGCCACCAGCTTCGATTAAACGGGTCCGAAGCTAACCCAAAACAGTAGCGTAATTCCCTTCAGAAGACTTAGGGTACGTTTTAGAGCATGAAGAACGAAACTAGTACTTTAGATATTTTACTCCGAAGATAAGGCAGTGTTTATAGAAAAATATTACAAGGATGTTACAAAAGAGACAATTGAAATATACAAGGTAATTAATGGAGCTGCAGGACAGTGTGGCAGTTAGCTGGGTGACAGATAGAAGGCGGGGTAGAGGGAAGAGTGCCAGGGAGGCTAGTCCTGATCTGGCACACCGCAATAAGTTTGCTAAGTTGGCAGATGAGGGGGGTGCCAGTACAGGGGTAGCACTGCTGCAGCCAGGCATGTCCTCTGAAAGCCGGAGGAGTGACTGCTCCAGTAAGGAGGGAAAAAGGAGAGCAGGGCAGGCCAGACAGGTGCTGGTAGTGGGGGACTCAATTATTAGGGGAACAGATAGGGCAATCTGTCACAAAGACAGGGATCGTCGGACGGTGTGCTGCCTACCTGGCGCTCGAGTCCGACACATCGCTGATCGGGTGGACAGATTACTGGGAGGGGCTGGTGAGGACCCAGCGGTCATGGTGCACATTGGCACAAATGACAAAGTTAGAGGTAGGTGGAAGGTCCTTAAAGATGATTTCAGGGAATTAGGCTGCAAGCTGAAAGCAAGGACCTCCAACGTGGTATTTTCCGAAATACTGCCTGTACCACGTGCCACGCCAGAGAGACAACGGGAGATTAGGGAGGTTAATAAGTGGCTCAAGAATTGGTGTAGGAAGGAGGGGTTTGGGTTCCTGCAGAACTGGGCCGACTTCTCAGTTGGCTACAGGCTCTACGCTAGGGACGGGCTGCACCTCAATGGGGAAGGTGCAGCTGTGCTGGGGGAGAAAATGGTTAGAAGGTTGGAGGAGTGTTTAAACTAGGGATTGGGGGGGAGGGTATTCATTTTATAGGAGGGGAAGATAGTGCAGATAGAGACCTGGGCACAAATAAGGAAGTTGGGGGTGGCGGTGGCATGGGGGGTGGGGTTAGAACAGTTAGTAATTTAAGAAAGAATAGAGGTACAGAGAGTAACATCAAGTGCATGTATACTAATGCCAGAAGCCTCGCCAACAAAATGGATGAATTAGAACTAATGTTGTTGGAGCATAATTATGACATGGTGGGGATATCTGAGACGTGGCTGGATGCGAGCCATGACTGGGCTGTTAACTTGCAGGGCTATAGCCTTTTCAGAAATGACCGTACAGATAAGCGAGGGGGTGGGGTGTGTCTGTTTGTAAAATCGACCTTAAAACCCATCCTGCGTGATAATATAGGTGAATCTAATGAAAATGTAGAGTCTCTGTGGGTGGAGATAAGGGGAGGGGGAAAAAATAAATTACTGATAGGGGTTTGTTATAAATCTCCAAAACTAATGGAAGCAATGGAGAATATCCTCGTAAAGCAAATAGATGAAGCTGCGACTCAAGGAGAAGTCATTATTATGGGGGACTTCAACTACCCTGAAATAGATTGGGGAACAGAAACCTGCAGTTCCAGCAAAGGTAATCGGTTTTTGACAACTATGAGAGACAATTACCTTTCACAACTGGTTCAGGACCCAACAAGGAGGGGGGCACTGCTAGACCTAACAGACCAACAGGCCAGACCGCATATCAAATATAAGGGTTGGGGGTCACTTGGGGAATAGTGATCACAAAATAATAAGTTTTCATGTAACCTTTAATAAGATGGGTAGTAGGGGGGTGACAAGGACACTAAACTTCAGGAGGGCAAATTTCCAACGGATGAGAGAGGATCTTGGTGCAATTAACTGGGACGATATCCTGAGACACAAAAATACACAAAGAAAATGGGAGACGTTTATTAGCATCCTGGATAGGACCTGTGCACAGTATATACCGTATGGGAATAAACATACTAGAAATAGGAGGAAACCAATATGGCTAAATAGAGCTGTAAGGGGCGCAATAAGGGACAAAAAGAAAGCATTTAGAGAATTAAAGGAAGTAGGTAGTGAGGAGGCATTAAATAAATACAGAAAATTAAATACATTCTGTAAAAAGCAAATCAAGGCAGCAAAGATTGAGACAGAGAGACTCATTGCCAGAGAGAGTAAAAATAATCCCAAAATATTCTTTAACTATATAAATAGTAAGAAACTAAAAAATGACAGTGTTGGCCCCCTTAAAAATAGTCTGGGTGAAATGGTGGATGAGGATGAGGAAAAAGCCAATATGCTAAATGACTTTTTTTCATCAGTATTTACAAAAGAAAATCCCATGGCAGACAAAATGACTAGTGATAAAAATTCCCCATTAAATGTCACCTGCTTAACCCAGCAGGAAGTACAGCGGCGTCTAAAAATAACTAAAATTGACAAATCTCCGGGCCCGGATGGGATACACCCCCGAGTACTGCAGGAACTAAGTACAGTCATTGATAGACCATTATTTTTAATCTTTAAAGACTCCATAATAACAGGGTCTGTACCACAGGACAGGCGTATTGCAAATGTGGTGCCAATATTCAAAAAAGGGGCAAAAACTGAACTCGGTAATTATAGGCCAGTAAGTTTAACCTCTACTGTGGGTAAAATCCTGGAGGGCATTCTAAGGGATGCTATGCTGGAGTATCTGAAGAGGAATAACCTCATGACCCAGTATCAGCACGGGTTTACTAGGGACCGTTCATGTCAGACTAATTTGATCAGCTTCTATGAAGAGGTAAGTTCAGGACTGGACCAAGGGAACCCAGTGGACGTAGTATATATGGACATTTCCAAAGCTTTTGATACGGTGCCACACAAAAGGTTGTTACATAAAATGAGAGTAATGGGGATAGGGGAAAATATGTAAGTGGGTTGAGAGCTGGCTCAGGGATAGGAAACAAAGGGTGGTTATTAATGGAGCACACTCGGACTGGGTCACGGTTAGCAGTGGGGTACCACAGGGGTCAGTATTGGGCCCTCTTCTTTTTAACATATTTATTAATGACCTTGTAGGGGGCATTCAGAGTAGAATTTCAATATTTGCAGATGACACTAAACTCTGCAGGGTAATCAATACAGGGGAAGACAATTTTATATTACAGGATGATTTATGTAAACTAGAAGCTTGGGCTGATAAATGGCAAATGAGCTTTAATGGGGATAAATGTAAGGTCATGCACTTGGGTAGAAGTAATAAGATGTATAACTATGTGCTTAATTCTAAAACTCTGGGCAAAACCGTCAATGAAAAAGACCTGGGTGTATGGGTGGATGACAAACTCATATTCAGTGGCCAGTGTCAGGCAGCTGCTACAAAGGCAAATAAAATAATGGGATGTATTAAAAGAGGCATAGATGCTCATGAGGAGAACATAATTTTACCTCTATACAAGTCACTAGTTCGACCACACTTAGAATACTGTGCACAGTTCTGGTCTCCGGTGTATAAGAAAGACATAGCTGAACTGGAGCGGGTGCAGAGAAGAGCGACCAAGGTTATTAGAGGACTGGGGGGTCTGCAATACCAAGATAGGTTATTACACTTGGGGCTATTTAGTTTGGAAAAACGAAGACTAAGGGGTGATCTTATGTTAATGTATAAATATATGAGGGGACAGTACAAAGACCTTTCTGATGATCTTTTTAATCATAGACCTGAGACAGGGACAAGGGGGCATCCTCTACGTCTGGAGGAAAGAAGGTTTAAGCATAATAACAGACGCGGATTCTTTACTGTAAGAGCAGTGAGACTATGGAACTCTCTGCCGTATGATGTTGTAATGAGTGATTCATTAATTAAATTTAAGAGGGGACTGGATACCTTTCTGGAAAAGTATAATGTTACAGGGTATATACACTAGATTCCTTGATAAGGCGTTGATCCAGGGAACTAGTCTGATTGCCGTATGTGGAGTCGGGAAGGAATTTTTTTCCCCATGGTGGAGTTACTCTTTGCCACATGGGTTTTTTTTGCCTTCCCCTGGATCAACATGTTAGGGCATGTTAGGTTAGGCTATGGGTTGAACTAGATGGACTTACAGTCTTCCTTCAACCTTAATAACTATGTAACTAATAATAACTATGTAACTATAAAATAAAGGGATTAAATGAGAAAAGGTAACACTCACATGTTCTCAGGACATTGCAGGCAACCAGGTTAGTGGGGGGAAAGTTCCCATATGTCCCAGTGCATCAGGAGGTCTGGATAGAAACAGCTCCTCCAGTAAAACTCTGCTGACTGCTGCCCGCTGGGAAAAGAGTAGAGACTAAAGGCCCCGTCTCACATAGCGATTTACCAACGATCACGACCAGCGATACGACCTGGCCGTGATCGTTGGTAAGTCGCTGTGTGGTCGCTGGGGAGCTGTCACACAGACAGCTCTCTCCAGCGACCAACGATCAGGGGAACGACTTCGGCATCGTTGAAACTGTCTTCAACGATGCCGAAGTCCCCCTGCAGCACCCGGGTAACCAGGGTAAACATCGGGTTACTAAGCGCAGGGCCGCGCTTAGTAACCCGATGTTTACCCTGGTTACCAGCGTAAATGTAAAAAATAACAAACAGTACATACTCGCCTTCTGATGTCCGTCAGGTCCCTTGCCGTCTGCTTCCTGCTCTGAGTGCCGTACAGTGAGAGCAGAGCGCAGCGGTGACGTCACCGCTGTGCTGTACTTTCACTTTCACTTTGCGGAGCTCAGTCAGAGCAGGAAGCAGACGGCAAGGGACCTGACGGACATCAGAAGGCAAGTATGTACTGTTTGTTATTTTTTACATTTACGCTGGTAACCAGGGTAAACATCGGGTTACTAAGCGCGGCCCTGCGCTTAGTAAACCGATGTTTACCCTGGTTACCAGTGAAGACATCGCTGGATCGGTGTCACACACACCGATTCAGCGCTGTCAGCGGGACCTCAACGACCAAAAAAAGGTCCAGGCCATTCCGACACGACCAGCGATCTCACAGCAGGGGCCTGATCGCTGGTACGTGTCACACATAGCGAGATCGCTACTGAGGTCGCTGTTGCGTCACAAAACTTGTGACTCAGCAGCGATCTCGCTAGCGATCTCGCTATGTGAGACGGGGCCTAAAGACATTCGTGACTAAGACGGGAGGGACCACAGGTGACTTTGCAGGATTGGTCACCTGCAGTTTAAAGCCACACCCTGCTCACACAATAGCTTCAAATTACCCAGTGTCTGCCATGTGTTTTTGGGACCATGGTCAGAAGAGCAAAAATCCGTCAGCTATGGTTTTTACATTATTGTGACATACATTTTACTCACAGAGCCGTACACACTACTGGGAACAGGAGACTGGGAGCCGTACACACCACTGGGAAAGGGAGACTGGGAGCCAGACACACTACTAGGAATGGGAGACTGGGAGCCGTACACACCACTGGGAACGGGAGACTGGGATCCATACACAACACTGGGAACGGGAGACTGGGATCCATACACAACACTGGGAACGGGAGACTGGGAGTTATACACACTACTCGGAACAGGAGACTGGGAGTCATACACACCACTGGGAACGGGAGACTGGGAGCCGTACACACCACTGAGAATGGGAGACTGGGAGCCGTACACACTACTGGGAATGGGAGACTGGGAGCCATACACACCACTAGGAACGGGAGACTGGGAGCAGTACACACCACTGCGAACGGGAGACTGGGAACCGTACACGCCACTGGGAAGGGGAGACTGGCAGCAGTACACACTACTGGGAACAGGAGACTGGGAGCCGTACACACCACTGGGAATGGGAGACTGTTGTGTATCCGCTTTTTGGGCTCCCCTGGTGGTTGCTGGTGGTACTGGTGACTTGTTTGCACTTTGCTGCTTCTGTTCACCTGCTTCCATCAGTGTTTGGGAGTTTCCTATTTAGCCTTGCTCTCCAGTCATTTCCTTGACGGTCATCATTGTAACCAGAGGCTTTGGTTGCATGTTCCTGCTACTAGTCTGCTGATCAGCTAAGTGGACTTTGTCCTTTTGTTTTGTACCTTTTGTCCAGTTTGCAGTTTTTGTAATTGTCTGTAGCTGGAAGCTCTTGCGGGCTGAAATTGCCACTCCTGTGTCATGAGTTGACACAGGAGTCTTAAAGTAATTTCAGGATGGTTTTTGAAAGGGTTTTCAGTTGACCGTGAAGTCCTCTTTTGTATCCTTCTGCTATCTAGTAAGTGGACCTCTCTTTGCTAAATCTACTTTCATACTGTGTGTGTCTTTTCCTCTTAATTCACCGTTATTACATGTGGGGGGCTGCTATCATCTTTTTGGGGTATTTCCCTAGAGGTAAGCCAGGTCTGTTTCTTCCTCTACCAGGCGTAGTTAGTCCTCCGGCTGGCGCGTGGCATATAGGAAGCCGTAGGTATGCTCCCTGGCTACTGTTAGTTGTGTGGTAGATTTAGCTCACGGTCAACTCGAGTTTCCATCACCCGAGAGCTCGTTCGTTACTTATATGTTTCTTACGTTCCCTTGCCATTGGGAACCATGACAGTATGACCGGCCCGTGTTAAACTTATTGGCAGAAGAAAGGAGAGAAAAAAGAAGTCTGTAATTTTTTTTTTTTTTTCCCTTTTTCCTCTATGCTTGCTCCATAGTTGGATCAGTAGTATTTCAGCTTTTATTACAGCCTTTGCCTTTCTCTCCTTATAATCCTTGAATGGCTCTGAGCTCACCTGTTTAAAGATGGATCCTCAGAGTTTGGCTGCAGGTTTAAATAATCTTGCTACGAAGGTTCAAAATTTACAAGATTTTGTTATACATGCTCCTATTTCTGAACCTAAAATCCCTACACCAGAGGTGTTTTCCGGAGATAGATCTCGGTTTTTGAATTTCAAATATAATTGTAAATTATTCCTTTCTCTCAGACCTCACTCCTCAGGAGATCCTGTCCAGCAGGTTAAGATTGTAATCTCTTTGCTGCGAGGTGACCCTCAAAATTGGGCATTTTCATTGGCACCAGGGGATCCTGCGTTGCTCAATGTGGATGCGTTTTTCCTGGCTTTAGGGTTGCTTTATGAGGAACCTAATTTGGAGATTCAAGCTGAAAAAGCTTTGATAGTCCTATCTCAAGGGCAAGATGAAGCGGAGATATACTGCCAAAAATTTCGTAGGTGGTCTGTGCTTACTCAGTGGAATGAGTGCGCCTTAGCGGCAAATTTCAGAGAGGGCCTTTCTGATGCCATTAAAGATGTTATGGTCGGGTTCCCTGTGCCTACAGGTCTGAATGAGTCCATGACAATGGCAATTCAGATTGATCGGCGTTTGCGGGAGCGCAAACCCGTGCACCATTTGGCGGTATCTTCTGAAGAGACGCCAGAGAAAATGCAATGTGACAGAGTTATGTCCAGAAGCGAGCGGCAGAATTATAGGCGTAAAAATGGGTTATGCTTCTATTGTGGTGATTCTGCTCATGTTATATCGGCATGCTCTAAGCGTACTAGGAAGGTTGACAAGTCCATTTCAATTGGCACTTTACAGTCCAAATTTATTTTGTCTGTAACCTTGATTTGTTCATTATCAGTTATTACCGTGGATGCCTATGTGGACTCTGGCACCGCTCTGAGTCTTATGGACTGGTCCTTTGCCAGGCACTGTGGGTTTGATTTAGAGCCTCTAGAAGTCCCTATACCTCTGAAGGGTATTGATTCTACACCTTTGGCTTGTAATAAACCACAGTTCTGGACGCAAGTGACTATGCGTATGACTCCAGACCATCAGGAGGTGATTCGCTTCCTTGTGTTGTACAATTTACATGATGTTTTGGTGCTTGGATTACCATGGTTACAGTCTCATAACCCAGTCCTTGACTGGAAGGCTATGTCTGTGTTAAGCTGGGGATGTCGGGGGGCTCATGGGGACACTCCTATGGTGTCCATTTCGTCATCTATTCCATCTGAGATTCCGGCATTTTTGTCTGATTATCGTGATATTTTTGAAGAGCCTAAGATTGGTTCACTCCCTCCTCACAGGGATTGTGATTGCGCCATAGATCTGATTCCTGGCAGTAAATTTCCAAAGGGTCGTTTGTTTAACCTATCTGTACCTGAACATGCTGCTATGCGCGAGTATATTAAGGAGTCCCTGGAAAAGGGACATATTCGTCCTTCTTCATCACCTTTAGGAGCCGTTTTTTTCTTTGTCTCTAAAAAGGATGGCTCTCTGAGGCCTTGTATTGATTATCGTCTCCTGAATAAAATTACAGTCAAATATCAGTATCCGTTGCCTTTGCTGACTGATTTGTTTGCTCGCATAAGGGGGGCTAAGTGGTTCTCTAAGATTGATCTTCGTGGGGTGTATAATTTGGTGCGAATTAAGCAGGGGGATGAGTGGAAGACCGCATTTAATACGCCTGAGGGCCATTTTGAGTATTTGGTAATGCCTTTCGGCCTTTCTAATGCACCTTCTGTCTTTCAGTCCTTAATGCATGATATTTTCCGGGAATATTTGGATAAATTTATGATTGTGTACTTGGATGATATTTTGATTTTTTTCTGATGACTGGGAGTCTCATGTTCAGCAGGTCAGGAGGGTTTTTCAGGTTTTGCGGGAGAATTCTTTGTGTGTAAAGGGTTCAAAGTGTGTTTTTGGGGTTCAAAAAATTTCATTTTTGGGGTATATTTTTTCCCCTTCTTCTATTGAGATGGACCCTGTCAAGGTTCGGGCTATTTACGACTGGACGCAGCCTACTTCTCTGAAGAGTCTCCAGAAATTCTTGGGCTTTGCTAATTTTTATCGTCGATTTATAGCTGGTTTTTCTGGCGTTGCTAAACCTCTGACGGATTTGACTAAAAAGGGTGCTGATGTTGCCAATTGGTCCCCTGCTGCCGTGGAGGCCTTTCGGGAGCTTAAGCGCCGCTTTTTGTCTGCCCCTGTGTTGCGCCAGCCTGATGTTTCTCTTCCCTTTCAGGTTGAGGTCGATGCTTCCGAGATCGGAGCGGGGGCGGTTTTGTCGCAGAAAAGTTCCGACTGCTCAGTGATGAGACCTTGTGCGTTCTTTTCGCGAAAATTTTCGGCCGCCGAGCGAAACTATGATGTTGGTAATCGGGAGCTTTTGGCCATGAAGTGGGCATTTGAGGAGTGGCGTCATTGGCTTGAGGGTGCCAGACATCAGGTGGTAGTTTTGACTGATCACAAGAATTTAATTTATTTGGAGTCTGCCAGGCGCCTGAATCCTAGACAGGCACGTTGGTCGTTGTTCTTTTCCCGGTTTAATTTTGTGGTCTCGTACTTACCGGGTTCTAGGAATGTGAAAGCAGATGCTCTTTCTAGGAGTTTTGAGCCTGACTCTCCTGGGAATTCTGAACCTGCTGGTGTCCTTAAGGATGGAGTGGTTTTGTCTGCTGTCTCTCCAGATTTGCGACGTGCTTTGCAAGAATTTCAGGCGGATAGACCTGATCGTTGTCCGTCTGGTAGACTGTTTGTTCCTGACGAGTGGACCACTAGAGTCATCTCGGAAGTTCATTCTTCTACTCTGGCAGGTCATCCGGGAATTTTTGGCACCAGAGATTTGGTGGCTAGATCCTTCTGGTGGCCTTCCCTGTCTCGAGATGTGCGTGTTTTTGTGCAGTCTTGCGATGTGTGTGCTCGGGCCAAGCCTTGTTGTTCTAGGGCTAGTGGGTTGTTGTTGCCCTTGCCTATTCCGAAGAGGCCTTGGACGCACATCTCTATGGACTTTATCTCGGATCTCCCTGTTTCTCAGAAGATGTCTGTCATCTGGGTGGTGTGTGACCGTTTTTCTAAAATGGTTCATTTGGTGCCATTGCCTAAGTTGCCTTCCTCATCTGAGTTGGTCCCTCTGTTTTTTCAAAATGTGGTTCGCTTGCATGGTATTCCGGAAAACATCGTTTCTGACAGGGGTACCCAGTTCGTGTCTAGATTTTGGCGGGCAGTCTGTGCCAGGTTGGGCATTGATTTGTCCTTTTCGTCTGCATTCCATCCTCAGACCAATGGCCAGACGGAGCGAACTAATCAAACTTTGGAGACTTATTTGAGGTGTTTTGTGTCTGCGGATCAGGATGATTGGGTTGCCTTTCTGCCGTTGGCGGAGTTTGCTCTTAATAATCGGGCTAGTTCTGCCACTTTGGTTTCTCCTTTCTTTTGCAATTCAGGGTTTCATCCGCGTTTTTCATCTGGTCAGGTTGAATCTTCGGATTGTCCTGGAGTGGATGCGGTGGTGGATCGGTTGCATCGGATTTGGGGACAAGTGGTGGATAATTTGGAATTGTTCCAGGAGAGGACTCAGCAGTTTGCTAACCGTCGTCGTCGTGTTGGTCCCCACCTTCGCGTTGGGGACTTGGTGTGGTTGTCTTCCCGTTTTGTCCCTATGAGGGTTTCTTCTCCCAAATTTAAGCCTCGGTTCATCGGTCCTTATAGGATTTTGGAGATTCTTAACCCTGTTTCCTTTCGTTTGGACCTCCCGGCATCTTTCGCTATCCATAATGTGTTCCATCGGTCGTTGTTGCGGAGATATGAGGTACCGGTGGTTCCTTCTACTGAACCTCCTGCTCCTGTGCTGGTGGAGGGTGAATTGGAGTACGTCGTAGAGAAGATCTTGGACTCCCGTATTTCCAGACGGAGACTTCAATATCTGGTTAAATGGAAAGGCTATGGTCAGGAAGATAATTCTTGGGTAACTGCCTCTGATGTTCATGCCTCGGATTTGGTTCGTGCCTTTCATAGGGCTCATCCAGATCGCCCTGGCGGTTCTTGTGAGGGTTCGGTGCCCCCTCCTTAAGGGGAGGGTACTGTTGTGTATCCGCTTTTTGGGCTCCCCTGGTGGTTGCTGGTGGTACTGGTGACTTGTTTGCACTTTGCTGCTTCTGTTCACCTGCTTCCATCAGTGTTTGGGAGTTTCCTATTTAGCCTTGCTCTCCAGTCATTTCCTTGCCGGTCATCATTGTAACCAGAGCCTTCGGTTGCATGTTCCTGCTACTAGTCTGCTGATCAGCTAAGTGGACTTTGTCCTTTTGTTTTGTACCTTTTGTCCAGTTTGCAGTTTTTGTAATTCTTTGTAGCTGGAAGCTCTTGCGGGCTGAAATTGCCACTCCTGTGTCATGAGTTGACACAGGAGTCTTAAAGTAATTTCAGGATGGTTTTTGAAAGGGTTTTCAGTTGACCGTGAAGTCCTCTTTTGTATCCTTCTGCTATCTAGTAAGTGGACCTCTCTTTGCTAAATCTACTTTCATACTGTGTATGTCTTTTCCTCTTAATTCACCGTTATTACATGTGGGGGGCTGCTATCATCTTTTTGGGGTATTTCCCTAGAGGTAAGCCAGGTCTGTTTCTTCCTCTACCAGGCGTAGTTAGTCCTCCGGCTGGCGCGTGGCATATAGGAAGCCGTAGGTATGCTCCCTGGCTACTGTTAGTTGTGTGGTAGATTTAGCTCACGGTCAACTCGAGTTTCCATCACCCGAGAGCTCGTTCGTTACTTATATGTTTCTTACGTTCCCTTGCCATTGGGAACCATGACAGGAGACTGGGAGCCATACACACTACTGGGAACGGGAGACTGGGAGCCGTACACACTACTGGTAACGGGAGACTGGGAGCCGTACACACCACTGAGAACGGAAGACTGGGAGCCGTACACACCACTGGGAACGGGAGACTGGGAGCCGCAACCACCACTGAGAACGGGAGACTGGGAGCCGTACACACCAATGAGAACGGGAGGCTGGGAAAGGGAGACTGAGAACGGGAGACTGGGAGTAGGAGACTGGGAGCCGGACACACCACTGGAATCGGGAGACTGGGAGCCGTACACACCACTGGGAACACGAGATTGGGAGCCATACACACAACTGAGAACGGGAGACTGGGAGCCGTACATACTACTGGGAACAGGAGACTGGGAGCTGGACACACCACTGGGAACAGGAGATTGGGAGCCGTACACACTACTGAGAACGGGAGACTGGGAGCCGTACACACTACTGGGAATGGGAGACTGGGAGCCGTACACACTACTGGGAACGGGAGACTGGGAGCTGTACACACTACTTGGAACGGGAGACTGGGAGCCTTACACACTACTGGGAACGGGAGACTGGGAGCCGTACACACTACTGGGAACGGGAGTCTGGGAGCCGTACGCACCACTAGGAAAGGGAGACTGGGAGCCGGACACACTACTGGGAACGGGAGACTGGGAGCCGAACACACCACTGGGAACGGGAGACTGGGAGCCGTAAACAACACTGGAAATGGGAAACTGGGAGCCGTACACACTACTGGGAACAGGAGACTGGGAGCCGTACACACCACTGGGAAGGGGAGACTGGGAGCCGTACACACCACTGGGAACGGGAGACTGGGAGCTGTACACATCCACTGGGAACAGGAGACTAGGAGCCGTACGCACCACTGGGAAAGGGAGACAGGGAGTCGGACACACTACTGGGAACGGAAGACTGGGAGCCGTACACACCACTGGGAACAGGAGACTGAGAGCCGTACGCACCACTGGGAAAGGGAGACTGGGAGCCGGACACACCACTGGGAACGGGAGACTGGGAGCCATAAACAACACTGGGAATGGGAGACTGGGAGCCGTACACACTACTGAGAACGGGAGACTGGGAGCCGTACACACTACTGGGAATGGGAGACTGGGAGCCGTACACACTACTGGGAACGGGAGACTGGGAGCTGTACACACTACTTGGAACGGGAGACTGGGAGCCGTACACACTACTGGGAACGGGAGTCTGGGAGCCGTACGCACCACTAGGAAAGGGAGACTGGGAGCCGGACACACTACTGGGAACGGGAGACTGGGAGCCGAACACACCACTGGGAACGGGAGACTGGGAGCCGTAAACAACACTGGAAATGGGAAACTGGGAGCCGTACACACTACTGGGAACAGGAGACTGGGAGCCGTACACACCACTGGGAAGGGGAGACTGGGAGCCGTACACACCACTGGGAACGGGAGACTGGGAGCTGTACACATCCACTGGGAACAGGAGACTAGGAGCCGTACGCACCACTGGGAAAGGGAGACAGGGAGTCGGACACACTACTGGGAACGGAAGACTGGGAGCCGTACACACCACTGGGAACAGGAGACTGAGAGCCGTACGCACCACTGGGAAAGGGAGACTGGGAGCCGGACACACCACTGGGAACGGGAGACTGGGAGCCATAAACAACACTGGGAATGGGAGACTGGGAGCCGTACACACTACTGGGAACAGGAGACTGGGAGCCGTACACACTACTGGGAACGGGAGACTGGGAGCCGTACACACCACTGAGAACGGGAGGCTGGGAAAGAGAGGCTGGGAACGGGAGACTGGGAACGGGAGACTAGGAGCAGGAGACTGGGAGCCAGACACATCACTGGGATCGGGAGACTGGGAGCCGTACACACTACTGGGAACGGGAGATTGGCAACGGGAGACTGGGAGCCGGACACACCACTGGGATCGGGTGACTGGGAGCCGTACACATCCCTGGGAACGGGAGACTGGGAGCCGTACACACCACTGGGAACGGGAGACTAGGAGCAGTAAACAACACTGGGAATGAGAGACTGGGAGCCGTACACACTACTGGGAACAGGAGAATGGGAGCCTGTCACGAGACTGTATGAAATATAATATAATTTTGTATCTTTGCCTGTCAGACCCATGCTGCTGGCTAAAAAAAACCCTTCTCTCTGTGTTTGTGTTTGCTGAGATGTGGATGTGTAGAAAAGGTTTTATTGCTCTAGTCGTAAATTCCAGGCTTTGAGCAACTTCCTCATCTCTCCTCCCATCTATAAGCAGCTAGAACTGGTAAAGAAGTTTCCCAAAATCCATGAAGTCCTTTGTTCCAATATTGTAAGATATTGGACCAACGATTTTGGCTAAGAAAATAAGGAATCCATTTTGCGAATCTCCATCGGCGGATTTATCAGCCACACTAAGCATGAGCCTCTAGTTCAAACAGGGACAGAGTACAGATTTCTCTGGAACGGAGTGTCTCTACTAGCCCGAATTTAGTATCTATAGAGAGCAAATCTGAATACAAGATGAATGAGGGGTGTGTTATGACTATGCCAGATTTTCCAGCGAAGATATGACAATCATAAGAATGGTTGGATAAAACTGTACAGCTGAGGAAAGAGAAGGGTGATCTTAACTCAACCCCTTTAGTGATGTCACGAGGCTGGAGCTTAAAAGTCTTTACCATTAACCCAGCCGGAGTCTTAGAGAGTCTTTCTTGAGGAGCTGTTCCTATCCAGACCTCCTGATGCACTGGGACATTTGGGGTCCCGCCCACCAGCATGGTTTTGCCTGAAATGGACTGAGAACATGTGAGTTTTACCTTTCTCATTTAATCCCTTTATTTTATAATTACCTCGTACATATTTTCAATTGTCTTATATTGTAACACCTTATTTGCCTTTTTATAAACACAGCCTTCTTTTGGAGTAAAATATATAAATTACTAGTTTTCGATCTTCATGCTCTAAAACGTATCCTAAGTCTTCTGAAGGGAATTACGCTACTGTTTTGGGTTAGCTTCGGACCCGTTTAATCGAAGCTGGTGGCGGCATACCTTTGTACTGGGTAGTTGGGAGTCGTAGCGACTGCGGCGTTGATAATTATTGTTCCTGCCTGAGTGGGAGTAGTTCTATCGCATCGCTGCAGCCCAATAGCCAGTACATAGCAGGCAGCCTTTCTGGTGACTAATTACCCTAGGTGCAGTACCTAATATGACCTGAGAGTAAGAGGGGCGCCAGAGAGCTGCAAGTTTCAAATGGAACTGTAAGCGGGATATACATAAATCCCTGCAGTTCGTGGTATGTGGGATAACTAAAATAATCCCCTGCTGTAAACTAAAGGTACCTTCACATTAAGCGACGCTGCGATAGCGACAACGATGCCGATCGCTGCAGCGTCGCTGTTTGATCGCTGGAGAGCTGTCACACAGACCGCTCTCCAGCGACCAACGATGCCGAGGCCCCCGGGTAACCAGGGTAAACATCGGGTTACTAAGCGCAGAGCCGCGCTTAGTAACCCGATGTTTACCCTGGTTACCAGCGTAAAATGTAAAAAAACCAAACAGTACATACTTACATTCGCATCCCCCGGCGTCCGCTTCCTGCACTGACTGAGCGCCGGCCCTAACAGCAGAGCGGTGACGTCACCGCTGTGCTGTACTTTCACTTTCACTTTACGGCGCTCAGTCAGTGTGGGAAGCGGACGCCGGGGGATGCGAAGGTGAGTATGTACTGTTTGTTTTTTTTACATTTTACACTGGTAACCAGGGTAAACATCGGGTTACTAAGCGCGGACCTGCGCTTAGTAACCCGATGTTTACCCTGGTTACCAGTGTAAAACATCGCTGGTATCGTTGCTTTTGGTGTCAAACACGACGATACATGCCTGTCATGATCTCCATGGCCAGAGAACTAGCATAAGCCTATATAGGAACAAGCTCTTGGAAGATGGTAACTGTACTGACCATGAACTAAACCTTACCGCACAACTAGAAGTAGCCAGGTAGCATGTCCTACTTTTTATCCCTATATGCCCAGCGCCGGCCGGAGAACTAAATAATGCTAGCAGAGGGAAATATAAGACCTGACTCACCTCTAGAGAAATGCCCAAAAAGGAGACAGAGGCCCCCCACATATATTGGCGGTGATTTTAGATGAAATAACAAACGCAGCAGGAAAATAGTTTTAGCAAATTTGAGGTCCGCTTTCTAGATAGCAGAAGACAGAAAGCACACTTTCATGGTCAGTAGAAAACCCTAACAAAACACCATCCAGAAATTACTTTAGGACTCTGGCATTAACTCATAATACCAGAGTGGCAATTCCTGATCAACAAGAGCTTTCCAGACACAGTAACGAAACTGCAGCTGTGAACTGGAACCAAAAAACAAAAACAAACAAGGACGAAAGTCCAACTTATCTAGTAGATGTCTGGGAGCAGGAACAAGCACAGAGAGGCTTCTGATAACATTGTTGACCGGCAAGCAACTAACAGAGAAGCCAGGTTATATAGCGACACCCAGATCTGATGAGAACAGGTGAACAGGAAAGATGATGACACAAGTTCAATTCCACCAGTAGCCACCGGGGGAGCCCAGAATCCAAATTCACAACAGTACCCCCCCCTCAAGGAGGGGGCACCGAACCCTCACCAGAACCACCAGGGCGATCAGGATGGGCCCTATGAAAGGCACGAACCAGATCGGAGGCATGAACATCAGATGCAGTGACCCAAGAATTATCCTCCTGGCCGTATCCCTTCCACTTGACCAGATACTGGAGTCTCCGTCTGGAAACACGGGAGTCTAGGATTTTCTCCACAACGTACTCCAACTCACCCTCAACCAACACCGGAGCAGGAGGCTCAACGGAAGGCACAACCGGTGCCTCATACCTGCGCAATAACGACCGATGAAAAACGTTATGAATAGAAAAGGATGCAGGGAGGTCTAAACGGAAGGAAACAGGATTAAGAATCTCCAATATTTTATACGGACCGATGAACCGAGGCTTAAACTTAGGAGATGAGACCCTCATAGGGACAAAACGAGAAGACAACCACACCAAATCTCCAACACAAAGCCGAGGACCAACACGACGGTGACGGTTGGCAAAAAGCTGAGTCTTCTCCTGGGACAACTTCAAATTGTCCATCACCTGCCCCCAGATATGATGCAATCTCTCCATCACCGCATCCACTCCAGGACAATCCGAGGATTCCACCTGACCGGAGGAAAATCGAGGATGGAACCCCAAATTACAGAAAAACGGGGACACCAAGGTGGCAGAGCTGGCCCGATTATTGAGGGCGAACTCCGCCAATGGCAAAAAAGCAACCCAATCATCCTGGTCAGCAGACACAAAACACCTCAGATATGTCTCCAGGGTCTGATTAGTCCGCTCGGTCTGGCCATTAGTCTGAGGGTGAAAAGCAGACGAAAAAGACAAATCTATGCCCATCCTAGCACAGAATGCCCGCCAAAATCTAGACACAAATTGGGTTCCTCTGTCAGAAACGATATTCTCAGGAATACCATGCAAACGAACAACATTTTGAAAAAACAGGGGAACCAACTCGGAAGAAGAAGGCAATTTGGGCAGGGGAACCAAATGGACCATCTTAGAAAAACGGTCACACACCACCCAGATGACAGACATCTTCTGGGAAACAGGCAGATCTGAAATAAAATCCATCGAGATGTGCGTCCAAGGCCTCTTAGGAATAGGCAAGGGCAACAATAATCCACTAGCCCGAGAACAACAAGGCTTGGCCCGAGCACAAACGTCACAAGACTGCACAAAGCCTCGCACATCTCGTGACAGGGAAGGCCACCAGAAGGATCTTGCCACCAAATCCCTGGTACCAAAAATTCCAGGATGACCTGCCAATGCAGAAGAATGCACCTCAGAGATGACTCTACTGGTCCAATCATCAGGAACAAACAGCCTATCAGGCGGACAACGATCCGGTCTATCCGCCTGAAACTCCTGCAAGGCCCGCCGCAGGTCTGGAGAAACGGCTGACAAAATAACTCCATCCTTAAGGATACCTGTGGGCTCAGAGTTGCCGGGTGAATCAGGCTCAAAACTCCTAGAAAGGGCATCCGCCTTAACATTCTTAGAACCCGGTAGGTATGACACCACAAAATTAAACCGAGAAAAAAATAATGACCAGCGCGCCTGTCTAGGATTCAGGCGCCTGGCGGTCTCAAGATAAATCAAATTTTTGTGGTCAGTCAATACCACCACCTGATGTCTGGCCCCCTCAAGCCAATGGCGCCACTCCTCAAACGCCCACTTCATGGCCAAAAGCTCCCGATTCCCAACATCATAATTCCGCTCAGCGGGCGAAAATTTACGGGAAAAGAAGGCACAAGGCCTCATCACGGAGCAGTCAGAACTTTTCTGCGACAACACTGCCCCAGCTCCGATCTCAGAAGCGTCGACCTCAACCTGAAAAGGAAGAGCCACATCAGGCTGACGCAACACAGGGGCAGAAGAAAAACGGCGCTTAAGCTCCTGAAAGGCCTCCACAGCATCAGGGGACCAATTAGCAACATCAGCACCCTGTCTAGTCAAATCGGTCAATGGCTTAACGACATCCGAAAAACCAGAAATAAATCGACGATAAAAGTTGGCAAAGCCCAAAAATTTCTGAAGACTTTTAAGAGAAGAGGGCTGCGTCCAATCACAAATAGCTTGAACCTTGACAGGATCCATCTCAATGGAAGAGGGAGAAAAAATATATCCCAAAAAGGAAATTCTCTGAACCCCAAATACGCACTTAGAACCCTTGACACACAGAGAATTAGACCGCAAAACCTGAAAAACCCTCTTAACTTGCTGGACATGAGAGTCCCAGTCATCCGAAAAAATCAGAATATCATCCAGATACACTATCATAAATTTATCCAAAAAATCGCGGAAAATATCATGCATAAAGGACTGGAAGACTGAAGGGGCATTAGAAAGACCAAAAGGCATCACCAAATACTCAAAGTGGCCCTCGGGCGTATTAAATGCGGTTTTCCACTCATCCCCCTGCCTGATCCGCACCAAATTATACGCCCCACGGAGATCAATCTTAGAGAACCACTTGGCCCCCTTTATGCGAGCAAACAAATCAGTCAGCAACGGCAATGGGTATTGATATTTAACCGTGATTTTATTCAAAAGCCGATAATCAATACATGGTCTCAAAGAGCCGTCTTTTTTTGACACAAAGAAAAAACCGGCTCCTAAGGGAGATGACGATGGACGAATATGTCCCTTTTCCAAGGACTCCTTTATATATTCTCGCATAGCAGCATGTTCAGGCACAGACAGATTAAATAAACGACCCTTTGGGTATTTACTACCCGGAATTAAATCTATAGCACAATCGCACTCACGGTGCGGAGGTAGTGAACCCAGCTTGGGTTCTTCAAAGACGTCACGATAATCAGACAGGAACTCAGGGATTTCAGAGGGAATAGATGATGAAATGGAAACCAAAGGTACGTCCCCATGAGTCCCCCTACATCCCCAGCTCAACACAGACATAGCTCTCCAGTCAAGGACTGGGTTGTGAGACTGCAGCCATGGCAATCCTAGCACCAAATCATCATGTAGATTATACAGCACCAGAAAACGAATAGTCTCCTGGTGATCCGGATTAATACGCATAGTTACTTGTGTCCAGTATTGTGGTTTATTATTAGCCAATGGGGTGGAGTCAATCCCCTTCAGAGGAATAAGAGTCTCCAAAGGCTCTAAATCATACCCACAACGATTGGCAAAGGACCAATCCATAAGACTCAAAGCGGCGCCAGAGTCGATATAGGCGTCCGTGGTAATAGATGACAAAGAGCAAATCAGGGTCACAGACAAAATAAATTTAGACTGTAAAGTGCCAATGGAAACAGATTTATCAAGCTTTTTAGTACGCTTAGAGCACGCTGATATAACATGAGTAGAATCCCCACAATAGAAACACAACCCATTTTTCCGTCTAAAATTCTGCCGCTCGCTTCTGGACAGAATTCTATCACACTGCATGCTTTCTGGCGTCTTCTCAGTGGACACCGCCAGATGGTGCACTGGTTTGCGCTCCCGCAGACGCCTATCGATCTGAATGGCCATTGTCATGGACTCATTCAGACCCGCAGGCACAGGGAACCCCACCATAACATCCTTAATGGCATCAGAGAGACCCTCTCTGAAAGTAGCCGCCAAGGCACACTCATTCCACTGAGTAAGCACAGACCATTTACGGAATCTTTGGCAGTAAATTTCAGCTTCATCTTGCCCCTGCGATAGGGACATCAAAGTTTTTTCTGCCTGAAGTTCCAAATGAGGTTCCTCATAGAGCAACCCCAAGGCCAGAAAAAACGCATCCACATTGCGCAACGCAGGATCCCCTGGTGCCAATGAAAAAGCCCAGTCTTGAGGGTCGCCGCGGAGCAAGGAAATCACAATCCCAACCTGCTGTGCAGGGTCTCCAGCAGAACGAGATTTCAGGGACAAAAATAACTTGCAATTATTTCTAAAATTCTGAAAGCCAGATCTATTCCCTGAGAAGAATTCCGGCAAAGGAATTCTCGGCTCTGATACCGGAGCATGAACAACAAAATCTTGCAAACTTTGTACTTTCGTGGCGAGATTATTCAAACCTGCAGTTACACTCTGAAGATCCATTATAGACAGGTGCACACAGAGCCATTCAAAGATTAGAAGGAGAGAGAAAAAAAAGAAAGACTGCAGCATAGACAGACTGGCAAGTGATCCAATTAAGAGCACAAAAAAAAAAAAAAAACTCTCAGCAGACTTCTTATTTCTCTCCTTTCTCAGCCAAGGATTTTAACCCTTTAGTGGGCCGGTCAAACTGTCATGATCTCCATGGCCAGAGAACTAGCATAAGCCTATATAGGAACAAGCTCTTGGAAGATGGTAACTGTACTGACCATGAACTAAACCTTACCGCACAACTAGAAGTAGCCAGGTAGCATGTCCTACTTTTTATCCCTATATGCCCAGCGCCGGCCGGAGAACTAAATAATGCTAGCAGAGGGAAATATAAGACCTGACTCACCTCTAGAGAAATGCCCAAAAAGGAGACAGAGGCCCCCCACATATATTGGCGGTGATTTTAGATGAAATAACAAACGCAGCAGGAAAATAGTTTTAGCAAATTTGAGGTCCGCTTTCTAGATAGCAGAAGACAGAAAGCACACTTTCATGGTCAGTAGAAAACCCTAACAAAACACCATCCAGAAATTACTTTAGGACTCTGGCATTAACTCATAATACCAGAGTGGCAATTCCTGATCAACAAGAGCTTTCCAGACACAGTAACGAAACTGCAGCTGTGAACTGGAACCAAAAAACAAAAACAAACAAGGACGAAAGTCCAACTTATCTAGTAGATGTCTGGGAGCAGGAACAAGCACAGAGAGGCTTCTGATAACATTGTTGACCGGCAAGCAACTAACAGAGAAGCCAGGTTATATAGCGACACCCAGATCTGATGAGAACAGGTGAACAGGAAAGATGATGACACAAGTTCAATTCCACCAGTAGCCACCGGGGGAGCCCAGAATCCAAATTCACAACACATGCCGGTCTGACGACCAAATAAAGTTCTGAACTTTGTTCAACGACCAGCGATATCACAGCAGGATCCTGATCGCTGCTGCGTGTCAAACTAAACGATATCGCTAGCCAGGACGCTGCAACGTCACGGATCGCTAGCGATATCGTTTAGTGTGAAGGTACCTTAAGAGGTCAATAGTCTTGTGTGTTTTTTCATCACAGTGTAGCAGTGGAGGGAAAACTAAGATAAGCCCCCCTGCACATGTGATAGCCATCTGTTGGCCTAAAGTCACCCCGATCCGTGACGTAGGGGTGACGGTCACGGTGTGAATCGTGACAAATTGGTGGCAGCGGTGTGGATTCATGACAGAGCCGTACACACCACTGGGAACTGGAGACTGTGAGCCGTACACACTACTGGGAACAGAAGACTGGGAGCCGTACACACTACTGGGAACGGAAGACTGGGAGCCGTACACACCACTGGGAACGGGAGACTGGGAGCCGGACACACCACTGGGTACAGGAGATTGGGAGCCGTACACATCACTGGGAACGGGAGACTGGGAGCCATACACACCACTGGAAACGGGAGACTGGACGCAGTACACACTACTGGGAACAGGAAACTGGGAGTCGGACACACCACTGACAACGGGAGACTGGGAGCTGTACACACCACTGGGAAGGGGAGACTGGGAGCAGTACACACTACTGGGAACAGGAGACTGGGAACCGTACATACCACTGGGAATGGGAGACTGGGAGCCAAACACAATACTGGGAACGGGAGACTGGGAGCCGTACACACTACTGGTAACGGGAGACTGGGAGCTGGATACACCACTGGGAACGAGAGACTGGGAGCAATACACACCACTGGGAAGGGGAGACTGGGAACCGTACACGCAACTGGGAAGGGGAGACTGGGAGCAGTACACACTACTGGGAACAGGAGACTGGGAGCCGTACATACCACTGGGAATGGGAGACTGGGAGCCAAACACAATACTGGGAACGGGAGACTGGGAGCCGTACACACTACTGGTAACGGGAGACTGGGAGCTGGATACACCACTGGGAACGAGAGACTGGGAGCCGTACACACCACTGAGAACGGAAGACTGGGAGCCGTACACACCACTGGGAACGGGAGACTGCGAGCCACACACACCACTGAGAACGGGAGACTGGGAGCCGTACACACCACTGAGAACGGGAGGCTGGGAACGGGAGGCTGGGAGCCGGAGACTGGGAGCAGGAGACTGGGAGCCGGACACACCACTGGGATCGGGAGACTGGGAGCCGTACACACCACTGGGAACGGGAGATTGGGAACGGGAGACTGGGAGCCGGACACACCACTGGGATCGGGTGACTGGGAGCCGTACACACCACTGGGAATGGGAGACTGGGAGCTGGACAAACCACTTGGAACAGAACACTGGGAGCCGTACACATTACTGGTAACGGGAGACAGGGAGCCGTACACACCATTAGGATTGGGAGTCTGGGAGCAGTTCACACCACTGGGAATGGGAGTCTGGGAGCAGTACACACCACTGGGAACCGGAGACTTGGAGCCGTATACACCACTGGGAATGGGAGACTGGGAGCCGTACACACTACTGGGAACAGGAGACTGGGGGCCGTACACACCACTAGGAACGGGAGACTGGGAGCAGTACACACCACTGGGAACGGGAGACTGGGAACCGTACACGCCACTGGGAAGGGGAGACTGGGAGAAGTACACACTACTGGGAACAGGAGACTGGGAGCCGTACACACCACTGGGAATGGGAGACTGGGAGCCATACACACTACTGGGAACGGGAGACTGGGAGCCGTACACACTATGGGTAACGGGAGACTGGGAGCCGGATACACCACTGGGAATGAGAGACTGGGAGCCGTACACAGTACTGGGAACGGGAGACTGGGAGCCGTACACACCACTGAGAACGGAAGACTGGGAGCCGTACACACCACTGGGAATGGGAGACTGGTAGCCGCACACACCACAGAGAACGGGAGACTGGGAGATGTACACACCACTGAGAACGGGAGGCTGAGAACGGGAGACTGGGAACGGGAGACTGGGAGCAGGAGACTGGGAGCCGGACACACCACTGGGATTGGGTGACTGGGAGCCGTAGACATCACTGGGAACGGGACACTGGGAGCCGTACACACTACTGGGAATGGGAGACTGGGAGCTGGACAAACCACTGGGAACAGAACACTGGGAGCCGTACACACCATTAGGAATGGGAGTCTGGGAGCAGTACAGACCACTGGGAATGGGAGACTGGGAGCAGTACACACCACTGGGAATGGGAGACTGGGAGCCGGACACACCACTGGGAACGAGAGACTGGGAGCCATACACACCACTGAGAACGAGAGACTGGAAGCCGTACACACCACTGGGAACTGGAGACTGGGAGCCGTAGACACCACTGGGAATGGGAGACTGGGAGCTGTACTCACCACTGGAAATGGGAGACTGGGAGCCGTACACACCACTGGGAACGGGAGACTGGGAGCCGTACACACCACTCAAAACGTGTCAGCTATTTTTTATGCCTATGCTATTGTTATAATGTTATTTTTTATTTTAATGAAGTCATAATAAATAATTTTTTGCTCTTCATTCTCTTTTCTAGAAAAACCTTTATCTTCACTTTGAAAAAGTTCCTTGACACCTACCAGCCTCGTCCGTGCACAGCGGAGGGAATAGTCCAAAAAACTGGAGAATGCACAAAGAAAATAAAAAGTATCCAAGCTGTCCAGAGCGCATCTGTTCTATCTTCCCCATTTATAAACCACATTAATCCCGTCTGCTGTGCTGGGATGGAACAGGATGTACCCCATTACACCCCACACTCCCAGAAGGCACCGAACCGCCGCGCTCAGCACAGATGTGCAGCACAACTACATCCCCCGGCCTTCCCGTCACATCTCACACTCCAGCCTCAACCTGATTCCCATGACCGAAACTCCCTGCAGTCATTTCCCCAAAATAAAATGTGGAAATTATCAACTTGTTGTTTTCAAAAATCTTGGCTCTAAAGTTGGAAATCATGAAAAAAAAAATAGCAAACTGTTCATTATCTACGTGTAATATGCAGCTACGGAAATGTACATAGGGGCAGTATTATAGTAGTTATATTCTTGTACATAGAGGGCAGTATTATAGTAGTTATATTCTTTTACATAGGGGGCAGTATTATAGTAGTTATATTCTTGTACATAGGAGCAGTATTATAGTAGTTATATTCTTGTACATAGGGGCAGTATTATAGTAGTTATATTCTTGTATATAGGGGCAGTATTATAGTAGTTATATTCTTGTACATAGGAGCAGTATTATAGTAGTTATATTCTTATACATAGGGGCAGTATTATAGTAGTTATATTCTTGTACATAGGGGCAGTATTATAGTAGTTATATTCTTGTACATAGGAGCAGTATTATAGTAGTTATATTCTTGTACGTAGGAGCAGTATTACAGTAGTTATATTCTTGTACATAGGAGCAGTATTATAGTAGTTATACTCCTTTAATAATTAGCAGCAAGGTAGTAGTGTTAAATAAAATTTAACTTTTAATAAATATTTTAAAAAGGACTATAGTCCCAAACAACACCAGGAACATAGACACAAACAAAAACCACACACAATACCACATATAAAGCCAGACGCTCCTGTCTAGCGCTGTAATCCTTATAGCATGGTGTCAGGTTTATCTTTACTACACCATAAATAGCAATACCCTATCACAATGCTACACAATTTGTTAGTGCCCAGCCTACCATATGTGCGCAAAAACCAGCATGTTTATAGCATTCAGGGGTATAAAAAGGAACGGTCTCACCAGGCTCCAGGGACCTTCCTTAACAGCGTCATCCCATGCGTCCGATACATACAGACCGGGGGAGGATTTTCCACAAATCCTACTTACTACCCCTTTTCTCTCCAAAGTAAACGGACCCTATGGGAAGCCTCCTTGGTATTCAATCTCCCGACGCGTTTCCTTGGGCTCTATCATCAGGGGAGATGCCCAGTATAAAAAATGTATGTGTGTGTGCCAGTCATAGCACGTCACACAGGAGGACCTGACTCACCGCGCGCGGGTACTTCATTTTATATAAGGCGCCGTCTTGTAGATGTACGCCTCCTATGCTTCTCTTCCGCTTTCAAGCGCGGTTTCCGGGTATGCAGGGCGTCACATGACCAATCCTGGTCACACCTCCAAAGGATTGCGTGAAACGCATTCTGACACGCACGGCCATATTATCGGAGGTATCCGGGGTAAAAGACTATGCCCCGGAGGCGTGTACACGTAAATGATTAATGCCTGATATCATAATGAGCCTAACCAGGCTCTGAAAACCAATATAATACTTAAACCCCCAGAGTAACATGGTGAAATGTTTCAAACCTCTTTTTTGGGGGGGACATTTACCAAAAAATCCTACTACCTCCATTAATGGAAGGAGGATATAAATGAAAAAATGGGACATTGGCAGCTTTCCAACAAGGGCATCAAAATACCTATATAGGCTATAAATGATGCGGTGCATATGCACTAATTATAAATCCATCTTGCATTCAAAAATGTGAATACTCAGCTCATACAGAGCATGCTTAGATGACACTTCCTCCATAAAAAAGGAACAAAATGGAAAAAATCAGAAAAAACAACAAAGGAAAACCAAAAACAAACTGAGGCCATAGATATCGACTTCTTCATACAGTTGATGACATGCGGAGCAACAATGATGGTGGTGACATCAGAGATCAGTGGGATATGGGCCAAAATATGAATTAGGTTTTCCCTAAACAAGCCCTAAATGAAGATCCTACCTATCCTGTGGGGGTTGGCACCCTACTAGAAACGAGAAATTGGCGCCCCCACTCCACGGAGGCTGTCCCTACAGGCCCTATTTCATCCTAACCACCGAGCCTCACTAAGTGCAGGAAAGAGGAACTCCATTAAAATAGAGATATTATTTCTTAGTTATACTCCTTTACATAGGGGCAATATTATAGTAGTTATATTCTTGTTCATAGGAGCACTAATATAGTAGTTATATTCTTGTACATATGGGCAGTATTATAGTAGATATATCTTGTACATAGGAGCAGTATTATAGTAGTTATATTCTTGTACATAGGAGCTGTATTACAGTAGTTATATTCTTGTACATAGGGGGCAGTATTATAGTAGTTATATTCTTGTACATAGGGGCAGTATTATAGTAGTTATATTCTTGTACATATGAGCAGTATTATAGTAGTTATATTCTTGTACATAGGTGGCAGTATTATAGTAGTTATAGTCTTGCACATAGGAGCAGTATTATAGTAGTTATATTCTTGTACATAGGAGCAGTATTATAGTAGTTATATTTTTGTACATAGGAGTAGTATTGTAGTAGTTAAATTCTTGTACATAGAGGCAGTATTATAGTAGTTATATTCCTGTACATAGGAGCAGTATTATAGTAGTTATATTCTTGTACACCTTAGGGGCAGTATTATAGTAGTTATATTCTTGTACATAGGAGCAGTATTATAGTAGTTATATTCTTATAAATAACGGCAGTATTATAGTAGTTATATTCTTGTACATAGGGGCAGTAGTGTAGTAGTTATATTCTTGTACATAGGAGCAGTATTATAGTAGTTATATTCTTGTACGTAGGAGCAGTATTATAGTAGTTATATTCTTGTACATAGGGGGCAGTATTATAGTAGTTATATTCTTGTACATAGGAGCACTAATATAGTAGTTATATTCTTGTAATTATGGGCAGTATAATAGTAGATATATTCTTGTACATAGGAGAAGTATTATAGTAGTTATATTCTTGTAGTAGGAGCAGTATTATAGTAGTTATATTCTTGTACATAGGAGCGGTATTGTAGTTATATTCTTGTACATAAGGGACAGTATTATAGCAGTTATATTCTTGTACATAGGGGCAGTATTATAGTAGTTATATTCTTGGACATTGGGGCAGTATTATAGTAGTTATATTCTTGTACATAAGAGCACTAATATAGTAGTTATATTCTTGTACATAGGGGCAGTATTATCAGTATTATAGTAGTTATATTCTTGTACATAGGAGCAGTATTATAGTAGTTATATTCTTGTACATAGGAGCAGTATTGTAGTAGTTATATTCTTGTACATAGAGGCAGTATTATAGTAGTCATATTCTTGTACATAGGGGCAGTATTATAGTAGCTATATTCTTGTACACAGGCGGGCAGTATTATAGTAGCTATATTCTTGTACATAGGGGCAGTATTATAGTAGTTATATTCTTGTACATAGGAGCGGTATTGTAGTTATATTCTTGTACATAAGGGACAGTATTATAGCAGTTATATTCTTGTACATAGGGGCAGTATTATAGTAGTTATATTCTTGGACATTGGGGCAGTATTATAGTAGTTATATTCTTGTACATAGGAGCAGTATTATAGTAGTTATATTCTTGTACAGAGGAGCAGTATTATAGTAGTTATAGTCTTGAACATAGGGGCAGTATTGTAGTAGTTATATTCTTGTACATAGGAGCAGCATTATAGTAGTTAAGTAGTTATATTCTTGTATATAGGGGCAGTATTAAAGTAGTTATATTTTTGTACATAGGGGAAGTATTATAGTAGTTTTATTCTTGTACATAGGAGCAGTATTATAGTAGTTATATTCTTGTACATTGGGGCAGTTTTATAGTAGTTATATTCTTGTATATAGGAGCAGTATTATAGTAGTTATATTCTTGTACATAGGGGCAGTATTATAGCAGTTATATTCTTGTACATAGGAGCAGCATTATAGTAGTTATATTCTTGTACATAGGGGCAGTATTATAGCAGTTATATTCTTGTACATAGGAGCAGTATTATAGTAGTTATATTCTTGTACATAGGAGCAGTATTATAGTAGTTATAGTCTTGAACATAGGGGCAGTATTGTAGTAGTTATATTCTTGTACATAGGGGGCAGTATTATAGTAGTTATATTCTTGTACATAGGAGCCGGAATATAGTAGTTTTTGTTCTTGTACATAGGGGACAGTATTAACCCCTTCATGACCGTGGGATTTTTCGTTTTTCCGTTTTCGTTTTTCACTCCCCTCCTTCCCAGAGCCATAACTTTTTTATTTTTCCGTCAATTTGGCCATGTGAGGGCTTATTTTTTGCGGGACGAGTTGTACTTTTGAATGACACCATTGGTTTTACCATGGCGTGTACTAGAAAACGGGAAAAAAATTCCAAGTGCGGTGAAATTGCAAAAAAAGTGCAATCCCACACTTGTTTTTTGTTTGTTTTTTTTGCTAGGTTCACTAAATGATAAAACTGACCAGCCATTATGATTCTCCAGGTCAGTACGAGTTCATAGACACCAAACATGTCTAGGTTATTTTTCACCTAAGTGGGGAAAAAAATTCCAAACTTTGCAAAAAAAAATAAATAAATAAAATTGCGCCATATTCCGATACCCGTAGCGTCTCCATTTTTCGTGATCTGGGGTCGGGTGAGGGCTTATTTTTTGCGTGCCGAGCTGGCGTTTTTAATAATGGCATTTCGGTGCAGATACGTTCTTTTGATCGCCCGTTATTGCATTTTAATGCAATGTCGCTGCGACCAAAAAAACGTAATTCTGGCGTTTCGATTTTTTTTCTCGTTATGCCATTTTGCGATCAGGTTAATGCTTTTTTTTATTGATAGATCGGGCGATTCTGAACGCGGCTATACCAAATATGTGTAGATTTGATATTTTTTTTATTGATTTATTTTGATTGGGGCGAAAGGGGGGTGATTTAAACTTTTATATTTTTTTTATTTTTTTCACATTTTTTTTTACTTTTTTTTTAAACTTTTGCCATGCTTCTATAGCCTCCATGGGAGGCTAGAAGCAGGCACAGCCCGATCGGCTCTGCTACATAACAGCGATCATCAGATCGCTGCTATATAGCAGAATTGCAGGTGTGCTGTGAGCGCCGACCACAGGGGGGCGCTCACAGCCACCGGCGATCAGTAACCATAGAGGTCTCAAGGACCTCTATGGCTACAATATACAAGCATCGCCGACCCCCGATCATGTGACGGGGGTCGGCGATGCGCTCATTTCCGGCCGCCCGGCCGGATGCGGTAGTTAAATGCCGCTGTCTGCGTTTGACAGCGGCATTTAACTAGTTAATAGCGGCGGGTGATCGCGATTTCGCCCGCCGCTATTGCGCGCACATGTCACCTGTAAAAAACAGCTGACATGTCGCGACTTTGATGTGCGCTCACCGCCGGAGCACATCAATGCAGGGGACCCGACATCGGACGGTATAGTACGTCCGATGTCGGGAAGGGGTAAAGTAGTTATACTCTTGTACTTAAGAGCAGTATTATAGTAGTTATATTCTTGTACATGGGAGCAGTATTATAGTAGTTTTATTCTTGTACATAGGAGCAGTATTATAGTAATTATATTCTTGTACATAGGGGCAGTATTATAGTAGTTATATTCTTGTACATGGGGGCAGTATTACTGTATAATAGTTATATTCTTGTACATAGGGGCAGTATTATAGTAGTTATATTCTTGTAAATAGGAGCAGTATTATTGTAGTTATATTCTTGTTTATAGGGAGCAGTATTATAGTAGTTATATTCTTGTACATAGGAGCAGTATGATAGTAGTTATATTCTTGTACGTAGGAGCAGTATTATAGGAGTTATATTCTTGTACATAGGGGCAGTATTATAGTAGTGTATTCTTACATATAGGGAGTATTATAGTAGTTATATTCTTGTACATTGGGCAGTATGATAGTAGTTATATTCTTGTACATAGGGGTAGTATTATAGTATTTATATTCTTGTACATAGGAGCAGTATTATAGTAGTTATATTCTTGTATGTAGGAGCAGTATTATAGAAGTTATATTCTTTATACATAGGAGCAGTATTATAGTAGTTATATTCTTGTATGTAGGAGCAGTATTATAGAAGTTATATTCTTTATACATAGGAGCAGTATTGTAGTTATATTCTTGTACATGGGGCAGTATGATAGTAGTTATATTCTTGTACATAGGGGCAGTATTATAGTAGTTATATTCTTGTACATAGGGGCAGTATTATAGTAGTTATGTTCTTGTACATAGGAGCAGTATTGTAGTAGATATATTCTTGTTCATAGCAGTATTATAGTAGTTATATTATTGTACGTAGGGGCAGTATTATAGTAGTTTTATTCTTGTACATAAGGGGCAGTATTATAGTAGTTATATTCTTATAGATAGGGGGCAGTATTATAGTAGTTATATTCTTGTATATAGGGGCAGTATTGTAGTAGATATATTCTTGTTCATAGCAGTATTATAGTAGTTATATTATTGTATATAGGGGCAGTATTATAGTAGTTATATTCTTGTACATAGAGGGCAGTATTATAGTAGTTATATTCTTATAGATAGGGGGCAGTATTATAGTAGTTATATTCTTGTATATAGGGGCAGTATTATAGTAGTTATATTCTTGTACATAGGAGCAGTATTATAGTAGTTATATTCTTGTACATAGGGGCAGTATTATAGTAGTTATATTCTTGTGTATAGGGGCAGTATTATAGTAGTTATATTCTTCTACATAGGGGCAGTATTATAGTAGTTATATTCTTGTACATAAGAGCAGTATTATAGTAGCTATACTCTTGTACATAGGGGCAGTATTATAGTAGTTATATTCTTGTACATAAGGGGCAGTATTATAGTAGTTATATTCTTGTACATAGGGGGCAGTATTATAGTAGTTATATTCTTGTACATAGGAGCAGTATTATAGTAGATATATTCTTGTTCATAGGAGCAGTATTATAGTAGTTATATTTTTGTAAATAGGAGCAGTATTATAGTAGTTATATTCTTGCACATAAGGGGCAGTATTATAGTAGTTATATTCTTGTACATAGGAGCCGTATTATAGTAGTTATATTCTTGTATATAGGAGCGGTATTATAATAGTTATATTCTTGTACATAGGGAGCAGTATTATAGCAGTTATATTCTTGTACATAGGGAGCAGTATTATATTAGTTATATTCTTTTACATAGGGGGCAGTATTATAGTAGTTATATTCTTTTACATAGGGGGCAGTATTATAGTAGTTATATTCTTGTACATAGGTGCAGTATTACAGTAGTTATATTCTTGTATATAGGGGCAGTATTATACTAGCTATATTCTTATACATAGGCGCAGTATTATAGCAGTTATATTCTTGTACATAGGGAGCTGTATTATAGTAGTTATATTCTTGTACATAGGGGCAGTATTATAGTAGTTGTATTCTTGTACATAAGGGACCGTATTATAGTAGTTATATTCTTGTAGTTAGGGGGCAGTATTATAGTAGTTATATTCTTGTATATAGGGGCAGTATTATAGTAGTTATATTCTTGTACATAGGGGCAGTATTATAGAAGTTATTTTCTTGTACATACGGGCAGTATTAAAGTAGTTATATTCTTGTACATAGGGGCAGTATTATAGTAGTTATATTCTTGTACATAGAGGCCAGTATTATAGTAGTTATATTCTTTTACATAGGGGGCAGTATTATAGTAGTTATATTCTTGTACATAGGAGCAGTATTATAGTAGTTATATTCTTGTACATAGGGGCAGTATTATAGTAGTTATTTTCTTGTACGTAGGAGCAGCATTACAGTAGTTGTATTCTTGCACATAGGGGGCAGTATTATTGTAGTTATATTCCTTTACATAGGGGCAGTATTATAGTAGTTATATTCTTGTTCATAGGAGCACTAATATAGTAGTTATATTCTTATACATATGGGCAGTATTATAGTAGATATATTCTTGTACATAGGAGAAGTATTATAGTAGTTATATTCTTGTACATAGGGGCAGTATTATAGTAGTTATATTCTTGTACATAGGAGCACTAATATAGTAGTTATATTCTTGTACATAATTGCAGTATTATAGTAGATATATCTTGTACATAGGAGCAGTATTATAGTAGTTATATTCTTGTACATAGGAGCTGTATTACAGTAGTTATATTCTTGTATATAGGGGCAGTATTATCAGTATTATAGTAGTTATATTCTTGTACATAGGAGCAGTATTATAGTAGTTATATTTTTGTACATAGGAGTAGTATTGTAGTAGTTATATTCTTGTACATAGAGGCCGTATTATAGTAGTTATATTCCTGTACTTAGGAGCAGTATTATAGTAGTTATATTCTTGTACACCTTAGGGGTAGTATTATAGTAGTTATATTCTTGTACATAGGAGCAGTATTATAGTAGTTATATTCTTGTACGTAGGAGCAGTATTACAGTAGTTGTATTCTTGTACATATGGGGCAGTATTATTGTAGTTATATTCCTTTACATAGGGGCAGTATTATAGTAGTTATATTCTTGCTCATAGGAGCACTAATATAGTAGTTATATTCTTGTGCATATGGGCAGTATTATAGTAGATATATTCTTGTACATAGGAGAAGTATTATAGTAGTTATATTCTTGTACATAGGGGGCAGTATTATAGTAGTTATATTCTTGTACATAGGGGCAGTATTATAGTAGTTATATTCTTGTAAATAGGAGCACTAATATAGTAGTTATATTCTTGTACATAATTGCAGTATTATAGTAGATATATCTTGTACATAGGAGCAGTATTATTGTAGTTATATTCTTGTACATAGGAGCTGTATTACAGTAGTTATATTCTTGTATATAGGGGCAGTATAATCAGTATTATAGTAGTTATATTCTTGTACATAGGAGCAGTATTATAGTAGTTATATTCTTGTACATAAGGGGCAGTATTGTAGTAGTTATATTCTTGTACATAGGAGCAGTATTATAGTAGTTATATTCTTGAACGTAGGAGCAGTATTATAGTAGTTGTATTCTTGTACATAGGGGGCAGTATTATTGTAGTTATATTCCTTTACATTGGGGCAGTATTATAGTAGTTATATTCTTGTACATAGGAGCACTAATATAGTAGTTATATTCTTGTAAATATGGGCAGTATTATAGTAGATATATTCTTGTACATAGGAGAAGTATTATAGTAGTTATATTCTTGTACGTAGGAGCAGTATTATAGTAGTTATATTCTTGTACATAGGGGGCAGTATTATAGTAGTTATATTCTTGTACATAGGGGCAGTATTATAGTAGTTATATTCTTGTACATAGGAGCACTAATATAGTAGTTATATTCTTGTACATAGGGGCAGTATTATAGTAGTTATATTCTTGTACATAGGAGCAGTATTATAGTAGTTATATTCTTGTACATAGGAGCAGTATTGTAGTAGTTATATTCTTGTACATAGAGGCAGTATTATAGTAGTTATATACCTGTACATAGGAGCAGTATTATAGTAGTTATATTCTTGTACATAGGGGCAGTATTATAGTAGTCATATTCTTGTACATAGAGGCAGTATTATAGTAGTCACATTCTTGTACATAGGGGCAGTATTATAGTAGTTAGATTCTTGGACATAGGGGCAGTATTATAATAGTTATATTCTTGTAAATAGGAGCAGTATTATTGTAGTTATATTCTTGTATATAGGGAGCAGTATTATAGTAGTTATATTCTTGTACATAGGAGCAGTATGATAGTAGTTATATTCTTGTACGTAGGAGCAGTATTATAGGAGTTATATTCTTGTACATAGGGGCAGTATTATAGTAGTGTATTCTTACATATAGGGAGCAGTATTATAGTAGTTATATTCTTGTAAATTGGGCAGTATGATAGTAGTTATATTCTTGTACATAGGGGTAGTATTATAGTATTTATATTCTTGTACATAGGAGCAGTATTATAGTTATATTCTTGTACATAGGGGCAGTATTATAGCAGTTAAATTCTTGTACATAGGAGCAGCATTATAGTAGTTATATTCTTGTACATAGGGGCAGTATTATAGCAGTTATATTCTTGTACATAGGAGCAGTATTATAGTAGTTATAGTCTTGAACATAGGGGCAGTATTGTAGTAGTTATATTCTTGTACATAGGGGCAGTATTATAGCAGTTATATTCTTGTACATAGGAGCAGTATTATAGTAGTTATATTCTTGTACATAGGAGCAGTATTATAGTAGTTATATTCTTGTACATAGGAGCCGGAATATAGTAGTTTTTGTTCTTTTACATAGGGGGCAGTATTATAGTAGTTATACTCTTGTACTTAAGAGCAGTATTATAGTAGTTATATTCTTGTACATGGGAGCAGTATTATAGTAGTTTTATTCTTGTACATAGGAGCAGTATTATAGTAGTTATATTCTTGTACATAGGGGCATTATTACAGCATTTATATTCTTTTACATAGCATTATTATAGTAGTTATATTCTTGTACATAGGGGCAGTATTATAGTAGTTATATTCTTGTAAATAGGAGCAGTATTATTGTAGTTATATTCTTGTATATAGGGAGCAGTATTATAGTAGTTATATTCTTGTACATAGGAGCAGTATGGTAGTAGTTATATTCTTGTACGTAGGAGCAGTATTATAGGAGTTATATTCTTGTACATAGGGGCAGTATTATAGTAGTGTATTCTTACATATAGGGAGTATTATAGTAGTTATATTCTTGTACATTGGGCAGTATGATAGTAGTTACAGTATATTCTTGTACATAGGGGTAGTATTATAGTATTTATATTCTTGTACATAGGAGCAGTATTATAGTAGTTATATTCTTGTACATAGGGGCAGTATTATAGCAGTTATATTCTTGTACATAGGAGCAGCATTATAGTAGTTGTATTCTTGTACATAGGGGGCAGTATTATAGCAGTTATATTCTTGTACATAGGAGCAGTATTATAGTAGTTATATTCTTGTACATAGGAGCAGTATTATAGTAGTTATAGTCTTGAACATAGGGGCAGTATTGTAGTAGTTATATTCTTGTACATAGGGGGCAGTATTATAGTAGTTATATTCTTGTACATAGGAGCCGGAATATAGTAGCTTTTGTTCTTGTACATAGGGGGCAGTATTATAGTAGTTATACTCTTGTACTTAAGAGCAGTATTATAGTAGTTATATTCTTGTACATGGGAGCAGTTTTATAGTAGTTTTATTCTTGTACATAGGAGCAGTATTATAGTAGTGATATTCTTGTACATAGGGGCAGTATTACAGCATTTATATTCTTTTACATAGCATTATTATAGTAGTTATATTCTTGTACATAGGGGCAGTATTACAGTAGTTATATTCTTGTACATAGGGGGCAGCATTACTGTATAATAGTTATATTCTTGTACATAGGGGCAGTAGTATAGTAGTTATATTCTTGTAAATAGGAGCAGTATTATTGTAGTTATATTCTTGTATATAGGGAGCAGTATTATAGTAGTTATATTCTTGTACGTAGGAGCAGTATTATAGGAGTTATATTCTTGTACATAGGGGCAGTATTATAGTAGTGTATTCTTACATATAGGGAGCAGTATTATAGTATTTATATTCTTGTACATTGGGCAGTATGATAGTAGTTATATTCTTGTACATAGGGGTAGTATTATAGTATTTATATTCTTGTACATAGGAGCAGTATTATAGTAGTTATATTCTTGTATGTAGGAGCAGTATTATAGAAGTTATATTCTTTATACATAGGAGCAGTATTATAGGAGTTATATTCTTGTACATAGGGGCAGTATTATAGTAGTGTATTCTTACATATAGGGAGCAGTATTATAGTAGTTATATTCTTGTAAATTGGGCAGTATGATAGTAGTTATATTCTTGTACATAGGGGTAGTATTATAGTATTTATATTCTTGTACATAGGAGCAGTATTATAGTAGTTATATTCTTGTACATAGGGGCAGTATTATAGCAGTTAAATTCTTGTACATAGGAGCAGCATTATAGTAGTTATATTCTTGTACATAGGGGCAGTATTATAGCAGTTATATTCTTGTACATAGGAGCAGTATTATAGTAGTTATATTCTTGTACATAGGAGCAGTATTATAGTAGTTATAGTCTTGAACATAGGGGCAGTATTGTAGTAGTTATATTCTTGTACATAGGGGCAGTATTATAGCAGTTATATTCTTGTACATAGGAGCAGTATTATAGTAGTTATATTCTTGTACATAGGAGCAGTATTATAGTAGTTATATTCTTGTACATAGGAGCCGGAATATAGTAGTTTTTGTTCTTGTACATAGGGGGCATTATTATAGTAGTTATACTCTTGTACTTAAGAGCAGTATTATAGTAGTTATATTCTTGTACATGGGAGCAGTATTATAGTAGTTTTATTCTTGTACATAGGAGCAGTATTATAGTAGTTATATTCTTGTACATAGGGGCAGTATTACAGCATTTATATTCTTTTACATAGCATTATTATAGTAGTTATATTCTTGTACATAGGGGCAGTATTATAGTAGTTATATTCTTGTAAATAGGAGCAGTATTATTGTAGTTATATTCTTGTATATAGGGAGCAGTATTATAGTAGTTATATTCTTGTACATAGGAGCAGTATGGTAGTAGTTATATTCTTGTACGTAGGAGCAGTATTATAGGAGTTATATTCTTGTACATAGGGGCAGTATTATAGTAGTGTATTCTTACATATAGGGAGCAGTATTATAGTAGTTATATTCTTGTACATTGGGCAGTATGATAGTAGTTACAGTATATTCTTGTACATAGGGGTAGTATTATAGTATTTATATTCTTGTACATAGGAGCAGTATTATAGTAGTTATATTCTTGTACATAGGGGCAGTATTATAGCAGTTATATTCTTGTACATAGGAGCAGCATTATAGTAGTTATATTCTTGTACATAGGGGCAGTATTATAGCAGTTATATTCTTGTACATAGGAGCAGTATTATAGTAGTTATAGTCTTGAACATAGGGGCAGTATTGTAGTAGTTACATTCTTGTACATAGGGGGCAGTATTATAGTAGTTATATTCTTGTACATAGGAGCCGGAATATAGTAGCTTTTGTTCTTGTACATAGGGGGCAGTATTATAGTAGTTATACTCTTGTACTTAAGAGCAGTATTATAGTAGTTATATTCTTGTACATGGGAGCAGTATTATAGTAGTTTTATTCTTGTACATAGGAGCAGTATTATAGTAGTGATATTCTTGTACATAGGGGCAGTATTACAGCATTTATATTCTTTTACATAGCATTATTATAGTAGTTATATTCTTGTACATAGGGGCAGTATTATAGTAGTTATATTCTTGTACATAGGGGACAGCATTACTGTATAATAGTTATATTCTTGTACATAGGGGCAGTATTATAGTAGTTATATTCTTGTAAATAGGCGCAGTATTATTGTAGTTATATTCTTGTATATAGGGAGCAGTATTATAGTAGTTATATTCTTGTACGTAGGAGCAGTATTATAGGAGTTATATTCTTGTACATAGGGGCAGTATTATGGTAGTGTATTCTTACATATAGGGAGCAGTATTATAGTAGTTATATTCTTGTACATTGGGCAGTATGATAGTAGTTATATTCTTGTACATAGGGGTAGTATTATAGTATTTATATTCTTGTACATAGGAGCAGTATTATAGTAGTTATATTCTTGTATGTAGGAGCAGTATTATAGTAGATATATTCTTGTTCATAGCAGTATTATAGTAGTTATATTATTGTACATAGGGGCAGTATTATAGTAGTTGTATTCTTGTACATAAGGGGCAGTATTATAGTAGTTATATTCTTGTATATAGGGGCAGTATTATAGTAGTTATATTCTTGTACATGGGGCAGTATGATAGTAGCTATATTCTTGTACATAGGGGCAGTATTATAGTAGTTATATTCTTGTAAATAGGAGCAGTATTATAGTAGTTATATTCTTCTACATAGGGGCAGTATTATAGTAGTTATATTCTTGTACATAGGGGCAGTATTATAGTAGTTATATTCTTGTACATAAGGGGCAGTATTATAGTAGTTATATTCTTGTACATAGGAGCAGTATTATAGTAGATATATTCTTGTTCACAGGAGCAGTATTATAGTAGTTATATTCTTGTATATAGGGGCAGTATTATAGTAGTTATATTCTTGTACATAGGAGCAGTATTATAGTAGTTATATTCTTCTACATAGGGGCAGTATTATAGTAGTTATATTTTTGTACATAAGGGGCAGTATTATAGTAGTTATATTCTTGTTCATAGGAGCAGTATTATAGTAGTTATATTCTTGTATATAGGGGCAGTATTATAGTAGTTATATTCTTGTACATAGGGGCAGTATTATAGTAGTTATATTATGGGTGATACAATATTAATCATGGGGAGACTTTGCTGTAACTACGATACATTGTTGTAACGACGTGGCGTATGTTATCGGTATTATGATGAGATGAAGCTGGAGGTAGAAGTTGTCCATTGTTGGATATTCTATAGATGAGTCATATAAAGTATAGTGAGAAGTCTTCGACGGGGTCTTAGCCATCTTCATTGTGAGCGTCGGCTGGAGAGATGGTTTCACAATATTTTCAGTAAGTCTGAGTTTTTTCATGGCGTAACTGTCAGTAAGGCGAGTAGTTGTTGCCGTCAGCACACAGTTTGGATGACGGACGTGTCAGGACCAGGATACAAGGGGCCACGTAACGTGGTGGGATAATTGCAGCAGATGCAGGTATCATTTATCGCTCTGAGACCGTATCTGCCCTATACAGAAGACCCGGCCACCACGGAGTATATGGTCCTGCGTCCAGAGCAGGGACTCTGCGGACACTGCGCACACCAGACTTTTAGTTGCGCTGATTATAAGAACTTTGGCCAAACGTAAAGACTTTGCCCAGATCCTGACTCAGAGATCGATCCTATAGACCAGAGGTATCAAACTGCATTCCTCGAGGTCCGCCAACAGGTCATGTTTTCAGGATTTCCTTAGCATTCCACAAGGTGCTGGAATCATTCTGTGCAGGTGATTAAATTATCACCTGTGCAATACAAGGAAATCCTGAAAACATGACCTGTTGGCGGCCCTCGAGGAATGCAGTTTGACACCTCTGCTATAGACCAGATCGGCTCCAAAACACTTCTGTAAAAGGCCTAGAAGTTTTTTAATTTCTACTATTTTATGAGAAATATTTTCTGTTCCTCCGTTTTTTTCCCAACACTTTAATTTTCCATGAGATTTTTGAAAAATTCCCGGTGTAAAAAAAAAGAAAGAAAAAGAACAATGTTCTTGTCACTTATGATTGGGTCATATTCTAATAATAATAATCCAAAACTCTGCAAGGTCTTGTTCACACTTTTTTTTTTTCTTGTATTTTGAAGTGGATCCTTTCTGTTTCAGGATTAAAAAAAAACTTCCTTAAAAATGAAATTTCCAAAAAGTTTGTTTTTTGACCGTCTGGAAAGATCCTTTGTGGATGTGGTCTATGGGAATTGCTACATGAGCAGTTGTACTAGGGTGCAGGCAGTCACCTTATTTGGGCGGTTGCCCAAATTTTACAGTTATTTTCAGGGGTAAAAGAAGTTTCCTGCCCTGGTCCAACAGCGAGGCTGGTCGGTGATGCCCCGGAGCCCTGGACCCGGGGAGTATGCCTTGGTCACCCACTTAGATACAATTAGAAAATAGGTTTTTTTGCACAAGTCTGAAGGATACAAAGAGGAAATACTGAGATAATGGAGAGATAAATTTATCCAAAAAGTAACATTGACGGAAAGTAATCTGTAAATAAAGAAATGGCAGGGACGCGGAGCGTTAGGGATCCGTCCTGGAGGGGAATCCACTGTCCGACGATACATCCAAGTGACCGGCGTCATCCATGAGAGGGGTGGGATAATTCAGGACCCTGATAGGGATAAGACATAAAGGGACCCCTGCTCAACAGCTTGTGACACAGTCAGCTCTGCTACATCGGTCCCGGCATCTGCTGCACGTGGACGGCGACCTCTCTGTATACGACTGCGGTGATCAGCGGCCTCATCTGTTTTTTATTATCAGTATTTTAAATCCCCCCCAAAATAAAAAAAGATTTAAAAAAAAAAAATGTTTCTGCAAAATCCATCAAAATGTAAAAAAAAAAATGAGAATGGACAAATATCTGGACGCGGAAGAACGAGCGCCTGTCCACGGGGGCCGCACTGTATGGGGGCTCGTTTATGGCCGGGAATACTCGGGAAACAGATCGTGTATTTCGGGGGGCTTATATTTTTACGTCCGGGGGTCGTACAAAGCTTCTTAGGAAGAAAGGAGACCCTTCTAGTATTTGGAGGATTGGGGGGGATTTTTATACTTCAGTGGGGGGGCTGGCCAGCACTTTCGGTAGATAGGGGTCAGATAGAATGGAGCATCAGAGCGATATTTGGGGGGAATAGTAACAATTTGATGTTTCGCAGATAATTCTGATGTTATTACTGGGTGGGATCATTGATCGCTGTATATATTGTGGGGGCAGATCTCGCTATATACAGGATTTCAGGTCACACGGGGGCGGCAGGTGAAGGGAGGACGCGGCTTTAGATCAGATATGGATTTCTATCGGGGGCGCTCGGTGCGGTCACCACAGTACCTGAATTTTTGGGAACATTTTCGGTTTGGACGATAACGGCGACAGTAAATTCCTAAGAAATCTTGTCCCAAACGTTCTTTTTAAAGGGCCAGGCCGAATTTATCGGGACAGATCTAATGACTGAAGATAAGTCCGTAGTGTATTCCAAAAAGTTGCTCCAAACAATTGTGTCAGACCCCCATACTAGTCATTGGAGGGTTAACGCTACTTTACGCACCCCAGGATCTGGAGAACAATAGCTGCTTGCACCAAGAGCTTAACCTCTAATGTGTACAAAGAGGCTGCAGAAGACCCCATTAACCCAGCGCTGCCCACAACTACAGAGACTTACCAGGAGGAGAGTCAGAGGGAATTCCATACAGTGCCCCCTAAGGCTTGCAATCCATCCAGGGCTGGTGTATCAGGCTGCAGAAATCGAGGACCCCAGTAATTAGAGAGCGAGCAGAGAGGAGAGAGCTGTGTCCTCTGCACAACACAAGTCAGCACTGAACCCGCCTCTCCTCATAGGGAAAAGACATCCCAAATCCTCCTCTGCTGGGGAGAGGGGGGACAGCAGCTGTGCGCCCAGTCCTTGGGACCACCACAGTCCCAGCATCTATGCCAGGGTGCAGGTACTGGCTGACACTGGGGAGATGGCGGTGCAGGTACTGGCTGACACTGGGGGGATGGGGTGCAGGTACCGGCTGACACTGGGGGGATGGGGTGCAGGTACTGGCTGACACTGGGGAATGGGGGAGAAGGTACTGGCTGACACTGGGGGGATGAGGGTGCAGGTACTGGCTGACATTGGGGGGGGGGGGGGTGCAGGTACTGGCTGACACTGGGGGGGGGGGGTGCAGGTACTGGCTGACACTGGGGATGGGGGTGCAGGTACTGGCTGACACTGGGGATGGGGGTGTAGGTATCGCCTGACACTGGGGGGGATGAGGGTGCAGGTACCGGCTGACACTGGGGGGATGGGGGTACAGGTACTGGCTGACACTGGGGGGATGAGGGTGCAGGTACTGGCTGACACTGGGGGGATGGGGGTACAGGTACTGGCTGACACTGGGGGGATGGGGGTACAGGTACTGGCTGACACTGGGGGGATGAGGGTGCAGGTACTGGCTGACACTGTGGGGGTGCAGGTACTGGCTGACCCTGGGGGGATGAGGGTGCAGGTACTGGCTGACACTGGGGGGGTGCAGGTACTGGCTGACACTGGGGGGGGGGGGGGGGTGCAGGTACTGGCTGACACTGGGGGGGGTGCAGGTACTGGCTGACATCTACTAGTGGTCTCCTGTCTCCAGGAATGTCATCCCAGTAATAAGCGAGGACTGACGGGACGGACACCCCGGCACCAGCGCCCGTATGGGGGGCGTCCGCAGAAGATGGGGTGACTTACTTATCAATCAACTTTGGATAAGTTTGACAACTTTCTAAGAAGCTTTGGATCTGATTCGTTATCGAATCCAAGACTGATTTTTGACGTTTTAGGATTTGCACCAAATTCTTTTTTATTTGCGCCTTTTTTACGTTTGCAATTAGGCAAGTTTTTTAAAAAATTTTCTTATTATCCGGATGTTTGAGGCCGATTTGTCAATTGCAATATCTTAAAAAGTTGTAAACTTATTGTGGGATAATGTCCTCCAGTTTTTTTAATTTTTTTTGTTCAACACTTTTTTTGGCGAAAATATTTTAACCGAACTTAGTGTTCTAAAAAGGGAGAAAAAAAAATAACAACTGTTAAGGAAAACAAGAAAATAAAGAAAAGACCAAAAAAATGAAAATGTTGGATCAGATTGTTTAATGATCTCCGATTACTGTCAGTGAACGGGAACATTCTCGCTTCTGGAAACCTGCGCACCTACGACTTCGCACAGCTGAGGGTTTGTCACAATGTATCGGTCTAGATGAGACAATCCTCTGCAGTTGCACAGAGCAGCACAATCTCCCTGCTGTCCTGTTGTTACAGTGTGTCAGACCATTGTGTACACTGAATCAGACACTCAGCTCTGAGAAGTCACAGGTCTGGAGGTCAGCTCTTCAGGTACAAACACAGAGCCTGTGGTCTGATAGCAAGTAGAGGTTATAAAAATGGAGAACTGTATTAAAGTCTGTTCAGAACTTATCTGGCATATAGGATTGTGTTCTCCGGTGTAGAACTACAAGTCTCAGCCTCCACCAGCTATATCACAGGAAGTACAGCAGGATTGTGGATCATGTGCTTGTTGTCCCCTCACCAATAGATGGCGCCAGAGCTCCCATTAGGGAAATATCACCAGATATTGGCTACAAGGGGGAAACATGATGGGAGTTGTAGTCTCTGATTATCTTTAAATAAATGTCCAGGACTCGGACCACGATGTGATGTAATAACCTGCAGGATATATCACTATGTACCTGTCATGAGGTGGAGGAGCGATGCTCTGCAGAGAGGTCAGTGGTGTAATAATCTGCAGGATATATCACTATGTATCTGTCAGGAGGTGGAGGAGCGATGCTCTGCAGAGGTCAGTGGTGTAATAATCTGCAGGATATATCACTATGCATGTCAGGAGATGGGGGAACGATGCTCTGCAGAGGTCAGTGTGTGATAATCTGCAGGATATATCACTATGTACCTGTCATGAGGTGAAGGAGCGATGCTCTGCAGAGAGGTCAGTGGTGTAATAATCTGCAGGATATATCACTGTATGTCAGGAGGTGGAGGAACGATGCTCTGCAGAGTGGTCAGTGGTGTAATAATCTGCAGGATAGATCACTATCTGTCAGGAGGTGGAGGAGCGATGCTCTGCAGAGAGGTCAGTGGTGTAATAATCTGCAGGATATATCACTATATATCTGTCAGGAGGTGGAGGAGCGATGCTCTGCAGAGAGGTCAGTGGTGTAATAATCTGCAGGATATATCACTATATATCTGTCAGGAGGTGGAGGAGCAATGCTCTGCACAGAGGTCAGTGGTGTAATAATCTGCAGGATATATCACTGTGTATGTCAGGAGGTGGAGGAGAGATGCTCTGCAGATTGGTCAGTAGTGTAATAATCTGCAGGATATATCACTGTATCTGTCAGGAGGTGGAGGAGCGATGCTCTGCAGAGATGTCAGTGGTGTAATATGCAGGATATATCACTATGTATCTGTCAGGAGGTGGAGGAGCAATGCTCTGCACAGAGGTCAGTGGTGTAATAATCTGCAGGATATATCACTATATATCTGTCAGGAGGTGGAGGAGCAATGCTCTGCACAGAGGTCAGTGGTGTAATAATCTGCAGGATATATCACAATGTATCTGTCAGGAGGTGGAGGAGCGATGCTCTGCAGAGATCAGTGGTGTAATAATCTGCAGGATATATCACTATGTATCTGTCAGGAGGTGGAGGAGCGATGCTCTGCAGAGGTCAGTGGTGTAATAATCTGCAGGATATATCACTGTGTATGCCAGGAGGTGGAGGAGAGATGCTCTGCAGATTGGTCAGTGGTGTAATAATCTGCAAGATATATCACTGTATCTGTCAGGAGGTGGAGGAGCGATGCTCTGCAGAGATGTCAGTGGTGTAATATGCAGGATATATCACTATGTATCTGTCAGGAGGTGGAGGAGCGATGCTCTGCAGGGAGGTCAGTGGTGTAATAATCTGCAGGATATATCACTATGCATGTCAGAAGGTGGAGTGAAGCTCTGCAGAGGTCAGTGGTGTAATAATCTGCAGGGTATATCACTATGTATGTCAGGAGGTGGAAGAGCGATGCTCTGCAGAGGTCAGTGATGTAATCTGCAGGATATATCACAATGTATCTGTCAGGAGGTGGAGGAGCGATGTTCTGCAGAGGTCAGTGGTGTAATAATCTGCAGGATATATCACTATATATCTGTCAGGAGGTGGAGGAGCGATGCTCTGCACAGAGGTCAGTGGTGTAATAATCTGCAGGATATATCACAATGTATCTGTCCGGAGGTGGAGGAGCGATGCTCTGCAGAGAGGTCAGTGGTGTAATAATCTGCAGGATATATCACAATGTATCTGTCAGGAGGTGGAGGAGCGATGCTCTGCAGAGATGTCAGTGGTGTAATAATCTGCAGGATATATCACTATGTATCTGTCAGGAGGTGGAGGAGCGATGCTCTGCAGAGAGGTCAGTGGTGTAATAATCTGCAGGATATATCACTATCGGTCAGGAGGTGGAGGAGCGATGTTCTGCAGAGAGATCAGTGGTGTAATAATCTGCAGGATATATCACTGTGTATGTCAGGAGGTGGAGGAGAGATGCTCTGCAGAGAGGTCAGTGGTGTAATAATCTGCAGGATATATCACTATCGGTCAGGAGGTGGAGGAGCGATGTTCTGCAGAGAGATCAGTGGTGTAATAATCTGCAGGATATATCACTGTGTATGTCAGGAGGTGGAGGAGCGATGCTCTGCAGGGAGGTCAGTGGTGTAATAATCTGCAGGATATATCACTATGTATCTGTCAGGAGGTGGAGGAGCGATGCTCTGCAGAGGTCAGTGGTGTAATAATCTGCAGGATATATCACTGTGTATGTCAGGAGGTGGAGGAGCGATGCTCTGCAGGGAGGTCAGTGGTGTAATAATCTTCAGGATATATCACTATGTACCTGTCAGGAGGTGGAGGAGCGAAGCTCTGCAGAGGTCAGTGGTGTAATAATCTTCAGGATATATCACAGTGTATCTGTCAGGAGGTGGAGGAGCGATGCTCTGCAGAGGTCAGTGATGTAATAATCTGCAGGATATATCACTATATATCTGTCAGGAGGTGGAGGAGCGGTGCTCTGCAGAGAGGTCAGTGGTGTAATAATCTGCAGGATCACTATATATCTGTCAGGAGGTGGAGGAGCGATGCTCTGCAGAGGTCAGTGGTGTAATAATCTGCAGGATATATCACTATCTGTCAGGAGGTGGAGGAGCGATGCTCTGCAGAGAGGTCAGTGGTGTAATAATCTGCAGGATATATCACTATGTATCTGTCAAGAGATGGAGGAGCGATGCTCTGCAGAGATCAGTGGTGTAATCTGCAGGATATATCACTATATATCTGTCAGGAGGTGGAGGAGTGATGCTCTGCAGAGGTCAGTGGTGTAAATCTGCAGGATATATCACTATGTATCAGTCAGAAGGTGGAGGAGCGATGCTCTGCAGAGAGGTCGGTGGTGTAATAATCTGCAGGATATATCACTATCTGTCAGGAGGTGGAGGAGCGATGCTCTGCAGGGGTCAGTGGTGTAATAATCTGCAGGAAATATCACTATGTATCTGTCAGAAGGTGGAAGAGCGATGCTCTGCAGAGGTCAGTGGTGTAATAATCTGCAGGGTATATCACTGTATCTGTCAGGAGGTGGAGGAGCGATGCTCTGCAGATTGGTCAGTGGTGTAATAATCTGCAGGATATATCACTGTGTATCTGTCAGGAGATGGAGGAGCGATGCTCTGCAGAGAGATCAGTGGTGTAATAATCTGCAGGATATATTACTATGTATCAGTCAGGAGGTGGAGGAGCGATGCTCTGCAGAGGTCAGTGGTGTAATAATCTGCAGGATATATCACTGTATCTGTCAGGAGGTGGAGGAGCGATGCTCTGCAGAGAGGTCAGTGGTGTAATCTGCAGGATAGATCACTATGCATCTGTCAGGAGGTGGAGGAGCGATGCCCTGCAGAGAGGTCAGTGGTGTAATAATCTGCAGGATATATCACTATATATCTGTCAGGAGGTGGAGGAGTGAAGCTCTGCATAGAGGTCAGTGGTGTAATCTGCAGGATAGATCACTATGTATGTGTCAGGAGGTGGAGGAGTGATGCTCTGCAGAGAGGTCAGTGGTGTAATTATCTGCAGGATATATCACTATGTATCAGTCAGGAGGTGGAGGAGCGATGCTCTGCAGAGGTCAGTGGTGTAATAATCTGCAGGATATATCACTGTATGTCAGGAGGTGGAAGAGCGATGCGCTGTAGAAAGGTCAGTGGTGTAATAATCTGCAGTGGGAGGAGGATCTGGCAGCCAGTGGGTCGCTATCTACACCCCTGTAAGTGCCGGCATTGGGAGGCAGAGTGTCGCGCCCCTCCACGTCCCGGTTGCCCCTCCCCCTTTGGATGGACTTTTCCTTTAAGGAATCAGTGATCTCAGACTCTGCGACATTTCAGATTAATCTTTATTTCTCCAAATTGTGGAGACAGAAAATATAAAACAAACGAGAACAGCGAAGTCCGGTGTGAGGTCCGGAGGCTCGAGTGCGGGGTCCGGAAGTCCGACTGACAGCGTGGGGTCACTGATCCTGCAACGAGAGCACAAGTGGGGTCAGCAGCAGTCGGAGGGGCCAGCGCCATGGGAGGGCCGCCTAGGACACAGGACAATCCCGACAGCGAGGATTCTGCGGGGGTCTCAGAGGGCCCCTTTAAGAGTCCCGGGTGGGTCAGGGTCCCGATTCCCAGGCTCCTCTGCTCTAATAGTTTCCACACTGTTTCCCGGCAGCTATTAGATAATTAGGCCGTTAGCGGAGCTCGCGCCATTTACCACCACCACACATTTGGAGGTAATTAGGGAGTTAACTGTTCCGGGACCCCGCGTGTTCGGATGGGGGTCCCGCTCCCAAGTGTTCCAGTGCTCAGAAATCTGCAATAAGCCCCCCAAACCCTGCGCTCGCTGCGAACAGTCAGGTTGTAGAACAAAAAACATCTTTCTTTTGCCGTTTTTGGCACTTCTAGTTTCTAATGCCCTGTATTATGTGTGAGTGAAGCCCCCCGGGGTCAGAGGTCAGACAGGGAGCCCCCCACACTCACTTTGACGAACTTGCCGTGGAGAAGGTATGGAGACTGGAAGTCGTTCTGGCAGTTGGAGTAAGCCATTCCCAAGCCGATCCCGGAGGAGAACACGATGGGCCACGTCTTTCCTGGAAGCAGAGGGGTCTGCGGGTTACTTGGGTGGTCACGTGCAGACAATTAACCCTCGAGGTACAGAGCTTTAATGAGAACTTTTATGGAAAGCTACGATCATAAAACACAACGACAGAGGCGAAACGCGCTTTAAAGCTCATTATACGATGGCGATTCGGTGGTCTGCGGCCAGAAGGCGCCTCATTGCAGAAAATCAAAGCACGTCCCCCCACAACCCGCCCCCGATAAATCTGATCCGAGTCATGATCGGACAAATAAAATGAGAATTTCTGGGTATAAAAATGTAAAAAAAAACCCCAAACCTAAAAACTTTTCTATACGCTGCCCTGTGGAATTCCTCTGCGCTCCCTCACTGCCGCCATAATGGCGGGGCGATGACGGCCATGTGTACACGCTATTATATTGTGAGTAGTGAGGATCTAACCGTTGGGGCCCCTAACTATCCTGGGAATGAAGGGGCCGCAGCAGGACGCTATTTAAGGGAAAAGCTCTGGATATGCAATGTGGGGGTCCCGTGCTGAGCCCATCATCCTGATTGGTCTGTGCTGCAAGTCCCAGAGAAATGATAATATTGTGCCACCACAAGGGGCAGCTCCGGAGCAGCCTGTATACTGGACACTGCACAGTATGCAGCTGCTCCTCAGCTCCCCCCGGTGGTGACTGTAGACAGGACGCAGAGAGTGCAGAGCCGAATACCCCCCATCATGCAGGACCAGGACCAGAGCTGGGACTTACTCTTAAAGAAGACGACGGAAAATACAATCCCCAGTCCCAGGCCGGCACCTGAGGAAGACAAGATGGGAGATTTTAGAATAATAATTAAAAAAAAATAAAAATCAGAAGTAACATCCATGTACAGACAGATGATCCATCCAGGTCTACACAGCGGGCAGGAGGCGGCTGCGGGCAAGAGGCGGCACCGTCCACCCACAATCAGGGGGATCCCAGGCTCCGGCCGAGGACCAGACAGCGGACGATGCGTCTTAGAACACAGGTATAGGACGATCCTAATATGCTCCAGTCACATCCAGAGCTGCACACCTGCTGATTCCAGGTTAACAGCCGTGCACGCCAGCTGTGGGGAAACTACATCTTCCAGCATTCCCTGATAGACACAGGCTAAGAGGACATGTTGGGAGTTGTAGTTTCACAATAGGGGAAGTGTTGCAGGTCGCCGATCCCTGCACTTATAATTAGATTCCGCGCAAGATGGAAATAGATGAATTGTGAGTGCAGCTCTGAAGGTGACTGAAGTACAAGATGGGATGTATTAGAAATGAGCACTAGCTAAGTGGAAAAAAAAAGAAAAAAGTATTTAGATACTGGACGGAAGAATTGTGACTACAGCTTTGGAGTAGGCAACTAGTTAGATTTACTACGAGCACAAAGTGAGGATTTAGATGCTGTACAGTACAATTGTGAATTCAGCTCTGGAGGCAACTAGATCTACTAGAAATGAGCACATGTTAAGCATTTAGATACTGGACAGCAGAATTGCGAGTACAGCTCTGGAGTAGACTACTAGATATACTAGAAACGAGCACAAGGTGAGCGATTTATAGTTATTGTGTACAGAAGAATGGTGAATGCAGCTCTGGAGGCAACTAGATATAGGAGAATTGAGCACAAGGTAAGCATTTAGATACTGGACAGCAGAATTGTGCACGCAGCTCTAGAGGCGACTAGATATAGTAGAAATGAGCACAAGGTAAGTACTTAGATAATGGACGGCAGAATTGTGGCTACAGCTCTGGAGTAGGCGACTAGATATACTAGAAACGAGCACAAGGTGAGCGATTTATAGTTCTACTGGGCAGCAGAATTGTGAATTCAGCTCTGGAGGTGACTAGATATAGTAGAAATAAGCACAAGGTAAGTATATAGATACTGGACAGCAGAATAGTGCACGCAGCTCTGGAGGGGAGAGGAGTACAATGCTAGCTATAGGACAGTGAACCAAGCAGCAGATATTCGGGGAGAGGGGCGCCTCTGGTGGCACAAGGGTTAAGCAGCAGCCATGGTGCGGGGCCGCTGGCACCTGATCCCACCGCAGCTGTTTCCACTAGAAGTGGCACCTCCAGGACCGCCGCACTCATAACAATAAAACATGAAAGGCTTATCTTCTAATAAAAGTGGAGCGAGAGGCCTAACAGGAGAGACTTTCCAGAGAGGCCCGCGGGCGCAGGGGCGGGGGGCACCACAACTGCGCCATTTACACCTTCTCTGTGACCGCTTCAAACGCTTAATTGAAAAACCAGGCCGGCGCTGCCTCATTTACTTCTCGCCATTAACCAGCCACATGCCAGGCGCCCCCTTGCCAATGAGATTAATGCTGGACCTGATGGGGCTGGATGGAATTTCAGCGCTCGCATGTGGTGGACGCGGGCGGGTGGGAGAGGGGGCGACGCCTCATTTCAGGCTGTTAAAGTCTAAACCCCTCGCACGAGAAGTCCGCCAGATCAATCCCGCAGCCCATCAATCTCCATGACTGATGGGCGCAAGAAGCGGCGGCCACTGGTAACCGACGTGGCAGCCGCTGACATCTGCCAAAGCAGCGCCCGCAGGGGTTGTCAGCCAGATGTCACTCTGAACGGTGAAGTGGGGACAGGGACACGGGTGGCAAAAACTCAAACAAGTGTGGGGACAAGGGTGTTGGAAAATCGTAAACAAGTGTGGGGACAAGCGTGGCGAAAAATCAGACGAGTGTGGGGACAGGGACACGGGCGGCGAAAAATCATAAACGAGAGTGGGGTAACGGATGGCGAAAAATCATAAACGAGTGTGGGGACGGGACGGCAAAAAAATCATTGTTGAGTGTGGGGACAAGGGTGGCGAAAACAAACAATTGAGGGGACAAGGATATGGGTGTCGAAAAGTCATAAATGAGTATGGGGACAGGGGTGGCGAAAAATCAGACGAGTGTGGGGACAAAGACACGGCGGCGAAAAATCATAAACAAGTGTGGGGACAAGGGTGGTGAAAAATGAGACGAGCGTGGGGACAAGGACACGGGCGGCGAAAAGTCATAGATGAGAGTGGGGACACGGGCGGCGAAAAGTCATAGATGAGAGTGGGGACAAGGACACAGGCGGCAAAAATTTAGATGTGTGTGGGAACGGGGAAAAAAAATCATAGTCAAGTGTGGGGACAGGGACAAGGACGGCGAAAAATCAGATCTGTGTGGGGACAGGGACACGGGCGGCGAAAAACAGACATGTGGGGAGAAACCGTACCTGTCTGGTCCGATGCCGCAGAGGAGTGAATGGTTTCCCAAATTACTTATAACGTTATTGGCGAATCAGGGGAACGTTGTTAAAACTTGTCACACATTCACAGACAGTCAGTGGCCACGATGACCCCCGTCCACCCTGGAAGTGCCTACAATGGGCATGAGAGCATCAGAACTGGACCACGGGGCAATGGAAGATGGCGCCTGGTCGGGCATTACATCATCTACCCGCAGTATAGAAGGCAGCAGGGAGCAAGAGGACAAGACGTGACAACCTACGAGAGAACACCCATGGGGTGAAGACGCTTTGGGCCACCTCCCCTCACTCCATAAGAGCAGGGCGACCCCATGTCTCGGGGGGGCCACATACTGCACCGATCACGTGGACCCCAGTGATAAAACCTATTTCTATAGGAGTTCTGCTCCGTGCAGCGAATGATCTGGCCTCCGCCACGGCCCCATTTGTTAACTAAAGAGTAATAGTGTTTCATATTTTCCGGTTTCTAGGGTGTTGCTGCTATCTGCCCGTCCTATCATGTCCTTGCTTATGTGCAACTCGACACGAGCTCCACAAATATCGCCGCTCGGCTTCTAGCAACAAGCACAGTCCCATCCGAGAAATGAGAAGCGCAGCCCCCTGGGATGTCCTAACAGCCGGCGGTGCATTCCACGCCGGGGAGAAGGGCTGCAGGCAGGTCTATGGGGGTCTAGGGATGCAGAAATCCAAGACCCCTGTATGTAGGATGGAGAGCAAGGTCCGGATAGACCACAGGGCATAAGCGACAGGCGTGGTGGAACCACAAGTCTCAGCCTGCACATGGAGCTCAGCTGCATGCCGTGCTGTGGATTACGGCTGCAGCTCACTGCAATGTCCGTGCGTGTCCGCGGCACACTTGCAAACAGTAATGGCGCTTTTTCTGACACGTTGCGGCGCCGCCTGGTGCCTCTTCTGAGTTGCGCTGGTACGTTGCGGGTAAGACGTCTCGCTGTCCACGTGTTATAATCCACCACCTGATTTACGAAAAAGCAAGCGAGGTAGCAGGGTCACATTAGCCGAGTGTCCACAACACGCAGCAAGAACAGAGCGAGCCAGCCGACGTACCACGCAGAACGTTCTGCTCCGCCGGACCTGCCAGGATCACAAGGGATGTTTATTTGCCTTTGCAGCGAACACTTCAGAAATCATCGTGCGGTTCCAAGAGCGAGACAGTCAGCCAGCTCGCCGGGGCTCACAACCACAGGACGGCTTCAGCAGGGGCTGCGGCGAAACACCAGAGCCGGTGCGAAGCTGGAGAAGTGTCAGGCCACTCCGGGAGAAACGAGTCATATTAGACCGTGAAAGGGTCAATATCCCAAATAACTGGGCCAGTAACCAAACATGGCCAACATCCAGCTTTTACCAGAGTCCAGACTGGCAATCACGGTTAAACGTCTTAAAATTTGCGGTTTATATTGCAATCGCCTGAACATTGTGGAATTGCACATTTAGGCATTTCCCTCACATAGAAGGATATAGAGGGCCTCCTATAGGTGACGGAGCCCCTTCCATTCCTCTCTGACCAGGATTTCGGGGGCTTGCAGAGGTTAATAGAAAGAAATGCCGCCATGTGTGGAGCCGTGATGTCCGTGGGCAGGGTCTCCGCTGAGGGTCTCGTCACCCCCTGTCTGCAGAGGATTAAACACGGGGCCTTGTCCCCATCAGTCTTTTGCCAAACTTCAAACGCCGCCAGCCCCGGTCCTGCAGGGAATTAGATAAACTATGTGAACAGCTTGCTCCATCCTGTCCGCGCTGCCGCACCTTTAAACAACGCAGGGGGAATATTGTGAAACCCACAAAAATGAGAACACGGCAGCTAAGAATCTGCGTGGTCTGGAAGCGGCCACGTGCGACGGCGCTGCGGAGACCGGTCAGAGACTAGATCAGCGCTCACCAGGACAGGACGTCACCGCAACGGTTGGGGGACAACTTTTGGGATCTCCGCGATCTGAAGGCTGCAGTACTGATCCAGAGCTGCGCTCCCGGCACGGCCACGTCGCAGGAAGATGGAGCAAAACCTCATTTACCTGAGGTGGGAGGGGGAAAAAGTGACAACCCGATGGGCGCTATTGGGTCACTCCCAAAATTTGATAGTCCCCATCCACTTTTCTTATTAGTGAGGGTCCGACTGCAGAGCCCCCCACTGATTCCAACAGTTCATTGTCCATGTGGAGATAGCCAAGAGCTGTCCTTCGCCATCTCCGGCTCGCATGACCACCGCTCCTTCCTCCAGGATATCACAGGGCTCCCTACTTGGGAACAGAGGGGATCTCAGTAGTTGGACCCCCCATCATTCAGAAACGTATTCCCTGTTCTGTGGGGGGGGCACCATCCTTCAATGCTAATAATAACCCTTGGGCATATGCTGCCAAACACAGGTCTCCATGTCATGAACCAGGTGGATCTGGATGATCAACTCAGTCTGGTCTCTCCTCCCAGCTATACATGTAATCTCTGAGGCCTCCTGGAAGAAATTAACAGCCACCGTAATAATCAATTATGAGGGGAAATCGTTAAAAAAAGCACATCCAAGAAATGTGTGTGGCTGTGACAGCTCACAAAGTGCCACGCCGTCCATAAAGCATGGTGGTGGAGGTGAAGTACCAGAGGAGGCAGAGGGCAAAGGAAATGCAGCAAAGAAAACCTGCTGCAGTCCACAAGAGCACAGACACGTCACCGAGGAACGTCCAGGTCCGGACCTGCAGCCGACCGCAGGGAGCCAAACCCGTTGCAGGGCTTCACTTATCACCACTTGTCAGGGGGGTTGAACAGTTTTGCAAATCCGACATAAACCTCTCTACAGACAAGGGGTGTGAATAGTTAACTACATGGAGCCTTTCTACACTCGATGACCCAATACAGGACTCTTCTGTCCGCAATTCCTGACCATGAATCCATGCCGCTGGCGATCCAGCAAGAGATTAAGTCTTGGCGCAGAGATTTAATAATGATTAGCAGGATCCGCTAATCCCATTTTCGCTCTCGTGTACACAGATCTGGAGCCAGTCCGGGAAAACAATGGTAAACAGAGGCCTGGCCGGCTGCAGCTGCCGCACTCCGGGACAATGGCGCCGTGTTCTGGGCCAAACACATGGAGGTCACCGGGCTGAACCTGCTGATAAAGTGCAGACCCCACTGACGGGTCATACGTGGTCGGCCTCCGGCTGCAGCATCTGGGTTTTATGGGATGAGAGGAGAATTCAAAGCATGGCGGCCACATGTGCTGTGTAAACCTGGTACACGAGGAAACAGCAGACATCGCCGTGTACCCTGCGGCCCCTGGGGACAGCTGACCAGCCCTAAAGGGGCTAAAGTCCCATCTCTCCTCTGCTGCAGCACCTCTTTGGAATAACGTGCATGAATGCAGCAATGAAGACCGTAAAGGTAACTGGAGGCCATCGTCCCCATACAAACGACACGACCAAACTCAACGCGACCGTCTTATTCCGATGGAAACTGTCAGCTACAAACGTCGCCACTTCTCATTCATCCAGAGAATGTGGAAAATTCCTCTTATCTGGCATCAATGGGAACGGAAGGCACCAAATCACTATCAGCATCTTGGCCATGAAAAGATTTGCTTGGTTTAGTTGTATATGCCAGATTATCAGATGTTCCAGATTACAGGAATCCCACAGTACCATCAGAATAATTAGCCATCACATACGAGAGGTCCCGGCACAGGCAGCATAGCGTGGGTAGGCGAGCCGCCGGCCGTACGCGGGTAGGCGAGCCGCCGGCCGTACGCGGGTAGGCGAGCCGCCGGCCGAACGCGGGTAGGCGAGCCGCCGGCCGAACGCGGGTAGGTGAGCCGCCGGCCGAACGCGGGTAGAGGAGCCGCCGGCCGAACGCGGGTAGAGGAGCCGCCGGCCGTACGCAAGGAGAGTAGCCGCTGGCCGTATGCAAGGAGAGATGCTGCTGGCCGTACACCGGTAGATGAGCCGCTGGCCGTACGCAGGTAGAGGAGCCGCCAGCTGTACAGAAGCAGAGGAGCCGCCGACCGTACGCAAGGAGAGGAGCCGCCGGCCGTACGCAGGCAGAAGAGCCGTAGGCATTACGCAGGTAGAGGTCATCTGCACAAATAGTAAAAATTAAAAAGATATATTTTTTAAAAAAGGATTTTTTTTGTGGGTGCAAGGCGAGTGAAGGAAAACAGCGGCGGTGCCAATCCCGCACAGCCCCACACTGGAGACGCCCAGCGCTTGTCGGGAAAAGGGTTTAATCTAAGTCAAGAAACTATTACACAGCACGACGGCTGCGAACACTTTGTTCATTGCCCCGGGAGAGTGACAGCAGCGGCTACGACCGCCAGGTGACAGCGCTCCCCGCTACACCCCTTCACTGCCAGGGAAGCCACTGAGTGCACCGCCCCTTTAAGAGAACATAACTGCCTGGGCTCTTCAGAGCAGAGCAGAGCAGACAACTTGGCAGAACACAAAGTAACGACGATATCAAAGAATAAAAAAGTAAGAAAACTGTCCAGATTCTGAGCCAGGATAGCTGATGGGGACTGCACAGATTAGAGGGGGCACAACCAATGGGGACCCCCACAAGTCCAGGAAATGGCCCCTCAGGACAGTGCTGGGACCAGACACGAGTGACCGGAGTGTGGGCATAATCCATTCTTAAGATCACTGGGGGTCCGACAGCGGGGGCCCGTGGATACATCTGGTTGGGAATATCCCTTCAAGTTCATCCTTTTTCTTTCCCATTCCTGACTTTGGTTCAAAAACCGGCACCAAAAGCTACAGTGGAGTTTTTCCAAAAAGCACAGAGCGTGTGAAGCCGCCCTAACGGGATTTCTGGCCCGTCCAGAGCACCGGAGATTGTTGTTTCGTGGTCGGAGGAGTCATCCACAGCCGGGGCGTGGAGCGCGGCAGTGAATGTGCACGTATCAGGCTCAGATTAACACCTCACTATCAGCGAGCGCAGCCTGCCAGGAAAAGGCCGGGGCGAGGCGACGAGGGATTTATCCCACAGTATTCCCCATTATCAGGGAAAGATGGTCTTGGAAGCCGTCCACGGATCGCTCTGCCCAGACATGATAGGTATGAGAAGTATTCTATGAGGAATATTGGGAGGGGGAGACCCATTATACTGAGGGGTCCTGACAATCCCCACCGAGGAGCAGCCCGAACACAGGGGAAAAATACCTTATACTCTTATATACCTCGGTATACAGGGAGCTCCCACTAGTGGTGGCTGCAGACAGGATCTTATCATGTATCTCTGTATACAGGGAGCTCCCCCTACTGGTGACTGCAGACAGAATCTTATCATGTATCTCTGTATACAGGGAGCTCCCCCTAGTGGTGGCTGCAGACAGGATCTTATGTATCTCTGTATACAGGGAGCTCCCCCTAGTGGTGGCTGCAGACAGGATCTTATGTATCTCTGTATACAGGGAGCTCCCCCTAGTGGTGGCTACAGACAGGGTCTCATCATGTATCTCTGTATACAGGGAGCTCCCCCTAGTGGTGGCTGCACAGAGCATCTTATCATGTATCTCTGTATACAGGGAGCTCCCCCTAGTGGTGGCTGCAAACAGGATCTTATCATGTATCTCTGTATACAGGGAGCTCCCCCTAGTGGTGACTGCAGACAGGATCTTATCATGTATCTCTGTATACAGGGAGCTCCCCCTAGTGGTGGCTACAGACAGGATCTTATGTATCTCTGTATACAGTGAGCTCCCCCTAGTGGTGACAGCAGACAGGCAGAATCTGGAAAGGACCAGCAGAACAGAGTTGGAGGTGGTTGGTGGGAACTAAAGAGCATGTTCTCTTCTCTTGGATATCCCTGTAAACCACCTTGCTTTATTTGGACTGATCCATAGTAATGTCTTTAGTCCTATCAAGAGCTGCATACACAATTCTGCTGCTTGCTGCACGGGTGTCATCGGTCCAGAATACACTTAACTCCCGATGTGCCATCTGTTTGTGCAAAACCAAGACTCCATACATATAGAGGGAAGCTGTGGCAGTTTTGACTGCTGCTTTGAAGGTGACTGGAGTAAGAGGCCTGCAGCCAGCTGCTCTCGTGTCAGCTTACTCCAAGATAATTCAGAGGATTGGAATATTAAAAAAAAAAAAAAAGAATAGAAAGGCTTTTAATGTTCTGGGAAATGGAAAAAATACTACAATACTCCAGCACATTGGCACGCCGGCACAAAACTACCCAGTCTGTGCCAAGCTCTATTTTTCCATTTAATAAGTTTCATCTCACCTCCGAGGGCTTCCTGTGCCGGGCCGGCTGGCGGGGGTCTGTTCACTGTTCTGTAACGCACGGGCACGGCTGCTCGGGAGCGGATTTGCTCCAAATGGGGAGGGAGGCCCTTGGGGCTTTGGGTCTGTGTGTGGGCGCCATGTGCGGGGCACACAAATCCTAGCATACTGTATAGTGTAGATCCTCCACAGCTCACGTGCGCCCCCTAGTGCTGGTGCAAAAGATGCATTACAGATAAAAGATGAGCAAAAAAGTCAGCAAATTATATAGAAAGAAGACAGTAAGGAGTAAATGTGACTCCAATATTAGGAAGCTGAAAGGATCGGGACCCCCGGAGCGGACGCTCACAACCAAGGACTGCGAGGGCTCGAAGGTGGCGAACGAGCGGCAGCTGCACTGCTGGAAAATGGAGGGGGAAATAATGGTGACTCACGAGAAGTAATAAAAGGGAGGATGTCATGAATAGACAGCGATAGATCACAGTAAACAGGACGTCTCCTTGTGGTTTGTGGGAATCCGCGATCTGCAAACACAGTCACAATTATGTTGTTCATACGGTGGGTGGGGGGCGGCCGGGACATAGCGAGGAGCCCTGGGAACCACACAGAGGGAGAGGATTGAGCTTATCACACGAAGCAATGATGCTGGAGATTTAACCCTGTGCATTACAACAGAAAGCGACAGCCATGGCCGAGTGTGCGAAACTCTGCATTCAGTAATGTGGCTGCTCCGTTACCTGCAGAGTAGCAGCGCTGCAATATCTGGAAAGTCCTGTGCACACAAGACGACCTAGATAGTATTGATTCCTGGAGAAGGAACCTGCATCAATTGGACATTAATGGGAATAACCCTGTAAGAAGGTATACTTACAGGGATTTTATTATATCATTCCAGTAAATGGGGAGGAGCGGGAAAGTGACCAACCGACAGAGGAGCACAAGAAAGGTCCAAGCGCCAGGAAGTTCATTTCTTGCCTTTTATAAGGTGTCAGAAGTAGAGACCTTTGAAAGCCGCTATAAGCCGCGGGTCCACAGGTCGAAAAGTTTTCGGAGTTATTAAGCTGCCAATTCTGTCAAATTCCATGCAGCTGTTTTTCCGGAATCAACGCACAAAGAAAGGTCTTAGTTCTGGCAAAACTGTCCGCTCTTCATGACCATTTATTTCCAAAAATAGGGAAACAGATTTAATGAAACTTAGGAAAATAAATTAGACCTGGAAACACTACAAAGTCTACTGGAGTCATCCGGATCTGAGCTCTTCCCTGTCACAAGTTACAGAACACAGAAAGAAAAAGGAAAAATAAAGCAGATCACTTCCAGAAATCACACATAATAAGATAATGGCACAAATTCATCAGCACGAGGAAAAGCGAAGATCTCAGAATACTGCCCCTATGAACAAGAATATAACTACTATAATACTGCTCCTACGTACAAGAATATAACTACTATAATACTGCTCCTACGTACAAGAATATAACTACTATAATACTGCTCCTATGTACAAGAATATAACTACTATAATACTGCTCCTATATACAAGAATATAACTACTATAATACTGCTCCTACGTACAAGAATATAACGACTAATACTGCTCCTATGTACAGAAATAAAACTACTATAATACTGCCCCTATGTACAAGAATAATACTGCCCCCTATGTACAAGAATATAACTACTATAATACTGCTCCTATGTACAAGAATATAACTACTATAATACTGCTCCTATGTACAAGAATATACCTACTATAATACTGCCCCCTATGTACAAGAATATAACTACTATAATACTGCTCCTATATACAAGAATATAACTACTATAATACTGCTCCTACGTACAAGAATATAACGACTATAATACTGCTCCTATGTACAGAAATAAAACTACTATAATACTGCCCCTATGTACAAGAATAATACTGCCCCCTATGTACAAGAATATAACTACTATAATACTGCTCCAATGTACAGAAATGTACCTCCCCTACAGTCAGTGCCCGGCGCCAGCTCCATAATCCACTCCATTTACCGCTCACACAGGGTTAATGGCAGCAGTAACAGGCCGCGGTGTAACGCTCTCCTTTACCGCTGCTATTAACCCTGTCGCATACTCACCTGCTCCTGGCGCTCCTAACGCTGTCCCATGGTCTCCCGCGCTGCAGCTCTTCCTCTATTCAGCGGTCACGTGGTACCGCTCATTAAATTAATGAATATGGACTCCACTCCCATAGGGGTGGAGCCGCATATTCATTACTGTAATGAGCGGTACCAGTGACCGCTCATTACAGGAAGAAGGTGCGGTACCAAGGGACAGGCAGGGACAGCGTCAGGAGCGCCAGGAGCAGGTATTTCATATTCACCTGTCCGCGTTCCATCCGCCGGGCGCAGCTCCGTCTTCCCGTCCTCTTGCAGTGACTGTGCAGGTCGGGGGCGCGATTAGTGTGCGTGCCGCCCTCTGCCTGAACAGTCAGTCCGGAGAGACGGGACGCTGTGGAGCAGCGACGAGAGGTGAGTATGTGATTTTTTTTTTTTTAATTGCAGCAGCATTACATGTGGCACAATGCTGTATGGAGCGTCTATGGGGCCATAACTGCATGGAGCATTATATGGGGCATCTATGGGGCCATAACTGCATGGAGCATTATATGGGGCATTATATGGGGCATCTATGGGGCCATAACTGCATGGAGCATTATATGGAGCATCTATGGGGCCATATCTGCATGGAGCATTATATGGGGCATCTATGGGGCCATAACTTCATGGAGCATTATATGAGGCATCTATGGGGCCATAACTGCATGGAGCATTATATGAGGCATCTATGGGGCATCTATGGGGCCATAACTGCATGGAGCATTATACTACGTGACCAGGCAATATACTACGTGACCGGGCAATATACTACGTGGCCGGGCAATATACTACGTGGCCGGGCAATATACTACGTGGCCGGGCAATATACTACGTGGCCGGGCAATATACTAAGTGGACATGCATATTCTAGAATACCCGATGCGTTAGAATCGGGCCACCATCTAGTAACTACTATAATACCGCATGATTTCTGACTTCTCACACTACATGTAGGATGGACAGAGCCATTATCGCCCTCTGCTCACATCTTTGCCAGAGGTAACAGGGTTGCACATGGTGGCCTCAATCCTTCCCAAAACTAAATCATCTTATGGAAGGTGTTTCATTCTTTCCGGACCAATAAAGACGACACGTCGGACTTGGCTGGATTCCTCCCAGAGAGCAGGATGTGTCCTGAGCATCTGGGGTAAGAGGATCTGGGCGCTCGGGGTTGTATCATTGTCAGCCTGGAGGGAAATACATAAAAGTCTACCTAGTAAATCTATTCATGTAATTTCGCTAAATCCCGGCAGAATCCCGTGGAAGCGCTTTCTGACGAGCATTAAAGACATAAAATCTGATCTATCCGTCTTGTGTTTTGCCACATGTATAAGGTCACCACACCGTACCAGACGCCACATGTATGAGGTCACCACACCGTACCAGATGCCACATGTATGAGGTCACCACACTGTACCTGACGCCACATGTATGAGGTCACCACACCGTACCAGACGCCACATATATAAGGACAACTCAATGCTGTGTACACAGAGCAGGTTGTGCCTTGCCTAGTGCTCCAGTCACTTCCAGAGCTGCACTCAAAGTGCTGCTTTTGCCCTAGAAAGGATCTCTAAGACACACCACAGTGGAAGCATGGAATGGATGGATGCTGAGGAATCTGGGATAAACTGGGAGATATGAACTAATAAACCAAGGAGAATCATGAAAGCAGCTCTGGAATATAATTCTACAATGCCAAGAACGGACTGCGACTTGTGTAAATGGCTCTCCAGTGGGGCGCTCGCTCCAACAAGCGGTGACCCTAATCCGGATGCACCACAACTCCTTTGTCATTGGGCCGCTGTGTCTTAGATGCAGCCATTAATTCATGTGGAAATTGTGAGGCCGGCGCTCGCTATGGCCTCCATTAGCACAGCAGTGAGTGGACAGTCGGGTGACCTCACTCCCTTCTCCGCATTTAGAGGGGCAGTGAAAATTTTAGGTATATGCCCAAATCATCCGGACATGACTCACTCCATTTATTACAGGGCTGGCTCCAGAACGCGACTTTGTACTCCGTCCAGTACCTGCGGACATCCACCAACCCCGCTGACATTTATTTTAAATCCTGGCTACAATAAAAAAACATCGCCTTCACATAAAACACTGAATTCACCTGCAGAGCTGTCATTCACTCCAACAGTATCCAGAGAAGCATTCACAATTCTGCTGGCTGCCGCTGACAATCACTCCCCTTACCAAACAGTATGTCTGGCATCGTACCTTGGTTGGTCGCCATAATCACATTTAGCAACCACCGCCAATCCCTAAATATCTAATGTCCACGGGGAAGGGGCTTTACACAGAGCAGGGGGTCGGCCCGCGACCAGGCGCAACGTAGAATCGCTTCCCATCCTGTGTTCACAGAAAACCCTGATCTCTAATAACCCTGCAGTGACTCATCCCACAGAAACGGCTCACATCTCAATGCAATCAGCGCAGGGAAGGGGACGACTTGGCCACTTCTCCGACATTAATTCAATTTGCCCTTTAATTCCTCACATGGTAAATGTTCTTTCTGCAGCAGATACTCCTCAGCGGGAACAAAGCAAGGACGAGAGGCGGAGGAGGGTTAGATTAAAACCAAACTTTTCTAGTTTCCCTCAGTGATTCATCCAAACAAATTAAAAAAAAGAAAAAAAATCTTGTATAATCCACATCACTCCGAGAAGGAAGAAAGCTGAAATCCAGGACCCCCAGACAGAAAACACAGAACATGGCTGAGAAAATGCTGAAAATATATTCTAAGAATATAAGTACTATAATACTGCCCCCTATGTACAAGAATATAAGTACTATAATACTGCCCCCTATGTACAAGAATATAAGTACTATAACACTGCCCCTATGTACAAGAATATAACTACTATAATACTGCCCCTATGTACAAGCATATAACTACTATAACACTGCTCCTATGTACAAGAATATAACTACTATAATACTGCCCCTATGTAAAAGAATATAACTACTATAATACTACCCCTATGTACAAGAATATAACTACTATAATACTGCTCCTATGTACAAGAATATAACTACTATAATACTGCCCCTATGTACAAGAATATAACTACTATAATACTGCCTCCTATGTACAAGAATATAACTACTATAATACTGCCCCTATGTTCAAGATCAAGAATATAACTACTATAATACTGCCCCTATGTTCAAGATCAACAATATAACTACTATAATACTGCCCCTATGTTCAAGATCAAGAATATAACTACTATAATACTGCCCCTATGTTCAAGATCAAGAATATAACTACTATAATACTGCCCCTATGTTCAAGATCAAGAATATAACTACTATAATACTGCCTCCTTAGGGTACCGTCTCACATAACGATTTACCAACGATCACGACCAGCGATACGACCTGGCCGTGATCGTTGGTAAGTGGTTGTGTGGTCGCTGGGGAGCTGTCACACAGTCAGCTCTCCAGCGACCAACGATGCCGAAGTCTCCGGGTAACCAGGGTAAACATCGGGTTACTAAGCGCAGGGCCGCGCTTAGTAACCCGATGTTTACCGTGGTTACCAGCGTAAAAGTAAAAAAAACCAAACAGTACATACTTACATTCCGGTGTCTGTCCCCCGGCGTTCTGCTTCTCTGCACTGTGTCTGCGCCAGCCGGAAAGCACAGCGGTGACGTCACCGCTGTGCTCGCTTTCCGGCTGGCCGGCGCTCACAGTGCAGAGAAGCAGAACGCCGGGGGACAGACACCGGAATGTAAGTATGTACTGTTTGTTTTTTTTTTACTTTTACGCTGGTAACCACGGTAAACATCGGGTTACTAAGCGCGGCCCTGCGCTTAGTAACCCGATGTTTACCCTGGTTACAAGCGAACGCATCGCTGGATCGCTGTCACACACAACGATCCAGCGACGAAATAAAGTTCCAAACGATCTGCTACGACGTCCGATTCTCAGCAGGGTCCCTGATCGCTGCTGCATGTCAGACACAGCGATATCGTATGGATATCGCTGGAACGTCACGGATCGTACCGTCGTAGCGACAAAAGTGCCACTGTGAGACGGTACCCTTAGCTTTGACCTTGAAGTCATTGGCCAGGAGGCCGGCTCTCCTTAGTATGAGGACAGCGGACACCCCGGTGACGGCCGGTACAATCACACAGGATCCGCTGTTCCCAGTCTCTGCAGACGTTTGTTAGTAATCAGGGTTATAATGAAGCAGTAATAGTTATTCACTTGTCAGTGAGGTGCAGCTGTTTGGCAGTGTACGGAGGAGCGGTTATATTTGGATTATTCTACACAAAAATAGCTGAGGAATGAGAGCGCTCATTTACCCTTTCATGACCTGGATGGAGAAAACCATTTACCAGCTGCACAGAGCAGACCAAGTCCAAAGGGTTAAGAAACACAAGTTGTGGAAAAAAAAAAAAAAGCAAAAACATCTGGAGAAGCACAAACAAGTGAAGGCGCAAGAAGTATGGCTGCCGCATAGAGGGGCAACAAGAGAAAAAAAGTCCCCCTGCGGAGAAAGAGGCCACTGATCCGTCAGGACAGTAGTTGGGAGTGCACGGTGACTGTCCTCTGCGCTTCTACTAAAACTTTTACAAAAGTTTACAAAGTTTTTAAAAAGTTGGAAAAATTTGAGTAAATCAGATAAAGTTGCATCCCTGCTTCCTCCAGGTGGTGATGAGGATTGCTACACGTTTCTGTCACTGTGAGAAACAAATGTACAGACCGAATACTTATCACAGCTGAGTGTTTGCTACCATTGTGTCACGTTCGCACAGGACAGATTTGTGCTCACGGAGGACTGACATCCGCAGCGCCCGGCAGCCAGCAAGCGCCCCGCAGTCCGCAAGCGCCCCGCAGTCTGAGGCCCCCCGGCAGTCCGCAAGCACCCCGCAGTCTGAGGCCCCCCGGCAGTCCGCAAGCACCCCGCAGTCTGAGGCCCCCCGGCAGTCCGCAAGCACCCCGCAGTCTGAGGCCCCCCGGCAGTCCGCAAGCACCCCGCAGTCTGAGGCAACTGGCAGTCCGCAAGCACCCCGCAGTCTGAGGCCCCCCGGCGAAGTTTTCTTTGGATCTCCCCCCAAAAGTGGTGTCCTCTGCTCTACTCTATTAAGAACATTTGACTAAAACTTTCTAACAATCACAAATCTGAAGCAAAACTCGCATTGTGCAAAACTGACGGCAAAAATAGGAATCTCTGAAATGTGCCCTGATAACAAGGCTTCTACAACGCTCCTGTATACAGGTCAGCCGCCCTCTCTGGTTAGCTCTCGCTTGTCAGAATCCTGTGCAGATCCTCTCCAGTCACGTAAATTGGAGACCAGGAAACTGGACGTATGGAAAAGCTGACGACTTCTATCAGTAAGAATGTGATGGGATCAGGAGACATCAGAGCAGAGCAATGTGCTCCAGCAATTACAGCCGGCACGCAATCACGTACAGGGTTTACAGTCTGGGGGTTTCGCAACTTCTGTTACCTCACCTACAACACACGCGCCCGATGCTTCCCATAAGAGGATGCAGTACTTGAAGGGAAAGAGCATTATTATAAGACCTGATCAGCTAATAAGACATACATTTGATTTATATTAAGCGGATCAACACATAGATATGAGGATGACTGGGAAAATGGGGCGACAACCTACAGTATTACACTAATGATCCGGAGTTACTCTACCTCCTGTATTATAACCCAGAGCTGCACTCACTATTCTGCTGGTGCAGTCACTGTGTACATACATTACATTACAGATCCTGAGTTACATCCTGTATTATACCCCAGAGCTGCACTCACTATTCTGCTGGTGTAGTCACTGTGTGCATACATTACATTACTGATCCTGAGTTATCTCCTGTATTATACTCCAGAGCTGCACTCACTATTCTGCTGGTGCAGTCACTGTGTACATACATTACATGACTGATCCTGAGTTACCTCCTGTATTATACCCCAGAGCTGCACTCCCTATTCTGCTGGTGCAGTCACTGTGTACATACATTACATTACTGATCCTGAGTTACCTCCTGTATTATACTCCAGAGCTGCACTCACTATTCTGCTGGTGCAGTCACTGTGTACATACATTACTGATCCTGAGTTACCTCCTGTATTATACCCCAGAGCTGCACTCACTATTCTGCTAGTGCAGTCACTATGTACATACATTACTGATCCTGATTTACATCCTGTATTATACCCCAGAACTGCACTTACTATTCTGCTGGTGGAGTCACTGTGTACATATATTACTGATCCTCAGTTACCTCCTGTATTATACTCCAGAGCTGCACTCACTGTTCTGCTGGTGCAGTCAAAGTGTACATACATGACTGATCCTGAGTTACATCCTGTATTATACCCCAGAGCTGCACTCACTATTCTGCTGGTGCAGTCACTGTGTACATACATTACAGTACTGATCCTGAGTTACATCCTGTATTTTACTCCAGAGTTGCACTCACTATTCTGCTGGTGCAGTCACTGTGTACATACACTCACCGGCCACTTTATTAGGTACACCATGCTAGTAACGGGTTGGACCCCCTTTTGCCTTCAGAACTGCCTCAATTCTTCGTGGCATAGATTCAACAAGGTGCTGGAAGCATTCCTCAGAGATTTTGGTCCATATTGACATGATGGCATCACACAGTTGCCGCAGATTTGTCGGCTGCACATCCCAAAGATGCTCCATACAAGGCAGGATGGATCCATGCTTTCATGTTGTTTACGCCAAATTCTGACCCTACCATCCGAATGTCGCAGCAGAAATCGAGACTCATCAGACCAAGCAACGTTTTTCCAATCTTCTACTGTCCAATTTCGATGAGCTTGTACAAATTGTAGCCTCAGTTTCCTGTTCTTAGCTGAAAGGAGTGGTACCCGGTGTGGTCTTCTGCTGCTGTAGCCCATCTGCCTCAAAGTTCGACGCACTGTGCGTTCAGAGATGCTCTTAGGCCTACCTTGGTTGTAACGGGTGGCGATTTGAGTCACTGTTGCCTTTCTATCAGCTCGAACCAGTCTGCCCATTCTCCTCTGACCTCTGGCATCAACAAGGCATTTCCGCCCACAGAACTGCCGCTCACTGGATTTTTTTTCTTTTTCGGACCATTCTCTGTAAACCCTAGAGATGGTTGTGCGTGAAAATCCCAGTAGATCAGCAGTTTCTGAAATACTCAGACCAGCCCTTCTGGCACCAACAACCATGCCAGGTTCAAAGGCACTCAAATCACCTTTCTTCCCCATACTGATGCTCGGTTTGAACTGCAGGAGATTGTCTTGACCATGTCTACATGCCTAAATGCACTGAGTTGCCGCCATGTGATTGGCTGATTAGAAATTAAGTGTTAACAAGAAGTTGGACAGGTGTACCTAATAAAGTGGCCGGTGAGTGTACATTACTGATCCTGAGTTACATCCTGTATTGTACCCCAGAGCTGCGCTCACTATTCTGCTGGTGCAGTCACTGTGTACATACATTACATTACTGATCCTGAGTTACCACCTGTATTATACCCCAGAGCTGCACTCACTATTCTACTGGTGCAGTCACTGTGTACATACATTACATTACTGGTCTGGAGTGACATCCTGTATTATACCCCAGAGCTGCACTCACTATTCTGCTGGTGCAGTCACTGTGTACATACATTACATTACTGATCCTGAGTTACCTCCTGTATTATACTCCAGAGCTGCACTCACTATTCTGCTGGTGCAGTCACTATGTACATACATTACTGATCCTGAGTTACATCCTGTATTATACTCCACAGTTGCACTCACTATTCTGCTGGTGCAGTCACTGTGTACATACATTACATTACTGATCCTGAGTTACATCCTGTGTTATACCCCAGAGCTGCACTCACTATTCTGCTGGTGCAGTCACTGTGTACATTCCGCCCTGTGGAGTGTAATAAATATATATATATATATATATATCGGAGCAGACATGACAGGCCGGGCAGTGCTCGCACACAGGTGACAGTCGGTGTGGGCCTCTGGCCGCCATGTCCGCCCTGCTGCACGCCTTCAAGCTGTACGTTACCAAATTTGACAGCCGCGTCCGCCAGACACCGGTCCCACTTCCTCCCGAGCTCTGACTCCGACATCTTGACCTAGCGTACAGTGCAGGCAGCAGGACGGCAACAAGTCTCGCGAGAACTTGCGTGTGCCGCCCTAGTAAAAGACGGGGGATATCGCGAGATCAGCCCTCGTCCGGTCGCTTCTTCCCGTAGTCAGGGTTACCCCCTGTCAGAGTTACCACGTGCTCCTGACCTTGGACGTTTGAAATGAATAACTTTATTGCTAGTCACTCAGTGTGAGTGTGACACCGGGACCTGTGGTCACGTGCTGCTCTTGGCATTGTGGGACGGGGCCTGTTTACCCCTCAGAACACGGACGGTTTCCATTACCTGCTCCCGGGCGCTTCCTTCTTTTTTGCTGGACGAGTTATATTTTAGAACATCAGTCATTCTCCCACACAATGTGTTTAAAAAAGGGATAAAAGTCAAACTGGGGTGAAATGTTGAAAATAAGGCAGTGACCTGTGGCGTTTGGGGACTCATTACATGAGGGAGAGCTTTACATGAGGGAGCGCTTTACATGAGGGGACTCGTTACATGAGGGAGCGCTTTACCTGTGGGGTCTCATTACATGAGGGAGCGCTTTACATGAGGGGACTCATTACATGAGGGAGCGCTTCACATGAGGGGACTCAATACATGAGGGAGCGCTTTACATGACGGGACTCATTAAATGAGGGAGCGCTTCACATGAGGGGACTCGTTACATGAGGGAGCGCTTTACATGAGGATACTCATTGCATGAGGGAGTGCTTTACATGAGGGGACTCAATACATGAGGGAGCGCTTTACATGAGGATACTCATTGCATGAGGGAGTGCTTTACATGAGGGGACTCAATACATGAGGGAGCGCTTTACATGACGGGACTCATTAAATGAGGGAGCGCTTTACATGAGGGGACTAATTACATGAGGGAGCGCTTTACCTGAGGGGACTCATTACATGATGGAGCGCTTTACCTGAGGGGACTCATTACATGAGGGAGCGCTTTACCTGAGGGGACTCATTACATGACGGAGCGCTTTACCTGAGGGGACTCATTACATGAGGAAGCGCTTTACATGAGGGGACTCATTACATGAGGGAGTGCTTTACATGAGGGGACTCATTACATGATGGAGCGCTTTACCTGAGGGGACTCATTACATGTGGGAAAGGTTTACATGAGGGGACTCATTACATGAGGGAGCGCTTTACATGAGGGGACTCATTACATGAAAGAGCGCTTTATATGAGGGTACTCATTACATGAGTGAGCGCTTTACCTGAGGGGACTCATTACATGAGGGAGCGCTTTACATGAGGGGACTCATTATACCATGTTCCAAATTATTATGCAAATTACATTTTTCTCAGATTTTCCTAAATGGTTGGTGCAAATGACAGTCATTCTAATAAAAGTCATCACCCGTTAGAGTATACATCGAATTTGATTGAATAAACCTCCCAATGATAACAGTATAATCTCCAAAATGAATAAAAACTCAAAATGCACTGTTCCAAATTATTAGGCACAGTAGAATTTCTAAACATTTGATATGTTTTTGTCACGATATTGTATGAGATGTAATATGATTTTGTAGCTTTGCTGTGAGCTAAAAACCCCCCTTCTCTGTGTGTTTGTGTTTGCTGAGATGTGGATGTGTAGAAAAGGTTTTATTGCTCTAGTCGTAAATTCCAGGCTTTGGGCAACTTCCTTATCTCTCCTCTCATCTAGAAGCAACTAGAACTGGTAAAGAAGTTTCCCAAAATCCATGAAGTCCTTTGTTCCAATATTGTAAGATATTGGACCAACGATTTTGGCTAGGAAAATAAGGAATCCATTTTGCGAATCTCCATCGGCGGATTTATCAGCCACTCTAAGCATGAGCTTCTAGTTCAAACAGGGACAAAATACGGATTTCTCTGGAACCGAGTGTCTCTACTAGCCCGAATTTAGTATCTATAGAGAGCAAATCTTAATACAAGATGAATGAGGGGTGTGTTATGACTCTGCCAGATTCTCCAGCGAAGATATGACAGTCATGAGAATGGTTGGAGAAAACTGCACAGCTGAGGAAGGAGGTCGATCCTAACTCAACCCCTTTAGTGATGTCACGAGGCTGGAGGTTAAAAGTCTTTACTCTTAACCCAGCCTGGAGTCTTAGAGAGTCTTACTGGAGGAGCTGTTCCTATCCAGACCTCCTGATGCACTGGGACATTTGGGGTCCCGCCCACCAGCATGGTTTTGCCTGAAATGGACTGAGAACATGTGAGTTTTAGCTTTCTCATTTAATCCCTTTATTTTATAATTACCTTGTACATTTTCAATTGTCTCATATGATAACATCTTTATATGTCTTTTGTAAACACTGCTTTTTTCGGAGTAAAAGATATAAATTACTAGTTTCCGTTCTTCTGTTCTAAAACGTACAGTACCTTAAGCCTTCTGAAGGGAATTACGCTACTGTTTTGGGTTAGCTTCGGACCCGTTTAATCGAAGCTGGTGGCAGCATCCCGTGTGCGGGCCTTTGGGTGTCGTTGTAGCGACTGCGGCGTTGATAATTATTGTTCCTGCCTGAGTGGGAGTATTTATATCGCCTCGCTGCAGTGCGCCCAATAGCCAGTACATAGGAGGCAGCCTTTCTGGCGACTAGTTACTCTAGGTGCAGTACCTAATCTGACCTGAGGGTAAGGGGGGCGCCAGAGAGCTGCAAGTTTCAAGTGGAACTGTAAGCGGGATATACATAAATCCCTGCAGTTCGTGGTATATTGAAAAGCAGTGGGATACCTAAAATAAGCCCCTGCTGTAAACTAAGAGGTCAATAGCCTTGTGTGTGTTTTTTCATCACATTGTAGCAGTGGAGGGCTAACTAAGATAAGCCCCCCTGCACATGTGATAGCCGTCTGTTGGCCTAAAGTCACCCCGATCCGTGACGTACAGGTGACGGTGACGGTGTGAATCGTGACATATTGGTGGCAGCGGTGTGGATTCATGACAAATTGGTGGCAGTGCGGTGAGATCTTAGAGCATTAGTGATTTGGTTTGAGCAATCATTCCTCTCACTTAAAATTTGCAAAGTTCTTGCGAGGACTCTGCGCAAATAAGTTTGGAGAACGAACTCAGTGTTTATTAGTCCTGAGACAATTGTGTGTACTGGTAATTATCCCTTCCCTTTCTCTTCGTTTTTCTGTCCTATCTTTTATTTGGCAACCATGGTTGTGCTGGGAGAAACCTTTTATGAGCAGCAGACCAGAGACACCCTTATTGCCTTATGCAAGTCACAGCACATTGACTTTGCAGGCAAAAACAAAGCCCAACTGGTCGCAGTTCTGATGCAATGGGAAGCCGCTCTAGACCACTCTCAGAGCCCAATGGCCGCAGAAGCCAGCACAAGCGAACATGGTGCTGCAGCAGAGGTCCAACCACTGAATGCCGGCCCGATTAGCAACCAGGGCGGATTGGACCCCCACCTGCTGGCAGCCTTGGAAGAATTCCCCACTGACGACCATGAGGGACGTCGGCAGCTGATTCAGCAATACCGGCAGGAGGCCCAGGCCCGAGCCGAGCGGCAAGCGGAGCGAGAGTACCAGCTGCAGTTAGCCCGACTGCAAATGCAGGGGTCGTCCCAGTCCAGCCGTGAGCCCAACAGTGCTCAGATACCGAAGCCCTGGCCCGATCACTTTCCTGTTATGGAAAAGGAAGGGGACTTGGACACTTTTCTGTGGGCCTTTGAGAAAGCCTGCAGACAGTACCAGCTGCCTACACAAGAATGGGCACAATACCTGACCCCAGGGCTGAGAGGCAAAGCTCTGGAGGCTCTGCCCTCCCTCAAGAACAAGATGGTGACTATGAGGCCATCAAGCAGGCCCTGGTAACAAAGTACCAGCTTACACCTGAGGTTTACCGTAGAAAGTTCCGGAACCTCCAACGAGGCCCACACAACAGCTACGGCGATGTGGTGCATGGACTCAAGACCCACTTTAACCAGTGGATCCAAGGACTGTCAGTGACCAACTTTGAGCAGCTGGGAGACCTGATGATCAAAGACCAGTTCTTACATCTTTGTCCAGCTGAGGTGCGACAGATGGTGATGGACAGAGAACCCAAAGACGTGACGAAAGCAGCGCAGATTGCCGATGCCTATGAGGCCAACCGTAGATCGGGAAGTGTGGAAGCCAGTCACCACCAGCTGGAGAGGGTAAGCCTGCAACCAACGCCAGTACCCTTGCCAGCCAACACCCAAGAGGTCCTGTCCCCGTAGCCAACAGCATCAGACCTACCACCGAACCTCGCCAGTGTTACGTCTGCAAGCGGACTGGTCATATCAGTCCCCACTGTCCAGACAAGCAGAAGAACCCCCCATCCAAGGCCCCAGGGCCTAATGCAGCAGTTCTTTTGGTGGGTGGTGTGGCTGGGAGGGTGTGTGACAACGTACAGCACGTCACCGTGGGAGGCCATGTTGCTACAGGCCTCAAGGACACCGGGGCCGAACGAACCCTCATCCGACCCGAACTGGCGGCCCCTGAAGAAATCATTCCAGGGAAAACCCTAACTGTCACTGGGATTGGGGGCATCAGCTGTCCCTTGCCAATGGCCCGGGTTTATATTGATTGGGGTGCTGGGAGCTGGGTGAAGGAAGTGGGGCTGTCTGATAATTTGCCCACTGATGTTTTGTTGGGGACTGATTTCGGGAGGATGGTTGCATACTACGTCCCTGACACCCCTCCCCAATCTGCTAATAAGGGTAACGTTAACCCTGATGATGATGATGATGATGGGAAATCGCATGTGTTACCTGACCATGCTTTATCTTGTAATGATGCATCTGATAACCATTTTTTCCCTAGGAGTGATGGTGAAAATGTTGTGCCTGTGCCAACTGAACCTGATAATGATTTTTCTGTGAAAGTTGATGTGTCCATAGGTACAGGAGTGCTCAGCCCCGTCACTCTGCGTAGTGAGACGGCTGAGGAACCCCAAGCTGGGGCCAGTGTCGGTGCTACAGGAAATGGGGAGATACATGGGAACCGTGAGGAAGGTGATGCCATGCAATTGACCAGTGCCACCAAGGAAGGTAACTGGCCCATAAGTAGCACTGCTCCTGAGGTAATGGGGGTGGATGGGGAGGTAGAGCACATAGCAGCGTCGGCTGATGGGTCGGTAGAAATCCCCAGGGAGACAGCCTACGTAGCTGCTGGCACCCGCAGTCAGAGTGCCCGGAACGCAGATAACTGTCTGCCTTCCGGACCCTCCTCAGTCATCACTGTGACTGAACCAGAGGTGGACCCAGAGCAGGTTCCAGAGGGTTCCCGTGGGGAAGAGACCCTGACGTCGCTTCTGGCTTCCCCAAGCCAGGAGTTTCAGGCCGCTCTGCACGCAGATGCGAGCCTAGAGAGTTTGAGACAACTCGCCGAGATGCCCATCTGTTCTGGGAAAGAGGAAGGTTGTACCGGGAGACAGTATCCGGAAAATCTCAAAAGGAGTGGTTGAGGGAAAGACAGCTGGTCGTCCCGCAGCAATTCCGGGGTGAGTTGTTACGGATTGCCCATGAGATCCCGCTAGCTGGACACTTGGGGATCAGCAAAACAAAGGCCAGGCTGTCTCAACACTTCTATTGGCCTAAGATGGGGACAGATGTGTCAAACTACTGCCGCTCCTGTGTCACCTGTCAAAGAGTGGGGAAGGCGGGGCCTGCTCTTAAGGCTCCCCTGATCCCTTTGCCAGTGATAGAGGAACCTTTCCAGAGGATCGCGGTGGACATTGTGGGCCCGCTGGCTGTCCCCAGCAGCTCTGGAAAGCAATACATCCTTACTGTGGTAGACTACGCTACCCGGTACCCAGAGGCAGTAGCTCTGTCATCAACTAGGGCAGATAAGGTGGCGGATGCCCTGTTGGCTATCTTTGCACGTGTAGGATTTCCCAGGGAGATGCTCACTGATCAAGGGACCCAATTCATGTCTCGCCTAATGGAGGCTCTCTGTAAGAGAATGCAGGTGAAACACCTGGTATCGAGTGCATATCACCCACAGACCAATGGCTTGTGTAAACGCTTCAATGGTACCCTCAAACAGATGCTACGCATGCTGGTTGAGACAAAAGGGCGCGACTGGGAGCGGTACCTCGCACACCTGATGTTCGCTTACCGAGAGGTTCCGCAGGCCTCGACGGGATTCTCCCCCTTCGAGCTCCTGTACGGCAGGCGAGTCCGGGGACCCCTTGGGTTGGTAAGAGAATCCTGGGAAGAGGAGCCGAACCGTTCTGAAGTGTCCATAGTGGAGTATGTCATGCTCTTCCGTGACAACATGCAGACCTTGACGCAGTTGGTGCATGACAACATGACGCAGGCTCAGGCTGACCAGAAGCACTGGTACGACCAGAACGCCCGGGAGCGGACCTACCACGTGGGTCAAAAAGTGTGGGTGCTGGTCCCCGTGCCAACGGATAAGCTTCAGGCAGCCTGGGAGGGCCCGTACGTCGTCCACCAGCAGCTCAACCCGGTCACCTACGTGGTCACGCTTGACCACGCTCGGGGTAGGCAAAAGGCCTTTCACGTCAACATGATGAAGGCTCATCACGAACGTGAACCTTTCGTCCTACCGGTCAGCAGCTTACCCGAAGACGGGGAAGACACCCTCCTGGACATGCTGGCCCAAGCCAAGGCCGGTGGGTCCATTGAGGACGTGGAGGTAAGCGCCTCGCTAACTGAACCACAGCGGTTGCAGTTGCAAACCACACTGGAACCCTTCCGGGTCGTTTTCTCCAACCGACCTGGAAGAACTGAGTTAGCAGTCCACGAGGTGGACACCGGCAGGGCCGGACTGGCCATCGGGCAGTTCTGGCAAATGCCAGAAGGGCCGGTGGCAGTAGTGGGCCGCTCGAGTGTGCCGCTGTCGGCACACTCTCCCCGCTGTCGGCGCACTCCCGGCCCCGCATTCAACTATACCGGCGTCATAGACGCCGGTACAGTTGAATGCAATGATGGAGGAGAGAGCGTCTGCTGACGCTTCCTCTCCCATCATTCCCCGCTCTGCCTGCCGCTGACACTGCGGGTGCGCGATGACGTCATATCATCGCGCACCTGCTGTGTGACCGGGCGGTCAGACTGCGACTGCTGAGACCAGAGCCAGAGCAGCGCGGGGCAGGAGGAAAGGTGAGTAGAGTGTTTTTTTTGTTTTTTTTTTATCAATGAGTGATGACTGGATTGTGGAGCTATTGGGGGGGGGGGGGGCTGTGCTGCATTCCATTCTATGGGGCTGGCTGCATTCCATTCTATGGGCCTCTGCTGCATTATATTCTATGGGGCTGGCTGCATTCCATTCTATGGGCCTCTGCTGCATTATATTCTATGGGGCTGGCTGCATTCCATTCTATGGGCCTCTGCTGCATTATATTCTATGGGGCTGGCTGCATTCCATTCTATGGGCCGCTGCTGCATTATATTCTATGGGGCTGGCTGCATTCCATTCTATGGGCCTCTGCTGCATTATATTCTATGGGGCTGGCTGCATTCCATTCTATGGGCCTCTGCTGCATTATATTCTATGGGGCTGGCTGCATTCCATTCTATGGGCCTCTGCTGCATTATATTCTATGGGGCTGGCTGCATTCCATTCTATGGGCCTCTGCTGCATTATATTCTATGGGGCTGGCTGCATTCCATTCTATGGGCCGCTGCTGCATTATATTCTATGGGGCTGGCTGCATTCCATTCTATGGGCCTCTGCTGCATTATATTCTATGGGGCTGTGCTGCATTCCATTCTATGGGCCTGTGCTGCATTATATTCTATGGGGCTGTGCTGCATTTCATTCTATGGGCCTCTGCTGCATTATATTCTATGGGGCTGGCTGCATTCCATTCTATGTGCCTCTGCTGCATTATATTCTATGGGGCTGGCTGCATTCCATTCTATGGGCCTCTGCTGCATTATATTCTATGGGGCTGGCTGCATTCCATTCTATGGGCCTCTGCTGCATTATATTCTATGGGGCTGGCTGCATTCCATTCTATGGGCCTCTGCTGCATTATATTCTATGGGGCTGTGCTGCATTCCATTCTATGGGCCTGTGCTGCATTATATTCTATGGGCCTGTGCTGCATTATATTCTATGGGCCTGTGCTGCATTATATTCTATGGGCCTCTGCTGCATTATATTCTATGGGGGCTGTGCTGCATTACATTCTATGGGGGCTGGCTGTATTACATTCTATGGGGGCTGGCTGTATTACATTCTATGGGGCTGTGCTGCATTACATTCTATGGGGGCTGTGCTGCATTACATTCTATGGGGGCTGTGCAGCATTACATTCTATGGGGCTGTGCTGTATTATAGTCTATGGGGGCTTGCTGTATTACATTATATGGGGGCTGTGCTGTATTACATTCTATGGGTGCTGTGCAGCATTACATTCTATGGGGCTGTACTGTATTATAGTCTATGGGGGCTGGCTGTATTACATTCTATGGGGGCTGGCTGCATTACATTCTATGGGGGCTGTGCTGCATTACATTCTATGGGGGCTGTGCTGCATTACATTCTATGGGGGCTGGCTGTATTACATTCTATGGGGGCTGGCTGTATTACATTCTATGGGGCTGTGCTGCATTACATTCTATGGGGGCTGTGCTGCATTACATTCTATGGGGGCTGTGCTGCATTACATTCTATGGGGGCTGTGCTGCATTACATTCTATGGGGGCTGTGCAGCATTACATTCTATGGGGCTGTGCTGTATTATAGTCTATGGGGGCTGGCTGTATTACATTCTATGGGGGCTGTGCTGTATTACATTCTATGGGGGCTGAGCTGTAATGCTGGATACAGCTGTAATTATATGTTATATAGTCGTGTTACACTCCCCTCACTTCTTGTAGCCTACAAGTGTACAAAGATATTATACAGTCACCATGTGACAAGTGGGCCTGTGTGACTTTAAATGCCAGGGCTGAATTTTAGTCCCAGTCCGGCCCTGGACACCGGGAATCATGCCCCACTACGGCGAACACCCTATCGAATCTCCGACCAGGTGCAGCAGGTTATGCGCCAGGAGATCGATGAGATGTTACAGCTGGGGGTGATTCGACGGTGAAAGAGCGCGTGGGCCTCACCCGTAGTTCTCGTGCCAAAGAAGGACCGGACCACCCGGTTCTGCATGTACTACAGGGGGCTCAACGCCATTACAGCCACTGGCGCGCACCCAATGCCGCGCATCGAGGAGCTGCTTGAGAAGTTAGCTGGCGCAAAATACTTGACAATAATGGATCTGAGTCGAGGATACTGGCAGGTTTCCCTGAGCCCCGAGGCGCAGGAGAAGTCCGCCTTTATCACACCCTTTGGACTGTACGAGTCCACGGTCATGCCCTTCGGCATTAAGAATGCCCCTGCCAGTTTCCAGCGGATGGTCAACCTCCTGCTTCAGGGACTGGAGGAATACGCCGTGGCGTACGTGGATGACATTGCCATCTTCAGTCCCTCCTGGAAGGAACACCTGCAGCATCTCGAGGAGGTGCTCAGGCGAATTCACCGAGCAGGACTGACTATCAAGCCGGGAAAGTGCCAGATGGGCATGAGGGAGGTCCACTACCTGGGGCACCGGGTAGGCGAAGGCACCCTAAAGCCAGAGCCTGAGAAAGTGGGAGCGATCGTGGACTGGCCCACTCTCAGGACCAAGAAACAGGTGATATCCTTCCTGGGCACTGCAGGGTACTATAGGCGCTTCGTACAGCACTATAGTAGCCTGCCAAAACCCTTGACGGACCTCACCAGGAAGAAGCTACCCCACATCGTCAACTGCACCGACGGCTGTGAGGGGGCCTTCCAGGCGTTGAAAACAGCACTATGCAACGCCCCTGTGTTGAAAGCAGTCGACAGCAGTCGACCGTTCTTGGTACAGACTGACGCCAGTGAGTTTAGCCTTGGTGCTGTGCTCAGCCAGGTTGACTCGGAGGATCAAGAGCACCCCGTGTTGTACCTGAGCCGGAAAATTTGCCGAGGGAAGTGGCCTACTCCACCATTGAGAAGGAGTGCCTGGCCATAGTCTGGGCCCTGCAGCGCTTGCAGCCCTACTTTTACGGCCGTGCCTTCGCGGTGGTGACTGACCACAACCCTCTGCTCTGGCTAAACGCCATGTGTGAAACCAATGGCAGGTTGCTACGCTGGAGCCTTGCCCTTCAGCAGTTTGACTTCACCATTGAACACAAAACGGGCAGGGAGCATGGAAATGCAGATGGACTGTCCCGCCGCGGTGAACCTACTGAGGTGCGCAAGGAGGCATACCAAGTGGTTTTGCCTCCGTAGCGCAGACCAAAAAGGGGAGGTGTCACGATATTGTATGAAATGTAATATGATTTCGTAGCTTTGCTGTGGGCTAAAAAAAACCCTTCTCTGTGTGTTTGTGTTTGCTGAGATGTGGATGTGTAGAAAAGGTTTTATTGCTCTAGTCGTAAATTCCAGGCTTTGGGCAACTTCCTCATCTCTCCTCCCATCTAGAAGCAGCTAGAACTGGTAAAGAAGTTTCCCAAAATCCATGAAGTCCTTTGTTCCAATATTGTAAGATATTGGACCAACAATTTTGGCTAGGAAAATAAGGAATCCATTTTGCGAATCTCCATCGGCGGATTTATCAGCCACTCTAAGCATGAGCTTCTAGTTCAAACAGGGACAAAATACGGATTTCTCTGGAACCGAGTGTCTCTACTAGCCCGAATTTAGTATCTATAGAGAGCAAATCTTAATACAAGATGAATGAGGGGTGTGTTATGACTCTGCCAGATTCTCCAGCGAAGATATGACAGTCATAAGAATGGTTGGAGAAAACTGCACAGCTGAGGAAGGAGGAGGGTGATCCTAACTCAACCCCTTTAGTGATGTCACGAGGCTGGAGGTTAAAAGTCTTTACTCTTAACCCAGCCTGGAGCCTTAGAGAGTCTTACTGGAGGAGCTGTTCCTATCCAGACCTCCTGATGCACTGGGACATTTGGGGTCCCGCCCACCAGCATGGTTTTGCCTGAAATGGACTGAGAACATGTGAGTTTTACCTTTCTCATTTGTACATTTTCAATTGTCTCATATGGTAACATCTTTACAGTGTTCCAAATTATTATGCAAATAATATTTCCTCATATTTTCTCTAAATTACCTATCTGAATTGCAGTCATTGTTATTTTCCAGTCATCTACTATTCTAGTATAATTGCAATGTTTTGGAACAAACTGCCTATGAAAACAGTATCTTTTTAAAAAAAATAAACACTCAAAATGCATGTTCCAAATTATTATGCACAGCAGTGTTTTCAACCTTTTTTATTTTATTTTGAACAAAAAAATGGTCAATTGTGATGTTATAAGCATTATCAGCTTATTAAAAATGAAATCAAACAGTTTTCAAGTGAAAACTTTATTCTAGGTGATGTTACATTTGCACATAGGACCCCTTGTTCGAAAGAAGCTTCTGAACACTCTCGTCCATTGAATTTGTCAGTTTTTGGATGGTTTCTGCTTCAATTGTTTTGCATGTGGACAGAATACCCTCCCAGAGCTGTTGCTTAGATGTGAACTGCCTCCCGCCATCATAGACACTCCTTTTGATGATGCTCCAGAGGTTCTCAATGGGGTTGAGGTCAGGGGAAGATGGTGGCCACACCATAAGTTTGTCCTCTTTTATGCGCATAGCAGCCAGAGATTCAGATGTGTTTTTTTGCAGCATGAGACGGTGCATTATCATGCATGAAAATGATCTTGCTGCAGAAAGCACGGTTCTTCCTCTTGAACCATGGCAGGAAGTGTTTTTAGAAACTCCACATAGATTATGGAGTTCATCTTTACCCCTTCAGGGATCATAAAGGGGCCGACAATCTCTCTCCCCATGATTCCAGCCCAAAACATTACTCTACCTCCTCCTTGTTGGCGCCTTAGCCGTGTTTTCATGGGATGTCCATCAACCAGCCATCCTCCACTCCATCCATCTGGACCATCGAGCGTTGCACGGCACTCATCGGTGAACAAAACGGTTTGGAAGTCAGTCTTCATGTATCGTTTGGCCAACTGGAGCTGTTTCTGCTTGTGTGCAGTGGATAGAGGTGGTCGATAGGATGGCTTACGCACCTCTGAAGGACCCTGCATCTTGTTGTTCTGGGGACGTTGGAGGCACCAGCAGCTTCAAAAACCTGTCTGCTGCTATGACAAGGCATTTTTGCAGCTGCTCTTTTAACCTTACGCAATTGCCTGTTGGAAAGGGTCCTCAATGTTTCCTTATCAGCACGCACACATGTGTGCTGGGAATCAGCTACATACTTCTTGATTGTGCGATGATCACGATGAAGTGTCTTGGCAATGTTGATTGTAGTCATGCCTTGACCTAAATACTCCACAATTTGTTGCTTCTCAGCAGCCGACACATCTTTTTTCTTTCCCATTTTGGCCAAAAATGTAGGCTGCTTAATAATGTGGAACAGCCTTCTTAAGTAGTCTTGCCTTTATTTGGACACACCTGCCAAACTAATTTGCACAGGTATCTGCAATTGATTTCAGTGATATAAAGAGCCCTGACACACATCACCATCAATGAGTTTAAATGACAAACAAAAAAATCCTAACCTTATCACTCCTAAACTCTTTGTGCATAATAATTTGGAACACAGTGTAGATGTCTTTTGTAAACACTGCCTTTTTCGGAGTAAAATATATAAATTACTAGTTTCCGTTCTCCTGTTCTAAAACGTACCTTAAGCCTTCTGAAGGGTATTACGCTACTGTTTTGGGTTAGCTTCGGACCCGTTTAATCGAAGCTGGTGGCAGCATCCCGTGTGCGGGCCTTTGGGTGTCGTTGTAGCGACTGCGGTGTTGATAATTATTGTTCCTGCCTGAGTGGGAGTATTTATATCGCCTCGCTGCAGCGCGCCCAATAGCCGGTACATAGCAGGCAGCCTTTCTGGCGACTAGTTACTCTAGGTGCAGTACCTAATCTGACCTGAGGGTAAGGGGGGCGCCAGAGAGCTGCAAGTTTCAAGTGGAACTGTAAGCGGGATATACATAAATCCCTGCAGTTCGTGGTATATTGAAGAGCAGTGGGATACCTAAAATAAGCCCCTGCTGTAAACTAAGAGGTCAATAGCCTTGTGTGTGTTTTTTCATCACATTGTAGCAGTGGAGGGATAACTAAGATAAGCCCCCCTGCACATGTGATAGCCGTCTGTTGGCCCAAAGTCACCCCGATCCGTGACGTAGGGGTGACGGTCACGGTGTGAATCGTGACATATTGGTGGCAGCGGTGTGGATTCATGACAGTTTTAAAGAACTGAAAATGCTCATTTGTGGAATTTGCAGTATTAGGAGGTCACATTCACTGAACAAAAAAGATATTTAACTCCAAAACATCCTAACAGGCCAAGTGACATGTTAACATAGGAACCCTTCTTTGATATCACCTTCACAATTCTTGCATCCATTGAACTTATGAGTTTTTGGAGAGTTTCTGCTTGTATTTCTTTGCATGAAGTCAGAATAGCCTCCCAGAGCTGCTGTTTTGATGTGAACTGCCTCCCACCCTCATAGATCTTTTGCTTGATGATCCTCCAAAGGTTCTCTATAGGGTTGAGGTCAGGGAAAGATGGTGGCCACACCATGAGTTTATCTCCTTTTATGCCCATAGCAGCCAATGACTCAGAGGTATTCTTTGCAGCATGAGCTGGTACATTTTCATGCATGAAGATGATTTTGCTCCTGAAGGCACGTTTCTACTTTTTATACCATGGAAGAAGGTTGTCAGTGAGAAACTCTATTTACCTTGCAGAGGTCATTTTCACACCTTCAGGAAACTTAAAGGGCCCTACCAGCTGTTTCTTCATGATTCCGGCCCAAAACATAACTCCTCCACCTCCTTGCTGACGTCGCAGCCTTGTTGGGACATGGTGGCCATCCACCAACCATCCACTACTCCATCCATCTGAACCATCCAGGGTTGCTCGACACTCATCAGTAAACAAAACTGTTTGAAAATTTGTCTTCATGTATGTCTGGGCCCACTGCAACCGTTTCTGCTTGTGAACACTGTTTAGGGGTGGCCGAATAGTAGGTTTATGCACCACAGCAAGCCTCTGAAGGATCCTAGACCTTGAGGTTCGAGGGACTCCAGAGGCACCAGCAGCTTCAAATAACTGTTTGCTGCTTTGTAATGGTATTTTGGCAGCTGCTCTCTTAATCCAATGAATTTGTCTGGCAGAAACCTTCCTCGTTATGCCTTTTATCTGCATGAACTCTCTCTGTGCTCTGTTTCATTCACAAATCTCTTCACAGTATGATGATCATTCGTAAGTTTTCGTGAAATATCTAATTTTTTCATACCTTGTCCAAGGCATTACACTATTTAATGCTTTTCAGCAGCAGAGAGATCCTTTTTATTTCCCATATTGCTTGAAACCTGTGACCTGCTTAATAATGTGGAACATCATTTTTACGTAGTTTTCCTTTAATTAGAATCACCTGGTAAACTAATTATCACATGTGTTTAAGATTGCTTTCAGTGACCTATTGAGCCCTTAGACACAATACCATCCACGAGTTTATTTTAAAATCAAAACAATTAAATCTCTATGACACTTAAATCCAATTTGCATAATAATTTGGAACACAGTGTACATGAGGGAGCGCTTTACCTGAGGGGACTAATTACATGAGGGAGCGCTTTACATGAGGGAACTCATTATATGAGGAAGCGCTTTACATGAGGGGACTCATTACGTCAGGGAGCGCTTTACCTGTCGGGACTCATTACATGAGGGAGCACTTTACTTGAAGGGAACTGATTAAATGAGGGAGTGCATTACATGAGGGGACTCAATACTTGAGAGGGCGCTTTACATGAGGGGACTCATTATATGAGGGAGCGCTTTACATGAGGGGATTCATTACATGAGGGATCGCTTTACCTGAGGGGACTCATTACATGAGGGAGTGCGTTACATGAGGGGACTCATTACATGAGAGGGCGCTTTACATGAGGGGACTCATTTTATGAGGGAGCGCTTTACATGAGGGAGTGCTTTACATGAGGGGACTCATTACATGACGGAGTGCTTTACATGAGGGGACTCATTACATGAGGGAGCGCTTTACCTGTGGGGACTCATTACATGAGGGAGCGCTTTACATAAGGGGACTCATTACATGAGGGAGCGCTTTACCTGTGGGGACTCATTACATGAGGGAGCGCTTTACATGAGGGGACTCATTACATGAGGGAGCGCTTTACATGAGGGGACTCATTACATGAGGGAGCGCTTTACATGAGGGGACTCATTACATGAGGGAGCGCTTTACATAAGGGGACTCATTACATGAGGGAGCGCTTTACCTGTGGGGACTCATTACATGAGGGAGCGCTTTACATGAGGGGACTCATTACATGAGGGAGCGCTTTACATGAGGGGACTCATTACATGAGGGAGCGCTTTACATGAGGGGACTCATTACATGAGGGAGCGCTTTACGTGTGGGGACTGATTACATGAGAGGGCGCTTTACCTGAGGGGTCTCATTACCTGACGGAGCGCTTTACATGAGGGAACTCATTACATGAGGGAGCGCTTTACATGAGGGGACTCATTCCATGAGGGAGCGCTTTACCTGGAGGCACATATTACATGAGGGAGCCCTTTACATGTGGGGACTCATTACATGAGGGAGCGCTTTACATGAGGGGACTCATTACATGAAGGAGCGCTTTACCTGAGGGGACTCATTACATGAAGGAGCGCTTTACATGAGGGGACTCATTACATGACGGAGCGTTTTACATGAGGGGATTTATTACATGAGGGAGCGCTTTACATGAGGGGATTCATTACATGAGAGGGCGCTTTACCTGAGGGGACTCATTACATGAGGAAGCGCTTTACCTGAAGGGGACTCATTATATGAGGGAATGCGTTACATGAGCGGACTCATTACATGAGAGGGCGCTTTACATGAGGGGACTCATTACATGAGGGAGCGCTTTACCTGAGGGGACTCATTACATGAGGGAGCGCTTTACCTGAGGGGACTCATTACATGAGGGAGTGCGTTACATGAGGGGATTCAATACATGAGAGGGCGCTTTACATGAGGGAGCGCTTTACATGTGGGGACTCGTTACATGAGGGAGCGCTTTACGTGAGATTATCATAACGTTGCTATGGTGAGTATTACTTACTATAGAGATTATAATAACGTTGCTATGGTGATTATTACTTACTATAGAGATTATCATTCCGTTCCGTTGCTATGGTGATTATTATCTTTTTTCTTTTTTCCTCCCAGGCTCCTCCTCCCTTATTATTAGTAAAACATCTGGTCCCGCCCCTCCCGCTCAGCCACAGGCTCCGCCTCACTGTCAGTGATGTCACGCTCTCCATACTTGGTGATGGCTGGGAGGAGATGTTCTCATTGGCTGACGGGTATTGGCAGTAGGCGTGTCCGGAGCTCGGTGGCTGCTGACCCGGATGTTCACTCCTAGGTCCTGAGGAAGTGGAGGCGCCGCCGGGCCTACGGGGCACAGCGATACCGAACCGTCACAGTACCGAAGAGCCCGGCCTCACCCACCGCAGCCATGGTAACGACGGGAGACTCCCCCCGTGGGTGGCGGGTGGTGGTGACGCCCGCGGGTGATAGTGGGGACCTGTCACAATACGCCTGTGGCGTCACTCTGCGGGCACTATGACGACACAGGGGCGACGGGGGCTGTATAGTCCCTGGTGCCTCCGGGTTACACCTCTGTATAACGCCCTGTCCTACATAGAGACACCCCTTACCCCCGTATAGAGAGCCCCCTCTGTATAACACCCTGTACTCCGGCCTGTCCTATATAGAGATCCCCTCTGTATAACACCCTGTACTCCGGCCTGTCCTATATAGAGATCTACCCCTGTATAACACCCTGTACTCCGGCCTGTCCTATATAGAGATCACCCCTGTATAACACCCTGCACTCCGGCCTGTCCTATATAGAGATCCCCTCTGTATAACACCCTGCACTCCGGCCTGTCCTATATAGAGATCCCCTCTGTATAACACCCTGCACTCCGGCCTGTCCTATATAGAGATCCCCTCTGTATAACACCCTGCACTCCGGCCTGTCCTATATAGAGATCACCCCCTGTATAACACCCTGTACTCCGGCCTGTCCTATATAGAGATCCCCCCCCCCCTGTATAAAACCCTGTATTCCGGTCTGTCCTATGTAGAGATCCCCTCTGTATAACACCCTGTACTCCGGCCTGTCCTATATAGAGATCCCCCTCTGTATAACACCCTGTACTCCGGCCTCTCCTATATAGAGATCCCCCTCTGTATAACACCCTGTACTCCGGCCTGTCCTATATAGAGATCCCCTCTGTATAACACCCTGTACTCCGGCGTGTCCTATATAGAGATCACCCCTGTATAACACCCTGTACTCCGGCCTGTCCTATATAGAGATCTACCCCTGTATAACACCCTGTACTCCGGCCTGTCCTATATAGAGATCCCCCTCCGTATAACACCCTGTACTCCGGCCTGTCCTATATAGAGATCACCCCCTGTATAACACCCTGTACTCCTGCCTGTCCTATATAGAGTTCTACCCCTGTATATCACCCTGTACTCCTGCCTGTCCTATATAGAGATCCCCCTCTGTATAACACCCTGCACTCTGGCCTGTCCTATATAGAGATCCCCCTCTGTATAACACCCTGTACTCCGGCCTCTCCTATATAGAGATCCCCCTCTGTATAACACCCTGTACTCCGGCCTGTCCTATATAGAGATCCCCCTCCGTATAACACCCTGTACTCCGGCCTGTCCTATATAGAGATCACCCCCTGTAAAACACCCTGTACTCCTGCCTGTCCTATATAGAGATCACTCCCTGTAAAACACCCTGTACTCCTGCCTGTCCTATATAGAGATCACCCCCTGTAAAACACCCTGTACTCCGGCCTGTCCTATGTAGAGATCCCCTCTGTATAACACCCTGTACTCCGGCCTGTCCTATATAGAGATCCCCCTCTGTATAACACCCTGTACTCCGGCCTGTCCTATATAGAGATCACCCTCTGTATAACACCCTGTACTCCGGCCTGTCCTATATAGAGATCCCCCTCTGTATAACACCCTGCACTCTGGCCTGTCCTATATAGAGATCACCCTCTGTATAACACCCTGTACTCCTGCCTGTCCTATATAGAGATCACCCCTGTATAACACCCTGCACTCCGGCCTGTCCTATATAGAGATCCCCCTCTGTATAACACCCTGTACTCCTGCCTGTCCTATATAGAGATCACCCCTGTATAACACCCTGCACTCCGGCCTCTCCTATATAGAGATCCCCCTCTGTATAACACCCTGTACTCCGGCCTGTCCTATATAGAGATCACCCTCTGTAAAACACCCTGTACTCCTGCCTGTCCTATATAGAGATCTACCCCTGTGTAACACCCTGTACTCCTGCCTGTCCTATATAGAGATCCCCCTCTGTATAACACTCTGTACTCCGGCCTCTCCTATATAGAGATCCCCCTCTGTATAACACCCTGTACTCCTGCCTGTCCTATATAGAGATCACCCCTGTATAACACCCCGCACTCCGGTCTGTCCTATATAGAGATCCCCTCTGTATAACACCCTGTACTCCTGCCTGTCCTATATAGAGATCCCCCTCTGTATAACACCCTGTACTCCTGCCTGTCCTATATAGAGATCCCCCTCTGTATAACACCCTGTACTCCTGCCTGTCCTATATAGAGATCCCCCTCTGTATAACACCCTGTACTCCGGCCTGTCGTATATAGAGATCCCTCCCTGTATAACACCCTGTACTCCGGCCTGTCCTATATAGAGATCACCCCTGTATAACACCCTGTACTCCGGCCTGTCCTATATAGAGATCCCCCTCTGTATAACACCCTGTACTCCGGCCTGTCCTATATAGAGATCCCCCTCTGTATAACACCCTGTACTCCGGCCTGTCCTATATAGAGATCCCCCTCTGTATAACACCCTGTACTCCGGCCTGTCCTATATAGAGATCACCCCTGTATAACACCCTGCACTCCGGCCTGTCCTATATAGAGATCCCCTCTGTATAACACGCTGTACTCCGGCCTCTCCTATATAGATCCCCCTCTGTATAACACCCTGTACTCCAGCCTGTCCTATATAGAGATCACCCTCTGTATAATACCCTGCACTCCGGCCTGTCGTTTATAGAGACCCCCTCTGTATTACACTCTGTACTCCGGCCTCTCCTATATAGATCCCCCTCTGTATAACACCCTGCACTCCGGCCTCTCCTATATAGAGATCCCCCTCTGTATAACACCTGTACTCCGGCCTGTCCTATATAGAGATCCCCCCTATATAACACCCTGTACTCCGGCCTGTCCTATATAGAGATCACCCCTGTATAACACCCTGTACTCCGGCCTCTCCTATATAGAGATCACCCTCTGTATAACACCCTGTACTCCGGCCTGTCCTATATAGAGATCACCCTCTGTATAACACCCTGTACTCTTGCCTGTCCTATATAGAGATCACCCCTGTATAAGACCCTGCGCTCCGGCCTGTCCTATATAGATATCACCCTCTGTAAAACACCCTGTACTCCGGCCTGTCCTATATAGAGATCACCCTCTGTATAACACCCTGTACTCCTGCCTGTCCTATATAGAGATCACCCTCTGTATAACACCCTGTACTCCTGCCTGTCCTATATAGAGATCCCCCTCTGTATAACACCCTGTACTCCGGCCTGTCCTATATAGAGATCACCCCTGTATAACACCCTGCACTCCGGCCTGTCCTATATAGAGATCCCCCTCTGTATAACACCATGTACTCCGGCATGTCCTATATAGAGATCACCCCTGTATAACACCCTGTACTCCGGCCTGTCCTATATAGAGATCCCCCTCTGTATAACACCCTGTTCTCCGGCCTGTCCTATATAGAGATCACCCTCTGTATAACACCCTCTACTCCGGCCTGTCCTATATAGAGATCACCCCTGTATAACACCCTGTACTCCGGCCTGTCCTATATAGAGATCACCCCTGTATAACACCCTGTACTCCGGCCTGTCCTATATAGAGATCCCCCTCTGTATAACACCCTGTTCTCCGGCCTGTCCTATATAGAGATCACCCTCTGTATAACACCCTCTACTCCGGCCTGTCCTATATAGAGATCACCCTCTGTATAACACCCTGTACTCCTGCCTGTCCTTTATAGAGATCCCCCTCTGTATAACACCCTGTACTCCGGCCTGTCCTATATAGAGATCACCCCTGTATAACACCCTGTACTCCTGCCTGTCCTATATAGAGATCACCCCTGTATAACACCCTGTACTCCTGCCTGTCCTTTATAGAGATCCCCCTCTGTATAACACCCTGTTCTCCGGCCTGTCCTATATAGAGATCCCCCTCTGTATAACACCAAGTACTCCGACGTGTCCTATATAGAGATCCCCCTCTGTATAACACCCTGTACTCCTGCCTGTCTTATATAGAGATCACCCCTGTACAGGTCCTTCTCAAAAAATTAGCATATAGTGTAAAATTTCATTATTTACCATAATGTAATGATTACAATTAAACTTTCATATATTATAGATTCATTATCCACCAACTGAAATTTGTCAGGTCTTTTATTGTTTTAATACTGATGATTTTGGCATACAACTCCTGATAACCCAAAAAACCTGTCTCAATAAATTAGCATATTTCACCCGTCCAATCAAATAAAAGTGTTTTTTAATAACAAACAAAAAAACCATCAAATAATAATGTTCAGTTATGCACTCAATACTTGGTCGGGAATCCTTTGGCAGAAATGACTGCTTCAATGCGGCGTGGCATGGAGGCAATCAGCCTGTGACACTGCTGAGATGTTATGGAGGCCCAGGATGCTTCAATAGCGGCCTTAAGCTCATCCAGAGTGTTGGGTCTGGCGTCTCTCAACTTTCTCTTCACAATATCCCACAGATTCTCTATGGGGTTCAGGTCAGGAGAGTTGGCAGGCCAATTGAGCACAGTAATACCATGGTCAGTAAACCATTTACCAGTGGTTTTGGCACTGTGAGCAGGTGCCAGGTCGTGCTGAAAAATGAAATCTTCATCTCCATAAAGCATTTCAGCCGATGGAAGCATGAAGTGCTCCAAAATCTCCTGATAGCTAGCTGCATTGACCCTGCCCTTGATGAAACACAGTGGACCAGCACCAGCAGCTGACATGGCACCCCACACCATCACTGACTGTGGGTACTTGACACTGGACTTCAGGCATTTTGGCATTTCCTTCTCCCCAGTCTTCCTCCAGACTCTGGCACCTTGATTTCCGAATGACATGCAAAATTTGCTTTCATCAGAAAAAAGTACTTGGGACCACTTAGCAACAGTCCAGTGCTGCTTCTCTGTAGCCCAGGTCAGGCGCTTCTGCCGCTGTTTATGGTTCAAAAGTGGCTTGACCTGGGGAAATGCTGAAATGCTTTATGGAGATGAAGATTTCATTTTTCAGCACGACCTGGCACCTGCTCACAGTGCCAAAACCACTGGTAAATGGTTTACTGACCATGGTATTACTGTGCTCAATTGGCCTGCCAACTCTCCTGACCTGAACCCCATAGAGAATCTGTGGGATATTGTGAAGAGAAAGTTGAGAGACGCAAGACCCAACACTCTGGATGAGCTTAAGGCCGCTATTGAAGCATCCTGGGCCTCCATAACATCTCAGCAGTGTCACAGGCTGATTGCCTCCATGCCACGCCGCATTGAAGCAGTCATTTCTGCCAAAGGATTCCCGACCAAGTATTGAGTGCATAACTGAACATTATTATTTGATGGTTTTTTTGTTTGTTATTAAAAAACACTTTTATTTGATTGGACGGGTGAAATATGCTAATTTATTGAGACAGGTTTTTTGGGTTATCAGGAGTTGTATGCCAAAATCATCAGTATTAAAACAATAAAAGACCTGACAAATTTCAGTTGGTGGATAATGAATCTATAATATATGAAAGTTTAATTGTAATCATTACATTATGGTAAATAATGAAATTTAACACTATATGCTAATTTTTTGAGAAGGACCTGTATAATACCTGTACTCCGGCCTCTCCTATATAGAGATCCTCCTCTGTATAACACCCTGTTCTCCGGCCTGTCCTATATAGAGATCACCCTGTACTCCTGCCTGTCCTATATAGAGATCACCCCTGTTTAACACCCTGCACTCCGGCCTGTCCTATATAGAGATCCCCCTCTGTATAACGCCCTGTACTCCTGCCTGTCCTATATAGAGATCCCCCTCTGTATAACACCCTGCTCTCCGGCCTGTCCTATATAGAGATCTACCTCTGTATAACACCCTGTACTACGGCCTCTCCTACATAGAGATCCCCCTCTGTATAACACCCTGTACTCCGGCCTGTCCTATATAGAGATCTACCCCTGTATAACACCCTGCACTCCGGCCTGTCCTATATAGAGATCCCCCTCTGTATAACACCCTGTACTCCGGCCTGTCCTATATAGAGATCCCCTCTGTATAACACCCTGTACTCCGGCCTGTCCTATATAGAGATCACCCCTGTATAACACCCTGCACTCCGGCCTGTCCTATATAGAGATCCCCCTCTGTATAACACCCTGTACTCCTGCCTGTCCTATATAGAGATCCCCCTCTGTATAACACCCTGTACTCCGGCCTGTCCTTTATAGAGATCACCCCTGTATAACACCCTGCACTCCGGCCTGTCCTATATAGAGATCCCCCTCTGTATAACACCCTGTACTCCTGCCTGTCCTATATAGAGATCACCCTCTGTATAACACCCTGTACTCCTGCCTGTCCTATATAGAGATCACCCCTGTATAACACCCTGCACTCCGGCCTCTCCTATATAGAAATCCCCCTCTGTATAACACCCTGTACTCCGGCCTGTCCTATATAGAGATCTACCCCTGTATAACACCCTGTACTCCTGCCTGTCCTATATAGAGATCCCCCTCTGTATAACACTCTGTACTCCGGCCTCTCCTATATAGAGATCCCCCTCTGTATAACACCCTGTACTCCTGCCTGTCCTATATAGAGATCACCCCTGTATAACACCCCGCACTCCGGCCTGTCCTATATAGAGATCCCCTCTGTATAACACCCTGTACTCCGGCCTGTCCTATATAGAGATCACCCCTGTATAACACCCTGTACTCCGGCCTGTCCTATATAGAGATCACCCTCTGTATAACACCCTGTACTCCTGCCTGTCCTATATAGAGATCCCCCTCTGTATAACACCCTGTACTCCTGCCTGTCCTATATAGAGATCCCCCTCTGTATAACACCCTGTACTCCGGCCTGTCGTATATAGAGATCCCCCCTGTATAACACCCTGTACTCCGGCCTGTCCTATATAGAGATCACCCCTGTATAACACCCTGTACTCCGGCCTCTCCTATATAGAGATCCCCCTCTGTATAACACCCTGTACTCCGGCCTGTCCTATATAGAGATCACCCCTGTATAACACCCTGCACTCCGGCCTGTCCTATATAGAGATCCCCCTCTGTATAACACCCTGTATTCCGGACTGTCCTATATAGAGATCACCCCCTGTATAACACCCTGTACTCCGGCGTGTCCTATATAGAGATCCCCCCTGTATAACATCATGTACTCCGGACTGTCCTATATAGAGATCCCCCTCTGTATAACACCCTGTATTCCGGACTGTCCTATATAGAGATCACCCCCTGTATAACACCCTGCACTCTGGCCTGTCCTATATAGAGATCCCCCTCTGTATAACACCCTGTACTCCGGCCTGTCCTATATAGAGATCCCCCTCTGTATAACACCCTGTACTCCGGCCTGTCCTATATAGAGATCCCCCTCTGTATATCACCCTGTACTCCGGCCTGTCCTATATAGAGATCCCCCTGTATAACACCCTGTACTCCGGCCTGTCCTATATAGAGATCCCCCTGTATAACACCCTGCACTCCGGCCTGTCCTATATAAAGTTCACCCCCTGTATAACACCCTGTACTCCTGCCTATCCTATATAGAGATCACCCCTGTATAACACCCTGTACTCCGGCCTGTCCTATATAGAGATCACCCCTGTATAACACCCTGCACTCTGGCCTGTCCTATATAGAGATCACCCCTGTATAACACCCTGTACTCCGGCCTGTCCTATATAGAGATCTACCCCTGTATAACACCCTGTACTCCGGCCTGTCCTATATAGAGATCCCCCTCTGTATAACACCCTGTATTCCGGACTGTCCTATGTAGAGATCACCCCCTGTATAACACCCTGTACTCCTGCCTGTCCTATATAGAGATCCCCCTCTGTATAACACCCTGTACTCCGGCCTGTCCTATATAAAGATCACCCCCTGTATAACACCCTGTACTCCGGCCTCTCCTATATAGAGATCCCCTCTGTATAACACCCTGCACTCCGGCCTGTCCTATATAGAGATCACCCCCTGTATAACACCCTGTACTCCGGCCTGTGCTATATAGAGATCACCCCCTGTATAACACCCTGCACTCTGACCTGTGCTATATAGAGATCCCCCTCTGTATAACACCCTGCACTCTGGCCTGTCCTATATAGAGATCACCCTCTGTATAACACCCTGTACTCCTGCCTGTCCTATATAGAGATCACCCCTGTATAACACCCTGCACTCCGGCCTGTCCTATATAGAGATCCCCCTCTGTATAACACCCTGTACTCCTGCCTGTCCTATATAGAGATCACCCCTGTATAACACCCTGCACTCCGGCCTCTCCTATATAGAAATCCCCCTCTGTATAACACCCTGTACTCCGGCCTGTCCTATATAGAGATCTACCCCTGTATAACACCCTGTACTCCTGCCTGTCCTATATAGAGATCCCCCTCTGTATAACACTCTGTACTCCGGCCTCTCCTATATAGAGATCCCCCTCTGTATAACACCCTGTACTCCTGCCTGTCCTATATAGAGATCACCCCTGTATAACACCCCGCACTCCGGCCTGTCCTATATAGAGATCCCCTCTGTATAACACCCTGTACTCCGGCCTGTCCTATATAGAGATCACCCCTGTATAACACCCTGTACTCCGGCCTGTCCTATATAGAGATCACCCTCTGTATAACACCCTGTACTCCTGCCTGTCCTATATAGAGATCCCCCTCTGTATAACACCCTGTACTCCTGCCTGTCCTATATAGAGATCCCCCTCTGTATAACACCCTGTACTCCGGCCTGTCGTATATAGAGATCCCCCCTGTATAACACCCTGTACTCCGGCCTGTCCTATATAGAGATCACCCCTGTATAACACCCTGTACTCCGGCCTCTCCTATATAGAGATCCCCCTCTGTATAACACCCTGTACTCCGGCCTGTCCTATATAGAGATCCCCCTCTGTATAACACCCTGTACTCCGGCCTGTCCTATATAGAGATCACCCCTGTATAACACCCTGCACTCCGGCCTGTCCTATATAGAGATCCCCTCTGTATAACACGCTGTACTCCGGCCTCTCCTATATAGATCCCCCTCTGTATAACACCCTGTACTCCAGCCTGTCCTATATAGAGATCACCCTCTGTATAACACCCTGCACTCCGGCCTGTCGTTTATAGAGATCCCCTCTGTATTACACTCTGTACTCCGGCCTCTCCTATATAGATCCCCCTCTGTATAACACCCTGCACTCCGGCCTCTCCTATATAGAGATCCCCCTCTGTATAACACCTGTACTCCGGCCTGTCCTATATAGAGATCCCCCCTATATAACACCCTGTACTCCTGCCTGTCCTATATAGAAATCCCCCTCTGTATAACACCCTGTACTCCGGCCTGTCGTATATAGAGATCCCCCTGTATAACACCCTGTACTCCGGCCTGTCCTATATAGAGATCACCCCTGTATAACACCCTGTACTCCGGCCTCTCCTATATAGAGATCCCCCTCTGTATAACACCCTGTACTCCGGCCTGTCCTATATAGAGATCCCCCTCTGTATAACACCCTGTACTCCGGCCTGTCCTATATAGAGATCCCCCTCTGTATAACACCCTGTACTCCGGCCTGTCCTAAATAGAGATCACCCCTGTATAACACCCTGCACTCCGGCCTGTCCTATATAGAGATCCCCCTCTGTATAACACCCTGTACTCCTGCCTGTCCTATATAGAGATCCCCTCTGTATAACACGCTGTACTCCGGCCTCTCCTATATAGATCCCCCTCTGTATAACACCCTGCACTCCGGCCTGTCGTTTATAGAGATCCCCTCTGTATTACACTGTGTACTCCGGCCTCTCCTATATAGATCCCCCTCTGTATAACACCCTGCACTCCGGCCTCTCCTATATAGAGATCCCCCTCTGTATAACACCTGTACTCCGGCCTGTCCTATATAGAGATCCCCCCTATATAACACCCTGTACTCCGGCCTGTCCTATATAGAGATCACCCCTGTATAACACCCTGTACTCCGGCCTCTCCTCTATAGAGATCCCCCTCTGTATAACACCCTGTACTCCGGCCTGTCCTATATAGAGATCACCCTCTGTATAACACCCTGTACTCTTGCCTGTCCTATATAGAGATCACCCCTGTATAACACCCTGCGCTCCGGCCTGTCCTATATAGAGATCCCGTCTGTATAACACTCTGTACTCCGGCCTGTCCTATATAGAGATCCCCCTATATAACACCCTGTACTCCGGCCTGTCGTATATAGAGATCCCCCCTGTATAACACCCTGCACTCCGGCCTCTCCTATATAGAGATCCCCCTCTGTATAACACCCTGTACTCCGGCCTGTCCTATATAGAGATCCCCCTATATAACACCCTGTACTCCGGCCTGTCCTATATAGAGATCCCCCTCTGTATAACACCCTGTTCTCCGGCCTGTCCTATATAGATATCACCCTCTGTATAACACCCTGTACTCCGGCCTGTCCTATATAGAGATCACCCTCTGTATAACACCCTGTACTCCTGCCTGTCCTATATAGAGATCCTCCTCTGTATAACACCCTGTACTCCGGCCTGTCCTATATAGAGATCCCCCTCTGTATAACACCCTGTTCTCCGGCCTGTCCTATATAGAGATCACCCTCTGTATAACACCCTCTACTCCGGCCTGTCCTATATAGAGATCACCCTCTGTATAACACCCTGTACTCCTGCCTGTCCTTTATAGAGATCCCCCTCTGTATAACACCCTGTACTCCGGCCTGTTCTATATAGAGATCACCCCTGTATAACACCCTGTACTCCTGCCTGTCCTATAGAGAGATCACCCCTGTATTACACCCTGCACTCTGGCCTGTCCTATATAGAGATCCCCCTCTGTATAACACCAAGTACTCCGACGTGTCCTATATAGAGATCCCCCTCTGTATAACACCCTGTACTCCTGCCTGTCCTATATAGAGATCCCCTCTGTATAACACCCTGTACTCCTGCCTGTCCTATGTAGAGATCCCCTCTGTATAACACCCTGTACTCCGGCCTCTCCTATATAGAGATCCCCCTCTGTATAACACCCTGTTCTCCGGCCTGTCCTATATAGAGATCACCCTCTGTATAACACCCTGTACTCCTGCCTGTCCTATATAGAGATCACCCCTGTATAACACCCTGTACTCCGGCCTGTCCTATATAGAGATCACCCTCTGTATAACACCCTGTACTCCTGCCTGTCCTATATAGAGATCCCCCTCTGTATAACACCCTGTACTCCTGCCTGTCCTTTATAGAGATCCCCCTCTGTATAACACCCTGTACTCCGGCCTGTCCTATATAGAGATCACCCCTGTATAACACCCTGTACTCCGGCCTGTCCTATATAGAGATCACCCTCTGTATAACACCCTCTACTCCGGCCTGTCCTATATAGAGATCACCCTCTGTATAACACCCTGTACTCCTGCCTGTCCTTTATAGAGATCCCCCTCTGTATAACACCCTGTACTCCGGCCTGTCCTATATAGAGATCACCCCTGTATAACACCCTGTACTCCTGCCTGTCCTATAGAGAGATCACCCCTGTATTACACCCTGCACTCTGGCCTGTCCTATATAGAGATCCCCCTCTGTATAACACCAAGTACTCCGACGTGTCCTATATAGAGATCCCCCTCTGTATAACACCCTGTACTCCTGCCTGTCCTATATAGAGATCCCCTCTGTATAACACCCTGTACTCCTGCCTGTCCTATGTAGAGATCCCCTCTGTATAACACCCTGTACTCCGGCCTCTCCTATATAGAGATCCCCCTCTGTATAACACCCTGTTCTCCGGCCTGTCCTATATAGAGATCACCCTCTGTATAACACCCTGTACTCCTGCCTGTCCTATATAGAGATCACCCCTGTATAACACCCTGTACTCCGGCCTGTCCTATATAGAGATCACCCTCTGTATAACACCCTGTACTCCTGCCTGTCCTATATAGAGATCCCCCTCTGTATAACACCCTGTACTCCTGCCTGTCCTATATAGAGATCCCCCTCTGTATAACGCCCTGTACTCCTGCCTGTCCTATATAGAGATCCCCCTCTGTATAACACCCTGTACTCCGGCCTGTCCTATCTAGAGATCTACCTCTGTATAACACCCTGTACTCCGGCCTGTCCTATATAGAGATCCCCCTCTGTAGAACACCCTGTACTCCGGCCTGTCCTATACAGGTCCTTCTCAAAAAATTAGCATATAGTGTTAAATTTCATTATTTACCATAATGTAATGATTACAATTAAACTTTCATATACTATAGATTCATTATCCACCAACTGAAATTTGTCAGGTCTTTTATTGTTTTAATACTGATGATTTTGGCATACAACTCCTGATAACCCAAAAAACCTGTCTCAATAAATTAGCATATCAAGAAAAGGTTCTCTAAATGACCTATTACCCTAATCTTCTGAATCAACTAATTAACTCTAAACACATGCAAAAGATACCTGAGGCTTTTAAAAACTCCCTGCCTGGTTCATTACTCAAAACCCCCATCATGGGTAAGACTAGCGACCTGACATATGTCAAGAAGGCCATCATTGACACCCTCAAGCAAGAGGGTAAGACCCAGAAAGAAATTTCTCAACAAATAGGCTGTTCCCAGAGTGCTGTATCAAGGCACCTCAATGGTTAGTCTGTTGGAAGGAAACAATGTGGCAGAAAACGCTGTACAACGAGAAGAGGTGACCGAACCCTGAGGAAGATTGTGGAGAAGGACCGATTCCAGACCTTGGGGAACCTGAGGAAGCAGTGGACTGAGTCTGGTGTGGAAACATCCAGAGCCACCGTGCACAGGCGTGTGCAGGAAATGGGCTACAGGTGCCGCATTCCCCAGGTAAAGCCACTTTTGAACCATAAACAGCGGCAGAAGCGCCTGACCTGGGCTACAGAGAAGCAGCACTGGACTGTTGCTAAGTGGTCCCAAGTACTTTTTTCTGATGAAAGCAAATTTTGCATGTCATTCGGAAATCAAGGTGCCAGAGTCTGGAGGAAGACTGGGGAGAAGGAAATGCCAAAATGCCTGAAGTCCAGTGTCAAGTACCCACAGTCAGTGATGGTGTGGGGTGCCATGTCAGCTGCTGGTGTTGGTCCACTGTGTTTCATCAAGGGCAGGGTCAATGCAGCTAGCTATCAGGAGATTTTGGAGCACTTCATGCTTCCATCGGCTGAAATGCTTTATGGAGATGAAGATTTCATTTTTCAGCACGACCTGGCACCTGCTCACAGTGCCAAAACCACTGGTAAATGGTTTACTGACCATGGTATTACTGTGCTCAATTGGCCTGCCAACTCTCCTGACCTGAACCCCATAGAGAATCTGTGGGATATTGTGAAGAGAAAGTTGAGAGACGCAAGACCCAACACTCTGGATGAGCTTAAGGCCGCTATTGAAGCATCCTGGGCCTCCATAACATCTCAGCAGTGTCACAGGCTGATTGCCTCCATGCCACGCCGCATTGAAGCAGTCATTTCTGCCAAAGGATTCCCGACCAAGTATTGAGTGCATAACTGAACATTATTATTTGATGGTTTTTTTGTTTGGTATTAAAAAACACTTATTTGATTGGTCGGGTGAAATATGCTAATTTATTGAGACAGGTTTTTTGGGTTATCAGGAGTTGTATGCCAAAATCATCAGTATTAAAACAATAAAAGACCTGACAAATTTCAGTTGGTGGATAATGAATCTATAATATATGAAAGTTTAATTGTAATCATTACATTATGGTAAATAATGAAATTTAACACTATATGCTAATTTTTTGAGAAGGACCTGTAGAGATCCCCCTCTGTAGAACACCCTGTACTCCGGCCTGTCCTATATAGAGATCCCCTCTGTATAACACCCTGTACTCCGGCCTGTCCTATATAGAGAGCCCCCTCTGTAGAACACCCTGTACTCCGGCCTGTCCTATATAGAGATCCCCTCTGTATAACACCCTGTACTCCGGCCTGTCCTATATAGAGAGCCCCCTCTGTAGAACACCCTGTACTCCGGCCTGTCCTATATAGAGAGCCCCTCTGTATAACACTCTGTACTCCGGCCTGTCCTATATAGAGATCCCCTCTGTATAGCACCCTGCACTCCGGCCTGTCCTATATAGAGAGCCCCCTCTGTATAACCGCAGCCTGTGGGCTGATGATGTCACATAGGAGACAGCTGCGGTCACCGTGGTGACGTATTACAGCGTGATGTATGTAACGTGTCCGCTCTGTGTATAGCAGTGTCATTGCTGGAATCCTCTCCCTCGAACACTGATACATTGTAACACTCCGTTATGTGAAGGTTCTGTTCTCACTGTCAGTTTCTCTGTTTGCTCCGGATTTCCCGCCTGCTGTTGCTTCTTGCATTTCTCTTCTACGTTGTGTCTTTCTCCTTCTGTGACTTCTCCACCAGTTCATGTTTGGTTTCTGTGACGTTCCCGATCTGCTCTGTGTCGCGTCTCCTTTAAGAGGTTTTATATGTCTAGAACGTTTAGTAACTTTGTGATCCACTCTGTGTTCCCTTTGTCAGAGCAGTTTTGAGCTTTGCTGTTAGTAAATGGAAACATTTTGTTACTGTCAGAAAGCTATTCGGACCTGTTACTTCTCACAGCTGAAGGTCTGTTACAGTTGTTGTTCCTCTAAACCATCTTTTTGTTGGCTGACTGACAACACTCAGTGATACAGTGTAACCAAGACTCGATGTAATTGTAACATATCCTCAGCTTAAAAAGTAATGTTTCTATTCAGTGCCAGAAAACAGGCATCCTGGAAAAAGCGTAACACTTCTCTACGTATTCTTTGTTGGTGGGTGATGCCCCCCAGAGGGAGCAGCCGTAGCTTGTGGCATTCAGGGGTGTAGGGGAGCTGGGTGCTGTGCTTGCTCCTGCCAGCTGTCAGAGCTGTGTGCCTGCTCCTGTCCGGGTCCTTTCAGGATGTACATCGTGTTTGGTTCCATTGGTCACGTGATCATTTGGAGATCCCCGCTCGCTTCTCGACATGGTCTGCTCTCCAGGGCACTTCTGTACCCGTCTTCCTGCTGCAGTAAACATGGCGCTCATCTTACCCAAGTTTCCTGCCTAATTGTCATTTCTTCCAATGGCTGCATTATAATACGTGCACATTGCAGCACGAGGAGCCGCGCCAGGCGCTGCAGCTAGTGTCCTGACCGCTGCCAACAGTCTGGGAATATCACCCTCCTCTTTATTATACACGATGTCCTGTACGTTTTATTACAGCTCCACATTCCAGCACATTAGTGCTTTTACATCTGCGGTAACCCTATACCCATCAGTCTCCGGGCAGCCACTTTCCATTCTGCCCGGCCAAAAATAGATCCGGGTCCGGAATCGCAGCTCGGACGTGGGGGTACGGCGAAGTGCTGGGATCGTCACGTGCTACCCCTGGGCAGAAGATGAGCCACACTCGCTGTATAACATGACAGCTTGAGCTTTGCCCCTGGTTGGTGACAGTGTTGTCCTGGACGCTGGTCTGGTTGCTAGGTAACTGAACGATTTGTGGTTGCTACAACGTTTCCCTAGTAATCCCACAAGTCCGCCAGCTCTGTGCTGTGTGCTGCTTCGGATGATCAGAATTTCCAGATTACTGGATGACGTCTTATTCTTAACCCTGTTCTGGTTTTCTACTCCAGTCACCTCCAGAGCTGCATTCACAGTCTCTGTCAGGAGTCCAAACTGTGAGCGAAAAAAAATGAAAAGAAAGACAAATTGGACATAATTTCACACAAAACCTAAAAAAAAGTGGGCAAAATTATTGGAACCTTTCCAAAATTGTTAGTAAATAACTTTTTCGGGTTGTTCCAATACACACAAAAAAAAAATAAACGTGTATAACAAAATTTGTGTAATGGCAGTAGTTTTCTGGAAGAAATGCTTCATTTTCTAAAACAATTTCAAGGGTGAAAACTATTTCGCCATGACTGTATATCAGTACTGGAGCTTTATAGGAAGCTGATATCAGTCACACATACAGTGGCATGTAAAAGTCTTGGCACCCCTGCTCAAAACTCCTGTTATTGTGAACAGTTGAAGATGAAATGATCTATAAAAGGCCTAAAGTTATAGATGACACATTTCCTTAGTATTTTTGGCAAACCTCGCTTGACTGCAATAGACATTCAGAAAGATTTATCAGGCTCTGGAGTTATGGTACGTTGTTCTACTGTTCAGAGATAGACTGACACAAATATGACCTTCATGGAAGAGTCCTCAGAAGAAAACCTCTCCTGCATCCTCACCATAAAATTCAGCGTCAGTAGTAAAAGAAACAAGCCTGATGCATTTTGGAAACAAGTACTGTGGACCGATGAGGATAGAAAAGAACTCTGTGGCCACAATGATCACACGTATGTGTGGAGTATAAAGACACAGAATTTCAGGAAAAGAACATCTCGCCCACCATTAAGCATGTGGGAGGATCAATCATGCTTTGCAGTTATATTGCAGCCAATGACACGGGGAACATTTCACGAGTAGAGGGAAGGATGGATTCTATGAGATTTCAACAAATTCTTGATGCAAACATAACATCATCTGCAATAAGCTGAAGGTGAAAAGAGGAAGAGGATGGCTTCTATAAATGGAGACTGACCCTAAACACACGTCACAATCCACAGTAGACGACCTCAAAAGCCGCAAGCTGAAGGTCATGTGATCTGATCATCATTGACAATCTGTGGCTAGTCCTCAAAATAGCAGAGGATGGAAGACGCCCCAGGAATCTCACACAATGGGAGGAATTCTGCAAGGAAGAACCTAGGAAAAACCCTCATCTTGTCTGGCTACAAAAAGTGTCTACAAGCTGTGATACTTGCAAAAGGAGGCGCTACTGGGTACTAACCATGCAGGGTGCACAGACTTTTACATGCCAGTGTAATGTAATGTCTGGGGGTTATATCAGTACTCTGCATCGCGGGGTGGGTAAGGTTGATTATGTTGTAATCTGAATGCGGCACATGGGGGACAGGTGGCCGGGGCTTGTGGGGGTGCAGGTGCACATGGCTTGTTGGACCAGTGGTCACAGCAACATTTAGTTTCTTCTTAGCTTGTATGACTGTGAATCTCGCCTGGTGGGCACCGTGCAGGGGACAACACTGAGGTTTGACACCTATGTGGGTGTGGAGATGCCTCTGTCCAGCACTGACCATCATGGGCTCCATTGCTTCTCCATCCACAGACCCTCGGGGTGCTGAGATCCCAGGACCTCACATACCAGGAGCGGCCCCCTCTCCGCTTTCACTGCTGAGCGGTGGAGACAACCTGATACCTGAGCAGCTCTGCTATTCCGCCTGTCGGCACATTCCCTCAGCCGGGAGGAGGCGCCGCGGGGAGTCTGCTGCCAGCCAGCTACATACATGATGGGCAAGGCTGAGCGCGGTCTGTACAGCATATGTGGGGGCAGAGGTCTAAACTGGGACCCCCACGATCCAGAATGGGAGCGTTCTGTATATCAGGGCGTTCTGGGGACCCCTCTAAGTCGCCTCCACGGGTTTTCATGGGGAAGATGTTTTGTTTGATGATGAAGACGATCTGACGCCATCCCCTCTGGGGTTTTATAGGGATTCTCCACCGCACCATGTCCAGCTTAATGTGAGCTAGTGTTCTGTGTTATCAGCAAATTCAGAGCAGTTATAGCGTGACAGTCATGTCCTTAAGCTGTGGCCTCCTGTCCTTAAGCTGTGGCCTCCTGTCCTTAAGCTGTGGCCTCCTGTCCTTAAGCTGTGGCCTCCTGTCCTTAAGCTGTGGCCTCCTGTCCTTAAGCTGTGGCCTCCTGTCCTTAAGCTGTGGCCTCCTGTCCTTAAGCTGTGGCCTCCTGTCCTTAAGCTGTGGCCTCCTGTCCTTAAGCTGTGGCTTCCTGTGCTTAAGCTGTGGCTTCCGGTCCTTAAGCTGTGGCTTCCAGTACAACTTCTTGTTAAAGGTTTTAGCCACCAGTCTGCAACTTTCCAAAACCGGAAGGTACTCCAGTCACATCCAGAGCTGCATTCACAACCCAGTGAGCAGTGTATTGTGGGAGCCTAGTTGTCAGTTGTCATATGACATGGGCGACCTGGAAAAGTTTTTGAAGCAGCTTTGGATGTGACTGGAGAATACACAATCATTCAAAATAAGGGAAAAAAGGCTTTTACAAAGGGTCTTTTTTTAAAAAAATTTTATTTTGTAGATTTTGTGTTGATTGCGACTCGTTACCACAGGGCGTTCAGCGGGGGGCGCTATATCGGTTTGTGACTATAGGGGATAGGGGGACGGTTGGCGTCGGTGCGGAATGGTTCCCATCTGCTGCCAGAGGAGAGTGCATCCAGCCGCCATGCAGAAACCACATTGCTCGCAGCGAGGCGTCCTGCCGACCTCAGCACGGATCGGAGTCTTGGCAGCGGATGAAAGGGAAGTCAGATTTCCTCGCTGCCTTTAACAAGGGGAGAAAAATGAAGCTTTAGACACATAAACATCCCGTCAGCAGGATAAACACTGGCGCTGCAATCACTGCTGCACGTGGCCGAGGCTGGAGGGTCCGCGGAGCTCCCCCCAGTGCTCCGACATAACCTGAGGCCGCGTGTGAGCATGGTGTCCGAGCCCAGAGGTCTGAAGATCTGCCCCCTGTGTGCTGTGCCCTGCGTGTCTGCCCCCTGTGTGCTGTGCCCTGCGTGTCTGCCCCCTGTGTGCGGCTGGGCCCCGCGTATCTGCCTCCTGTGTGCGGCTGGGCCCCGCGTATCTGCCCCCTGTGTGCGGCTGGGCCCCGCGTATCTGCCCCCTGTGTGCGGCTGGGCCCCGCGTATCTGCCCCCTGTGTGCGGCTGGGCCCCGCGTATCTACCCCCTGTATATACACTGCACAGTACCACTCCTCCTGTACTGTATATATACACTGCACAGTACCGCTCATCCTGTCCTGTATATATACACTGCACAGTACCACTCATCCTGTCCTGTATATATACACTGCACAGTACCGCTCATCCTGTCCTGTATATATACACTGCACAGTACCACTCCCCCTGTATATATACAATGCACAGTACCACTCCCCCTATATATATACACTGCACAGTACCACTCCTCCTGTCCTGTATATATACACTGCACAGTACCACTCCTCCTGTCCTGTATATATACACTGCACAGTACCACTCCTCCTGTCCTGTGTATATATACACTGCACAGTACCACTCCTCCTGTCCTGTATATATACACTGCACAGTACCACTCCTCCTGTCCTGTATATATACACTGCACAGTACCACTCCTCCTGTCCTGTATATATACACTGCACAGTACCGCTCCTCCTGTCCTGTATATATACACTGCACAGTACCACTCCTCCTGTCCTGTATATATACACTGCACAGTACCACTCCTCCTGTATATATACACTGCACAGTACCACTCCTCCTGTCCTGTATATATACACTGCACAGTACCACTCCTCCTGTCCTGTATATATACACTGCACAGTACCGCTCCTCCTGTCCTGTATATATACACTGCACAGTACCGCTCCTCCTGTCCTGTATATATACACTGCACAGTACCACTCCTCCTGTATATATACACTGCACAGTACCACTCCTCCTGTCCTGTATATATACACTGCACAGTACCACTCCTCCTGTCCTGTATATATACACTGCACAGTACCGCTCCTCCTGTCCTGTATATATACACTGCACAGTACCGCTCCTCCTGTCCTGTATATATACACTGCACAGTACCGCTCCTCCTGTCCTGTATATATACACTGCACAGTACCGCTCCTCCTGTCCTGTATATATACACTGCACAGTACCGCTCCTCCTGTCCTGTATATATACACTGCACAGTACCACTCCTCCTGTCCTGTATATATACACTGCACAGTACCACTCCTCCTGTCCTGTATATATACACTGCACAGTACCGCTCCTCCTGTCCTGTATATATACACTGCACAGTACCGCTCCTCCTGTCCTGTATATATACACTGCACAGTACCACTCCTCCTGTATATATACACTGCACAGTACCACTCCCCCTGTATATATACAATGCACAGTACCACTCCCCCTGTATATATACACTGCACAGTACCACTCCTCCTGTCCTGTATATATACACTGCACAGTACCACTCCTCCTGTCCTGTATATATACACTGCACAGTACCACTCCTCCTGTCCTGTATATATACACTGCACAGTACCACTCCTCCTGTCCTGTATATATACACTGCACAGTACCGCTCCTCCTGTCCTGTATATATACACTGCACAGTACCACTCCTCCTGTCCTGTATATATACACTGCACAGTACCACTCCTCCTGTATATATACACTGCACAGTACCACTCCCCCTGTATATATACACTGCACAGTACCACTCCCCCTGTATATATACAATGCACAGTACCACTCCCCCTGTATATATACACTGCACAGTACCACTCCTCCTGTCCTGTATATATACACTGCACAGTACCACTCCTCCTGTCCTGTATATATACACTGCACAGTACCACTCCTCCTGTCCTGTATATATACACTGCACAGTACCACTCCTCCTGTCCTGTATATATACACTGCACAGTACCGCTCCTCCTGTCCTGTATATATACACTGCACAGTACCACTCCTCCTGTCCTGTATATATACACTGCACAGTACCACTCCTCCTGTCCTGTATATATACACTGCACAGTACCGCTCCTCCTGTCCTGTATATATACACTGCACAGTACCGCTCCTCCTGTCCTGTATATATACACTGCACAGTACCGCTCCTCCTGTCCTGTATATATACACTGCACAGTACCGCTCCTCCTGTCCTGTATATATACACTGCACAGTACCGCTCCTCCTGTCCTGTATATATACACTGCACAGTACCGCTCCTCCTGTCCTGTATATATACACTGCACAGTACCGCTCCTCCTGTCCTGTATATATACACTGCACAGTACCGCTCCTCCTGTCCTGTATATATACACTGCACAGTACCGCTCCTCCTGTCCTGTATATATACACTGCACAGTACCGCTCCTCCTGTCCTGTATATATACACTGCACAGTACCACTCCTCCTGTATATATACACTGCACAGTACCACTCCTCCTGTCCTGTATATATACACTGCACAGTACCACTCCTCCTGTCCTGTATATATACACTGCACAGTACCACTCCTCCTGTATATATACTGCACAGTACCACTCCTCCTGTATATATACACTGCACAGTACCACTCCTCCTGTCCTGTATATATACACTGCACAGTACCGCTCCTCCTGTCCTGTATATATACACTGCACAGTACCGCTCCTCCTGTCCTGTATATATACACTGCACAGTACCGCTCCTCCTGTATATATACACTGCACAGTACCACTCCTCCTGTCCTGTATATATACACTGCACAGTACCTCTCCTCCTGTCCTGTATATATACACTGCACAGTACCACTCCTCCTGTATATATACACTGCACAGTACCACTCCTCCTGTTCTGTATATATACACTGCACAGTACCACTCCTCCTGTCCTGTATATATACACTGCACAGTACCACTCCTCCTGTATATATACACTGCACAGTACCACTCCTCCTGTCCTGTATATATACACTGCACAGTACCACTCCTCCTGTATATATACACTGCACAGTACCACTCCTCCTGTCCTGTATATATACACTGCACAGTACCACTCCTCCTGTCCTGTATATATACACTGCACAGTACCACTCCTCCTGTCCTGTATATATACACTGCACAGTACCACTCCTCCTGTCCTGTATATATACACTGCACAGTACCACTCCTCCTGTATATATACACTGCACAGTACCACTCCTCCTGTCCTGTATATATACACTGCACGGTACCACTCCTCCTGTATATATATACACTGCACGGTACCACTCCTCCTGTATATATACACTGCACAGTACCACTCCTCCTGTATATATACACTGCACAGTACCACTCCTCCTGTCCTGTATATATACACTGCACAGTACCACTCCTCCTGTCCTGTATATATACACTGCACAGTACCGCTCCTCCTGTCCTGTAGATATACACTGCACAGTACCACTCCTCCTGTCCTGTATATATAAACCGCACAGTACCACTCCTCCTGTCCTGTATATATACACTGCACAGTACCACTTCTCCTGTATATATACACTGCACAGTACCACTCCTCCTGTCCTGTATATATATATATATATATATACTGTACAGTACCGCTCCTCCTGTCCTGTATATATACACTGCACAGTACCACTCCTCCTGTCCTGTATATATAAACCGCACAGTACCACTCCTCCTGTCCTGTATATATACACTGTACAGTACCACTCCTCCTGTATATATACACTGCACAGTACCACTCCTCCTGTCCTGTATATATATATATATATATATATATACTGTACAGTACCGCTCCTCCTGTCCTGTATATATACACTGCACAGTACCGCTCCTCCTGTCCTGTATATATACACTGCACAGTACCACTCCTCCTGTCCTGTATATATAAACCGCACAGTACCACTCCTCCTGTCCTGTATATATACACTGCACAGTACCACTCCTCCTGTATATATACACTGCACAGTACCACTCCTCCTGTCCTGTATATATAATTATACATCAGTGCCTCTTTGCTCCTGGTTGGATTCGGCTGATCTGTGCAGAGATTTTCGGGTCGTGTCGCTCCTGATATCCTCGGTGTGATATGTGCAGGTGTCGGGGGTCCCAGGTTCTGCTCCCTGCAGGTTTCGCTCGCTCCCAGCGCTGCCTCAGTCGCTGCAGGGTCTTCTACATTGAAGTGACAGTGATGTGGGGTCACTGGCTGATAACTGCGAGGCTTCCCTGCCGGTCTTCTCTTCTCTACAGTCATTTCCACTTTTTGTATCTTCTTACATACATTGATCGCCTGACTTTTCTTCCTGCTTCTTTTGACCTTTAGACTTTCTCTTCCTCTTTAGTTTAGTGCTGACTAATGTGACGTCCTATGCTCCGCTCACATCCAGAGCTGCTGCACGTTTCTGCCGATTTCCACCACCTGTCAGGGAAAGCCCTGCTAGTAATTGTGGCTGCACTGGTTCTGGGGGACCCTGCATTATAATCCCAGGGTGTGTGGGGCGAGGGTGGTGGGCTCTGTACGGAGTGGGGGCTCTGATTAGATCTGGGACCAGTTTCTTCGCCCGACTAGTCCCTGAGGTTTATCCCCATTATTTTATAGAGGATGCTGGGCAGTGTTGTGTGCAGGTACCCCGGGGGCGCCCCCTGCAGGGCTATGGGTGAACGCTGCCAGCGCTGGGCGTATCCACACACAGTGCTGACCCCAGACTCATCTGTTCTGCACCAAGGAGCCTGGCAGGAACCCAGCGCCACCTGCTGGATGCCAATGCTACTAGCGCCCCCGCCCGTGCTCCTACTGGACCGAGCTCCGAAACACCAGTGTAAAACTGTCAGGAAGGGACAGGCGTCAGGAAACTGGTGACTTAGGGGTCACTGCCACTCATGGTGCTGTCTGTTCTGTCCTGGAGCATTCGCTGGGATTTATGTTAAGCGTCAGGCGTCTCATAATATAACTAATATTTCTGTACATTTTATCTTTCAGAGTGACCAGCAGTTGGACTGTGCCTTGGACTTGATGAGGCGTCTCCCTCCCCAACAGATTGAGAAGAACCTCAGTGACCTCATTGACTTGGTAAGAACCTGATCGTCCGACTTCTGTCCCTCCTACCATCCTGTGTGGTTTTACTAACACTCTACATGTGGCAGGCTTCCCTCCCGGTCTGGGATCTTGCACTCACATTGACTGTGCCTGCTGGGAGTGATGCTCCAGTTCCCGGCTCTTACATGATGAGAGTGCTCTCTCCCCGTTAGGCTGAGCTTTGTAGTGAGAGTACAGTAACCTGTGACTAGCCGCCTCCCCAGACTGTTTACCACCATTAGTGGGGCCTCCTGGCGCGTCACGTTCCCGGAGCTGATAATTAGATCACATTAACCGCCCTGTCAGTCACACGTCTTGTGATCCAGATAAGCCGGAGCGAGACAGGTGGGAACTGGGCCAGAGCGCTCATCTATGTCTGATTAATGGAGCCGGGGACTGCGGCCTTTATCTATGGGGGGGGAGTAAATCACCTCCAGGTAGAAGCAAGACCCTCAACCCAACGTCTCAGAGTCTGGGAGCGCGAACTGATCTTCCTGCTGCCTGCCGATCCTTCCCGGCCACCTGCCGATCCTTCCCGACCCCTGCTCTTCCATCTCTTACAGGTCGGGGTTGTCCCCGGCTCCTTCATTTATCGTTGCCGCACATAAATGTTGTAGGAGGAGAGCGATTGTCAGAAACGGCCGGGCCCCATTGTGCGCAGATCTATCAAGCCGTGTCTGAGCCCCCGTTCCACTTCCCACCTGCCGGCCGGCCCCGCCTGGACGCTCACATTTCCCTCTTGGTCCATATCCCAGCTCGCCATCTCTGCTGGGATCTGGTTTCTGGCCAGGACAATGGCCGCAGTCTTGCACGATCGGTTTACAAGTGGTTAAGTTTAATTAAGTTTGTTCAGCTACCTGGCTGAGTGATTGGCGGAGGGGCCGCGGCCCCGGGGACGACAAGAGGAACCTTGTTCCACGCACGGTACAAGAATCTCATTAACATCTCTCAATTTGTTGTCTTTGTTTTCCTCCTCTCTGAATGTCCCCTGAAGACTTTCTTAAGTTTCATTGTTACCTCCACCCCCGCGACATCCGGAGATTTCTGTTCGCCGTACCACCCATCCTCTCACCGCTGATAGCCGATCTGTCCACACCGCACTCATACATGACCTGCGCGTGATCTCGGCCCACCCAAGTCTGCCACCTTCCCCCTCATCACAGAGCCAGGTGCATTACATCCAGTCCGTAGTGATAGCTGCCATTGTGCATGGTTCACTGACGTCATGTATAGCAGGTGAAATAACGGTTAAAATGCAAAGGTGCTGTTGACATGAAATTCTTACCAGATGTTGGTAACAAACTATCCAATCCACGCAGGAAAGAAATACCTATAGATGTCCATAAATTATGTGTAATAATGAGAAATGACACAGGCAAAAGTATTGAACACATAAAGAGAGAGAGGAGCAAAAAGCCCTGGAAACTCCTGATATCGGCTGAGATCTATCCGTAATTAGAAAGCAATCCTGCCACTTGGTGACAAATAATATCAGCTGGTTGACCTGATGGCCTATAAGAAGGTGTCTCATAACTTAGCTGACACACAAGAAATATTTCGATGGGTGAAACCAGTGAGCTGTCTCGTAACCAATATCATCAGTATGTTTTACAATAAGGTTGTGAAGGTCTCATGAGAATTTCTAAGATACTGAAGGTTCTATTGAGCGCTGCTGCAAGATTTTACCATAAACCGGCCATGACCAGGTGCTTCCCGCAAGATTTCACCATAAACCGGCCACGACCAGGTGCTGCCTGCAAGATTTCACCATAAACCGCCCACGACCAGGTGCTTCCCGCAAGATTTCACCATAAACTGGCCATGACGGGTGCTCCCCGCAAGATTTCAATCAGAGGAGTGAAAATAATTAGCAGGAGAGTTGTCCAAGGACACCTGTGGAGACCTGCAGAAAGACCTGGAATCGTCAGGCTCGATTATTTCATAGAAAACTTTAATGCACTCAACCTCCATGGTTGGCCTGTAAGCACGCTCCCCACACAGCCTCCATGCCCTGTATGCACGCTCACCACGCAGCCTCCATGGCCTGTATGCACGCTCACCACGCATCCTCTATGGCCTGTATGCATGCCCACCATGCAACCTCCGTGGCAAGACAAAGATCCCAAAACACACAGCCAAGGAAACTCTCGATTGGTTTCAGAGAGAGAAAATAAAGCTGCTAGAATGTCCGTGCGAATCACTGGTCCTGAATCCTATAGAAAATGTATGGAAGGGACTAAAGCTCAGAGTCCATAGAAGGAGCCCACAGAAGGATGTAAAGAGTGTTTGTGTGGAAGAATGGGAGAAAATCACACCTGAGCAATGCCTGCGACTAGTTTCTCCATAACTAGATTCTTCATAACTTCAATGTATGGACATCTATGGTTTGATTTCTTTGCCTATGTGGATTGGATGGGTTGTTACAGACACCTGGTGAGAATTTCATGTCAATAACACCTTTACAAATTTATTTACTTGAAAAACTGGTGACGGGTTCAATAGTTATTTCACCTGCTGTATGTATTCGAGATGGCAGAGTCACTGTGTGCATACAAAGCTTATCCTTTTTTTTATACTCCAGAGCTGCACTCACTATTCTGCTGGTGCAGTCACTGTGTACATACATTACATTACTGATCCTGAGTTACATCCTGTGTTATACTCCAGAGCTGCACTCACTATTCTGCTGGTGCCGTCACTGTGTACATACATTACATTACTGATCCTGAGTTACATCCTGTATTATACTCCAGAGCTGCACTCACTATTATGCTGATGCAGTCACTGTGTACATACATTACTGATCCTGAGTTACATCCTGTATTATACTCCAGAGCTGCACTCACTATTCTGCTGGTGCAGTCACTGTGTACATACATTACATTACTGATCCTGAGTTACATCCGGTGTTATACCCCAGAGCTGCACTCACTATTCTGCTGGTGCAGTCATTGTGTACATACATTACATTACTGATCCTGAGTTACATCCTGTATTATACCCCAGAGCTGCACTCACTATTCTGCTGGTGCAGTCACTGTGTACATACATTACTGATCCTGAGTTACATCCTGTGTTATACTCCAAAGCTGCACTCACTATTATGCTGGTGCAGTCACTGTGTACATACATTACATTACTGATCCTGAGTTACATCCTGTATTATACTCCAGAGCTGCACTCACTATTCTGCTGGTGCAGTCACTGTGTACATACATTACATTACTGATCCTGAGTTACATCCTGTATTATACTCCAGAGCTGCACTCACTATTCTGCTGGAGCAGTCACTGTGTACATACATTACATTACTGATCCTGAGTTACATCCTGTATTATTCCCCAGAGCTGCACTCACTATTCTGCTGGTGCAGTCACTGTGTACATACATTACTGATCCTGAGTTACATCCTGTATTATACCCCAGAGCTGCACTCACTATTATGCTGGTGCAGTCACTGTGTACATACATTACATTACTGATCCTGAGTTACATCCTGTATTATTCCCCAGAGCTGCACTCACTATTCTGCTGGTGCAGTCACTGTGTACATACATTACATTCCTGATCCTGAGTTACCTCCTGTATTATGCTCCAGAGCTGCACTCACTATTCTGCTGGTGACGCCTCATTGGTTGTCCCTCAGATTCCCTAGAGCCGTTTACCCTATAGAACTATAGATTACATTTTTTAGTATGTCATGGTTCTCGTTTCTGAAATTTGTGGTTTTTGAAGAGTTAACTAATACCCCCCCCCCTTCCCCGTTCCCGCCTTTCTCCTCTTTTCTTCTAGACTAAGCTCATTAGGCCTCTGCCAGGACTGTACAAGGTGCAGGAATGTGACCGCTGCTCTGGGCGCACTAATCGCAGAGCATTCCTCTTTTATTGGGAGCTGGTGGAGCTGTCTGCAGGCAGAGGGTGGCCACAGCCTTTGATGTGTCTGCTCTGTTCATGTCTTTCTTATCTTTTGCTGGTGTAATAGAATAAGCAAAGTTCATTTTATTGGAGAAGTCCTCCTTTTTCTGCTTTTCCAAATTCTCCTATTTCTATTTTCCCTCTTCTTCCTTCTCCTCCTTTTCCCTGTCCTTGCCCCCTCTGGCTCCTCCTCTTCGCCCCCTCTGGCTCCTCCTCTTCGCCCCCTCTGGCTCCTCCTCTTCGCCCCCTCTGGCTCCTCCTCTTCGCCCCCTCTGGCTCCTCTTCGCCCCCTCTGGCTCCTCCTCTTCGCCCCCTCTGGCTCCTCGTCCTCCTCTGACTTGTCCACAAGATCTAATTTGCATACCTTTTAACCTGGTGAGTTGGTCACCTGCTGTTCTCGCTTTACTGCTTGCTGTAAAGTGTGGGGTTGTGTTGCAGGTCCCCAGTCTCTGTGAAGATCTCTTGTCCTCAGTGGATCAACCCCTGAAGATCGCTCGGGACAAGGTGGTGGGCAAAGACTATCTGCTGTGCGACTACAACAGAGATGGTGACTCCTACAGGTAACCCCCGGTGCCGCAGGCTGCTCGGTGTGATCTGAGCCAACCCCTGGAGCGCCCCTTTAATTCCCCCTCTCCCCTTCCTTACACGCAGGTCACCGTGGAGCAATAAGTACGACCCTCCTCTGGAAGATGGAGCCATGCCGTCCGCCCGTCTGCGCAAGCTGGAGGTGGAAGCCAACAACGCCTTCGACCAGTACCGCGACCTGTAGGTCGTCTCTTGCCGGGGATGTGGGGGAAGGGCGCCACTGCGTGGGATGATGATTGCATCCAGATTCGTTTGTTTGGTAGTCGAGCACCAGGGCAACGCAGGAGCGGTGGCAGCGGCCCAGCGCAGGCAGCGTGATGTCATTATGAGGTCACCGGCGAGTGCGGTCTGCGCATCACAGCCTACAAGCGTTTCTCCAGCTGCCTGGCAGAGCGCGCGGCTGAGTGTCGGGCCCCGGGGGACCCGCAGCGCTGTGTATTCTTCTATTCCTATGGAGATCTCCATACAAATCGGCCCCCGACTCCGGGAAATGCACGGACCCCAAACATAACACTATAATACACACGATTCACGCTGCGTCAGGAGAGACCTGCGGCCGGCACCCGTAACTGCACCAGGCGGCATCGTATGGCTGACAACCTGGGGTAGAACCCACTGCGACAAATCCTCACCACTGACAGTACTGCAGCACACACTATTCTGCAGGAAACAGTCAGCAAGCCTGTATAAAGACATCTCCTATACAGAGTATAATACAGGAGGTAACTCAGGATCAGTAATGTATGTACACAGTGACTGCACCAGCAGAATAGTGAGTGCAGCTCTGGAGTATAATATAGGAGGTAACTCAGGATCAGTAATGAAATGTATGTACACAGTGACTGCACCAGCAGAATAGTGAGTGCAGTTCTGGGGTATAATACAGGATGTAACTCAGGATCAGTAATGTAATGTATGTACACAGTGACTGCACCAGCAGAATAGTGAGTGCAGCTCTGGAGTATAATACAGGATGTAACTCAGGATCAGTAATGTAATGTATGTACACAGTGACTGCACCAGCAGAATAGTGAGTGCAGCTCTGGGGTATAATACAGGATGTAACTCAGGATCAGTAATGTAATGTATGTACACAGTGACTGCATCAGCAGAATAGTGAGTGCAGTTCTGGGGTATAATACAGGATGTAACTCAGGATCAGTAATGTAATAAGTAATGTAATGTATGTACACAGTGACTGCACCAGCAGAATAGTGAGTGCAGCTCTGGAGTATAATATAGGAGGTAACTCAGGATCAGTAATGAAATGTATGTACACAGTGACTGCACCAGCAGAATAGTGAGTGCAGTTCTGGGGTATAATACAGGATGTAACTCAGGATCAGTAATGTAATGTATGTACACAGTGACTGCACCAGCAGAATAGTGAGTGCTGCTCTGGGATATAATACAGGATGTAACTCAGGATCAGTAATGTAATGTATGTACACAGTGAGTGCAGCTCTGGGATATAATACAGGATGTAACTCAGGATCAGTAATGTAATGTATGTACACAGTGACTGCACCAGCAGAATAGTGAGTGCAGCTCTGGGGTATAATACAGGAGGTAACTCCGGATCAGTAATGTAATGTATGTATACAGTGCCTGCACCAGCAGAATAGCGAGTGCAGCTCTGGGATATAATACAGGATGTAACTCAGGATCAGTATTGTGTGTACACAGTGACTGCACCAGCAGAATAGTGAGTGCAGTTCTGGGGTATAATACAGGATGTAACTCAGGATCAGTAATGTAATGTATGTACACAGTGACTGCACCAGCAGAATAGTGAATGCAGCTCTGGGGTATAATACAGGATGTAACTTAGGATCAGTAATGTATGTACACAGTGACTGCACCAGCAGAATAGTGAGTGCAGCTCTGGGGTATAATACAGGATGTAACTCAGGATCAGTAATGTAATGTATGTACACAGTGACTGCACCAGCAGAATAGTGAGTGCAGCTCTTGAGTATAATACAGGATATAACTCAGGATCAGTAATGTATGTACACAGTGACTGCACCAGCAGAATAGTGAGTACAGCTCTGGGGTATAATACAGGATGTAACTCCGGATTAGTAATGTAATGTATATACACAGTGATGGCACCAGCAGAATAGTGAGTGCAGCTCTGGAGTATAATACAGGATATAACTCAGGATCAGTAATGTATGTACACAGTGACTGCACCAGCAGAATAGTGAGTGCAGCTCCGGAGTATAATACAGGATGTAACTCCGGATCAGTAGTGTAATGTATGTACACAGTGACGGCACCAGCAGAATAGTGAGTGCAGCTCTAGAGTAAAATACAGGAGGTAACTCAGGATCAGTAATGTAATGTATGTACTCAGTGACGGCACCAGCAGAATAGTGAGTGCAGCACTGGGGTATAATACAGGATGCAACTCAGGATCAGTAATGTAATGTATGTACACAGTGACTGCACCAGCAGAATAGTGAGCGCAGCTCGGGGGTATAATACAGGATGTAACTCAGGATCAGTAATGTATGTACACAGTGACTGCACCAGCAGAATAGTGAGCGCAGCTCGGGGGTATAATACAGGATGTAACTCAGGATCAGTAATGTATGTACACAGTGACTGCACCAGCAGAATAGTGAGTGCAGCTCTGGAGTATAATACAGGATACAACTCAGGATCAGTAATGTAATTCATGTACACAGTGACTGCACCAGCAGAATAGTGAGTGCAGCTCTGGAGTATAATACAAATACAGGAGGTAACTCAGGATCAGTAATGTAATTTATGTACACAGTGACTGCACCAGCAGAATAGTGAGTGCAGCTCTGGAGTATAATACAGGATGCAACTCAGGATCAGTAATGTATTGTAGTAATGTATATACACAGTGATGGCACCAGCAGAATAGTGAGTGCAGCTCTGGGATATAATACAGGATGTAACTCAGGATCAGTAATGTGTGTATACAGTGACTGCACCAGCAGAATAGTGAGTGCAGCTCTGGATATAATACAGGATGTAACTCAGGATCAGTAATGTAATGTATGTACACAGTGACTGCACCAGCAGAATAGTGAGTGCAGCTCTGGAGTATAATACAGGATGTAACTCAGGATCATTAATGTAATGTATATACACAGTGACTGCACCAGCAGAATGGTGAGTGCAGCTCCGGAGTATAATACAGGATGTATCTCAGGATCAGTAATGTAATGTATGTACACAGTGATGGCACCAGCAGAATGAGTGCAGCTCTGGAGTATAATACAGGATGTAACTCAGGATCAGTAATGTAATGTATATACACAGTGATGGCACCAGCAGAATAGTGAGTGCAGCTCTGGAGTATAATACAGGATGTAACTCAGGATCAGTAGTGTAATGTATGTACACAGTGACGGCACCAGCAGAATAGTGAGTGCAGCTCTGGGGTATAATACAGGAGGATACTCTGGAACTGCGTGGTTTATGGAGATGTCTCCCGGGGTGGATTTCAGCCGAGCATGCTGGGAGTTGTAGTTTAGTCTTAGCTGTTCACCAACTGATTGACCCTCAGTCTTATCTTGTTGATCCTGCAGTGTGATTTTGGTATGTTAGTGTGGGGCCCACAAGAGCAGTGCCCTCCTCATACTGGTCTGTACTGGTGAGCGCTCGGCTGGTGTGAGTCGGGGACACGGCCTCCTGCTCAGGTTTCAGCTCAGATGTGTAGATGTTCGCTGGCTCTGACTCCAGGGTCTTGACATGTTGGCCGGGGGGCTGCACCTGCGCCTCCCTGACTGAATTTCACTGCTTATACCTGATCGGGTCGGCTGCTGTCATTTTGGGACACAACAATCATTCTGCGGTCAGTAACAGATGCTCCTATTAGATGAGGATGAAGCAGAGATACAGTAGAATACCAAGTGTGCAGAGACATGGTGGAACGCCGACACTCGGGGACGGGGTGATGACGCCGACACTCGGGGTAATGACGCTGAGTCTCGGTACGGGATGATGATGCTGACACTCAGGGTACAGGATTCTGACACTGATTGTCAGGTTTCAGGATTACCGGGGGCGATGTCGCCGACACTATTGGCACCGGAGGTGATGTCGCCGCCGCTCTGGGCATCGGAACGATGACCTGGGTATTGGGGGATCCTGTGTCGGATCTTTACTTATTGGAGGGATTCTCTTCCGTTGCTTGTGATGAGTTATTCTTTGTGTTAATGGGGCGGTTTTGTTCCTTTAACCCTTCGCTGGGCGCCCATGTGCCGCATGCCAGCAGTGTGGGTTGAGGCCTCGCAGGCTCGGCTCTGCCATGTGGTTGCTGTTATGTCGGTTAACTCGTCTTCGGGGGGATTTGTGCGGTTTCCAGACATCGCTTTAGCACATTCCTCACATACCTACAAAAGCCGTTATGTAAAATCTCATCAGTGGCGACCACATCAAACCCCGCCGCCTCCATCCCCCGCCATCGCCCCCATCCCCTGCTGCCTCACCACCGCCGCTCCTCACGTGTTGTTACAAAGGGCTGAAGCGCTGTGACCGTGGGACGGCGTCCGCCTCATCTCCCGCTGAGATTACTACGCGGTCAGGTCTGTCCGGCAGCTAAGGGCATTCAGGTGATGGGTCCTGCGGATGTTGGGGGTTGTCTTCCACCTCGTCACATTCACCCCATGTGATGATCCTTTTTTGGAGCCACTTATGATCCGGTATCTTGCTCCCACAGGTATTTTGAAGGTGGCGTCTCCTCCGTGTATCTCTGGGATCTGGACCACGGATTTGCCGGAGTGATCCTTATCAAGAAAGCTGGAGATGGTTCAAAGAAGATCAAAGGATGCTGGGACTCCATCCACGTGGTGGAAGTGCAGGTAACGGCGCCCCCTGTGGCCACCCGGGGCACGTCTGGGCGCGAGGCTGACCCCGGCTCACGTCTCGTCCTTGTCTTGGCAGGAGAAGTCGAGCGGCCGCACCGCTCATTATAAGCTGACCTCCACTGTGATGCTCTGGCTGCAGACAAACAAGACTGGCTCCGGGACCATGAACCTGGGCGGCAGCCTGACCCGGCAGGTAAGTGACCGCCCGCAGCGCCAGCCACGGGGCATGCCACCGCAGGGTTAAAATTGCCAGATTGTTTTTCTGTTTTTCATCAGAAACTTCTTTCTTTTAGATGGAAAAGGACGAGACCGTGAGCGACTCCTCCCCGCACATAGCAAATATTGGGCGGCTGGTGGAGGTGAGAAGGAAATACTGTACCTCAAAGGGAGACCAGGGGTCCCGGCACATGGGGAGAATGGGGGCAGTGCTATCCCTGTATACGGGGAGATGAGGGGTGGGAGACGGGGAGAGTTTCCCACCCTAAAGTCCTGATTGTGGAGCTTACGATATTCGGCCCTTGCAGCTCCTGTCAGTTTCGGACCCTCGCGCCTGCAAACGTCTTTCTTTTGGGTTTTGTCTCCTTTGTTCAATAATCTTTGTTTTTTTTTCTCCTCAGGATATGGAGAACAAAATCAGGAGCACCCTCAACGAGATTTACTTCGGGAAAACCAAGGACATAGTCAACGGGCTCAGGTACCTTACCGCACCCCGTGTGGTCACTTACAGCCCGGCCGCGGGATGATCCTCGCAACCATTAACTGTGTCCTGCAGTCACTGCCATCATTGTGGCTGTTCTCTCCCTGAGTTTGGTCACAGTCATATCCGTGCTTCTTCCCTCTTCCTTGTGCCCGTTCCTTCTTCTCCTACACCTGTGTTTTCCCGCAGCTCTGTCCTACTCCTCCCTCGTGTTTGCTCGCAGTCTCATGCCGCTTCTTCTCTCCTCTTCCTCGCGTCCCTCATCCTCTGCTCCTTTCCCTCGTGTTTTCTCGCATTCTCATGCCACTTCTTCTTTCTCCTCCTCTTCCTTTCGTCACTCGTCCTCTGCTCCCCTCTTTCCCTCGTGTTTGCTCGCAGTCTCATGCCTCTTCTTCTCTCTCCTACTCTTCCTCGCGTTCCTCGTCCTCTGCTCCCTTCTCTCCCTTGTGTTTGCTCGCAGTCTCATGCCGCTTCTTCTCTCCTCTTCCTCCAGTCCCTCATTCTCTGCTCCCCTCTCCCTCGTGTTTGCTCGCAGTCTCATGCCGCTTCTCTCTCCTCTTCCTCGTGTCCCTCGTCCTCTGCTCCCCTCTCTCCCTCGTGTTTGCTCGCAGTCTCATGCCGCTTCTTCTCTCCTCTTCCTCCAGTCCCTCGTTCTCTGCTCCCTTCTCTGTTTGCTCGCAGTCTCATGCCGCTTCTTCTGTCTCCTCCTCTTCCTCGCATCCCTCGTTCTCTGCTCCCCTCTTTCCCTCGCGTTTGCTCGCAGTCTCATGCCGCTTCTTCTCTCCTCTTCCTCGCGTCCCTCATCCTCTGCTCCTTTCCCTTGTGTTTTCTCGCATTCTCATGCCACTTCTTCTGTCTCCTCCTCTTCCTTTCGTCACTCATCCTCTGCTCCCCCCTTTCCCTCGTGTTTGCTCGCAGTCTCATGCCTCCTCTTCTCTCTCCTCCTCTTCTTCTCTCTCCTCCTCTTCCTCGCGTTCCTCGTCCTCTGCTCCTTTCTCTCCCTCGTGTTTGCTCGCAGTCTCATGCCGCTTCTTCTCTCCTCTTCCTCCAGTCCCTCGTTCTCTGCTCCCCTCTCTCCCTCGTGTTTGCTCGCAGTCTCATGCCGCTTCTTCTCTCCTCTTCCTCCAGTCCCTCGTTCTCGGCTCCCCTCTCTCATGTTTGCTCGCAGTCTCATGCCGCTTCTTCTGTCTCCTCCTCTTCCTCGCATCCCTCGTTCTCTGCTCCCCTCTTTCCCTCGCGTTTGCTCGCAGTCTCATACCGCTTCTTCTGTCTCCTCCTCTTCCTCGCATCCCTCGTTCTCTGCTCCCCTCTTTCCCTCGTGTTTGCTCGCAGTCTCATGCCGCTTCCTCTCTCTCCTCTTCCTCGCGTCCCTCGTCCTCTGCTCCCCTTTCCCTCGTGTTTGCTCGCAGTCTCATGCCGCTTCTTCTCTCGTGGCCCTCGTTCTCTGCTCCCCTCTTTCCCTCGTGTTTGCTCGCAGTCTCATACCGCTTTTTTTCTCTCCTCCTCTTCCTCGCGTCCCTCGTTCTCTGCTCCCCTCTCTCCCTCGTGTTTGCTCGCAGTCTCATGCCGCTTCTTCTCTCTCCTCCGCCGGACGCTGTAGATCTATAGACGCAATCCCCGACAACGTTAAGTTTAGGCAACTCCAGCGGGAGCTGTCTCAGGTGCTGACACAACGCCAGATCCTCCTGCAGCCCGATAACTAGTCCAGGTACCCACTGCCCGTCGTCTGCCGGCACCGCTCCCCTGATGCAGACTGGCGGTGTCCGCATGGTGTGCCCGGGGGTGACCTCACGTTCTGCATGGCCGTGGGCGGCTCGCGTATCACCAGTGTTGTGCATGGCAGGATAGGACGAGAGCAGCGCGGACCCACCTGCGCTCGAGCACAGGCTTCTTAAAGGGATAGCGCTAGTATTCTCAGCTACTCGCGCCCGCTGTGCATAGATGTGGGGGCACTTCTGGGGACGGCGTCTGCACGGAGTGACTAATCCCAGTGTGGCGTTTACGCATGAAATCTAACGCCATGTAGTGTGTGGGGGATGGGCTGCGGATATCACCGGGGGAGGGTCTTGTTCCTATTCTAGGTACATTGATATGTCGGGGGGGACGGCGTATGATACAGAGAGCCCCTCATAGTAGAGTAGACGCTGATGGGGCCCGGCCCATTATCAGTCAGCAGTGATTGGTTTTAGTGGCTTCCGGGTGACGCTTTACGTCACTGCTGCGAGAGAGCCGAGCTCCGCACTGATTACGGGGCGTTTTCTGCTGCCGGCCTTGTACATTAGGCCTTTCTGGACCTTTCCGGTGTTTCCGTCCCGCGCTGTTCTCAAGATCTCAGCTCTCTCTTGGCAAATGGAAATGCTAAGTGTTCACGTCCTGAAGCCAAACGCTCGTTCAGAACTAGTCCTTCCCGCAGCTGAGGGTTTGTTACCGTTGTATCTGTGAGCGAAGGGCTGCATCGGACGATTGTCCTGTCTGGGCGCAATAGTAACAAACCTGCAGCCGAGAGAATGTAGATAAATATACAAGGGATCATTCCCTTCCCTGACGGTAAGCGTTAGAAGGTGGGAAAGCAATCATACAATGACAGATGTCCTGACAGTGGGACGGACCGGATTTACCCCCAAATATGCCCCCAGTCACACACTGCCCCCTGCTGGCCGCCATTAGAGGACAGATGAGTCCTTGCTCCTGTACGAACGGTGAGTCGCCTCTTCTCTCTCTGGGGTGCGGTGACTGGTGGGTAACTCGCAGCGCCCCCCGGAGGATGAGGCGGACCACACAGAGGACTGTGATAACCAAAGAACCTGTATGAGAGAGGTCCATCTGTGAGCACAACGTCAGGCAGCTGCAGGTGAAGCCAGCGGAATAATAGTTTCTATAAGGAAAATGACGTAAATGCTGCGAGTTCTGGAGGGGAATTGTCTCGTCACATTTCTATACTTTCTCTGATTGAACTTGGACACATAGATTTAGTCTGTGACTCGTCAGGTGAGGCGGGGAGGTGGTGGCGGCGTGACCTGATGGGGGAGAGGAGGCAGTGTGGCCCGACGGGATGAGAGGAGGCTGTGTGACCCGTCGGGCGAGGGAAGGAGGCGGTGTGACCTGACAGTGGAAGGGAGGAGAGGAGGCGGCGTGACCCGTCGGGCTAGGGAAGGAGGCGGCGTGACCCGACAGTGGAGGGAAGGAGATGGCGTGATCCATTGGGCGAGGGGAGGAGGCGGCCGTGAGTTGTCGAGCGAGGGGAGGAGGCGGCGTGAGTTGTCGGGCGAGGGGAGGAGACGGCGGCGTGAGTTGTCGGGCGAGGGGAGGAGACGGCGGCGTGAGTTGTCGGGCGAGGGGACGGCGGCGTGAGATGGCACATCGAGCGAGAGGAGGCGGTGTGGCCCGTCGGGCGAGGGGAGGAGGCGTGTGACCTCCTTGATGAATGCGATAGGACGAATGTACAGCCTGGTACCAGCGATGCCCTCCTGGGGCGCAGTGGAGCAGCGGTTTGTGACTCGGCGGCTCCGCCCGTTTTTCGGCCTCTTCCCTCCATACAAGCTTTACGCTCTGTGTCACCCTCACCCTGTGTCGCCCTCATGCTCTGCCTCTCTCGCCCCCTGCAGGTCTGTCCAGACGTTCGCAGACAAATCTAAACAGGAGGCTTTGAAGAACGACTTAGTGGAGGCTCTGAAGAGGAAGCAGCAAAGTTAAATGTCCTCCCCTCATACCCCCCTTTCATTTCTTATGGTCCCCATCAGTCCCCTTCTTTCTGGTTATTTTTGCCCCCTCCTCGCCCGTCTGTCGCCCCGTCTGCATCACGTACATAGCCATTCAGCACCGTCTGCCCCTATGAATAACGCTATATGAACCCACCACCGTCTGAGGCTCGCCCCCCGGCCCCCGCGTTATCCCATTATATACTGCACACCCCTCTCCGCCCTCTGCAGCAATGGTTACCTCCTATCGGAGAATGGATGGATCTGTCCGGAGGGTGGAAGAAGAGACTTGATGTTTTCATCATGGGATCCGCGGCCCCGACTTCTGCCCCCGATACTCAGTTTTCTTGGTGACTGTCTGGGGAATGCGTAGGGTTTATTTCCCCCATTTTTTTTTTTGTTATATATATATTTTTTGTAAAGCTTTAAGTCTTCTATGAGCCTTCCTGTACTAACAATAAAATGATTCTAAATATCCATCTGACTCCGGAATATCAGTCACAGACAGGTGAAATCTACAGGAGCTGCAGTCGCCTCCTCCAGAGCTGCAGTCGCCTCCTCCAGAGCTGCAGTCGCCTCCTCCAGAGCTGCAGTCGCCTCCTCCAGAGCTGCAGTCGCCTCCTCCAGAGCTGCAGTCGCCTCCTCCAGAGCTGCAGTCGCCTCCTCCAGAGCTGCAGTCGCCTCCTCCAGAGCTGCAGTCGCCTCCTCCAGAGCTGCAGTCGCAAGTCTGCTGCTTTCCTGTTGGCCACATCTCGCTGCTGCCACCTGCTGGTTACAAGGCTGCGGTGCGGAGCCTGACGTCAACACTACTACTCCCATCATGATGCATCCACCATTTTCAGGATCTCTGCCTGCTTTCAGCAAATAGAAACCTCCGGATATTAAATACTGGTTCCTCTGCACAAGTCACAGCTATAGAAGAGACAATTAGTGACAATTATGGATGACGTGCCACTGTCCTGTGGACCAAGGGGAGCAAAGTCTAAAGTCACTTTGTATTTGGGGTCTTCTATTCCAACAGCCAGAAATACGAGACCACCAGTCGGGTTGGGGCAGAATTGGAGAACGATGGAGGAGGTTCTGCCCCCTGGTGGTCACTGGGAGCTACAGCTGCCAGATTACATCTAATACATGAAACTGGACCCCAAAAAATCTTTGATACCCCACAAGGTCTGGGACCAGTTTGCACACTAACAAATATATAATTTTATATAGCACCAACATACTCAGCAGCACTTTACATTTATAAATATATTTACATCCACACACACTTTTTGTTTTAATCACTTTTATTCCAAGGTGGAAAGAACAAAAAATATATATTTTTGGCATTGGCCCTTTTTTTTTTTTTTTAATGGCTCAATACCGACTATTATCAAATCTGCCCGTTTATATCTTTCCAATATTACATAGATGTATCTTATTTTTCTTTTATAAATAGTTATTAAATTAACTTTTTTTTTGGTCCTTAAGGGGATCAACCACCCAATTCGCTGACCTCCCCTAGGCGGCCTGTCAGCGCCTCCGGCCTAATGACTGAGATGGACGTAAGTGCCGTCATCAGGCCTCCGGCTACCACTGCAGGCCATAAATCCCCCAGTATAACGGCTGCTAATTGTGACCCCCCCCCACCACCACCACCACCTCTAACCACAAAGATGTGTGAGGGGGTCGCTGAATGTGACACAAGGGGTTAATCCTGCAGCATTAAGATTTGCTGCTTGGTGCAAGATTATCAGATCTGCTGGTTTTCTGCCATTTCAGATTATTGGATGCCGGATCAAAGGAAATTCAAAATAAATAGAACTGTTAACCCAACAGAAACAGAACGTAGTGGTGAGATTAAATCCCTTTTAACTGTATCATTGTCTTGGTGCGGAGCAGCACAGAGCGGGGGTCCGGGAATCATTTTCCTGATGCGGAGCAGCGCAGAGCGGGGGTCCGGGAATCATTGTCCTGGTGCGGAGCAGCACAGAGCGGGGGTCCGGGAATCACTGTTCTGGTGCAGAGCAGCACAGAGTGGGGGTCCGGGAATCACTGTCCTGATGCGGAGCAGCACAGAGCGGGGGTCCGGGAATCACTGTCCTGATGCAGAGCAGCACAGAGCGGGGGTCCGGGAATCACTGTCCTGATGCGGAGCAGCACAGAGCGGGGGTCCGGGAATCACTGTCCTGATGCAGAGCAGCACAGAGCGGGGGTCCGGGAATCACTGTCCTGATGCGGAGCAGCACAGAGCGGGGGTCCGGGAATCACTGTCCTGATGCAGAGCAGCACAGAGCGGGGGTCCGGGAATCACTGTCCTGATGCGGAGCAGCACAGAGCGGGGGTCCGGGAATCACTGTCCTGATGCAGAGCAGGGGTCCGGGAATCATTGCGTTTGGTCGTTTTTTCCCTTCTGTATCTTCCTGAGAGAACGGCCGTAAAGCAGCTGCCACCCAATCACGTCGAAATCGTAAATATTCCTTTGTGCGAATTTATAAAAAAAAATATATATATTTGTTACTAAATTTAACAAATGGTCCTTAATAAAGATAAAAAAAAAAAATCCCCAAAATGTTCCACTGGAGGATCCGATGCAAGTGACTGTGCAAGGATTACAGTAAATAATTCTAAAAGGTCTATTAAAAAAAAGTGGTAATGAAAATCAGTGAGGAAGACGGGGGGCTGTAAACCAGGAGAACGCTCGCTTCTCAGGTGGAGGAGCCCCGCTTGTCTGCCTGCAGGAGTGGTTCTCGTTCCCGTGTCGCAGAGCCATAAGAATTTTTCACCCCAAACACAAAGAATTGTGAAATTATCTGCTCAGGAGTTAAGGAAAACATATATTTTTTTTACAATTTCTTAAATTTATGAACTTTTTTTATTTCTGTATTGGACAGTTTCTGTTATTGCCACCAGAGGGCGCACTATTGGCTTCTGCTATATAAGGTCAACTGCGGTCTGTACAGATCGCACTCTGGTGGTAGCAACAGGTAACTGAGTTTTAAAAGTTTTCAGAAAGGGCTCAATAAGTTTAAACTGAGGGTCCAGGAACCCAAAAGGAATGTAATCCTAGAAGTAGGATGGCTGCGAGGCCTGTGTCACTTCTCTGGGGCCCTACACTGAAATAACACGTCAACTGAGGTATGTATAAGTGTATATGAGAATATATGCAGGAAGGACATATAGTTGAGCCGAGTTTGTGATCCATAAGCAGGACTTTGGGAAGTACCCATAGGGAGAAGCTTGGGCCCGGCCCTCGGGAAGGCGCCCACCTCTGCATTCTGTCCCCGACCCTCGGGCAGGAGCCCGCCTCTGCATTCTGTCCCCGACCCTCGGGCATGAGCCCGCCTCTGCATTCTGTCCCCGACCCTCGGGCAGGAGCCCGCCTCTGCATTCTGTCCCCGACCCTCGGGCAGGAGCCCGCCTCTGCATTCTGTCCCCGACCCTCGGGCAGGAGCCCGCCTCTGCTTTCTCTCCCCGGCCCTCGGGCAGGAGCCCGCCTCTGCATTCTGTCCCCGAACCTCGGGCAGGAGCCCGCCTCTGCATTCTGTCCCCTGCCCTCGGGCAGGAGCCCGCCTCTGCATTCTGTCCCCGACCCTCGGGCAGGAGCCCGCCTCTGCATTCTGTCCCCGATCCTCGGGCAGGAGCCCGCCTCTGCATTCTGTCCCCGGCCCTCGGGCAGGCGCCCGTCTCTGCATTCTGTCCCCAGTCCTCGGGCAGGAGCCCGCCTCCGCATTCTGTCCCCGGCCCTCGGGCAGGAGCCCGCCTCCGCATTCTGTCCCCGACCCTCGGGCAGGAGCCCGCCTCCGCATTCTGTCCCCGACCCTCGGGCAGGAGCCCGCCTCTGCATTCTCTCCCCGACCCTCGGGCAGGAGCCCGCCTCTGCATTCTCTCCCCGACCCTCGGGCAGGAGCCCGCCTCTGCATTCTCTCCCCGACCCTCGGGCAGGAGCCCGCCTCTGCATTCTGTCCCCGACCCTCGGGCAGGAGCCCGCCTCTGCATTCTGTCCCCGACCCTCGGGCAGGAGCCCGCCTCTGCATTCTGTCCCCGATCCTCGGGCAGGAGCCCGCCTCTGCTTTCTCTACCCGGCCCTCGGGCAGGAGCCCGCCTCTGCATTCTGTCCCCGAACCTCGGGCAGGAGCCCGCCTCTGCATTCTGTCCCCGATCTTCGGGCAGGAGCCCGCCTCTGCATTCTGTCCCCGACCCTCGGGCAGGAGCCCGCCTCTGCATTCTGTCCCCGACCCTCGGGCATGAGCCCGCCTCTGCATTCTGTCCCCGACCCTCGGGCAGGAGCCCGCCTCTGCATTCTGTCCCCGACCCTCGGGCAGGAGCCCGCCTCTGCATTCTGTCCCCGACCCTCGGGCAGGAGCCCGCCTCTGCTTTCTCTCCCCGGCCCTCGGGCAGGAGCCCGCCTCTGCATTCTGTCCCCGAACCTCGGGCAGGAGCCCGCCTCTGCATTCTGTCCCCTGCCCTCGGGCAGGAGCCCGCCTCTGCATTCTGTCCCCGAACCTCGGGCAGGAGCCCGCCTCTGCATTCTGTCCCCTGCCCTCGGGCAGGAGCCCGCCTCTGCATTCTGTCCCCGACCCTCGGGCAGGAGCCCGCCTCTGCATTCTGTCCCCGATCCTCGGGCAGGAGCCCGCCTCTGCATTCTGTCCCCGGCCCTCGGGCAGGCGCCCGTCTCTGCATTCTGTCCCCGGCCCTCGGGCAGGAGCCCGCCTCTGCATTCTGTCCCCAGTCCTCGGGCAGGAGCCCGCCTCCGCATTCTGTCCCCGGCCCTCGGGCAGGAGCCCGCCTCCGCATTCTGTCCCCGACCCTCGGGCAGGAGCCCGCCTCCGCATTCTGTCCCCGACCCTCGGGCAGGAGCCCGCCTCTGCATTCTCTCCCCGACCCTCGGGCAGGAGCCCGCCTCTGCATTCTCTCCCCGACCCTCGGGCAGGAGCCCGCCTCTGCATTCTCTCCCCGACCCTCGGGCAGGAGCCCGCCTCTGCATTCTGTCCCCGACCCTCGGGCAGGAGCCCGCCTCTGCATTCTGTCCCTGACCCTCGGGCAGGAGCCCGCCTCTGCATTCTGTCCCCGATCCTCGGGCAGGAGCCCGCCTCTGCTTTCTCTCCCCGGCCCTCGGGCAGGAGCCCGCCTCTGCATTCTGTCCCCGAACCTCGGGCAGGAGCCCGCCTCTGCATTCTGTCCCCGATCTTCGGGCAGGAGCCCGCCTCTGCATTCTGTCCCCGATCTTCGGGCAGGAGCCCGCCTCTGCATTCTGTCCCCGATCTTCGGGCAGGAGCCCGCCTCTGCATTCTGTCCCCGATCCTCGGGCAGGAGCCCGCCTCTGCATTCTGTCCCCGGCCCTCGGGCAGGAGCCCGCCTCTGCATTCTGTCCCCGGCCCTCGGGCAGGAGCCCGCCTCTGCATTCTGTCCCCGGCCCTCGGGCAGGAGCCCGCCTCTGCATTCTGTCCCCGGCCCTCGGGCAGGAGCCCGCCTCTGCATTCTGTCCCCGGCCCTCGGGCAGGCGCCCGTCTCTGCATTCTGTCCCCGGCCCTCGGGCAGGAGCCCGCCTCCGCATTCTGTCCCCGGCCCTCGGGCAGGAGCCCGCCTTCGCATTCTGTCCCCGGCCCTCGGGCAGGAGCCCGCCTCCGCATTCTGTCCCCGGCCCTCGGGCAGGAGCCCGCCTCCGCATTCTGTCCCCAATCCTCGGGCAGGAGCCCGCCTCCGCATTCTGTCCCCAATCCTCGGGCAGGAGCCCGCCTCCGCATTCTCTCCCCGGCCCTCGGGCAGGCGCCCGCCTCTGCATTCCGTCCCCGGCCCTCGGGCAGGAGCCCGCCTCTGCATTCCGTCCCCGGCCCTCGGGCAGGAGCCCGCCTCTGCATTCCGTCCCCGGCCCTCGGGCAGGCGCCCGTCTCTGCATTCTGTCCCCGGCCCTCGGGCAGGAGCCCGCCTCTGCATTCTGTCCCCGGCCCTCGGGCAGGAGCCCGCCTCCGTATTCTGTCCCCGGCCCTCGGGCAGGAGCCCGCCTCCGCATTCTGTCCCCGATCCTCGGGCAGGAGCCCGCCTCTGCATTCTGTCCCCGATCCTCGGGCAGGAGCCCGCCTCTGCTTTCTCTCCCCGGCCCTCGGGCAGGAGCCCGCCTCTGCATTCTCTCCCCGACCCTCGGGCAGGAGCCCGCCTCTGCATTCTCTCCCCGACCCTCGGGCAGGAGCCCGCCTCTGCATTCTCTCCCCGACCCTCGGGCAGGAGCCCGCCTCTGCATTCTCTCCCCGACCCTCGGGCAGGAGCCCGCCTCTGCATTCTCTCCCCGACCCTCGGGCAGGAGCCCGCCTCTGCATTCTCTCCCCGACCCTCGGGCAGGAGCCCGCCTCTGCATTCTGTCCCCGACCCTCGGGCAGGAGCCCGCCTCTGCATTCTGTCCCCGATCCTCGGGCAGGAGCCCGCCTCTGCTTTCTCTCCCCGGCCCTCGGGCAGGAGCCCGCCTCTGCATTCTGTCCCCGAACCTCGGGCAGGAGCCCGCCTCTGCATTCTGTCCCCGATCCTTGGGCAGGAGCCCGCCTCTGCATTCTGTCCCCGGCCCTCGGGCAGGAGCCCGCCTCTGCATTCTGTCCCCGGCCCTCGGGCAGGAGCCCGCCTCTGCATTCTGTCCCCGGCCCTCGGGCAGGCGCCCGCCTCCGTATTCTGTCCCCGGCCCTCGGGCAGGAGCCCGCCTCCGCATTCTGTCCCCGATCCTCGGGCAGGAGCCCGCCTCTGCATTCTGTCCCCGATCCTCGGGCAGGAGCCCGCCTCTGCTTTCTCTCCCCGGCCCTCGGGCAGGAACCCGCCTCTGCATTCTGTCCCCGACCCTCGGGCAGGAGCCCGCCTCTGCATTCTGTCCCCGAACCTCGGGCAAGAGCCACCCTCTGCTTTCTCTCCCCGGCCCTCGGGCAGGAGCCCGCCTCTGCATTCTGTCCCCGACCCTCGGGCAGGAGCCCGCCTCTGCTTTCTCTCCCCGGCCCTCGGGCAGGAGCCCGCCTCTGCATTCTGTCCCCGAACCTCGGGCAGGCGCCCGCCTCTGCTTTCTCTCCCCGGCCCTCGGGCAGGAGCCCGCCTCTGCTTTCTCTCCCCGGCCCACGGGCAGGAGCCCGCCTCTGCATTCTGTCCCCGAACCTCGGGCAGGAGCCCGCCTCTGCATTCTGTCCCCGAACCTCGGGCAGGAGCCCGCCTCTGCATTCTGTCCCCGAACCTCGGGCAGGAGCCCGCCTCTGCATTCTGCCCACTAAGCTGTACTCCGCACACAGAGTAAAGGATACGACGACGTCCAGGCACATGACGCCCAGGCTCCCGATCAGCCACGACACGTGGTGCAGGATGTAGTTGGCCTCAGACTGGCCGTGGTCGGGGTTCTTCAGCAGGATGCTGAGGCCGTACGTCAGGTTGCCCACAATCACCATACAGAAGAGGGACAGCGCCAGCCCTTCAGTCGATCGTCTCCGGAACTACAAACACCAGAAAGACAAGGCTAACGCGCCGTTCTGTGTCTCCCTAATAAACTTAAGTTTCAGTTCTTTTCTGCTTCCAATATCCCTGCTTGCTGTCAGCGCACAGAACAGACAGAGCCAATCCTTGTAATTTTTTTTATACAGCTGAGGATTTGTTACATTGTATCAGTCTCGGCACAAACTTTAATCCTGTCCTGATTGTTACAATGTATCAGCCTGGGCGCAACTGTAGCAAGCCTTCTGCTGTGAGGAGTATTCTATCAAAGATTTTGGGGACCTCTGGATGTAAGGAGAGGGGGAATCATAGAAAAACCTATAAAATCCAACATTTATTTAAAAAATATGTGAAGATAGTAAAAGGTACAGGTCCTTCTCAAAAAATTAGCATATAGTGTTAAATTTCATTATTTACCATAATGTAATGATTACAATTAAACTTTCATATATTATAGATTCATTATCCACCAACTGAAATTTGTCAGGTCTTTTATTGTTTTAATACTGATGATTTTGGCCTACAACTCCTGATAACCCAAAAAACCTGTCTCAATAAATTAGCATATCAAGAAAAGGTTCTCTAAACGACCTATTACCCTAATCTTCTGAATCAACTAATTAACTCTAAACACATGCAAAAGATACCTGAGGCTTTTAAAAACTCCCTGCCTGGTTCATTACTCAAAACCCCCATCATGGGTAAGACTAGCGACCTGACAGATGTCAAGAAGGCCATCATTGACACCCTCAAGCAAGAGGGTAAGACCCAGAAAGAAATTTCTCAACAAATAGGCTGTTCCCAGAGTGCTGTATCAAGGCACCTCAATGGTAAGTCTGTTGGAAGGAAACAATGTGGCAGAAAACGCTGTACAACGAGAAGAGGTGACCGGACCCTGAGGAAGATTGTGGAGAAGGACCGATTCCAGACCTTGGGGAACCTGAGGAAGCAGTGGACTGAGTCTGGTGTGGAAACATCCAGAGCCACCGTGCACAGGCGTGTGCAGGAAATGGGCTACAGGTGCCGCATTCCCCAGGTAAAGCCACTTTTGAACCATAAACAGCGGCAGAAGCGCCTGACCTGGGCTACAGAGAAGCAGCACTAGACTGTTGCTAAGTGGTCCCAAGTACTTTTTTCTGATGAAAGCAAATTTTGCATGTCATTCGGAAATCAAGGTGCCAGAGTCTGGAGGAAGACTGGGGAGAAGGAAATGCCAAAATGCCTGAAGTCCAGTGTCAAGTACCCACAGTCAGTGATGGTGTGGGGTGCCATGTCAGCTGCTGGTGTTGGTCCACTGTGTTTCATCAAGGGCAGGGTCAATGCAGCTAGCTATCAGGAGATTTTGGAGCACTTCATGCTTCCTGGCACCTGCTCACAGTGCCAAAACCACTGGTAAATGGTTTACTGACCATGGTATTACTGTGCTCAATTGGCCTGCCAACTCTCCTGACCTGAACCCCATAGAGAATCTGTGGGATATTGTGAAGAGAAAGTTGAGAGACGCAAGACCCAACACTCTGGATGAGCTTAAGGCCGCTATTGAAGCATCCTGGGCCTCCATAACATCTCAGCAGTGTCACAGGCTGATTGCCTCCATGCCACGCCGCATTGAAGCAGTCATTTCTGCCAAAGGATTCCCGACCAAGTATTGAGTGCATAACTGAACATTATTATTTGATGGTTTTTTTGTTTGTTATTAAAAAACACTTTTATTTGATTGGACGGGTGAAATATGCTAATTTATTGAGACAGGTTTTTTGGGTTATCAGGAGTTGTATGCCAAAATCATCAGTATTAAAACAATAAAAGACCTGACAAATTTCAGTTGGTGGATAATGAATCTATAATATATGAAAGTTTAATTGTAATCATTACATTATGGTAAATAATGAAATTTAACACTATATGCTAATTTTTTGAGAAGGACCTGTATATAAAAGAATGATTCAGTCATTCCTCAACTAGAGGGCATCCCAGGTCTGCCTCACCACGTTTCGCCCTGCTGCTTCATCAGGGGCCCGATGTTCTGAGATCTTCATATCTGATGTTCCTCAGTGTCAGCTCATGTCTGTGTTGCTCCTACCCCGTCATTCCTTTATAAGCCCAGACCAGAGGTGTAGAGCAGCGATGTCGGTGCCAGAAGCAGGGTCGGGGCGGTGCCAGAAGCAGGGTCGGGGCGGCGCCAGAAGCAGGGTCGGGTCAGTGCGTCCGGCAGGGTACAGCACCGATTATAGGGTCCAGATATTGGGGTACATTGTTTCTGCACTGGTTTTTCTAGGATTCCCCACTGATTTAGACCTTACAAGTTGATTATATTTCCACAATTTGCCTCTGAATATCCAGATCCGCTGACAACAAGCAGAGATCTTACAAATGTACAAAAGACTTTGTGCGAGCGGTGAATTTCCCAGCATGCATCTGTAGCCCCCCGGCCACGAGCCCCTCACAGGACGGCCGGCTTACGTTGGTTATGATCTGCGGGACCCGGGAGCCGAGGTAAAACATGGAGGAGATGGATCCGATCACACATCCCACGATCTCCTGGGTGCTGAACGGCTGAAATATAGAAATGGCGCCAGCGGTAAGCGAGCGCCCTCATTCACTGACAGCGGAGGAAGTCGCAAAGCTTTATAGAACGCCATCCCTCTAAGGCAACGTCCGCCACTCACCTCTTCCCCCGCGCGGTCGGTGGACAGCAGGTGCCTGGCGCTCACTATGGCGGAGCCGTCCTCTGCAGCCGGAGCAGAGCCGCGCATGAGAGGCAGAAGAGCGGCAGAGCCGAGCAGAGCAAATCCGCAGATGGTGTTTATCCGGAGCGACGCTGTGAAGGAGAGCGGGCAGCGTAATCAGGGGCCGCAGGGGCGGAGCTTAGCAATTACACAGAGACCCCCGACCCACTCACTGCTTGGTCCCCGGTTCCGGAGCTTGTAGTACACGTACAGAGAGAGCATGACGAGGTCGGCCATCACATAATACACCGCGGTGTACGTCTGCGGAGGAGAGGAGAGGTGACGCCGGGGTCCGCTCACCGTGGGGGTGTGGGGTCAGCTCACCGGTGGGGTCCGCTCACCGGGGGGGGGGGGGTTTGCACACTCACCTGGATGGGCAGCTGATGGGACAGGAACGCCCCCACAAAGTTACAGGAGTCTCCGGCCAGCCACCCCAACAGGAACCAGATGGACAGCGCCTGGTCCATGTTCCCCGTCTTACAGGACTTGAAGTATTGTCTGGGAAGAGAGAAGACGAATTACTGGGCGCACTGTGGGGTGGGGGTGGGTCACCCAACTTTCCAGAGACCCTGAATGTGCAGCGAAGCACGCTGAAACACAACACTCTCTACCACACTGCAGGACTGGTATTCTACTCAGGAACCAGGAGGCGCTGGATGAGCAGCAGTAGAAGTTGTGACACGACACGTTCTCCCTACTACTCAGGAACCAGGAGGCGCTGGATGAGCAGCAGTAGAAGCCGTGACATGACACGTTCTCCCTAATACTCAAGAACCAGGAGGCCCATGGATGAGCAGCAGTAGAAGGTGTGACGTGACCTCCCTACTACTCAGGAACCAGGAGGCTCTGGATGAGCAGTAGTAGAAGCCGTGACACGACACGTTCTCCCTACTACTCAGGAACCAGGAGGCTCTGGATGAGCAGCAGTAGAAGCTGTGACAAGACACGTTCTCCCTATTACTCAGGAAACAAGAGGCCCTGGATGAGCAGCAGTAGAAGCTGTGACACGTTTTCCCTACTACTCAGGAACCAGGAGGTCCTGGATAAGCAGCAGTAGAAGCCGTGACTAGACCCGTTCTCCCTATTACTCAGGAACCAGGAGGCCCTGGATGAGCAGCAGTAGAAGCCGTGATTAGACACGTTCTCCCTATTACTCAGGAAGCAGGAGGCCCTGGATGAGCCTCCACTGCAGGGCAGGATATTGTGGTCAGACACAGAGACATTGCTAGGTCAGCGTGCACGCGACGCCCGTGGTCAGAGAAGCTCGGCGTCAGCTCCTGAGTCATCCATGTCGTCAGCACAAACCCAACATCCTGACTAATGGAGATATATATATATATATATATATATATACTCACGGGAAGGAAGCCGCCACGAAGCACAAGATGGAGAAGAGGCCGAGGTAGATGCTGGCGAAGTCCCGGCCATCAGCCGCGCACTCGTGGAACACTCTCCACACCCACGCCGTGCTGTTCACACAGTCCGAGAAGTTCTGGGGTGGAGACGGATTCCCCAGCGCCCACATGCTGCACCCCTGAAAGAGAGCGGGGAGACAGACCTCATACAAAGCTGCAGCTGCTCCACTCACACCCAGAGCTGCAAGCACAATCCTGCCCATTCCCATCCAGCAGACTTCTGAGCGCAGCTCTGGAGGCGACAGCAGAATAAAGGCTGGAGCGTGCGGAGACGTCGTCCATGAGATGGCAGAGCTCAGCCCCCCGGTCCTGGACGGCAGCTGCAGCTTTATAGTAAACTAGCTGTACTACCCGGCTTCGCCCGGGGTAATGACTGCTGTTAGCAAAATAGAATGTGTTAACAAAAATTTATTCTGCACACAAAAACCACAAAACAAATAGATAGAAATGTAATTATTAAAAGGCAAAAACTAAGCAAATAGAAGCATTTCACAACATATATTAGCTTTGTTATACTGAGAATGTCTTTGTTGCCTATATTAACCAATCAGAGCTCAGGTTAATTAACTGTAGCAAAATAGAAGCTGAGCTGTGATTGGTTGCTATTGGCAGCCTGATAAATCCCCAGCCAACAGGAAGCCCTCCCCCCTGGCAGTATATATTAGCTCACACATACACATAATAGACAGGTCATGTGACTGACAGCTGCCGTATTTCCTATATGGTACATTTGTTGCTCTTGTAGTTTGCTTATTAATCAGATTTTTATTTTTGAAGGACAATACCAGACTTGTGTGTGTTTTAGGGCGAGTTTTATGTGTCAAGTTGTGTGTGTTGAGTTGCGTGTGGCGACATGCATGTAGCGACTTTTGTGAGATGAGTTTTGTGTGGCGACATGCGTGTAGCAACATTTTGTGTGTTGAGTTGCATGTGACAGGTTAGTGTAGCAAGTTGTGTGCAGCAAGATTTGTGCATGGCGAGTTTTGCGCGTGGCGAGTTTTATGTGTGGTGCATTTTGAGTATGTGCAAGTTTTGTGTGAGGCAACTTTTGCATGTGGTGCAACTTTTGTACATGTGGCAATTTTTCTGTGTGTGCAAGTTTTGCATGAGGTGAGTTTTCCATGAGGTGAGTTTTGCACGTGTGGCGAGTTTTGCGTGAGCCTAGTTTTGCATATGGCGAGTTTTGAATGTAGCGAGTTTTGAGTGGTGACTTTTGTGTTTCGACTTTTATGTGGCGAGGTTGGTGTGTGTGTGTGGTGAAATGTGTGCTGAGGGTGGTATATGTGTTCAAGCACGTGGTAGTGTGTGGCGCATTTTGTGTTTGTGTTCATATCCCCGTGTGTGGTGAGTATCCCATGTCGGGGCCCCACCTTAGCAACTGTACGGTATATACTCTTTGTCGCCATCGCTCTCATTCTTTAAGTCCTCATTGTTCACATCTGGCAGCTGTCAATTTTCCTCCAACACTTTTCCCTTCACTTTTTCCCCATTATGTAGATAGGAGCAAAATTGTTTGGTGAATTGGAACGCGCGGGGTTAAAATTTCACCTCACAACATAGCCTATGACGCTCTCGGGGTCCAGACGTGTGACTGTGCAAAATTTTGTGGCTGTAGCTGCGACGGTACAGATGCCAATCCCGGACATACACACATACATACATACACACATTCAGCTTTATATATTAGATATACCTGTATGTAATCTCCTGTATATAGTATATACCTGTGTGTCATCTCACCTATATATAGTATATATCTGTGTGTCATCTCCTGTATATAGTATATACCTGTATGTCATCTCCTCCTATACATAGCATATACCTGTGTCATCTCCTCCTGTATATACTATATACCTGTAGGTAATCTGCTCCTGTATATAGTATATACCTGTGTGTCATCTCCTCCTGTATATAGTATATACCTGTATGTCATCTCCTCCTGTATGTAGTATGTACCTGTATGTCATCTCCTCCTCTATATAGTATATACCTGTGTGTCATCTCTCCTGTATATAGTATATATCTGTGTGTCATCTCCTCCTGTATATAGTATATACCTGTGTGTCATCTCCCCTGTAAATAGTATATACCTGTGTGTCATCTCCTGTATATAGTATATAGCTGTATGTCATCTCCTCCTGTATTAGCCCTCGTTCACACGTTATTTGGTCAGTATTTTTACCTCAGTATTTGTAAGCTAAAATGGCAGCCTGATAAATCCCCAGCCAACAGTAAGCCCACCCCCTGGCAGTATATATTAGCTCACACATACACATAATAGACTGGTCATGTGACTGACAGCTGCCGGATTCCTATATGGTACATTTGTTGCTCTTGTAGTTTGTCTGCTTATTAATCAGATTTTTATTTTTGAAGGATACCAGACTTGTGTGTGTTTTAGGGCGAGTTTCGTGTGTCAAGTTGTGTGTGTTGAGTTGCGTGTGGCGACATGCATGTAGGGACTTTTGTGAGATGAGTTTTGTGTGGCGACATGCGTGTAGCAACTTTTTGTGTGTCGAGTTGCATGTGACAGGTTAGTGTAGCAAGTTGTGTGCAGCAAGTTTTGCGCATGGCGAGTTTTGCGCGTGGCGAGTTTTATGTGTGGTGCCTTTTGAGTATGTGCAAGTTTTGTGTGAGGCAACTTTTGCATGTGTTGCAACTTTTGTGCATGTGGCAATTTTTCTGCGTGTGGCAATTTTTCTGCGTGTGCAAGTTTTGCGTGTGGCGAGTTTTGCACGTGTGGCGAGTTTTGCATGTGGAGAGTTTTGCGCGTGGCGAGTTTTGAGCGGCGACTTTTGTGTTTCTACTTTTATGTGGCGAGGTTGGTGTATGTGTGGTGAAATGTGCACTGAGGGTGGTATATGTGTTCGAGCACGTGGTAGTGTGTGGCGCATTTTGTGTGTGTGTTCATATCCCCGTGGTGGTGTGATTATCCCATGTTGGGGCCCCACCTTAGCAACTGTACAGTATATACTCTTTGGTGCCATCGCTGTCATTCTTTAAGTCCCCCTTGTTCACATCTGGCAGCTGTTAATTTGCCTCCAACACTTTTCCTTTCATTTTTTCCCCATTATGTAGATAGGGGCAAAATTGTTTGGTGAATTGGAAAGCGCGGGGTTAAAATTTCACCTCACAATATAGCTTTGACGCTCTCAGGGTCCAGACGTGTGACTGTGCAAAATTTTGTGCCTGTAGCTGCGACGCCTCCAACACTTTTCCTTTCACTTTTTCCCCATTATGTAGATAGGGGCAAAATTGTTTGGTGAATTGGAAAGCGCGGGGTTAAAATTTCACCTCACAACATAGCCTATGACGCTCTCGGGGTCCAGACGTGTGACTGTGCAAAATTTTGTGGCTGTAGCTGCTACGGTTCAGATGCCAATCCCGGACATACATACATACATACATACATACACACACACACACATTCAGCTTTATATATTAGATGTCTCCATGGCGAACTGGACAGCAGAATTATTGTTGCAGCTTTGGATGTGACTGGAGTAAAAGTCTGCAGCAAAATGTGTGTAATATATGCGGAATATCGGCGCCGTATACGACAGATTCCAGGAGGGTACACGGAGCTCATCCGTCCTGCACCCTACCCTACATGTGCTCCTCTGTGGCCCCTGTATCTTCCCGCTGACGTGATAATTATCCTCATGATTCCAGCATCAGCCATCGGGGGGCGCTGGGATTCTATTGTGGAGCTAGAAAGTTTGTGAACCTTTCATAATTTTTCATTTCTTCATAAATTTGACCTAAAACTTCACACAAGTCCTAAAAGCCGATAAAGTCCGGTGTGTGCAATCAATGGGACGGCGCTCAGCGGTGAGCGGGCGACAAGTTATTTATAAAGAACAGAAATGATCAACACCTGAGCACAAACAGATAAAAAGTCTGGACTCCGACAATCCACAGACAGATTGTGCACAAATGGAGGGAACTGAAGAGCAGCTGGTCAAGAACGAGCACTCCAAGAACTCAAAGCTCACAAAGGAACCCAAGGACACATCTCAGCAACTAAAGGCCTCGCTCACATCAGCTCATGTTACTGTTCACGAGTCCGCCGTCAGATGAGCGTGGCAGGATCGCGGGGAGAAAGCCACTGCGACACCTAATGACAATGAGACACAGGTGTAAAGTATCACATGACGACTTTATCAGGGGGACACTGAGGGCACGGGGGTGGGGGGGCACCGGACACTGAGGGCACGGGGGTGGGGGGGCAGCGGACACTGAGTGCACGGGGGTGGGTGGGCCACCGGACACTGAGTGCACAGTGGGGGGGGCACGCCGGACACCGAGCGGGCGAGGGGGAGCACTTACTTTCACCGTTCAGACCCGATACTCGATCAGTCGGATATTTTTTACTCTTTTCTTACATTTGCGACTTGTGTGAGACTCCGATGAAGTTTTAGGTTAAATTCTCTCTGTACCTCTGCGCCTTCTATTGTGGGGGTCTCTGTGCTGTATATCGGGGCTCTCTGTACCTCTGCGCTGTATATCGGGGCTCTCTGTACCTCTGCGCTGTATATCGGGGCTCTCTGTACCTCTGCGCTGTATATCGGGGCTCTCTGTACCTCTGCGCTGTATATCGGGGCTCTCTGTACCTCTGCGCTGTATATTGGGGGGTCTCTGTACCTCTGCGCTGTATATCGGGGGTCTCTGCGCTGTATATCGGGGGTCTCTGCACCTCTGCACTGTATATCGGGGGTCTCTGTACCTCTGCGCTGTATATCGGGGGTCTCTGTACCTTTGCGCTGTATATCGGGGGGTCTCTGTACCTCTGCGCTGTATATCGGGGGGTCTCTGCACCTTATATTGGGGGGTCTCTGTACCTCTGCGTTGTATATCGGGGGTCTCTGCGCTGTATATCGGGGGTCTCTGCACCTCTGCGCTGTTCCTCTCCCTTCTGTCTGTCGCCGGCTGTCTTCTTCTCTTTTGTTTTCCTCTTCACACGGTCACATGACCCACGGACGTCACATGACTCCAGCACTAGCCCCGCCCCTCAGCGGTGACCTCATCACTCCAGAATGCAGGGGGTGGTTAACATTGTTTTCATTTTTCCTGTCACATCAGCACAGACCTCCCCGTTTTCTCACTTGGTTTCTCCCTGACTCCTATAGAAGCTTCTGCCATTGGGCTGATACCATAGACAGCAGAGGGGGGATGGTTACACACATTCGCCCCCTCCCCTCTACACATGGTCTCCTAGGTTACACACTTTAACTCTTTCCCTGTGGCCAAAAATCAGAAATATATTTAAAAAAAAAAATGACTTTGTGACGCCGTTTAATTTTTTTTTTTTGCTTTGCTGGCTACGTAATTGAGGCTTTTTTCCTTGGTGGGGTGTTAGGGGGCGGCAGGGTTTCTATTTTCATTTTTTGCAGTTTTCTGTACTCTATTGTCATTGAGAACACCGGGGGGTCACACAGATCCCACCGCTGCCGCTAATCATCAGGACAATTACATAATTGAGTGATGGACGAGGCCACGGCTTCCTCTGCTAGGCCGGATATTGGGGGCTCACAGTGAGCGTACGGTATATACACCTATAATGGAATATATATATATACTCCAGTACGGTCACTGCCAGCTCCACAATAACGAGGAAGTACTAAATCTGATGTCACAGAAATAAGGGGAAGGGGAAATGGAGACCCCTAGACAGATCTAGTCACCTAGTCACCTTTCTGCCCTATCTTCCCTATATAGGTTCCGCACCTATCGCCGAGCACGAACCTAACCCCTGCCTGACCCTGGCGATAAGCCCTACTTAGGGAATGACGAGGTGACTCTAGTCGATCCTCACTACCACTAAAGACAGCTGGGATAGACGAACAAGGGGAACACTTAGCTTGAGGAGACTCAGGTAACACAGACGTCCTCCAGCAGCATCAAGGAGGAAGATAGCCGATGCTATACATCCAACCCTCAACAGGGGGAATGGAAATCACCAGTGATTGCTAGCAGCAGGCTGGGAGATATATACACCCCGGTCCTGGTGTGTCAAACATAGCCGGGGGGAGGTTGACACTGGGTCCTCGAATCAAAAGGACCCGGAAGAAGTCTCCAAACCAATTGCAGAGATCTTCTGCATCCAGATGTGGTGTGACTGACTGCAGCCTCTGACACACCTGTGACAAGAACAAAATGTGTTCCAGAACTGACAAAAGCCCAAACTCTGATTTAGCTCAATGCTACGCCCTCAAATCCCCCCTCGGTCAGCTCATATGGGGTGAAGGTTCGGTTTATGGCCAGGGATGGGAAGAAGGTTCGGGTTATGGCCAGGGATGGGGAGAAGGTTCGGGTTAGGGCCAGGGATGGGGTGAAGGTTCGCATTAGGGCCAGGGATGGGAGAGAAGGTTCAGGTTATGGCCAGGGATGGGAGAGAAGGTTCGGGTTATGGCCAGGGATGGGAGAGAAGGTTCGGGTTATGGACAGGGATGGGGTGAAGGTTCGCATTAGGGCCAGGGATGGGAGAGAAGGTTCAGGTTATGGCCAGGGATGGGGTGAAGGTTCGCATTAGGGCCAGGGATGGGAGAGAAGGTTCAGGTTATGGCCAGGGATGGGCTGAAGGTTCAGGTTATGGCCAGGGATGGGGGAGAAGGTTCGGGTTATGGCCAGGGATGGGAGAGAAGGTTCGGGTTATGGCCAGGGATGGGAGAGAAGGTTCGGGTTATGGCAAGGGATGGGGGAGAAGGTTCGGGTTATGGCCAGGGATGGGAGAGAAGGTTCGGGTTATGGCCAGGGATGGGGGAGAAGGTTCAGGTTATGGCCAGGGATGGGGGAGAAGGTTCAGGTTATGGCAAGGGATGGGGGAGAAGGTTCGGGTTATGGCCAGGGATGGGGGGAAGGTTCGGGTTATGGCCAGGGATGGGGGAGAAGGTTCGGGTTATGGCCAGGGATGGGGAGAAGGTTCGGGTTATGGCCAGGGATGGGGGGAAGGTTCGGGTTATGGCCAGGGATGGGGGAGAAGGTTCAGGTTATGGCAAGGGATGGGGGAGAAGGTTCGGGTTATGGCCAGGGATGGGAGAGAAGGTTCGGGTTATGGCCAGGGATGGGGGGAAGGTTCGGGTTATGGCCAGGGATGGGGGAGAAGGTTCGGGTTAGAGATGGGGAGAAGGTAAGAAAATAAAAAAGCCTCACATTGTAATCAAGAATAATAACTTTTATAACTTTTTAATTTTAAGCTTCGTGTGGGACTTTGGGTAAATCCTGGGTATGGACTGGTCTGGCTGTAGGTTATGGGCACTCCGCCACCGATCTGTGTGCACGTCTTGCAGTTTATTGGCAGGGTCCTTGCTGCAGCTTTGCCTGTGACTGGAGCAGAGGTCGCAGCTCACTAATTATTAATCCACATCACTTAGTGAGCAGCCAGGGGTCATGTGATGGGGCTGCCGCGGCGCATGCGCCTCCCTGCCATGCTGTCAGTGGCCCTCAGGTCGGCTCGGCGGTTGGTCTCTGTCGCTGTGCTCCGCTCTGCAGCCATGTCTCGGTCTCCACCCACCGCGCCGCCGCCTCCGCTCCCCAGCACCGTCCTGGGCACCATGGAGTTCGGGCGCCGCATGGACACCGCGGAGAGCGGGGCGGCGGTGCAGGAGTTCCTGAGACGCGGCCACAACGAGCTGGACACCGCCTTCATGTACGCGGACGGGGAGACGGAGCGGGTGCTAGGGCAGCTCGGCCTCGGCGCGGGAGGTAAGAACAGATACTTCCGGGACTGCTGCGGGTCAAGCCTCAGCCTCATGCTGAAGGCAGCCAATCAGTAACTGGAATGGGCGGGACTTGGCCTCAAGAAGAGGCTTGAGACGCACGTGGCTTGTGATTGACAGCTGGGGTTTAAAGTCCAGGCCCCATGTTTAGCTCATGTGATGGCGCATCAGTGGCCCTGAGCATTTGGTTAATGGATGTCACCAGCAATGTGTACAATACACGGATGTCGCTGTCCGCCCTGTTACCGGAACAAATAAAATGCCGATGGTTTGCATGTAATTTACCACCAACTCCAATAATGCAGATGTGAACCGTAATGACTGCAAGGTTACAACTGTAACAGACCCTCAGCTGTGGGAATGGTGGGATCTGTAAGAATAAAGCGGTTTCCATTCAACGACTGCATGCGGCGATGATGACCACTGACCCATGCGCTGCCCCCGTGACCCGCACGCTGCCCCATTATACGGAGGCTCCCGCTGATGATGCCACTTTTCCTTCTGCAGTGAAGATGGCGACTAAGGCCAACCCCTGGGGAGAGAACACGCTGAGGGCGGAGAGCCTGCGGCGGCAGCTGGAGACCTCCCTGGAGCGGATGCACCTGCCCAGCGTCCAGCTCTTCTACCTCCATGCCCCCGACCACCAGACCCCGGTGGAGGAGACACTGGCCGCCTGCCACCAGCTGCACCAGGAGGTAACAGAGGGCCAGTGCCAGGAGAGGCTGCTGCCGTCCCCCAAGCTTTATACTGTAGCGTTACTTGCCGGTAATGTGATTCTCCAGATCGGTGCCATTATGGCGGGATCAGGCCTGGATTGTATTATTATTGTGACTTTAAAAAAACTCTGTCCTTTTGTTAAAAAAAAAAATGTTTTGGTCACTTTTTATCATTTTAAGGAGCCACAAATGGCAGATCTGGCATTGTACGGTTATTCCTGACCCGGCAGCCGGAGTACAGAGGTGACAAGTGCTGCCAGGTCACATTGTCGGAGAACTGAGCGATAGAAGAAGCAGAATTACTCTCCACAATACATTGAATCCATGATTGGGGCACAATGTTTTTTTTTTTTATAGGGGAAGTTCAAGGAGCTGGGACTGTCCAACTACTCATCCTGGGAGGTGATGGAGATTTACTGCATCTGCAAAAAGAGGAACTGGGTGCTGCCGACCGTCTACCAGGTGCTCGAGGGGTTAAATGTAATAAGTCTGTGATGGGAATGTTAAAGCGATAGATATATAGCAAGAAAATATCTAATTCACACAATGCAGAAAATTCTCCATAACTTGTACATTTATCACCATTATTATACCCACAGAGCTGCACTCACTATTCTGCTGGTGCAATCACTGTGTACATACATTACTGATCCTGAGTTACATCCTGTATTATACCCCAGAGCTGCACTCACTATTCAGCTGGTGGAGTCACTGTGTACATACATTACTGATCCTTAGTTACATCCTGTATTATACCCCAGAGCTGCACTCACTATTCTGCTGGTGCAGTCACTGTGTACATACATTACTGATCCTGAGTTACATCCTGTATTATACTCCAGAGCTGCACTCACTATTCTGCTGGTGCAGTCACTGTGTACATACATTACTGATCCTGAGTTACCTCCTGTATTCTACCCCAGAGCTGCACTCACTATTCTGCTGGTGCAGTCACTGTGTACATACATTACTGATCCTGAGTTACATCCTATATTATACCCCAGAGCTGCACTCACTATTCTGCTGGTGCAGTCACTGTGTACATACATTACTGATCCTGAGTTACCTCCTGTATTCTACTCAAAGCTGCACTCATTGTTCGACCATGCAGAATAGTGAGTGCAGCTCTGGAGTACAGCCCAGGATGTAACTGTATAATGACCATTTCTCCCTCCAGGGAATGTATAACGCGACCACACGACAGGTAGAGACGGAGCTGCTTCCCTGCCTGCGACAGCTTGGTATCCGGTTCTACGCCTATAACCCGCTGGCGGGTGAGTGCCGGTCTCCGGTTTCGGCCGCTGTAGATATTCGGTGCCCGGATGTTTTATATTAGACAGTCGCCTCGTCGGTGATGTGGGCGGGCGGCGGCTGATACTTGATGTGAGTTCTGCAGGACTGGGGTTGTTCTCTCTTACAGGGGGGCTTCTGACCGGCAAGTACAAGTATGAGGACAAGGACAATGAGCAGACGCCCTCCAGGTTTTTTGGGAACAATTGGGCTGAGGTCTACAGGAACAGGTCAGTGCTGTACATATGGGGGACGGGGCAGTTATTGCTGGATTATCACTATTGGGGTCTCATCAGATACTGGAAGAAGCATCACTTCGAGGCTATAGACGTGGTGCAGACGGCACTGCAGGAGGCGTACGGTGCGGACAGACCCAGCCTGACGGTGGCTGCGCTCCGCTGGATGTACCACCACTCTAAACTACAGGTACGTGCACCTTCTGCAAGACAGGTTACTGCAGCACAGAGTGTTTAAGTGGCATACATAGGGCACAGTCAAAATGAATGCAGATGGGACTTCAAGCAAAGTGTTACATAGAGGAGTGATTTTTTTCGCAGCACAGAGTATGTTATTTTCTTCTCAGGGGAGTCGGGGTGATGCTGTGATCTTGGGGATGTCCAGCACGGCGCAGCTGGTGCAGAACTTGGACGGGGCCTCGGGCGGACCCCTGCTCCCACCTGTGGTCACCGCCTTTGATGAAGCCTGGAACCTGGTCGCCCACGACTGCCCAAACTATTTCCGCTAAACCACTTCAAAAAGGAGAAATCTTTTATACTGTGATTTCTAACTAATTGTTGCCTCATCTCCAGCTGCACCGCGGGCAAAAGACGCTGCACCGCGGGCACCAACAGCCTGTAAATGATTTCCTAAATAAAATCTGATCTTTGATTATTCACTAGTAGGGAAACCGCACCACTCCTGTTCTGTAGGGATGTTAGATAACAGCCCGCTGCTGTAATGCACCTGATTTCCCTGGGACAGAAGATTTTATTCATTTAAGTGGGAATTCTCTCCTTCATTTGCCACACAATGGTTCATGTGTAAAACTGCACTGAAAGATCCACCGCGGCTCAGATCCTGAAAGGAGGGGAGGTGCACATGTATCGGTTTCCGCTCCATTGTCTATGGTTGAGTTCCCTAATTCCAGGCCTCCACAAACAGACCATGATTCCAGAAATTTCATATGGAATTATCAATAATGTGCAATGCAAAGGAAATCATGATCTCGTGGTGGGGAACATTGCCACAGAGCGGAGGCCATACATACGCACCTGCATTTAGGATGGGGCAGGAGACCCCTGCAATCAGGAGGTGATTCCCCAACTATAACATACAATCTTGCGAATAGCCCTTACATTAAACCTGCACACAAAGTGTTAAATCCATGTAACCCAGTTTATTACAGTCTGTGACTTCATACAGAGTAGAGGAGCATTTATCAGGTGCCATTCACTCTGTATATTTATCATGGCAGGAAATATACGCAGAGAGTGAATATGGCGGAATCCGTAGACACCGAACTACCGATCACACAAGGCCAATGACAATGGTGTATGGAAGGTACAATGGCCGCTGGTCCTGGCCCCTTTGTGCACAGTAATCACTGCATATGGAGCGGTCCTACCTCCAGCATGGGGTCTGCTAAAACACAGTAACGCCTCTGTTCCCCTGGAACATTAAGTCTTTGCATTGACGATTCATCTCTTATACTGTAACTCGCCAGCACAGCGTACACGGGGAAACCATTACTCTGCTTCTTCTTGCTCATCTTCGTCGTCATCATCATCCTCCTCCATCTCATCTCCCTCGGCAAATTGCTGGAATTCTCCGGTCTCTGACACCCACATGGATTTTATGGACACTTTAAATTCTGCCATTTGATACCCAAAGAGTTTCTACAAACAAAAAAGCAAAATCAAGTACGAGGCCAATATGACCAACACTGATCACAATGTACGCTGCGTCATGCACTCACCAGGATCCGCGCCTGCTCCGGTGTCAGGGTGTCGCCCTCCTTGCACACCTCGTAATCGGACAGAAGGGTCACCACTCCTAAAGGGGAAACGGACAAGCACAGATATAAGTCAGTTCAGATCTTTTTGGTTGGTCCAGGGATTTCTAGGAACACCTGTGATCGGTACTTGGTGAAGATCCCCTCTTTCTGATCGACAAGGAGCCCCCCAGATACCTGCATGTGACCCGACAGGCAGACACTATGAACAGCCCGTATACAGCAGTATGGAGGGACGAGCACAAACCTTTCTTCAACGTGGTGGGCAGGCCCAGCTGTCGTAACTGTGGCTCCATCGAATGGGTGAACTGTTCCAGGGGCCCCTCATCCAGGACCACTCCGTATGTGGCCTTGTTCCCGGCCCGAGCAAAATCCGTTTCTTTAAACTGATTAAACCATCTGTAAAAATACATCCGTAGGTTAATAAACGCCTGCAAAGCAATACCGCCATCAATGTAGATAACCCGCACATGTTCTGTATTACACCGATTAGAGCTGCAGTTTGTGCTCCAGAGCTGCGCTCCGCACTGTACTCACTGCGCTATTCTCATCTCTCACACAGTTGTGACCTCGGAGCCTCCTAATAAACATCCACTTAACAGCCCACATATATCCAGGAACTAGTAACTACGCTGCATCCCTCAGGCACCTATGGGGGACATAATCATCCCTCCGACCCCAAAAGAAAAGAATACAAACTGAGCTTTATCTTTGCTCAATAACCTTCTATTTTTCTCCCCTTATGGCGCTTTCCAAAAAAGTGATCAACGCTTAGCACTAGATGGCACCATACACCGTGCAAAATGGTGTACAGAGGAAAAAAGACAGTGACTGACAAGTCTGAAGAAATAACAGCGACAGACAAGACACCAAATGCCGGCTTACTCTCTGACTTCTTTCTCCGTACGATTGGTGAACAGGATCCCGACTTCTCCTTTAAGAGATTTTCCCAACTGCAGGTTAAGAGAACAATACAAGTATTGTATTCCAGGTATCGAGCGGTAGACGGAGCAGATCTGTGCCTAAGCCTCCTACCTTGTGCAGATTGTCCTTGTACTCGTCACACGGATCCTTCCCCAGAGCCACAGTCATCACCTTGTTCTTACCAAAGAATAACCTGGAAGGTAGAAGAGGAGGAGAGGCATCACTACTGTGCAGAGAGGAGGAGGAGGAGAAGAGGAAGGACTACTGTGCAGAGAGGAGGAGAAGTGGAAAGACTACTGTGCAGAGGATGAGAGGCATCACTACTGTGCATAGAAGAGGAAGGACTACTGTGAAGAGAGGAGGAGAGGAAGGACTAATGTGCAGAGAGGAGGAGAGGCATCACTATTGTGCAGAGAAGAGGAGGAGGGGGAAGGACTACTGTGAAGAGAGGAGGAGGAAGGATTACTGTAAAGAGGAGGAGGAGAGGAAGGATTACTGTAAAGAGGAGGAGGAGAGGAAGGATTACTGTGAAGAGAGGAGGAGAGGAAGGAATACTGTGAAGAGAGGAGGAGGAGGCATCACTATTTTGCAGAGAGGAGGAGAGGAAGGACTACTGTGCAGAGGAGGGAAGGATGAGAAGAGGCATTATATGGAGAAAATGTGTGTCCTCTCCAATTCCGGGACTTCTCTGTCCTCCGTACACATTAATATGGGGTCCTTCCCTGGCAGATATGACGGTTCTGCTCTTCTGGGAAGGATTTCTACAAGATTTCGGAGACGTCTGTGGGGATTTTCGCCCCATCCTCCAGAATATTTGTGAGGTCAGACCCTGGTGTTGGGGGTGGCTGGGGTCACTATCTCCATTCTTGGATGGTGCAGAGGTCCGGGTGCTCATGTTCTTCCCCCCATGTCTGTATAGTGTCTTATGATAAATCATAGGGTGAGGACTGTGGTTTGGGTCCCTTTAAGGGCTTATTCCCATCTTCAGATACGGATTTTTAGATGGTAAAAAAAGCAATTTGTTGTTTGTTAAACTTTGCAGCTGCTCTCGTGATCGACACTTGTTTACAGCTCGTTGCCTAGGAGACCGACCACCGCTGCTGTCCTGCTTGTAAGCGTGCGCTGAATGTGGTTGGGATAAGGAGGTAACAATGTGGTCCAGCGATCCTGGCAGCTTCAGAGCAGAGCTTGAAAGCCCTACACAAAACCCATCTACAGGCACTGCACACAGGCTGGGCATCAGCGGTGGTTGGTCTCCAAGGCGACGATCTATAAACATAAGTGATAATATCTCCGAAGAACGGCTGAACGTTTTAATAGGAAATTGAGAAATCACTTCCATTTACAGCAGTCTATGAAGATGGGAATCGGCCTTTATAAGGATTAACCCATTGTGCTCAGGACAGTGTGAGAGCGGGGTACCGGCTGTGCTTCCAGGCGCTTCGCACGTCCTTCAGCTTGTTGTTCCTCATGTTCTCCACGGAGAGAACAAACAGATACTTGTAGGTGTCCACACATTTCCGGAGCTGGGGAAAAAAAATCCAAAAAATAAACATAAAGTGACCACGGCAGGAGCAGACTTATAACGCTCCAATCCTCATGTGATGAAGTAACAACATATCGTTGGAAGAAAATCAGACCTAAGGGTATGTGCACACGTCAGGATTTCTTGCAGAAATTTTCCTCACAAAATCCGGACATTTCTGCCAGAAATCCGCATGCGTTTTTTTTTTTTTGCGTTTTTTACGCGTTTTTTTTTTGCGGATTTTTTGTGTTTTTATTCCTGACACTCCAATTTAATGGGAAATCTGCAAAAAATCCACAAAAATAATGAACATGTTGCTTCTTTTTCCGGAATGCGTTTTTTTTGCGGAAAAAAACGCAACATGTGCACAAAAAATGCAGAATGCATTCTAAATGATAGGATGCATAATGTATGCGTTTTTTATGTGGTATTATAGCTTTTTTTATATGGGGAAATCCGCAAAAACAAACGCAAAAATTCCTGAAGAAATCCTGACGTGTGCACATACCCTAACACTTCTCACAGCTGAGGGTTTGTTACAACTGTATCCAGTCTGGAAGGTTCACAGATACATTGTGACAAGTGGGGAGATTGGAGCAGCCGCTGCTGTGTTTGGCTTAGGCTGGATACAACTGTAACAAACCCTCAGCTCACCTATGGGTGGGCGATCAGTTGGGGGAGGGAACACCACCTACAACCTGCAGTGTGTCTATACACATGTCCGCCCCGCTCACCTCCTGGATCAGGCTCTGCTTCACCTCCAGCCCTTTCTTGCTGGTCTTGGTCAGGGACACTGGGAATAAACAGCAGAGATCAATCAGGTGACAGCTCGGGCCCCAGAGTCAGACACCTGTGGCCCCCGGGGCCCCTCACCTTTCTTATCACGCTTGGACTTGGGCATCTTGCTGCTCTCAGTCACGTGGAGCTCAGTAGTGTGAGTGTGGCTGTGTGAGGCCCCCGGCGGCGCGCTGCATTCTGGGATACAGGGCTGTCCCTCACACTGCCTGCTGACACTACTGCCGCGCTTTGTGCGGTCCCGGTCTCGTACACACAACAGTCACACACGGTTTCCAGGGAGAGTCGTTCTGTAACGGAGCAGAGAGTTGTAGGCAGACAGGCGGCGGCCGGGAGACTCTATCCGGGCGGTGAGTGGAGCTTCCGGTCAGTCTCTATGGTGCTGCGCGGGCGCTCTGCTCACTGCCGACCGGGCTCTGTGGTAAATTGGAGGACTGGCCGGCTCTGCGCTGTCATGGCGGCCGTGGTGCGGCTCGGGCTGCTGCTGCTCTGCGCCACCGTCAGCGCCGCCGTGTACGAGGATCAAGTGGGCAAGTTTGACTGGTGAGAGCGAGAAGAGCCCCCCAGAGGTGACAGGAGGAGAGAGCGCCCCCCAGAGGTGACAGGAGGAGAGAGCGGCCCCCAGAGGTGACAGGAGGAGGAGAGCGGCCCCCAGAGGTGACAGGAGGAGAGAGCGGCCCCCAGAGGTGACAGGAGGAGGAGAGCGGCCCCCAGAGGTGACAGGAGGAGAGAGCGTCCCCAGAGGAGCAGGGCGACAGGAGGAGAGAGCGGCCCCCAGAGGTGACAGGAGGAGAGAGCAGCCCCCAGAGGTGACAGGAGGAGGAGAGCGGCCCCCAGAGGTGACAGGAGGAGGAGAGCGGCCCCCAGAGGTGACAGGAGGAGGAGAGCGGCCCCCAGAGGTGACAGGAGGAGGAGGAGAGCGGCCCCCAGAGGTGACAGGAGGAGGAGGAGAGCGGCCCCCAGAGGTGACAGGAGGAGGAGAGCGGCCCCCAGAGGTGACAGGAGGAGGAGAGCGGCCCCCAGAGGTGACAGGAGGAGAGAGCGCCCCCCAGAGGTGACAGGAGGAGGAGAGAGTTCCCCCCCAGAGGTGACAGGAGGAGGAGAGAGCGGCCCCCAGAGGTGACAGGAGGAGGAGAGAGCGGCCCCCAGAGGTGACAGGAGGAGGAGAGAGCGGCCCCCAGAGGTGACAGGAGAAGGAGAGAGCGGCCCCCAGAGGTGACAGGAGGAGGAGAGAGCGCCCCCCAGAGGTGACAGGAGGAGAGAGCCTCCCCAGAGGAGAGCAGGGCTACAGGAGGAGTGCCCCCCCAGAGGTGCGGGGTGACAGGAGAGAGCGCCCCCCAGAGGTGACAGGAGGAGAGAGTGCCCCCCCAGAGGTGTGGGGTGACAGGAGGAGAGAGCGCCCCCTAGAGGTGACAGGAGGAGAGAGCGACCCCTAGAGGTGACAGGAGGAGAGAGTGCCCCTAGAGGTGACAGGAGGAGAGAGCGCCCCCCAGAGGTGACAGGAGGAGAGAGCGCCCCTAGAGGTGACAGGAGGAGAGAAAGCCCCCAGAGGTGCGGGGCGACAGGTGTAATGTTCCCCTGAGTGCAGCAGGTGCACGATTCCTCCTTCGGTGCTATGCGACAGGGAAAGAGTTCCCCGCAGAGGTGCTGCGTGACAGGTGTACGGTTCCCTCATAGGTCCATTGTGGTAGGTGTATGGTTTCCTCCTTGGTCCATTGTGGCAAATGTACGGTTCCCTCACAGGTCCATTGTGGCAGGTGTACGGTTCCCTCACAGGTCCATTGTGGCAGGGGTACGGTTCCCTCACAGGTCCATTGTGGCAGGTGTACGGTTCCCTCACAGGTCCATTGTGGCAGGTGTACGGTTTCCTCCTTGGTCCATTGTGGCAGGAGTACGGTGTCCTCACAGGTCCATTGTGGCAGGAGTACGGTGTCCTCACAGGTCCATTGTGGTAGGAGTACGGTGTCCTCCTTGGTCCATTGTGGCAGGGGTATGGTGTTCTCACAGGTTCATTGTGGCAGGTGTACGGTTTCCTCCTTAGTCTGTGGTAGGTGTATGGATTTCTCCTTGGTCCATTGTGGCAGGTGTACGGTTTCCTCCTTAGTCTGTGGTAGGTGTATGGATTCCTCCTTGGTTCATTGTGGCAGGTGTACGGTTTCCTCCTTAGTCTGTGGTAGGTGTATGGATTCCTCCTTGGTTCATTGTGGCAGGTGTACGGTTTCCTCCTTAGTCTGTGGTAGGTGTATGGATTCCTCCTTGGTTCATTGTGGCAGGTGTACGGTTTCCTCCTTAGTCTGTGGTAGGTGTATGGATTTCTCCTTGGTCCATTGTGGCAGGTGTACGGTTTCCTCCTTAGTCTGTGGTAGGTGTATGGATTCCTCCTTGGTACATTGTGGCAGGTGTACGGTTTCCTCCTTGGTCCATTGTGGCAGGTGTACGGTGCCCCCTGTGTGTAGGTATCTCCCTGTGATGGGGCGGTGTGTGCGGCTGATGATGGGATCCTTCCCTCCGTGTTGCAGGCGGCAGCAGTATGTCGGGCGGATGAAGTTTGCTGCAGTTGAGTCCGGACAAGGAGCCAAGAAACTGATCGCTGCCACCGAGAAGAACGTGATCGTGGCCTTGAACTCTCGCACGGGCGACATCTGTGAGTGTCTCTTCATTGTCTCGCTCTTCTGATCTCGCTGATCGGTCGCTGTCTCGGGTCACTGATTGCCGCTCTGTCTTGCAGTGTGGCGTCACATAGACAAGGACACCGCGGAGGGCACCGTGGATGCGCTGCTGATGTACGGGCAGGGTAAGTCTGTCTGAGCAAGTCAGGAATTCTCCTGTTGTATCAGAGGTCCGGATTAGTACTCTTAGTTTTCCCTGCTTTACACTGCAGCTCTTCTTTGGAATTGCTGTTCTGCAGAGTGATGAATTTATTACGTTCACAGCTGCAATAACTTCATGTTCCTTTATTATCTTAGTTGACCCTGGTTAGAACGGCTCCTATGCTGTTGACTGGTTCCCCTGATAATGACGCTTCCTTTGCTGCAGTACTGCTTCTCACCACCTCAATCATGAAATTTTTCCCATAAACAACAATGCAACAGCGCCCCCATTGGTGATATATCTGACACTATCAAATGCTTTTTTTTTTCTTCAGATGCCATCACTATTTCGGGTGGTCGTGTTTTGCGCTCTTGGGAGGTTAACATTGGGGGTCTCAATTGGGAAGCTCTTCTAGAGCCCGGCAGGTAAGAAATTATGACACAAACAGAAGGTTTTACTACACTATTAAGCAGGACTGACCCTGTATAAATTGTGATGACCGACCTAACATGATCCGGTCACCTCCCAGCTCCCCTGCTGTGCGCTGGCCACGCTGCCCCCTGCTGGCTTTCTGCACGTGGTGATATTTTGTATTTCCTCAGTTTTCAGGCGGCCGGTTTTGCTGGAACTCAGGATTTGGCACGATACGTTGCAGTGCTGAAGAACTCTGCTTTATCGCTTCACTATCTGTCCAATGGGCACATGAAGTGGTCCGAACCTCTGCCGGACAGGTACAGCCATAGGTGTTTGCTGGGCAGTCGTCTGCACTGTCTTCATTGTGATCTGTAGGTTTCATCGCTCTGAACCCAGTTTGGTTTATGAACAAAGTTGTTTCTGGAAAAAAAACATTTTTTTTTCTTCTATCCCCAGTGGCGCCGTCCAATACCAACTGCTGCATTCATCCTACAAGGGGGTCGTTCATGTGGTGGGAATCGTCCCCGACGATCACATCCGGATCCTGACATTTAGTGTGGATGATGGATCGATCAGTCAGCAGGTTGGTGACCGTCTGCAGCCGCCAGTCATACTGGTGGTCGCATTGTGTCCTGACCACTGATCATTGGGTCTTTACAGGTTCAGGTGCCCACTCACTGGCTCCATACACTACAAGGGACGTGTGGGATCGTCACGGAGGGCGTCCTGGTCTGTGCTGACACTGTCACTGCCTCCCTCCATACCTTGTCCTTGGTGACCGGGGAGAAGACTACCCAGCATCACCTGCAGGTCAGTTATGTCCCCATCACACCCCCCCCCCCCCCCCACACACACATCATCACACAGCAGGACCCTCATTGAAGAACTCTACAGTAATATTTTTCTGAGACTGAAGTGGCTGACAACAGAGAACAACAGATAACTGTGCACAATGCAGAGTATGATGGGTGATTGCTTACCCAGGATCATATGTATGATGTGTGGTGACTGCCGTGTTCTTATTTTAGGCCCTTGGTGTGGAAGCGATTGATGACATCACTGATCTCGGTGTTGTGACCGCACCACGTACAACCATGGGACCGGCACTGGCGCAGTTCTTCCTCCAGACATCTCCACATCGCTTCTTGCTGATTCAGTATCGAGATGGGATCCTCACCCCTCTGCGAGACTTCTCTCACGTGAGTGTTTTCCTTTTCTCCAGATTACGACTAATAATTGGATTCCATTAAAGGGGTATTGATAAGTTTGGGAGTCATCCCTTATCCATGTAAGGGGGAATGACTTCCCGATTGATCTCCAAGAAAGTTAGCAATGGTCGATCATGTGCACTGCTGCGCCATTCATTCTTATTCCAGTGCTGAACCTATCCCATTAAGAATAAATGAAACTATTCACACAGGGCTTTTCAGAGTCCCGGTTCTCGCAACTGGTGGTGTTGGACCCACAGCGATCAGAATGTTATCCCCTATTCCATTCATAACTTCCAAACTTGAGAATACCCCTGTAATCTGACATTTTGTAATTGGTGCTTTATTCCTGTCATCTGCAGTACCGCTTTTTACCAGCAGTACTGCATAGGCACCAATGCAACAGCGCCCCCACTTGCAAAGTTGGAACTATCCCCAGTTTATTTCATTAGCAGATTCCTGTGTGATATTTGCATTCCAGGACTTCAGGCATAGTTTCCATTTCCAGACATGTTTTGTAACTTTTAGTTTTATTTTAGACGTATTCGGTCACTTTTGCTTCCACGGGTGACAAGACGGTGGCTGCAGTTCTGCAGTGCAAGACTGACGTGGTGAGTGCCCCATCTCTTATTAGCATTATTAAAGTGGCTATATACCTCTCAGACCAGCAACTTGTTACAGACCGATTACTTCTTGAACTAGCAGCGCTTTGGATACAGTGTATGTTCGCTGCTTCTATTGAACGCAGGTAAATCCGCATGTGTTCTCTGAACGGTGCAGATTTACCGCATCCAATACATTAAGTTGCTGAAATGTCAGTCTCCGCGTGTGATCCGCAGGCGACTATGCTGGCGTTCTGTACATGGGATTTCTAGCAATCCCATCCACTATGCTGCCATAGCTGGCCGGTGCGGACTTGACACAGCAGTTCCTGATCATGGGCGCATTGCCTTACAGCTGAAGGTTTGCTACAGTTGTAGAATCTGATGCTTCTTATGAATAATTTCCATGTGGATCCGGTGTTTTTTATATATTTTTCTTTTTATAAAGCAGAAAATCCCAGAGGTGGAGATCCCGACCGGACTAAGCTGCTCGCAGGTAACGCTGTCGTTGTAACTCTCGGAGGATTGAGCCTCCATGTTTGATCCCATCCTGTAACATCTCGTCTGTTCTGTGCAGGAGGCTTGGTCGTGTCCCGGACAGACCTATACCATCAGCCTGTACATGGCGGACAGCGGCCGGAGGCTCCTGGACACCACCATGACCTTCACGCTAGAGCAGAGCTGCGTGAAGCCTGACGATGTGAGTGTCCCCATTACTCCTCCGACTCTTTATCATTGTCGCACTTACATCTTTCCTGACTTTCTTGGTGTTTTCTCAGTTGTACCTTCAGCTTTTCCTGAAGAAGGACGACTCTGTGGGTTATCGAGCATTGGTGCAGACCGAGGACAGCCAGCTCTTGTTCCTGCACCAGCCAGGTGACCCCTGCTCCCCTTATGTCCTGTGAATCGCACGCTTGTGTAGGATTATGGCTGAAGATTGCAGATTATTGGCGCTCGGTTTTCCATTAGTAACTTTTCTTGTGTATTATCGACAGGGAAGACTTTGTGGCTGCGAGAGGAGTCGCTGGCCGATGTCATCACTATGGAAATGGTCGATCTGCCGCTTACCGGGGCCCAGGCTGAGCTGGAAGGAGAATTTGGCAAGAAAGCAGGTACAGGGGTTGTCGGACACAAAGATAGAGTTATGGGGTTGTCGGAAGCCTCTCTGGGAGTATTTTGTTTTCTGACCTTTCTTACTGTTTCTATTATAAGACATTTTCTTATTCTTTTATGCTGCCCTGGAACCAGCTCTTCAAGGTAACGCTGACCTGTATAAGCCCTTTATTTATGTCATTGGTTGCTGTAAGCGGCGTCAGTGTTTGTCTGTGCAATGGCGTCCAGATTAGTATTACTATCCTGGAAAATCCAGTTGTGCAAAAATCTAAGAGTAAGAAAAAAAAATATTAAAAATCCTTTACTCTTGACTCTTCCGCACCTTTTGATCTTACAGTAATATCAGGTGCATTATTCACTGCATTTGCCTGTCTGAATGATGCACGAGACGCCATCAATGCAGGACGGGCACAGACAACTGAAGCTGAGGTGCTGGAGCGCATAGTATTTAATCTGCTGTTCTTCTCGCCCCTTGCAGACGGTCTCCTGGGGATGGTATTCAAGCGTCTCTCCTCCCAGTTGATTTTGCTGCAGTCGTGGAGCGCTCACTTATGGAAGATGTTTTGCGACGCACGGAAACCGCGCAGCCAGATCCGCAACGAGATCAACGTGGACACGCTGGCCAGAGATGACTTCAACCTGCAGAAGATGATGGTGATGATGACGTCCTCCGGGAAGGTGAGCCATCCTGCTCCGCGCCATACATTACACCTTGCCACTGGTGTATAAGTGGCAATGTTATTTATCTGCCACCGATCGGTTTATTTCTGGGTGTCTGAGGTTGTTTGTTTTGGGTGTTTTATTTCTGTATATGCAGCTTTTTGGGATAGAGAGCAGCTCCGGCAGCATCCTGTGGAAGTTTTACCTGCCGGGAGTTAAGCCCGCCGCCTCCTTCAAGCTCATGGTGCAGAGGACGACGGCTCACTTCCCTCACCCTCCGCAGTGTACCCTGCTGGTGAAGGACAAGGTGAGAACATCTGTCTTTCATGGTCCATAACATCATATGTAGCAGAGCTGAGACGATTCACGATCTGGATTATCAGTAAACCTGCTGCAGTGAAGGGGTGTTTCAGCAATTTCTGGAGCTTGTGTACACAACCACCTCTCCATTGCTGAGTCCGTGCTAGGACCCCTGAGCTTGAGATAGTGGAGACCCACATCAATCAGATATCTATGGTGTATCCTGAGTGGGGCATTACTTTTAATTTCTCAGAATTGAAGGGTTAATGTCGATCTCGGCTCTGCTACATCTGTGCATTCTCTCAGTGAGGATCGCATTTCTCTTCTCTTACCACATTTACAATATCCGGGTTTCTTTTTTCCAGGAGACGGCCATCACTTCTATCTTCGTCTTTAACCCCATCTTTGGAAAGCTGAATCAGATGAGCCCTCCTCTCCTGCAGCGACCCATCCTCCAGTCCCTGCTGCTCCCTATAATGGACCACGACTATGCCAAAGTGCTGCTCCTGCTGGACGATCAGCACAAGGTGAGGGCAGAACCATGTCGCCCCCCCCTCCGTCGAGCCGCAAAAATGTCAATATTGGTTTGGGAAGTTGAGTGACAACCAATAGCCGCAGCTAACGTGGGAGTCAGCAGGTCTGTAGCTTTATGAGACACTTTTATCAGAACCTGAAGTAAAATGACAACCATAATGGCCGCTGGTGAAGCTCGGAGTGCCGGACTGTGAGAATAACCATGTGATACATTCCCCGATCCTTCCAGGTCATCCCCTTCCCATCCACAAAGTACGTTCTGCAGCAGTTGCAGGAATTGTCGTCGGCCGTCTTCTTCTACCTGGTGGACGCTGAGCGGGGAATACTCACCGGACTTCGTCTACACAAGGTATCCTGCTCTGTGGAGACACATTTTGAGGGTTCGTCTCTGTCCTCCTAATTCTTCTAATTTTTTTCACTGTCTTCTTCTACCAGGATCTTTCCACAGAGGAGATTTGGGAAATCCTGCTCCCACCAGAGCTGCAGAGGATTACAGTGGTGAAGGGGAAGCGTTCCAACGAGCATGTTCACTCCCAGGGGCGCGTTATGGGCGACCGCAGTGTCCTCTACAAGGTAAGAAGAGCGGCTGTTATTTCAGCTGAGCGTGCATCCCCATCAAACCATGAGAGCGCCCCCTATAGGACTTAATGCCCATCTGTGTGTTCCTATTTTGTAGTACTTGAACCCCAACTTGTTGTCGTTGATTACTGAGAGCACAGACACGCACCCCGACCGCTGCTTCATAGGAATCTACCTGATTGATGGTGTGACAGGACGTATTATCCACTCATCTGTGCAGAGGAAAGCCAAAGGTCCCGTCCACCTGGTGCACTCTGAGAACTGGATGGTGGTAAGATCCAGCTTCCGATGACTGTAAATCCCCTCTGTCTGCCCGGTCCAGTGCACATCTTCATTTCTCCCCATTTAGTACCAGTATTGGAACAGCAAAGCTCGCCGCAATGAGCTGAGCGTCCTGGAGCTGTACGAGGGGACCGAGCAGTATAACAGCACCAGCTTCAGCTCTCTGGACCGACCTCACCTCCCACATGTACTGCAGCAATCCTACATCTTCCCCTCATCCATCCGTGCCATGCAAGCCACCATCACCGAACGTGGCATCACCAGCCGACACGTCCTCAGTAAGTACGGACAACCCCCCCACCCTACCAGCCGACACGTCCTCAGTAAGTACGGACAACCTCTCAACATCCCAGCTGATATGTCCTCAGTAAGTGCGGACAACCCCCCACCCTCCCAGCCGACAACGTCCTCAGTAAGTACGGACAAACACCCCCCCCCCCCCACCCCCCCAGCAGACACGTCCTCAGTAAGTACGGACAACCCCCCACCCTCTCAACCGACACGTCCTCAGTAAGTACGGACAAATCCCCCAACCTTCCAGCCGTCTCGTCCTCAGTAAGTACGGACAACCCCCCAGCCGTCACGTCCTCAGTAAGTACGGACAACCCCCCAGCCGACACGTCCTCAGTAAGTACGGACAACCCCCCCACCCTCCCAGCCGTCACGTCCTCAGTAAGTACGGACAACCCCCCACCCTCCCAGCAGACACGTCCTCAGTAAGTACAGACAACCCCCCACCCTCCCAGCCGTCACGTCCTCAGTAAGTACGGACAACCCCCCACCCTCCCAGCAGACACGTCCTCAGTAAGTACAGACAACCTCCCAGCCGACACGTCCTCAGTAAGTACGGACAACCCCCCCCCTCCCCCACCCTCCCAGCCGACACATCCTCAGTAAGTTGTTTCCTCTCCACATCCTCCCTTTGACCCAGAACGCACTTGTATAGCCCGCCACAGCAGGAGCTGATGACAGCCGATCATGGGGGTGCCGGGAGCTGGACGACCACATAGGTCATCGATACATAAGCCCTGGACATCCCTCTTAAAGCTGCGATCCCCCATAATGTCACCATGTGTCCTTCATAAAGTCGTCCCCAAGTTCTTCCAAAAGTATTAATTCCCCTAGTAGAGCGCCCAAATCGTGTGCACATAATAAACCCTGTATTCACGGGCAGCAAGCAAAGATCTTGAAAGGAAGGATTTGTATATTCCACTTTACGAGTGGACTGTCATCTGGGACAGGATCGTGATCAGTCTGGAGAAACTGAGGCAATTTTTGAGTCTGCACCTCTAAGTTTTGATGTTTTGATGATGGGTGACACTTATCGCTCATCTCTTTGATTTCTGCAGTCGGACTCCCATCGGGGGCGATTCTCTCCCTCCCTAAGGCTTTACTGGACCCTCGACGACCAGAAATTCCCACAGAGTATACGAGGTGAGGCAGAGCCACTCGTCTCTAGTGATGGCCCCCTTATTGTCAGATGGGTGGGGGGTGCACCCCTGTACTCGGGGTCAGTGGGGTCTTGGTTGCCTCTTTCTGGTGGAGGTGTGGACTGTATAGTCTATGGGAGATCTTTAGAAGTGCTCAATGGGGGTTGAATACTTTTCCCTGAAGCCCATGATAACACTTCCTGCCACTGATTAACTTTCTGCTTTCTTTGTAGAGAAGAGAACCTGATTCCCTACACACCGGACATTCAGATCCACGCCGAGCGCTTCATAAACTACAACCAGACCGTGTCCAGAATGAGGGGGATTTACACTGCGCCATCCGGCCTGGAGTCCACCTGTCTTGTAGGTTGGGGGCCGGGGGTGGAGGGGTCTTTGTTTTTTTCCTGTGCAAAATCTGACGCTGTTTTCTTTCCTCCTGCAGGTTGTGGCTTACGGACTGGACATTTACCAGACCCGCGTCTACCCCTCCAAGCAGTTTGACGTGTTGAAGGACGACTACGACTACATCCTGATCAGCAGCGTGCTCATCGGCCTGGTGTTCGCCACTATGATCACCAAGAGACTGGCGCAAGTAAAACTCCTGAACCGCGCCTGGCGCTAAGCTGGGAGGATGGAGCGACCATCAGAAGACCACCGGAGCCAGAGACTTACCTCCCCCTATCTCTGATGACTGAGGAAAGGAGATTGGGAAATAACTTGAATCTGTGACACCCCGGCCCGCCATCACGTCACTGCCGCCCGGTGGCCGGGCCTGCACTGGAGCGAATGTCTGAATGAATGAATGAGCGACATGAATGTTACCCAGGCGAATTCTGGGCTGGTGTTTAATCATAGTTCTGCCACACAAACCATTTTCAGGATCTCTGCTTGCTGATAACACTTATTAACAGTGACCGATCACCGTTGCAGTCTATCAGACATAGCCAGTCTCCTAGAGATCGGAGCGCAGCACTTACAAGCTCTTTGCTCTACAGCCAGATCTCAACTTTGGAAAGCGCACAGTTCGGACCAACGGCGCAAACTGCCCATCATTATTGTGTGTTTTCAGGAGCATTTTCCCAATGAAAAATTTCCCTTAAAGGGATTGTCCTGGATCAGAGAAACATGGCTGCTTACCTGCAAAAAAAAGTGTGCATGCATATGCGATAGTGCAGCTCAGCTCTATAGACGTCAACGAGTCACCATTTGCACTGATACATTGTAGCAGTGAATGGTAAATAGTTTTTTGTTTGTTTTTACAGAAAGCAGAGATTTTGAAAATGATCAAAAAAAAAAATCCAGAAACTTTTTGTAATACAGAAATGAAAGTTTGGTTTCATCAAAGTGAAAAGCCCCTCTAATAGTCAGATAGCCTTGCTGCTGCACTGCTAAGAGACCCTCCATGGGCGTTCTGGGAATAGCTGACCTGAGTGTGCAGCCGCCTCTCCATTCTCAGGGTCATAAGACGAGATCTGGTTCTCACAATGGGTTTGCACCCTGTGCAGAATCTTAGTATACAGCATTTATAAAGGGACGGTCTTGACCAGGCCGTCACTTTAATTACCACTATTAAAGGGGCACGACTCTCTTCTGCATTGCCAGTGGTATCAGGTCATCGGCTATTTGCCACCTTGTGTTTGTAAATGACCGGTATCGTGCTCATGTACATTGCCTGCTGCTCGCCCACCTGAGCCGGAAGCCCCTTTATTGTGTTGTATAATACATCTATACTTCAGGCGGTGCCAGATTGTCAGACGTTCTGAACCACTGGATGTTACCCCCAGAAGCACAGGGTGAGGCTGAGTTTAGGGTTCCCGCCTGTACTCGTCAGCTCGCCCCCGGCGCTGTGTGCACGTGAAGTGTCAGGAGTTAGGTTATCCGTGTCCTTAATTTATATCATTCTTGTTTCACCCCCGAATCTGATCTTAAAAAGTTTTATGCAAAATTTCCAATTTTTTTTTATGTTGGGGAAAAGAATAAAATCTGATAACTCTGGAGCCGCTTCTGTCTGTGAAGTGGTCACTTTTGCACTGTGTCATTGCTCTCACCCCTAGAGGTACTGTACAGTAGCATGAGGCGGTGTCTACAACCCACAGACGTTGCTCAGGTAGTGCAGCTCATCCAGGATGGCACATCAATGCGAGCTGTGGCAAGGTTTGCTGTGCCTGTCAGCGTAGTGTCCAGAGGCTGGAGGCGCTACCAGGAGACAGGCCAGTACACCAGGAGATGTGGAGGGGCCGTAGGAGGGCAACAACCCAGCAGCAGGACCGCTACCTCCACCTTTGTGCAAGGAGGAATAGGAGTAGCACAGCCAGAGCCCTGCAAAATGACCTCCAGCAGGCCACAAATGTCCATGTGTCTGCTCAAACTGTCAGAAACCGACTCCATGAGGATGGTCTGAGGGCCCGACGTCCTCAGATGGGGGTTGTGCTCACAGCCCAACACTGCAGGATGCTTGGCATTTGACATGGAACTCCAAGCTTGCCACAATCAACATTGGCGCCCTGTGCTCTTCACAGATGAAAGGAGGTTCACACTGAGCACATGTGACAGTCTGGAGACACCGTGGAGAGCGATCTGCTGCCTGCAGCATCCTTCAGCATGACCGGTTTGGCAGTGGGTCAGTAATGGTGTGGGGTGGCATTTCTTTGGAGGGCCGCACAGCCCTCCATGTGCTCGCCAGAGGTAGCCTGACTGCCATTAGGTACCGAGATGAGATCCTCAGACCCCTTGTGAGACCATATCCTGGTGCGGTTGGCCCTGGGTTCCTCCTAATGCAGGACAATGCCAGACCTCATGTGGCTGGAGTGTGTCAGCAGTTCCTGCAAGATGAAGGCATTGAAGCTATGGACTGGCCCACCCGTTCTCCAGACCTGAATCCGATTGAACACATCTGGGATTTGGCGGGATCGGGGAGGAGATCCCTCGGGAGACCATCCGCCGCCTCATCAGGAGCATGCCCAGGCGTTGTAGGGAGGTCATACAGGCACGTGGAGGCCACACATTACTGAGCATCATTTTCTTGTCTTGAGGCATTTCCACTGAAGTTGGATCAGCCTGTAATTTGATTTTCCACTATGTAGTGAATAAAGATTTGCAACTGGAATATTTCATTCACTGATATCTAGGATGTGGGATTTTAGTGTTCCCTTTATTTTTTGGGCACTGCAGTATTGTCATCATTATGCATTGGCACCTTCTGCAGTCTGTGTGTGGTGACCTTCTGCAGTGGTCTGGATGTGCAATGATGGTCTGCAGTGGTCTGGGTATGCAATGAGGGTCTGCAGTGGTCTGGGTGTACAGTGATGGTCTGCAGTGGTCTGGATGTGCAGTGATGGTCTGCAGTGGTCTGGGTATGCAATGATGGTCTGCAGTGGTCTGGGTATGTAGTGGTGGTCTGTGTGCAGTGATCTGGGTGTGCAGTGATGGTCCACAGCGGTCTGGGTAGGATGTTGGTCTGCAGCGGTCTGGGTATACAGTGATGGTCCACAGCGGTCTGGGTGTACAGTGATGATCTGCAAGGTCTGGGTGTGCAGTGATGGTCTGCGGTGGTCTGGGTGTGCTGTGATGGCCTGCAGCAGTCTGGGTGTGCATTGATGGTCAGCAGCGGTCTGTGCTGTGATGGTCCGCAGCGGTCTGTGCTGTGATGGTCCGCAGCGGTCTGTGCTGTGATGGTCCGCAGCAATCTGGGTGTGCAGTAATGGGCTGCAGCGGTCTGGGTGTGCAGTGATGGTCGGTGTGCAGTGATGATCTGCAGTGGTCTGGGTGTGCAGCGATTGGCTGCAGTGGTCTGGGTGTGCAGCGATTGGCTGCAGCGGTCTGGGTGTGCAGTGATGGTCCGCAGCAAACTGGGTGTGCTGTGTTCGTCCGCAGCGGTCTGGGTGTGCAGTGATGGTCCGGTGTGGTCTGGGTGTGCAGTGATGGTCTGCAGCGGTCTGGGTGTGCAGTGATGGTCCGCTGCGATCTGGGTGTACAGTGATGGTCTGCAGCGGTCTGGGTGTGCTGTGATGTTCCACATCGATCTGGGTGTATAGTGATGGTCTGCAGCGATCTGGGTGTATAGTGATGGTGTGCAGCGATCTGGGTGTACAGTGATGGTCCGCAGCGGTCTGGGTGTGTTGTGATGGTCTGCAGCGGTCTGGGTGTGCTGTGATGTTCCGCAGCGGTCTGTGCTGTGATGGTTCGCAGCAATCTGGGTGTGCAGTAATGGGCTGCAGCGGTCTGGGTGTGCAGTGATGGTCTGCGGTGGTCTGGGTGTGCAGTGATGGTCTGCGGTGTGCTGTGATGGCCTGCAGCAGTCTGGGTGTGCATTGATGGTCAGCAGCGGTCTGTGCTGTGATGGTCCGCAGCGGTCTGTGCTGTGATGGTCCGCAGCAATCTGGGTGTGCAGTAATGGGCTGCAGCGGTCTGGGTGTGCAGTGATGGTCTGGGTGCGCAGTGATGATCTGCAGTGGTCTGGGTGTGCAGCGATTGGCTGCAGCGGTCTGGGTGTGCAGTGATGGTCCGCAGCAAACTGGGTGTGCTGTGTTCGTCCGCAGCGGTCTGGGTGTGCAGTGATGGTCCGGTGTGGTCTGGGTGTGCAGTGATGCTCTGCAGCGGTCTGGGTGTGCAGTGATGGTCCGCTGCGATCTGGGTGTACAGTGATGGTCTGCAGCGGTCTGGGTGTGCTGTGATGTTCCACATCGATCTGGGTGTATAGTGATGGTCTGCAGCGATCTGGGTGTATAGTGATGGTGTGCAGCGATCTGGGTGTAGTGATGGTCCGGAGCGGTCTGGGTGTACAGTGATGGTCTGCAGCGGTCTGGGTGTACAGTGATGATCAGCGGTCTGGGTGTGTTGTGATGGTCTGCAGCAGTCTGGGTGTGCAGTGATGGTCCGCAGCGATCTGGGTTTATAGTGATGGTCTGCAGCGGTCTTGTTGGGTGTGAAATTTCCTAATCCCAGGGTCCCCACCAATGTGTTGCACCAACGTCTGCCCCACACACGCTGGCGGTCGGAGCCGGAAGTCACATGACCTCGCCTTGTGACTGTGAGTAAAATATACGTCACTTCCGGTTGGTGCTCAGGCTCTGTCCGGGGGAAGATGGCGTCTGTCGGCGGCTGCTCGGGCTCCGGCTGGGAGGTGGCGGTGCGGCCGCTGCTCTCCGCTTCTTACTCGGCTTTTGACATGAAGGAGCTGCCGCAGCTGCTGGCCTCCGTGATAGAGAGGTGAGGCGGCCGGGACCGGGGCGGCGGGGCCGGGACTAAGAGAGCTGTGTCACTGCGGCCATGACAGCTGGGGGGAGACGGCCCTGACAACCGCCACTGAGGGACTCCGACAACCACTGATGTCACCCCTGACCCCCTCCTCATAGACAAACCGGGGCTGACAACCCGCTCCTCATAACTGACAGTCTCACCCCAGTGCTGCCCGGAGTACACGGCGCCCCCACCGCATCTATGGCCAAGCCCAGGTATTACTCCCTGACAACAGGTATAGCTGACAACCCGAGTACTGTGTGTCCTGCTCCTAGTGCTGCCTAACACTGCCGTGCCCCCCGATCCATGTGACAGACCACATCCCGCAGGATCCCCGACTACAATCCCTCCCCGGCTGTGGCATCACCTGTCATTAATCCCACACACCAATTTGTCATGAACCGGGGTTGTTTGGTTGCCCCTGGATCTTTCTGAAGGGGATTTATCTATATCCCACTTCCCAGTACCGGTTTGGAACTTGCAGCTCTCTGGCGCCCCCTTACCCTCAGGTCAGACCGAGTACTGCACCTAGGATAATTAGTCGCCAGAAATACTGCCTGCTATGTACTGGCTATTGGGCACGCTGCAGCGAGGGCGATATAACAACTCCCACTCAGGCAGGAACAATAATTATCAATGCCGCCAGTCGCTACAAAGTGTCTCAAACGCACAGGACAAATTCTGCTGCCACCAGCTCCGATTTCTGAATTAACGGGTCCGGAGCCAACCCAGATTAGTAGTGTAATTCACCTGAAAGGACGTGACCGTACGTTATAGAGCAAGGAGAGACCAAGCTAGTAATTTAATATTTTACTCCCCAAAAAATGGTAGGCAGTGTTTACACAGGTATAAAAGATATTATAAAGAAGACAATTATCGTATGTACAATACAATTACACATGAAAGATTAAAGTTGAAAAGAACACTTACATTTCATTGTAATCTTATCTCATGGCTGACCTTGTGCTGTGGGGGATGGTCGAGCATATATCCAGATGCACCACCCCTGTATAGCAGCTAGACCCCAGACAAAGACATGTGAAGACTGCTGCTTCACTCACTTTTTTCCTCGCCTAAACCCAGGCACTCCCCCTGTGGTGACCTCACTTAGAGGCTGAAACCTCCCCTTTTACTTAGTGTTATGACAACCATTTTTCTACCTAGCTCACTGTATGAATCTCGTATATGAAAGACACCAGGATCAAGAGGTGCACCAAGTCGGGGCGATTCTTTTAACCCTCCGTCAGGGGCAATATGTTTCATAACGAGTTTAGGGGCATTGCGCCTGTCCGGCACAGGCTAGAAAATTGGCTATATTTTCCTTTTTTAAAAATTTCAATGCTCTAAAAGTGATCAGTTACCTTAATAGGAATGTAATAAATGAGAATACATATAATCAGGTGTAAAAAAAAAAAAAATGTTTAACCCCTTCACCCCCAAGGGTGGTTTGCACGTTATGGACCGGGCCAATTTTTACAATTCTGACCACTGTCCCTTTATGAGGTTATAACTCTGGAACGCTACAACGGATCCTGGTGATTCTGACATTGTTTTCTCGTGACATATTGTACTTCATGATAGTGGTAAAATTTCTTTGATATTACCTGCGTTTATTTGTGAAAAAAATGGAAATTTGGCGAAAATTTTGAAAATTTCGCAATTTTCCAAATTTGAATATTTATGCAATTAAATCACAGTGATATGTCACACAAAATACTTAATAAGTAACATTTCCCACATGTCTACTTTACATCAGCACCATTTTGGAACCAAAATTTTTTTTTGTTAGGGAGTTATAAGGGTTAAAAGTTGACCAGCAATTTCTCATTTTTACAACACCATTTTTTTTAGGGACCACATCTCATTTGAAGTCATTTTGAGGGGTCTATATGATAGAAAATACCCAAGTGTGACACCATTCTAAAAACTGCAACCCTCAAGGTGCTCAAAACCACATTCAAAAAGTTTATTAACCCTTCAGGTGTTTCACTGGAATTTTTGGAATGTTTAAATAAAAATGAACATTTAACTTTTTTTCACACAAAATTTACTTCAGCTCCAATTTGTTTTATTTTACCAAGGGTAACAGGAGAAAATGGACCCCAAAAGATGTTATACAATTTGTCCTGAGTACGCTGATACCCCATATGTGGGGGTAAACCACTGTTTGGGCGCATGGGAGAGCTCGGAAGGGAAGGAGCGCCGTTTGACTTTTCACTGCAAAATTGACAGGAATTGACATAGGACGCCATGTTGCGTTTGGAGAGCCCCTGATGTGCCTAAACATTGAAACCCCCCACAAGTGACACCATTTTGGAAAGTAGACCCCCTAAGGAACTTATCTAGATGTGTGGTGAGCACTTTGACCCACCAAGTGCTTCACAGAAGTTTATAATGCAGAACCGTAAAAATAAAAAATCATATTTTTTCACAAAAATGATCTTTTTGCCCCCAATTTTTTATTTTCCAAAGGGTAAGAGAAGAAATTGGACCCCAAAAGTTGTTGTACAATTTGTCCTGAGTACGCTGATACCCCATATGTGGGGGTAAACCACTGTTTGGGCGCATGGGAGAGTTCGGAAGGGAAGGAGCGCCGTTTGACTTTTCACTGCAAAATTGACAGGAATTGAGATGGGACGCCATGTTGCGTTTGGAGAGCCACTGATGTGCCTAAACATTGAAACTCCCCACAAATGACAACATTTTGGAAAATAGACCCCCTAAAGAACTTATCTAGAGGTGTGGTGAGCACTTTGACCCACCAAGTGCTTCACAGAAGTTTATAATGCAGAGCCGTAAAAATAAAACAAAAATTTTTTCCCACAAAAATTATTTTTTAGCCCCCAGTTTTGTATTTTCCCAATGGTAACAGGAGAAATTGGACCCCAAAAGTTGTTGTCCAATTTGTCTTGAGTACGCTGATACCCCATATGTTGGGGGGAACCACCGTTTGGGCGCATGGGAGGGCTCGGAAGGGAAGGAGCGCCATTTGGAATGCAGACTTAGATGGAATGGTCTGCAGGCGTCACATTGCGTTTGCAGAGCCCCTAATGTACCTAAACAGTAGAAACCCCCCACAAGTGACACCATTTTGGAAAGTAGACCCCCTAAGGAACTCATCTAGATGTGTTGTGAGAGCTTTGAACCCCCAAGTGTTTCACTACAGTTTATAACGGAGAGCCGTGCAAATAAAAAATATTTTTTTTCCACAAAAATTATTTTTTAGCCCCCAGTTTTGTATTTTCCCAAGGGTAACAGGAGAAATTGGACCCCAAAAGTTGTTCTCCAATGTGTTCCGAGTACGCTGATACCCCATATGTTGGGTAAACCCCTGTTTGGGCGCACGGGAGAGCTTGGAAGGGAAGAAGCACTGTTTTACTTTTTCAACGCAGAATTGGCTGGAATTGAAATCGGACGCCATGTCACCTTTGGAGAGCCCCTGATGTGCCTAAACAGTGGAAACCACCCAATTATAACTGAAACCCTAATCCAAACACACCCCTAACCCTAATCCCAACGGTAACCCTAACCACATCTCTAACTGGACACACACCCAACACTAATCCCAACCCTATTCCCAACCGTAAATGTAATCCAAACCCTAACCCTAACTTTAGCCCCAACCCTAGCCCTAACCCTAATGGGAAAATGGAAATAAATACATTTTTTAAATTTTTTTAATTTTTCCATAACTAAGGGGGTGATGAAGGGGGGTTTGATTTACTTTTACAGCGGGTTATTTAGCGGATTTTTATGATTGGCAGCCGTCACACACTGAAAGACGCTTTTTATTGCAAAAAATATTTTTTGCGTTACCACATTTTGAGAGCTATAATTTTTCCATATTTGAGTCCACAGAGTCATGTGAGGTCTTGTTTTTTGTGGGACGAGTTGACGTTTTTATTGGTAACATGTTCGGGCAAGGGAGATTTTTTTGATCGCTTTTTATTCCGATTTTTGTGAGGCAGAATGACCAAAAACCAGCTATTCATGAATTTCTTTTGGGGGAGGCGTTTATACCGTTCCGCGTTTGGTAAAATTGATAAAGCAGTTTTTTTCTTCGGGTCAGTACGATTACAGCGATATCTCATTTATATCATTTTTTTTATGTTTTGGCGCTTTTATACGATAAAAGCTAATTTATAGAAAAAATGATTATTTTGGCATCGCTTTATTCTGAGGACTATAACTTTTTTATTTTTTCGCTGATGATGGTGTATGGCGGCTCGTTTTTTGCGGGACAAGATGACGTTTTCAGCGGTACCATGGTTATTTATATCCGTCTTTTTGATCGCGTGTTATTCCACTTTTTGTTTGGCGGTATGAGAATAAAGCGTTGTTTTTTGCTTCGGTTTTTTTTTTACGGTGTTCACTGAAGGGGTTAACTAGTGATATAGTTTTATAGGTGGGGTCGTTACGGACGCGGCGATACTAAATGTGTACTTTTATTGTTTGATTTTTTTTTTATTTAGATAAAGAAATGTATTTATGGGAATAATTTTTTTATTTTATTTATTTAGGATTTTTTTTTTTATTTTTTTTTTTACACATGTGGACATTTTTTTTTTTACTTTTTTACTTTGTCCCAGGGGGGGACATTACAGATCGGTGATTTGACTGTGTGCACAGCACTCTGTCAAATCGGCGATCTCACTTAGAGTGCAGCAAGCTTACCTAGCGCTTGCACTGAGCAGGCACTCGGTAAGCCACCTCCCTCCCTGCAGGACCCGGATGCCGCGGCCATCTTGGATCCGGGACCTGCGGCGAGGAGGGAGGTAGGAGACCCTCAGAGCAACGCAATCACATCGCGTTGCTCCGGGGGTCTCAGGGAAGCACGCAGGGAGCCCCCTCCCTGCGCGATGCTTCCCTATACCGCCGGTACACCGCGATCATGTTTGAACGCGGTGTGCCGGGGGCGGTCCGTGACCGCTCCTGGCACATAGTGCCGGATGTCAGCTGCGATAGTCAGCTGACACCCGGCCGCGATCGGCCGCGCTCCCCCCGTGGGCGCGGCCGATCGTGCTGGACGTACTATTCCGTCCTTGGGAAGTAGGGCCCACCCCACATGGACGGAATAGTACGTCTAATGACAGAAAGGGGTTAATAACCAGAAAAGTAATATGTTTCTATGTCTTGAGCATCCTCCTCACTCTCTCCATCTTGACCTGTATCAGACACATCTGGACATTCTTCCACATCATCTTCTGAAGCAATGTCACTTTCTTCCCCCTAAATCTTCTAGCTGTAAGGGGTCTGTCTCATCATCAAGCAGTATATTTTGCACTTGCTCAACATGAAGGGCATTGGACAAGTCAAATATTCTCTTCGCCATTTCAGAAGAAAAGCTGAAGCAAGAGAGAGAATATGTGTTAGGGCGCATTGTGCCTGAGAAGCACACTCTTATTTCTAACAAAACCTTCTATGACAAATCCACAAATTTAGCACTAGCTATTCATAAAACAAGCTAAAAAAACAATTGGGATGAATAAAAACAGCAAATTCTAATCGTCAAATGTGTGACGCGTTCAGGGGCAATGAGCCTGAGAAGCCAAAACACTGATACCTGATCTCCTGCAGCTCTGCAGCACAAGAGGCTTCTCAGGTTTCACACAGCCTTTAAAGTTAGGAAGGTACTGGGAGGATCGTGTTTCCCAGACAAACCACTGAAAATAGAGAAATGAAACTAAGTGAGCTGCGCCTGTCAGATCAGTTGCCCCTGACGGAGGGTTAAGTGTAAACACAGCGTACTTACATGACCCGCTTACAGAGAAACCCACACTTTGCACTTGGTCGATTTGGCTTCTAGCGATTTCAGGGAGTTATAGACCCCTCGATGGACATCCGGAATATATAATCCTTATATCTCTAGCCCGGATCGGTGCCAATATATATATAACCTTGAAAGAACAAGAGAAGCTCAGGCTTTCTATACCAGTTTTAACCAGTACCAGGTGGGAGGGGGGAAATGAGTAGGGTAGGGACACCTGCTTGCAGCTCAAGCCATAAAAATTCTCGAGGGAGGAGGGAATTGAGGGGTTTTGGATTACACAGGCAGAGTGTCTGAAAGCCATGGAACTTTTAGGTAGATGCTCAAACATGGCATATTCCAATTATCGTGACATCACCTTTGACAGATCAGATTGTGTCCACGATCCCCCCCCCCGTTCCCACCTTCTCAGACTTCCCAAATGTTAACATCTCCCCCACCTACACTTACTCCTGCTCCCCTGAAGGCTGCTGTACCCCCCACAAGATCCATGGAGACCCCCTCTATCCTGACCTCTGCACTGTGACTCCGAGTCTGGACATCCCGGCCCTTATAGATTTCGTTCTACACCCTGACACCCCAGTTATGTACCTGTAGCGCTGCGGGCTCCTCTGCAGTAGTCGGGCCGGCTGGATGCGGTTCATTCACACTCTGCCGTCAAATATGCCGTGTTTTTTTTACATGTGAGGTGTGAATATTCATCTTTGTAACCTCTGTAGGGGGGTATTCTCTTATTAACGGTAAACTGTTGTCACCTTTCGCCTGGTGCCGCGGACCCACTTGGCTGGGGGGGGGGGGCTGGTGTCGCGGGCCCTCTTGGCTGGGGGGGGGCCTGGCGCCACGGACCCTTTTGGCTGTGGGGCCTGGCGCCGCGGACCCTCTTGTCTGGGGGGGGCATGGCGCCACAGACCCTCTTGTCTGGGGGGGGGCCTGGCGCCGCGGACCCTCTTGGCTGGGGGGGGCCTGGCGCCGCGGGCCCTCTTGGCTGGGGGGGGCCTGGCGCCGCGGGCCCTCCTCAGTAATCCACTGAATTATGTGCAGTCTTGCCTGTGTCCCCATATCACCTGGCGGGTGAGCAGCCGCTTGCCTATATTTATTTTTAACCCTTCGGCCATCCAGGCTCCGCTCTGCCTGATGATAACTACTGTGTTGGGCAAACCGGTTCCTGGCGCAGAACCGAGCAGTGAAGATGCCGATATATCAGCGCCGGTCTGACTTGTGCTGCACCATGGAGGGGACTGTAAGGAGCCACAGTCAGCGCTGTAGATATATTGTACCAGTCTATTCGATACTTGTTGCTGGGCTCAGATGATTGTCTAGAACAGTGATGGAGGACCTTCTTGAGACCGAGTGCCGAAACGGCAACTCAAAACCCACTTATTTATCAGAAAGTGCCAAAACGGCAACTTAACATCACAGAAGACTTACAAAATACTCCCCCTTATACAGACACACAGCCCCTCTGCACAGTATATATACATTGGAACATCAGATGGGAGCGGAGTGTGTGCGGCGGCAGGCCTGGTGTGCGTGCCCCCTGTAGCTTGCGTGCCCCCTGTAACCTGCGTGCCCCAGGTTCTCCATCACCGGTCTAGACTGAGTATAATTGTAGCAAACCCTCAGCAGTGAGATGGTGACGTCACAGCTGGCATACAGATCAGACTGTGCCGAAAACTGTTAGTGCGAGATTGGCGCTGCCCCCATGGTGCGGCCACAGACCCCTGACCTGACGGCTGGACCAGGGTTCTCCAGATCATTTCACTCTTAAGTAAATCCGGTTTCCTTCTACTGACAGCAAGCAGAGGTCTTAATATGAGGAGGGAATGAAACGCGTTGGCCCCAATTCATTCTTGTTTCTGTCTAATTGTTTGTCACCATTAGACTTAACATGAAACACTTTAGTGGATGTTTGACCTTTTACGCTAAAAAGTCGCAAAATCTGTTAGAGACAGTGATCATGTTCAGTGATTGCCTGCAGTGCTCTCTCCATGTTGTCAGAGGTGGAGACTCTGCGTTGGACCTGGGGAGGGGAGTAAAGAACAGGCTGTCTTCATAAAACAAATTGCAGCTGAGCGATGGATTTTCTGAAGCCCCTGATGCCCCTTAAATCCTGGTATTATGTCAGGATCCCACTTTGTCAATAGCTGAACAGTTTTAGGGTGCGTTCACACCACCGGGCAGCGTCCATATCTTCTGGTCCATGTCCGGGCTCAGACCATCTGTCCTCGTGGCCGTTACCCGTGGGGTCTAGTCGGTTCTGTGAGCAGGACCAGGTCAGGATGAGTCTTTTTGTCTTTGCAGTGAATCCGAGATTATTCTCCACGACAAACAGTACGAACCTTTCTACTCGTCCTTTGTGGCGCTGTCCACACATTACATCACCACCGTGTGCAACCAGAGTAAGTATCTCCGCACAAAGGAGGGCATGCTGCTGCTTGTAGTTCTGCCCTTGTCATGTGACTTGACCTGGACTCTTGATTGTCTTTGCCCGCAGTTCCCAGGAACCAGTTACAATCTGTGGCTGCTGCTTGTAAAGTTCTGCTGGAGTTCTCGCTGCTGCGGCTGGAGAGTCCGGATGAGGCGTGCGCTGTGTCCCAGGTGGGTGCAGGATCCCTACAGCGGAGCACGGACCGTGCGATGTGTGGGCTGTAATTCTGATTGTCTCCTGTATATCCTGCAGAAGCATCTGATCCTGCTGATCAAGGGTCTGTGCACCGGCACCAGCCGCCTGGATCGCACCGAGATAATCACCTTTACTGCAATGATGAAATCTTCTAAATTGCCACAAACTGTGCAGACTCTCTCTGATGGTGAGCGAGATAATGTACTGTCCGAGCCTCCTATGTATGAAGAGCATGCAATTTACCTACTGATCCTGAACTACATCCTGTATTATATCCCAGAGCTGCACTCACTATTCTGCTGGTGCAGTCACTGTGTACATACATTACATTACTGATCCTGAGTTACCTCCTGTATTATACCCCAGAGCTGCACTCACTATTCTGCTGGTGCAGTCACTGAGTACATACATTACATTACTGATCCTGAGTTACATCCTGTATTATATCCCAGAGCTGCACTCATTATTCTGCTGGTGCAGTCACTGTGTACATACATTACATTACTGATCCTGAGTTACATCCTGTATTATACCCCAGAGCTGCACTCACTATTCTGCTGGTGCAGTCACTGTGTACATACATTACATTACTGATCCTGAATTACATCCTGTATTATACTCCAGAGCTGCACTCACTATTCTGCTGGTGCAGTCACTGTGTACATACATTACATTACTGATCCTGTATTATACTCCAGAGCTGCACTCACTATTCTGCTGGTGCAGTCACTGTGTACATACATTACATTACTGATCCGGAGTTACATCCTGTATTATACCCCAGAGCTGCACTCATTATTCTGCTGGTGCAGTCACTGTGTACACACATTACATTACTGATCCTGAGTTACATCCTGTATTATACTCCAGAGCTGCACTCCCTATTCTGCTGGTGCAGTCACTGTGTACATACATTACTGATTCTGAGTTATATCCTGTATTATAATAATAATAATAATCTTTATTTATATAGCGCCAACATATTCCGCAGCGCTTTACAGTTTAACAGTTTCAAACACAACAGTCATGGGTAACAATGTTAACAATACAGTAATAAAGCAAAATAAGACAAAATAAGACGACCCTGCTCGTGAGAGCTTGCAATCTACAATGAGGTGGGGGATACAAAGTACAGGTGTGTATTTACAATGATGTATTTACAATGATGGTCCAGCCATCTTCAGGGAGTGGGGGATAGATGGAGATAGTGAATGGGCTACACACACAAACATAAAATGAGTTTGATTAGGGAACGTGATAGGCCGCTCTGAACAAATGAGTTTTGAGCGAGCGCCTAAAACTATGCAAGTTGTGGATGGTCCTAATATCTTGCGGCAGAGCATTCTAGAGGATTGGCGCAGCACGGGAGAAGTCTTGGAGTCGGGAGTGGGAGGTACGGATTAGTGCAGAGGTTAGTCGAAATTCGTTTGCAGAGCGCAGCGGTCGGTTAGGCCGATAGACCGAAATGAGGGAAGAGATGTAAGGGGGTGCCGCACTGTGGAGAGCTTTGTGGGGGAGAACAAGTACTTTGAATTGTATCCTGTAATGAATGGGCAGCCAGTGTAATGACTGGCGAAGAGCGGACACGTCCGAGTAACGATTAGCCAGATGGACAACCCTGGCTGCCGCATTAAGGATAGACTGGAGAGGGGAAAGTCGCGTGAGGGGGAGGCCAATTAATAGAGAGTTGCAGTAGTCCAGACGGGAGTGGATTAGGGCGACAGTGAGTTTGTTGTCTCCATGGTGAGAAAAGGGCGGATTCTAGAGATGTTCTTTATGTGTAAGCGGCACGAGCGGGCAAGAGATTGTATGTGGGAGGTGAAGGAGAGATCAGAGTCAAACATAACACCCAGACAGCGTGCCTGCTGCCGGGGTGTTATTATGGTGCCACCCACTGAGAGGGTAATGTCATATTTAGGGAGGTTAGTAGAAGGCGGGAGCAGAAGAAGTTCAGTTTTGGAGAGGTTGAGTTTCAGATAGAGAGCGGACATGATGTCAGAGACTGCGGACAGACAGTCAGTGGCGTTCTGTAGTACAGCGGGGGTAAGGTCGGGATGATGTGTATAGTTGTGTGTCATCAGCATAAAGATGGTACTGAAAGCCAAATCTGCTGATGGTCTGTCCAATTGGGGCCGTGTAGAGGGAGAAGAGAAGGGGGCCAAGGACTGAGCCCTGTGGTACCCCAACAGTGAGAGGAAGAGGAGATGAAGTGGAGCCGGAGAACAGAACACTGAAGGAGCGGTCAGAAAGATAGGAAGAGAACCAGGAGAGAGCAGTGTCCTTAATGCCTAGTGACTGGAGCCTAGAGAGTAGGAGAGGGTGGTCAACAGTGTCGAAAGCTGCAGAAAGATCGAGGAGAATGAGCAGAGAGTGGTCACCGTTACATTTTGCTGTCAGAAGGTCATTGGTCACCTTGATGAGTGCAGTTTCTGTCGAAAGTAGGGGGCGGAACCCGGACTGTGAAGGGTCTAGGAGGGAATGAGTGGAGAGGTAACGGGTAAGGCGGGAGTAGACTAGGCGCTCCAGGAGTTTTGAGATGAAGGGGAGATTGGAGACCGGTCTGTAGTTGTTTGTGCATGATGGGTAAAGGGTGGGTTTTTTTAGTAATGGAGTAATGATAGAGTGTTTGAAGGAGGAGGGAAAAATGCCAGAGGAAAGGGAGAGATTAAAAATTGTAGTTAGGTGAGTTGTGACGACTGGAGAGAGAGAGACTGGAGGAGGTGTGAGGTAATGGGGTCGGTGGTGCATGTAGTCGGACGAGAAGAGGAGAGGAGCTTGGAGACTTCGTCTTCTGTACTCCAGAACTGCACTCACTATTCTGCTGGTGCAGTCACTGTGTACATACATTACATTACTGATCCTGAATTACATCCTGTATTATATCCCAGAGCTGCACTCATTATTCTGCTGGTGCAGTCACTGTGTACATACATTACATTACTGATCCTGAATTACATCCTGTATTATATCCCAGAGCTGCACTCACTATTCTGCTGGTGCAGTCACTGTGTACATACATTACATTACTGATCCTGAATTACATCCTGTATTATACTCCAGAGCTGCACTAACTATTCTGCTGGTGCAGTCACTGTGTACATACAATACATTACTGATCCTGAGTTACATCCTGTATTATACCCCAGAGCTGCACTCACTATTCTGCTGGTGCCGTCACTGTGTACATACATTACATTACTGATCCTGAGTTACATCCTGTATTATACCCCAGAGCTGCACTCACTATTCTGGTGCAGTCACTGTGTACATATATTACTGATCCTGAGTTACCTCCTGTATTATACTCCAGAGCTGCACTCACTGTTCTGCTGGTGCAGTCACTGTGTACATACATTACTGATCCTGAATTACATCCTGTATTAAATCCCAGAGCTACACTCACTATTCTGCTGGTGCAGTCACTGTGTACATACATTACATTACTGATCCTGAGTTACATTCTGCATAATACACCAGAGCTGCACTCACTATTCTGGTGCAGTCACTGTGTACATACATTACATTACTGATCCTGGGTTACATTCTGTATTATACCCCAGAGCTGCAGTCACTATTCTGCTGGTGCAGTCAGTGTACAAACATTACATTACTGATCCTGAGTTACATCCTGTATTATACTCCAGAGCTGCACTAACTATTCTGCTGGTGCAGGCACTGTGTACATACATTACTGATCCTGAGTTACATCCTGTATTATACCCCAGAGCTGCACTCACTATTCTGCTGGTGCAGTCACTGTGTACATACATTACATTACTGACCCTGAATTACACCCTGTATTTTACTCCAGAGCTGCACTCACTATTCTGCTGGTGCAGTCACTGTGTACATACATTACATTACTGATCCTGAGTTACCTCCTGTATTATACCCCAGAGCTGCACTCACTATTCTGCTGGTGCAGTCACTGAGTACATACATTACATTACTGATCCTGAGTTACATCCTGTATTATACTCCAGAGCTGCACTCACTATTCTGCTGGTGGAATTTTTTTTACATTATCTTTTTTCTTCTGCCCACAGTGGAGGATCAGAAGGAGACCACCATTCTCCTCAGTCCTGAATTGCGCCAGAAAGAGGTCAAAATGAACTTTCTTAACCAACTGACGTCAGTGTTTAACCCCAGAGGTTCTGCAACATCCTCATCACACATGCAGGTCAGTAATGTTTTAGAAGCCTCCACATTGGCTTTCTTTTTTTCTTTTATGTCTTTCTGACTCTGCAACTATTCTGGAAAAAAAAAAATGAAACCACTAAATCAGATATTATGGGGTGGGGGGCCAAGAGCGGTTCATCGGTGACTAGTATATCTCCTGTACAGCTGAATATGTTGCCTATTTCCTCCAGTGGATAAAATCGCTGTCCAGTTTTCATTCCTCTATTCCCATATTTCCTTCTCCTAAAATTAATTATTTTTTTTTTGTTAAATTTTTTTTTTTGTTACTAGGTGGAAACAGAAGTGAACGACACAACATCAGATCCGGCATCAGCAGCGAAAACCAAGAGCATCTTCATAGCGCAGAACGTGGCCAGTCTCCAGGAGCTGGGTAAGCCCGCGTCGCCTGTGCCCCCGCGTCGTAGTTAAGCCCTCGTCTGTGCCCCCGCATTGTCTGTGCGCCCTCGTCTGTGCCCCCCGCATCTCCTGCCCAGTGATTCCTCCTTTCGTTCTCCACATGCAGAGGGGTCACCGCCTCCTTAATTCACCGACCCCTGATATCTTTGGACGTGTAACACAAGCCTTCACCTTCTTGTAACCGCTCCTCGTATCTTAGCTTTGCTTTTTGTTCTGTGCAGGTGGGTCGGAGAAGCTGCTCAGAGTTTGCTTGAACCTGCCATACTTTTTGAGATACATTAACCGCTTCCAGGACGCAGTTTCCGCCAATTCCTTCTTCATTATGCCGGCGACGGTTGGAGATGCCACCGCTGTTCGCAATGGGTAAGAAAGCTGCTGTTATTGGGGTCATCTGGTGCCGCTCACTTCCACATCAGCAGTAAGTGGCGTTAATGACTTTGCGCCTACCTGCCGCGATCGCGCTCGCATCCTAACAAACGTGATGTTGTCACCGCCACTCACCCGGAAGCGATGCAAGACATCCCCTTAAGTTTCACACACAATCCCTTTTCTCAGCTGCTCTACATATTGGTGGTGATCCATCCATCGCAGTGTGTACTGCACAGCTCGCCCCTTAGGGCACCAGGTTCTGCATTCAGGAAGGTTCAACCCTTTGTCCTGACACTTTACAGGTTTCACTCGCTTGTCATTGATGTGACCATGGCCCTGGACACGCTCTCTCTGCCCGTCATGGAGCCATTGACCCCTCCTCGACTGAAGGACGTCACCCTCCTGGCCCTGAGCTGTTTGTATGCAGGTAAATGTCGCTTCTGTTCCCTTATTTCCTCTTTCTCCGTGTCCCTTACAAGACCATGACCACTTCTCTTGCCCTATGTGAAGGTGTAAGCGTGGCTACATGCATGGCTATCCTCCACGTCGGGGGCACCCAGCAGGTGCGGACTGGGTCTACAAGCTGCAAAGAGGAGGACTATGAAAACGACGCAGCCACCATCGTGCAGAAATGTGTACGTTTGTTTTTCTGCTGCCGACATCTGCGCCTTTCACATGATTAAATCGCACTAATTAACTTGTGTTTTTGATAGCTGGAAATCTACGAGATGATTGGACAAGCGATAAGCAGCTCCAGGAGAGCGGGCGGAGAGGTAGGAGGACTGGATTCTTCATTGCTTGTCATCTGTGCTGGATGCCAGCCCTCTGTATCATGGCGTCGTCACTTCTGGCATGTTCAGGGTCTGTGGGTTTTGTTTTGTAGCATTACCAGAACTTCCAGCTCCTTGGGGCCTGGTGTCTGGTGAACAGTCTGTATCTGATCCTCAATCTCAGCCCCACTGCCCTGGCAGACAAGGGCAAGGAGAAAGATCCACTGGCAGCGCTCCGAGTCAAAGACATTGCCCGGACAAAGGAAGGAGTGGGCTCCCCAAAACTGGGCCCGGGCAAAGGGTACGTTGGCACATGGCAGAGATGCTCGCTCATCAAAGGAAACGTTAAGGTTCTATTTCCACATATACTCCGGGCCTCTGGATCGATCATGTGATAAAGCTCTATCTCTCGTAAGACTGCAATAATCTGTTTCTCCTACAGGCACCAAGGGTTTGGGGTCCTGTCTGTTGTCCTCGCTAACCACGCAATCAAGCTGCTCACGTCCCTCTTCCAAGATCTGCAAGTTGAGACTTTGCACAAGGTGATGAATGTCTACCACTTAATTATACTGGAGCCCGGCGCAGTCATGGCCGTTTTATATATTCGTTCTTTTTTGTATTGTTTTTCCCTTCCTATTCTTTCCTCCCTATCTACAGTGGGTAATCTCTCCCTCCCTGACAACACAGATGCATACTGCCCTCTCTCCATACTGCCTTTTCTCCATACTTTAATCAGGTGTCACCTGGTCTCAATAACTTCAATGAAGTAAATAATCAATTAAAAATAAATGTTGCACAAAGGTGTAAAAGCCTGTAAGTTTTGCAGCCAAGGACTCAAGACAGATTTGTGACCTCTGGATCAGTAAAGCTTTCTTCTGACTTGCATACTTCAGTGATAGTAACTGAAGAACCTGCAAAAACCCTAAATCTCATTTACAACTAAACTTTGCATTTCTTTAATTTTGCTTTTTAATTTTCTTTCTATACAGCAAACCTGGGACACAGACGGCCCCCTGGCTGAGCTCAGCATCGCGGCCCAGAGCACGTCCATCCAGAGAATACAAAGACTCATCGATTCTGTTCCTCTGACAAATCTGCTCTTCACAGTTTTATCTACATCTTACCGAAAGGTGAGGGGGTTTCTGAGTTCATTGAGTTTTGTTTTATTTCTATGAAGTCACATTTTGGTGTTACAAAGTTGTAGACCGTGAGGTTTGTTATTGGCACTGACTCTGTAATTACATATTAACATTTTTTTCCTCTTGTTCTCACAGGCCTGTGTGTTACAACGACAGAGGAAAGGCTCCATGAGCAGCGACGCCAGTGCGTCCACAGATTCTAACACTTACTATGAAGACGACTTCAGCAGCACTGAGGAAGACAGCAGCCAAGGTAGCGTGCACAACTGTGCTGCTTATTACCGGCATAGGATAGGAGAAGACTCCAAGTCTTGGTGCAAACTCATCAGTGAGATTTTTAGGCAATAGAGGCAAGTGCATATAGTTGTAGGACCTGGTCCGGCCTGGATGGCAGCCATGAGAACCACCTCCTGCCAGGTGGCATTTCCGGCTGTTAAGAGGACACAGGTTAATCATAAGAGGAGCCAGGGATGCTGGCTGGTAGACGGTGGTTCTCAGGGTTCCTGTCCTCCGGTTACGGGATTGTGACCAGGCTTCTGCCCCATGGTTATACCAATTTATTTGCTCAGCTCTACTAAAATACATATTTATTTCGGTTCACACCCTGAGCTGCTTGCAAAAGTTCTCCCATCAAGTTTGGAAGCAGACATTAATTTATCGCCAGTCTGTTGTCAGTCACTTGACTTATTCTGATACTTGATGCGTTCATACAGATGACGACAGCGAGCCCATCCTGGGCCAGTGGTTTGAAGAGACAATCTCTCCAAGTAAAGAAAAGGTGCCACCGCCACCTCCGCCGCCACCGCCTCTCGAGAGCTCTCCCAGAGCCAAAAGTCCAAGCAAACAGAACCCTGCAGGAAATGGCAACATCCTGGCCAGCCGCAAGGATCCAGAGCTGGTATAAATCGCGACCTGGCAGTGTTATATCCTTCCCATGGAGCCTCTTATTCGATGATAACGTGACCTCTATCTTCCTCCAGTTCCTCAGCCTCGCCTCCAACACCCTGAACTTCATCACCAGCTGTATGCTGAACTCCCGCAGCAACTTCATCCGCAACTACCTGAGCGTGTCGCTGACTGAGCAGCATATGTCCACCCTGGCTTGTATCATCAAGGACGTGGACAAGGATGGACTGAAAGGTGCTAAGTCTTTGGATAAGGATGCTGCAACTTTGCTGGGAAGAATTAGTTCCTCACTCTTTTTTTTTTTTTTTTTTCTTCCCCCCCCCCCCCCCCCATTTTCTAGGCTCATCTGATGAGGATTTTGCTGTGGCTTTGTACCAGTTTAATCATTGCCTGGTGACGTCTGACCTCCAGTCTCCAACACTGCAGGTAGTTGCACTTTTTTTAATTTTTTTAAAGGGAACCTGTCAGGTCCCCCATGCCCTCCAACCAGCAACTCTCACTTATTTCTAAATTCCCTGCCTAACCAGCTCTGTATAACATTTTTGTGTAAAAATTGTTTATATTGTCCCCTTTTCGTATGCTAGTTAGGGCTTTGACTAGTCAATGGGGTGATAGTTGCCCCAGACTAGTCAGCCCTCTTTTGATGTTATCACACCCCTGTGGGTGTGATAACATTTGCGGTTGTCATCACTAGCCCCTGCAAATCTCGCACGCCGCACATTTGGGCAGCGTCCCTGCACTTCTGCCGCTGGGTGTACGCTTCCCAGCTTCAGAAGACAACTGCGCATGACCGGATGTTCAGAAGATGGCTTCTGGTCATGGCCAGTGCCTCTGAAGCCGTGAGGCGTATTCCTGGCTGCAGTGATGATGCCCAAATGTAGGTGAGATCTGCAGGATCTGGTGAGAACGACCGCTGCTCATGCAAATTAGCACGCCCACAGGAGTGTGATAACATGGAAAGAAGGCTGACTAGTCTGGGGCAACTAACGCCCCATTAACTAGTCAAAGCCGTAATTGGTGTAGAAAACAGGGACAATATAAGTTTTTTTTTTCTTTTAAACAAAGAAGTTATGCAGGGAATTTACTCTTTAGTGAATGCTGCTGGGTTGGAGGGCCTGGGGGACCTGACAGGTTCCCTTTAACCCCTTTCTGACATTGGACGTACTATCCCGTCGAGGTGGGGTGGGCCCGTATGACCACCGACGGGATAGTACGTCCAGCGCGATCGGCGGCGCTCACGGGGGGAGCGCAGCCGATCGCGGCCGGGTGTCAGCTGACTATCGCAGCTGGCATCCGGCACTATGTGCCAGGAGCGGTCACGGACTGCCCCCGGCATATTAACCCCCGGCACACCGCGATCAAACATGATCGCAGTGTTCCGGCGGTACAGGGAAGCATCGCGCAGGGAGGGGGCTCCCTGCGTGCTTCCCTGAGCCCCCCGGAGCAACGCGATGTGATCGCGTTGCTGCGAGGGTCTCTTACCACCTCCTCGCTGCATGTCCCGGATCCAAGATGGCCGCGGCATCTGGGTCCTGCAGGGAGGGAGGTGGCTTACCGAGTGCCTGCTCAGAGCAGGCGCTGGTAAGCCTGCAGTGCTGTAAGTCAGATCGGTGATCTGACAGAGTGCTGTGCAAACTGTCAGATCAGCGATCTGTGATGTCCCCCCCTGGGACAAAGTAAAAAAGAAAATTTCCACATGTGTAAAACAAAATAAAAAAAAAATCCTGAATAAAGGAAAAAAATATATTATTCCCATAAATACATTTCTTTATCTAAATAAAAGAAAAAAAAACAATAAAAGTACACATATTTAGTATCGCCGCATCCGCAACGACCCCACCTATAAAACTATCGCTAGTTAACCCCTTCAGTGAACACCGTAGGGAAAAAAAAAACACGAGGCAAAAAACAACGCTTTATTATCATACCGCAGAACAAAAAGTGGAATAGCACGCGATCAAAAAGACGGATATAAATAACCATGGTACCGCTGAAAACGTCATCTTGTCCCGCAAATAATGAGCCGCCATACAGCATCATCAAAGAAAAAATTAAAAAAGTTATAGTCCTCAGAATAAAGCGATGCCAAAATAATTATTTATTCTATAAAATAGTTTTTATCGTATAAAAGCGCCAAAACATAAAAAAATGATATAAATGAGGTATCGCTGTAATCGTACTGACCCGAAGAATAAAACTGCTTTATCAATTTTACCAAACGTGGAACGGTATAAACGCCTCCCCCAAAAGAAATTCATGAATAGCTGTTTTTTTTTGTCATTCTGCCTCACAAAAATCGGAATAAAAAGCGATCAAAAACTGTCACGTGTCCGAAAATGTTACCAATAAAAACGTCAACTCGTCCCGCAAAAAACAAGACCTCACATGACTCTGTGGGCCAAAATATGGAAAAATTATAGGTCTCAAAATGTGGAGACGCAAAAACTTTTTTGCTATAAAAAGCGTCTTTTAGTGTGTGACGGCTGCCAATCATGAAAATCTGCTATAAAAAACCGGCTATAAAGGTAAGTCAAACCCCCCCTTCATCACCCCCTTAGTTAGGGCAAAATAATAAAATTAAAAAAATGTATTTATTTCCATTTTCCCGCTAGGGTTAGGGCTAGGGTTAGGGCTAGGGTTAGGGCTAGGGTTAGTGTTGGGGCTAGGGTTGGAGCTAAAGTTAGGGTTAGGGTTGGGGTTAGGGTTTGGATTACATTTACAGTTGGGATTAGGGTTGGGATTAGAGTTAGGGTTGTGTCAGGGTTAGGGGTGTGGTTAGGGTTACCATTGGGATTAGGGCTAGGGGTGTGTTTGGATTAGGGTTTCAGTTAGAATTGGGGAGTTTCCACTGTTTAGACACATCAGGGGCTCTCCAAACGCGACATGGCGTCCGATCTCAATTCCAGCCAATTCTGCATTGAAAAAGTAAAGCAGTGCTCCTTCCCTTCCGAGCTTTCCTGTGCGCCCAAACAGGGGTTTACTCCAACATATGGGGCATCAGCGTACTCGGGACAAATTGGACAACAACTTTTGGCGTCCAAGTTCTCTTGTTACCCTTGGGAAAATATAAATTTGGGGAGCTAAAAATCATTTTTGTGGGAAAAAAAAGGATTTTTTATTTTCTCGGCTCTGCGTTGTAAACTGTAGTGAAACACTTGGGGGTTCAAAGTTCTCACAATACATCTAGATAAGTTCCTTGGGGGGTCTAGTTTCCAATATGGGGTCACTTGTGGGGGATTTCTACTGTTTGGGTACATCAGGGGCTCTGCAAATGCAACGTGACGCCTGCAAACCAATCCATCTAAGTCTGCATTCCAAATGGTGCTCCTTCCCTTCCGAGCTCTGCCATGCGCCCAAACAGTGGTTCCCCCCCACATATGGGGTATCAGCGTACTCAGGACAAATTGGACAACAACTTTTGGGGTCCAATTTATCCTGTTACCCTTGTGAAAATACAAAACTGGGGGCTAAAAAATCATTTTTGCGAAAAAAAAAAAAAAATTATTTTCACGGCTCTGCGTTATAAACTGTAGTGAAACACTTGGGGGATCAAAGCTCTCAAAATACATCTAGATAAGTTCCTTAGGGGGTCTACTTTCCAAAATGGTGTCACTTGTGGGGGGGTTTAATGTTTAGGCACATCAGGGGCTCTCCAAAAGCGACATGGTGTCCCATCTTAATTCCAGTCAATTTTGCATTGAAAAGTCAAATGGCGCTCCTTCCCTTCCGAGCTCTGCCATGCGCCCAAACAGTCGTTTACCCCCACATATGGGGTATCGGCGTACTCAGGACAAATTACACAACAACTTTTGTGGTCTAATTTCTTGTCTTACCCTTGGTAAAATAAAAAAATTAAGGGCAAAAAGATAATTTTTGTGAAAAAATATGATTTTTTATTTTTACGTCCCTGCATTATAAACTTCTGTGAAGCACTTGGTGGGTCAAAGTGCTCACCACACATCTAGATGAGTTCCTTAGGGGGTCTACTTTCCAAAATGGTGTCACTTGTGGGGGGTTTCAATGTTTAGGCACATCAGGGGCTCTCCAAACGCAACATGGCGTCCCATCTCAATTCCAGTCAATTTTGCATTGAAAAGTCAAATGGCGCTCCTTCCCTTCCGAGCTCTGCCATGCGCCCAAACAGTGGTTTACCCCCACATATGGGGTATCAGCGTACTCAGCACAAATTGTACAACAACTTTTGGGGTCCATTTTCTCCTGTTACCCTTGGTAAAATAAAACAAATTGGAGCTGAAATAAAAAAATTTTTTTTTTTTTTTTTTACACAAAAAAGTTCATTTTTATTTAAACATTCCAAAAATTCCTGTGAAACACCTGAAGGGTTAAACTTCTTGAATGTGGTTTTGAGCACCTTGAGGGGTGCAGTTTTTAGAATGGTGTCACACTTGGGTATTTTCTGTCATATAGACCCCTCAAAATGACTTCAAATGAGATGTGGTCCCTAAAAAAAAATGGTGTTGTAAAAATGAGAAATTGCTGGTCAACTTTTAACCCTTATAACTCCCTAACAAAAAAAAATTTTGGTTCCTAAATTGTGCTGATGTAAAGTAGACATGTGGGAAATGTTACTTATTAAGTATTTTGTGTGACATATCTCTGTGATTTAAGGGCATAAAAATTCAAAGTTGGAAAATTGCGAAATTTTCAAAATTTTCGCCAAATTTCCGTTTTTTTCACAAACGCAAGTTATATCGAAGAAATGTTACCACTATCATGAAGTACAATATGTCACGAGAAAACAGTGTCAGAATCGCCAGGATCCGTTGAAGCGTTCCAGAGTTATAACCTCATAAAGGGACAGTGGTCAGAATTGTAAAAATTGGCCCGGTCATTAACGTGCAAACCACCCTTGGGGGTGAAGGGGTTAAATATTGGTCCGGTTAGTCTAAATTTCTTTGAGTTTGTTATATTTTTGTAATTTAATTTTTTTTCCTCCTTTTTCTTTTAACCCTTTTATTGTCAGAGCGCTCTTCTCCAGCACCTTGGCATTGCTCCGCTCAGTGAGGGCCCTTGGCCCCTGTACATCCATCCCCAGAGTCTGTCTGTCCTGTCGCGTCTCCTGCTGCTGTGGCAGCACAAGGCGAGCGTGCAGGGAGAACCAGACGTACCTGAATGCCTCCGTGTGTGGGAGAGGTGAGCTCAGGATATGCTTCAGTTTATAAGCTCAGGTCCATAAACTATACCAGACTTGCTTCTGTAGTGTTAGAGGGGCTGGTCACTACTGGACCCCGGCTCTTATATGTCTCGGGAGACTGGCGGTCGGGCCAGACACGAATATGCTCGCCATCTTAATTAATCTTTTTTTATTTCAGGTTTGTTGGGACCCTGAAGCAAAGCGCCCTCCAGGGAGTGGTCCCGGGCGACATAGAAGATGTCAACGTGGATCATCTCCAGCTGCTGCTTCTCATCTTTCACAATTTATCAGACGGGGGACGGCAGGGTATCCTGTTGCTCTGTATACAGACGCTGCAGGACTTGGCCAGTAACCTGGATTCCCAGTTGCCGGCGGTTCCCCTCCTCCTTGCGAGATTGCTTCTAGTATTTGACTATCTCTTACACCAGTACTCCAAGCCGCCGCTCTACCTCTTTGAGCAGGTGAGGTTTGGGATGATTTCTTATGGCTGGTGTGTGTCGTGGGTTCTTTGCTTTTGCTCTTTATGTGGATTGTTTTGCAATGTTTCTTTCTGTGCCGTAGGTGCAGTACAATCTGCTAACCCCTCCGCTTGGTTCTGGGGCGTCAAATGAGGGGTCCGGCCGCTCTTCTGCTTTGTATTACGGATTTAAAGAAGTGGAAGAAAATTGGACAAAACACTGCGCAACAGGTGAGACTATGGGTAATAATAATAATTTTATTTATATAGCGCCAACATATTCCGCAGCGCTTTACAACTTATAGAGGGGACTTGTACAGACAATAGACATTACAGCATAACAGAAATCACAGTTCAAAACAGATACCAGGAGGAATGAGGGCCCTGCTCGCAAGCTTACAAACTGAGGAAAAGAGGAGACACGAGAGGTGGATGGTAACAATTGCTTTAGTTATTTGGACCAGCCATAGTGTAAGGCTCAGGTGTTCATGTAAAGCTGCATGAACCAGTTAACTGCCTAAGAATGTAGCAGTACAGACACAGAGTGCTGACTACTGTCCTGTACCTGTGTCCTTAATACTAAATCGCCCATCCTGGTGGTAACGATAGGGGTAGCCTCATAATTCGGAGGACATGCTTTTTGACATGTAATGTTGGGTCACAGATGCCGCTCCTCAGCCCCGATTCTACAGCATCCTCACCCAGGAAGCCTCCGAGGACGACCTGCACCGTCTGGATGCTGAGGTAGGCGCTGATCTCCGGTGTCAACGGAAGCGCCTGTGATCTACCTAGTGTGACCCATTTTTTTATCTTTCTGCAGGTGTGTGAAGTCCTCTTCTCTCGAGTGCTGAAATATGACGACTTGTATACCTCCCTGATTTCTTTACTGGCCGCTGGATCCCAGCTTGACACCGTCCGGAGGAATGAGAACAAAAGCATCAGCGCCCTGGTGAGCGCGTCGTCTGCCGTGGGGGGCGCAGAGCAGCACGCTCGTCATTTTCTGTCTCGTGACGTGTTTGTGTCCTCATCAGGAGGCTTGTGCCCTGCAGTATCATTTCCTGATCCTGTGGAAGATCCTGGGAATTTTACCACCCTCCGTGCACTACATGAAGCAGCTGTCGCAGAGCGTCTCTGGACCGAGTGAATGTGAGATTCTTCACACCTTGCGCTGGGCGTCTCGACTCCGAGTGCCATCATATCAGCTCTGGATAAAGGTACTGAGCAAAGATGCCCTGCAAATCTTAATTATTGGAAGTAGACATGAGGATGGACGTTTATAGGATCATCGTCTTGTGTTTAGGATCACCTGGTGACGCAAGGATTGAAACCAGAACAAGCCGCGTCAATGACCGAGCAAACTTCAGCCAAGTGCAACTTGATTAAATATGACGTAGAAGTCGCCGAAGAGTATATCACCCGGCAGGTGCGCTCAATTGCTGCGTCTTTTCATTTACTGCTTTGTGCCTTGATATTGGTGCCAAATTATTGGCTTTTCCATTTTTTTATTTTTTTTTTTATATCCTAGATCTCGACATATTGCAGCTCTAATGGATACACGTTCGAACAGCTCCGTAAAGGGCCTAACCTGCAGTGTATCTACACGCTGGATGCGATGATCTGCAAGGTGCAAGTGTCTCTGGATGAACATTTCTCTAAATTATCAGCTGAAACCGACCCTCACAAGTCCTCGCAAGTGGCGAAGAACCTCCTGCCAGCTGCCTTACAGCTCCTAGACATGTACGCCTCTCTCACCCGCTGTTACTTGCTGCGGAGCCTTCCAGAGGAGGGGATAGAGGAGAAGAAGCTGCAGGGTTATGCAGCCGTACTTGCAATTGGGTCTTCTCGATGCAAAGCCAACACCCTTGGTAAGTAGCTTTCTAAAAAAAGCTTAAACGGTTAACCCCTCCATAGATGAATACAATTTAGCATTTTCCCATTTCTTAAAATCTGCAGCCATTCTTGCGATATTAACACATTTGTTGCCATGGAGTTCGACCACCGTTCTTGCACGTGGTCTATCTTCTTGCAGCAGTGGTTGGTCTCCATGAGCTGCAAACAAATGTCAGTTTGTAAAGAAAGGCTGAGCATTGTGATGAGCAGTAAATTGCACAGTTGCTTGTATTTACCAGCACCGTCCGTTTATGAAGATGGGACTATCCCTTTAGACACTTAATTTACTGATTAATCTCTCCCCAGGCCCCGTCTTGATCCAGAACCTCCCTACTTCTGTGCAGACCCTATGTGAGTCATGGAACAACATTCACACCAATGAGTTCCCCAGTATCGGTTCCTGGGTAAGTGACTTGTATACTGTGTGTGTGATTGGTGCACGTTTTGCGGTGTGATGCGTTAACCCTGTCCTGGCTTATGTTGTAGCGCAATGCCTTCGCCAATGATACCATTCCTTCAGAAAGCTACATCGGGGCCGTGCAGGCCGCCCACCTGGGCACCTTGTGCAGCCCCAGCCTGTCACTGGCCGCTTCTCTGAAGCACGTTCTCCTGTCTCTGGTCCGGCTGACGGGCGACCTCATCGTGTAAGTTCTTCTACAGTTCTCAAGGTGCATTTGTTTCATCCCGTTGCTGCATTTTTACCCTGGATCGTTACCATTTAGATGGTGCCCGGAAGATCTGAATTCTCAGCAGCTAATCCAGTCGCTGCTTCCTCTTCTGCTGGAGAGCAGCACGGAGAGCGTGGCCGAGCTGTGCAGCACGTCGCTGGAACGAGTGCTCGGACCGGCCGAGTCTGACGAGTTCTTGTCCCGGATGTATGAGAAGCTAATCACCGGTTGTTACAACATCCTCGCTCACCACTCCGATCCCACCAGGTAAGTGTCCTTATAAGAGAACGAGGTCTTGTAATAAGCCTGGTCTTCATTCAACATGCCGTCTTCCCTAGTGGCCTGGACGAGTCCATCCTTGAGGAGTGTCTGCAGTTCCTGGAGAAACAGCTGGAGAGTAGCCTGGCTCGGAAAGCCATGGAGGAGTTCTTTACTGAGAAGTAAGTGCCGAGATATCGCCGATGTATACGGAGAGTGGAGCCGGGGGTGTATACAGCTGACTGTGCTTCTCTTACAGAGGAGAGCTGGTGCAGATAATGATGGCGACTGCAAACGAGGCGCTCTCTGCCAAGTTCTGCAACAGAGTCCTGAAGTTGTTCACAAAACTATTCCAGCTCAGTAAGTAATGTCCTCTCTGGTAAGGGGTGGGCAGATGCAGATATTGGTGGTCTCCGGTGATGGCTGGAGCGGGGAAAGGGAAATATTGATGGTCTCCGGTGGTGGCCGGGTTGGTGGGAGGCAAATATTGATGGTCTCCGGCGATGGGTGGGGAGAGGCAAATATTATTCATTTCTGGTGATGGCAGGGGTCGGCAGAGGCAAATATCGATGGTCTATGGTGATGGCCGGGGGGGTATAGGCAAATATTATTCATCTCTGGTGATGGCTAGTGTGGGGTAGACATTACTGCGGGATCTATAAGCCTCCGGGCACGTCAAAGAGCCTTTCAGGGCTTCTCCAAAAGGATTTATTGGTGTGCACCTTCAAACCTGCCCTGATCTATGCCATTGGGTAGACACGGGGATGTACGTCCTCCATCGGACTATTTTTGTAAGCCATAGTATTGCAGGTGATCTCTGGGCAGGAGTTTACGGTCAGTAGCTCTCCATACAGTTTTGAAAAAAAAAAAGTTACGGCAGTGTCTGCAATCCACCGGTGCTGTGCAGGTCATAAGACGCCCTTTTGTAGCCCTATACATGCAGTCTGGGACATTTAAATTGGTCTCAGGACCATGGATCAATATACGCAAAACAACTGTAAAAGCTTTAATTTTCATCAGTACGACTTTATCCCCCAGAATTATTACACCCTGCCTGCTCCATGGATCAAGAAGTGTGAGACCTAGTAGACGAGCAAACATTTGTCGATCCTGATCAGCTTGTCGCTAATTTATTGCTTTCACTTCACAGCCGAGAAGAATCCCAGCCCCAGTCTGCTGCGCCTCTGCGGCACCTTGGCACAACTCGCCTGCGTGGAGCCATCGCAGCTGCAATCTTGGCTTGTCCGTATGACAACGCCGCCTCCTAAGGACTCGGACCAGACAGAGATAGTCCAGGAAAACCGTCAGCTGCTGCAGCTGCTCACGGCGTACATTGTCCGGGAGAACAGGTGCGTCCCTCATTCCTCGCAGCGTCCGACCGGTGTTTTTTCCGATCATTGAGTTTTTCTTGTGTCTTGCAGCCAAGTTGGGGAAGGTGTGTGCACCGTGCTGCTCAGCACCCTCATCCCAATGGCTACTGATCTCTTGGCTAACGGGGACGGCTCTGGGTTTCCTGAACTCATGGTGGTGATGGCCACTCTGGCCAGCTCCGGACAGGGCGCTGGTCATCTCCAGCTGCACCGCGCGGCAATGGACTGGCTGGCAAGATGGTGAGTAAAATTCTATGTTCTGTAAGACTGCCACAAATGCCGAGCAAGTAATGAACCGTCCGTCTCTTCCAGTAAGAAATATCTATCCCAGAAAAATGTTGTTGAAAAGCTGAACAACAATGTGATGCAAGGGAAGGTGAGCGCCACTGCGGCGTCTGTCGACGTGCACCGTTAGTGTCTTTATTATGCAGAATGCACCGTTACTCTTCATCCTTTCTGGTTCCTAAGCATGTGACTATCCTGGAGTGCACGTGCCATATAGTGTCGTACCTGGCGGATGTCACCAACGCATTGAGTCTCGGCGTAGGGCAAGGTCACTGCCACCTTCCCATGGACGGAGAAGAGCGAGCCATAGAGGTGGACTCGGACTGGGTGGAAGAGCTGGCTGTGGAAGAGGACGATTCCCAGGCCGAAGACTCGGTAAGACCCCGGTGAATAGGTGATGGCTGGAGATCTGACTGATCCATAGAAGAGGGGACATTATCCCCTTAAAATGAAGTGGCCGTACACGTCCCGACCATTCTTTATTGGCCCTTTCTGGCAGCCCTTAGAGAATGAATGGAGCTGTGTTATTTTTGCAACTTAGTCCAATATTTTATACATCAAGAAACTTAAATAATTGCTGTAAAAATAAAAATGGTTCAAAATGTTCCTGGAGGAAGCCATGGGGTTCAAACAATAAGACTCTGCAGCACAGTCCTGCACTCCGCTCCAGTGCTGCCGAGGTGCGTACAATAACGCCAGTGACGTGACCGCTGCAGGGTTCATAGTGATGATTCTAATCAGCAGTCTGGTCAGTGGTCTGTTGTCACCCCTCCCATCTCTGCAGAGACAATCGGCGTGGCAGCGGTGGAGCAGAGGCGAGTGTGCCATATTTTACGGTGTCCACTTTATAGCTGCACCCAGAAATATGCGCCTATTGATGGGAGAAGCCCTGTAGTGAGGTCCATGGTTCTGTGCGGTGCCTCTGACACATGGATGTATATCTTCATTCTAGGATGAAGATTCGCTCTGTAACAAGCTCTGTACATTCACAATCACCCAGAAAGAATTCATGAATCAGCACTGGTGAGTCTGACGGTACCGACGCGCTTTTATCCGTGAAATGTACGGTGACCGTGAGACGCACGCACATTACGTCTGTCGTCAGCCACTGTATTAATGCACATTACACACTTCACAGGTATCACTGTCACACCTGTAAGATGGTGGATGGGGTCGGGGTGTGCACAGTCTGCGCCAAGGTCTGCCACAAAGACCACGAAATTTCTTACGCAAAGTACGGTTCGTTTTTCTGTGACTGTGGAGCCAAGGAAGATGGCAGCTGCATGGTGGGTCGTCGTCTCTACCATCCACCGCTCGATCAAGGTGCAGTTCACATAAAACTAAGCACTACTTCTTCCCTTAGGCTTTAGTTAAAAGAACCCCGAGCAGCGGTATGGGATCCACTATGAAAGAATCTGCCTTCCAGAGCGAACCTCGTCTTCCAGAAAGCGCCATCCGACACCCCGGCTCTGCCCTCACAGACAAGGGAAAAGTGACCATCAGTGACGGCAAAGGAGACGACGAGAAGCCGAAGAGGAGCAGCTTGTGCCGTAACATCGAGGGCTGCCGCGAGGAGCTGCTGTGCCAGGTGTGTGCCGCATGGCGTGACGGTTGCTGTCTGGTGCGATGGTGCTGTTCAGATCCCTCATTCATATTCACGTCTTGGTCTTCCATGAAATTTTCTTGCAGACCAATGTTTCTTTTGCACCGTTGATTTTGGATATGTTGAACTTCCTGATGAGCCCCGTACGGAGTAACTTCCAACAGGCTTCTGCGGTTGGGAGTAGTAGTCGTGCTCAGCAAGCTCTGGACCAGCTGCACACTCTGGAGAAAAGCGTGGAAATGACGGATCAGCTGATGGTGAGGAACACAGAATTGGATGACCAGCGCCCCATAGAGAGGTGGACAGACATGTAATATTTGTGACTTTCAGGTCCCGACTTTGGGCTCACAGGAAGGAGCGTTCGAGAACGTGAGGATGAATTACAGTGGCGATCAGGGCCAGACCATCCGACAGCTGATCAGCGCTCATGTATTGCGCAGAGTCGCCATGTGCGTCCTGTCCTCTCCCCACGGCAGGAGGCAACACCTAGCCGTCAGTCACGAGAAGGGAAAGGTGAGCGTGATGTTATGTAACTGACACATTCTGGCAGTCACTTATAAGAAGCCATCGTTGATTTTGTGGCCTCCTCCTGTCTCTGAGGCTGGGGAGAGTGACTCTCATGTGTGGTTATTGTGCGTATTTGCTATAAATGTGAAGCCGTTCATTGCCTTGTGATTGGTTCCTCCTTCTTCAGAGACTTTCATAGACTTATTACTGATTCTTTCCTCAGATTACAGTATTGCAGCTTTCAGCGCTGCTGAAACAGGCCGATTCCAGCAAGAGGAAGCTCACCCTGACGCGTCTGGCCTCTGCTCCGGTCCCGTTCACCGTCCTCAGCCTCACTGGCAACCCATGCAAAGAGGATTACCTGGCTGTGTGCGGGCTGAAGGTCCGTTTTCTTAAGCTGATTATTTTTTTCACAGTAATTCCACACTAGCTTTTGGTCCTGATCTATCGTTTTGTTTCTCCCGACCTCCTAGGACTGTCACGTGCTGACGTTCAGCGGCTCAGGGTCAGTTTCTGATCACTTGGTCCTTCATCCCCAACTTGCCACCGGCAACTTCATCATTAAAGCAGTCTGGCTGCCCGGCTCCCAGACCGAGCTGGCCATCGTCACTGCCGACTTTGTTAAGGTTGGTAAAACCATTCAGAGAGCGTATAAAATGTGTCCGTGCTGAGGATCTAGTAATGAAAGTTGTGACGGTGCGGCCATTTATCCTCCAGGTCTACGATCTGTCGTCCGACGCTCTAAGCCCGACCTTCTACTTCTTGCTGCCGAGCTCCAAGATCCGAGACGTCACCTTCCTGTTCAATGAAGAAGGGAAGAACATCATCGTGATCATGTCTTCTGCCGGCTACGTGTACACTCAGCTGATGGAGGAGTCCAGTAGTGCTGTGCACGGCCCGTTTTATGTCACCAACGTTCTGGAAGTTTCTCACGAAGATCTGAAGGTTTGTGAATCGCGGTGTTCAGCATTCAATCCTAAGCGTCTCTTACAAAGCTTCCGTTTTTGACTCTTCTGCTTTTCTGTCTGTTACAGGACAGTAACGGTCAGGTCGCAGGTGGCGGCGTGTCTGTGTATTATTCACACGTTCTGCAGATGCTTTTCTTCAGTTATTGCCAAGGGAAATCCTTTGCTGCCACCATAAACCGATCTTCGCTGGAGATAGTCTTGCTCTTCCCCATCAATATAAAGAGGTGAGATGACTCTCTGCCCCTTATTCTTTGGCCGTGCATAGCCTCTGTCATCAGTTGTCAGAGATATGTGCATGACCCGTTGTCAGTCATTTGTGCAGAATTTGGTGCTACTGATAACTCAAAAGCTTTTAATTTTTTTCTTTCCACATCATTTCATTATACAGTTCCAATGGAGGAAGCAAGACCTCCCCCGCTCTCTGCCAGTGGTCCGAAGTCATGAACCACCCTGGTCTAGTGTGTTGTGTTCAGCAGACCACAGGGGTCCCATTGGTGGTCATGGTAAAACCCGACAGTTTCCTCATCCAGGAGATAAAGACGCTGCCAGCAAAAGCCAAGGTAAGTATGGAGCAGGTCGGCCGCCGTGCACAACGTATCGTCCGTGCTGTTGAGTCTTACCTGCGTTCTCCTTGTAGATTCAGGACATGGTAGCCATCCGGCACACGGCCAGCAACGACCAGCAGAGGACGACCATGATTCTTCTGTGTGAGGATGGCAGCTTGCGCATTTACATGGCCAATGTGGAGAACACGTCATACTGGCTCCAGCCATCCTTGCAGCCCAGCAGCAGCATCAGCATCATGAAACCTGTGCGGAAACGCAAGCCGGCCGCCGTCAGTGAGTAGCAATTAATGCCGCCTCCGGATGGCAGCGTGTCGGGTGCGGCAGGTCTTTAAGGGTAATGCAGTGATTTCTCTTTCTGAAGTGGCACGGGCGTCGAGTCAGGTCACCTTTCCCATCGATTTCTTTGAGCACAACCAGCAGCTCACAGACGTGGAGTTTGGTGGGAACGACCTGCTCCAGTTATACAACGCCCAGCAGATAAAGCATCGCCTGAACTCTACCGGGATGTACGTGGCCAACACGAAGGTACGCAGAGCGAAACACTGCGTCGGGGTCACGTCTACAGCCGCACGGCTATTTATTGATTGTCCCCTCTAACAGCCCGGAGGATTTACTGTGGAAGTCACCAACAACAACAGCACCATGGTGATGACGGGGATACGGCTTCAGATCGGCACCCAGGCCATCGAGCGGGCACCTTCCTACATCGAGATGTTTGGCCGCACAATGCAGCTCAATCTCAGCCGAGCGCGATGGTTCGACTTTCCGTTTACCCGAGAGGAAGCGTTACAAGCTGATAAGAAACTCGCCATATTCAGTAGGTGCTTTCTGCCCCTGTAATAGATGTGTTCTTTTTGGGGGTCCCTGTGTCAGCCATTGTCATCACATTTACAGAGCTGCAGCCGAACTGTGAGCTCTGCCCAACTGGAGCCATTCACAGCCGGTGAGCTCACTGATTGGCAGCAGTGCTGTAGATAAGACATCGGGAGCAGCGGCGGAGACTGCACCCTGGGAGGGTAAGAAAAGCATATAAAAAAGCTGGAAGCAGTGGCTTAAAACCCCTTTAAAAAAAATCAAAAGTTAACGTGTGATGAGAAGCCCCTCTTACATTTGCTTTGTAGTGCTTATTAAATATTGGGGGCTTGACGCTGCAATCCTTAGGGACTGGTTGAAAGACTTGTTTCCTCATTTGCTCGTAGTCTAATATTGTGGCCTTTATCTCCTTGGTTTTGCTTCTTTTAGTCGGGGCCTCCGTGGACCCAGCCGGGGTCACAATGATTGACGCCATTAAAATATATGGAAAAACAAAGGAACAGTTTGGCTGGCCGGATGAGCCCCCCGAGGAGTTCCCCTCTGCCTCAGTAAGCAGCGTTTGCCCCCCAAACCTGAATCAAAGCAATGGATCCACAGATGGCGAGACCGCTGCACCGCCCTCCTGTAATGGCACAGTCATTGAAAGGTGAGCAGCGGTTCGGCTGGCACATCCGATGTTTTCCCTGAGCAGGGTCGGCACCGGCTAATCATGTGTTCACATTCTGGGGTTCCTCCTGAGTTTGGGCCCCATTTTCTCTCTCGGCTTCACATGTTTTTTTTGTTTTTTTTTGTTTTGTTTTTATTTATTTTTTTTCTTTGCTCCTCAAAAGTTCTGACCCCGAACCTTTAACGATCTTGGACCGGTTAGTACGTCTTCCTTACTCTGCACGAGTGAGTGTGCGCACCGTCCCCGCTGGTGTACTACCTCCTACGCTTGTTTGAGTTTTTGGCCCCGAGTGCATGGCGGTGTCTGGGTAACTCGGTGGTTGTCGGCGAGTCCCGCCAGCCATTGTTGATGATGGTGTATGGCGGATAATGGCCGCGGAGCTTTGGGCATGACTAGTTTAGGATCAAAAAGGTCCATCATTAAGTAAAAGCTCCTGTGAAACCACCGGAACGACATGGGACACCACAAAACGTAGTCTGATGTTGGCACAGGCCTGTGGCTTTGAGCGGCTTGGCTTGCACCCAGGCACCTTTTCTTGCATTAACCCTTCACCTTTGTGACTTCCGACCTTTTTACCTGATAAGCCTTAACACAATGAAGCCTTAGTCCTTGTTGTAGGCTGTAAGCGTAGAAGCTTAATATATGGCAGAGCTGCTGTTCTAGAGAAGTCTCTGACATGCTGTGACTTGTTCTCTGTACAGGTTGGTGGGAAGTTCCCTTGAAGCTTTGGAAAGCTGTTTTGCCTTCGGACCGCTGCCGGAGAAGGTAGGTGCTTTTTCTTGGCTTATATCTGCCTTCCATCAGTCGCACACTAATTATTCTGATTATTTGGCTTAGGAGAAGAACAAAGTGTCGGCTCTGGAGTTGGCGACCGTCCTGCTCTCCATGCCTACGCCATCCAGCGTCCAGCTCCAGACCAAGAGTCTGCTGGCCAGTCTGCACACGAGCCGCTCTGCGTACCACAACCACAAGGTAAGGACCTGATTGTATTGGGGGGGGGGGGGGGGAGTCCTGCAGCGCTCCACTCACGGCACTGGGGTCATGACGGTCTGGTCCCTCCTGTGCAGGATCAGGCTCTGCTGAGCCATGCTGTACAGTGTCTGAACTCCTGCACGCACGATGGAAAGGACTTGGACCCAGAAGTGTTCCAGAGACTGGTGATTACCGCCCGCTCCATCGCCATCATGCGCCCAAACAACCTCGTTCACTACACCGATTCCAAGTTACTTTCTGCAGAGACCGGTGAGTGCACGGCCAATGCCTGTAGGTCACAGACAAACTGACTTACTTTGGAAAATACGTAAAAAAATCTTCTCTTTTTTTTTTCTTTTAGATATTGATGAAAGTAAAGATGTCGTGAAGACCGGCGAAGGAGAAGACGGGTACGCCTTCATTACACAACTGGTCAACCAGTTCTGGAAACTACATGCATCCAAACCCAAGAATGCCTTCCTGGCCCCGGCGTGTCTGCCAGGTGTGTGGCTCACGGGTCTCCCTCCTTGGGACATTAGTCTCCAACAAGGGTCCATATATCAATCCTGTTCTGTTTTCTGCAGGTCTTACCCATGTGGAGGCTACAGTCAATGCCTTAGTGGACATCATACACGGATACTGCACATGTGAACTGGACTGCATTAACTTGGCCTCTAAAATCTACATGCAGATGTTGCTGTGCCTGGTGAGAGCCCGCTCCAGAGGACTAATGAATGGGGGGGTTAGGAACGTGTTATCTTTAGAAAAAAATGCGCCTCCACCCAGTCTCTCTCTCTCTCCGGTGTTGCTGCCCCCCTGTCTCTCCTGTTTGGCCCCCGATCTGACCTCTCCTAGGTGCAGGGTGTCTGGGGCTGCATCAGGTCCTCATTTTCTTGCTCTATTTCCAGGATCCATCTGTAAGCTTCTCCTGCAAACAGGCTCTAATTCGGGTGCTCCGTCCTCGGAATAAACGCCGCCATGTGACTCTTCCGTCCTCGCCGCGCAGCAACACGCCCATGGGTAAGAGCGGCCTTATATCGACAGGAGCCGTCGAGTCCTGAGCCAGGTTTCCCTCTTGTGATGTGTGACTAGATGATTGAACCCTCTCGGTGTCACAGCAGCGAGTTTTTCCTCTGAAATGGCATCCGTGTTATTCCGGCTGAGATACCCACCTCCTCCTTTTTACCCACAAAGACTGGAGCTTCTCGCCGGACACCCGTACATCATCATTTCAATTCCCTCTAGGTTGGAGAGCTTGGTTTCCTTCAGGTGTGGCTGTCATTAGGATGCCTCCGCCATACAAGGACCTCTTTAACCGTGAGCACTTGGGTTTCTATCACCCTTGGCTAGGAAGGGTCTCCTTTCATTGTGGTGGTTATAGTGGTGTCACATGCAGGCAGCCATGTTGTTTAGTTGGGTGCGAGCGAATTAGGTTTTTTTTGATCATCTCTGTGTTTCTGGCCCAGGGGACAAGGACGATGACGATGATGACGAAGCAGAAGACAAAATTCAGACTTCAGGGATGGCAAATGGAGAACACATCCGACAGCAGAGCCAAGAGCAGAACGAGGTCGACCACGGAGACTTTGAGATGGTGGTGAGAATTGTGTGTACTGACTGAGCGTCTCTTGTAAATTTACTTTTCACCACTTTGCGTAGTTTGATAGGAAAATCTAAACACCACTGCCTTATATTTTATTAGTCCGAGTCCATGGTCCTGGAGAGCGCCGACAGCGTCAACAATGGCAACCCATCACCTTTAGAGGCTCTCCTGGCTGGAGCCGAAGGATTCCCCCCAATGCTGGACATCCCACCGGATGCGGATGATGAGACCATGGTGGAGTTGGCCATCGCTCTGAGTCTGCAGCAAGATCAGCAGGGTAGGTTAGCGATTACTGCCATCTGTCATGCCGGGATAACCCCGGGTCTACCGACCACACGCTGACTGTCCTCTCTGACACATCAGGAAGCAGCAGCAGCGCGCTGGGTCTGCAGAGTCTGGGATTATCTGGACAAGCACCGAGCTCCTCGTCGCTGGATGCTGGGACCTTGTCAGACACCACTGCATCAGGTAACGGTAGTGCATGCAAGCTGCACCGAAACAAGACGCCGCATGTAAAATGCACCAAAACATGACTCTGCATGCAAAAAAAATAACTCTGCTTCCAGAGATTCCAGCAGACGCTTGGGGTAATGGCACTGCTTTGCCCTAATAGAGTTGCCCTGTCGCTTGTGGTGTGGGGGGTCGGTGTCTCGCTGGCTCGGTAGTTAGAGACTGTGTTTTTACCTGTAACAGCTCTCCTCATGCTTATAGCTCCAGCATCGGATGATGAAGGCAGCACGGCCGCAACCGATGGTTCCACACTGCGCACCTCCCCAGCAGACCACGGAGGGAGCGTGGGCTCAGAGAGTGGTGGCAGTGCCGTGGATTCGGTGGCTGGAGAGCATAGTGGTACGTCTGTCCCCATTTAGTATGAGGAGTTGGACTGACGAGGAGGTTATAGCGCGGCATGATACAAGGGTAATGCCGTTCAGCCCCCCACTCCGAAGTGATGGAGGCAATGTTCGCCTGTATCCCTGGCATTTACCTGGGGAAGTTCTTAGGTCATTCAGGTTTCCACTGTCGTGGTGAAATCTGTGGTTTTCGTGTCCGTTTCACCCAGTCGTCGTTAGATCACGATCTTTCCAATAATCATACGTGTCTCTTCTCTTCCAGTATCTGGTCGGAGCAGTGCCTACGGGGATACGGCAGTCGAGGGTCACCCCACAGGACCGGGCAGTATAAGTTCTAGCACCGGAGCCATCAGCACTGCAACCGGACAGCATGAAGGTGAAGGTTCTGAGGGTGAAGGAGAGACGGAGGGCGACACACATACCAGCAACAGGTCTGTACGGCTTTATAGTGCAATACCACGAATAGCCGGCGTTCTGTAAACACGCCCTATGCTGAATGCATGCATGTGTTCCTCCACTAGACTCCACATGGTGCGTTTAATGCTTCTGGAGCGCCTCCTTCAGTCCATGCCAAGCCTCCGTAATGTTGGAGGAGTCCGGGCCATCCCCTACATGCAGGTACAAATCACTGACCATCTAGTGGCCTCCTCTCTGGTGGCTCGTCTTGGTGCATCTTAACAATCAGCATGGCTTTTCTCCTCCAGGTGGTGCTGATGCTGACTGCCGACCTGGATGGAGAAGACGAGAAGGATAAAGGAGCCTTGGATAACCTCTTGGCCCAGCTCATTGCAGAACTGGGGTTAGATAAAAAGGTAACGGATGAATGCGCAGGTGGATGGATACGATGTGATTCTGGACTGGTATTTGTAACGTTCCTCTCATCCTGTCCAGGATGTCTCTAAGAAGAACGAGCGCACCCACCTGAACGAGGTCCATCTGGTGGTCATGAGGCTGCTGAGCGTCTTCATGTCAAGGACAAAGTCTGGGTCCAAATCCTCCATCTGTGAGGTATGTGGAGTGTAGAGACTTGATCCCTGCCCCCAGCTCCTCTTCTGATTTCCAGACCTGGTCGGGCGTCATCGCTGTGATGTGACACTCATGACATTGCATCGGGCTTACTAATAAAGAGGCGCCAGCAGGTGAGGGGTATGGTCATCACTTGTGTTAATCCCTCACTGCTTTTTTTTTTTTTCTTCTTCCTTCCCAGTCGTCCTCCCTGATTTCCAGTGCAACAGCGACCGCTCTTCTCAGCTCGGGGGCCGTGGATTACTGTCTCCACGTCCTGAAATCTCTCCTGGACTACTGGAAGAGCCAGCAGAGCGATGAGGAGCCGGTGGCTACCAGCCAGCTCCTGAAGCCTCACACCACCTCGTCTCCACCTGATATGAGCCCCTTCTTCCTCCGCCAGTATGTGAAGGTAAGGAGATTGACTTTACTTTCTGCCTGCAGACTTTACTGGGGCATTTGATGCGACTCCGGCTTGTTCCCTCAGGGTCACGCTGCAGACGTCTTCCAGGCCTACACTCAGCTGCTGACCGAAATGGTTCTCCGACTACCTTACCAGATTAAAAAGATTGCCGACACCAATTCTCGCATCCCTCCGCCTGTGTTTGATCATTCTTGGTTTTACTTCCTGTCTGAGGTTTGTATATCGAGGCGCAGCACCCCGATAAAAACATTCAGTGCTTCAGTCTCTTACATATGTTTGATTTACGCTCTTTTTTTAAAAATTTTTGCTCAGTACCTGATGATTCAGCAGACGCCATTTGTCCGCCGCCAAGTGCGGAAACTTCTTCTGTTCATCTGTGGCTCAAAGGAAAAATACCGCCAGCTCCGTGACCTTCACACGCTCGATTCCCATGTCCGGGGTATTAAGAAGTTGCTGGAGGAGCACGGGATTTTCTTGCGTGCAAGCGTAGTGACGGCGAGCTCCGGATCTGCACTACAGTACGACACGCTGATCAATCTGGTAAGAAGCGAAAAGTCCCTCTAGGTCTGTAATGCAAAAACTGATACGGCAAGGTCTTAACGCTGCCCTGTGTTTCAGATGGAGCATCTAAAAGCCTGCGCTGAAATCGCATCCCAGAGAACCGTGAACTGGCAGAAGTTCTGCATCAAGGATGACTGTAAGCTGCTGCTCGAGTTTTTGCTTTATGGGCGACATGTGGTAGGCGTAATGCATCGAGTGAAAAATGGCAGTAAAATTAATGCATCCTCATGATGGCGTGCCCAAAGATTCATGTCTGCAGTTTAAGGCTCCTGAGCCCCCCTTAATCTTCACTGCATTACCCCAGTGAGTGGGAGATGTATTGGGGCGTCTAAATGTCATTTATGGGAATGGCCGTTCAATATTGGCCCTTTAAAGGGGTTGTCCAGTTATGGGATATTAATGATCAGAGAGGTCAAAAGCCTGGAGCCACCACCGGTCGGCTATTATTTATCCTGGCAGAGGCCTCTAGATCTGTCGGGTCCATGTATTTAGCAGTTCGGTGGGGATGCTGGATGTTATATGATCTGATATTGGTGACTTATCCTTTTTTCACAACCACTGGGCACTTGATGTGCTTCGCCTTAACAACCCTTTGTCGCCCCTTTTATCCTCCCTTTCCCCAGCGGTCCTGTACTTCCTGCTCCAGGTCAGCTTCTTGGTGGATGAAGGAGTGTCTCCCGTGCTGCTGCAGCTCCTCTCCTGTGCTCTCTGCGGCAGCAAAGTCCTTTCCACGGCATCAGGCTCCTCCGCTGCACCATCGTCCAGCTCTGGGCAGTCAGGATCTCAGAGTAAATCCTCCACCAAGAAGAGCAAAAAGGAAGAGAAAGACAAGGATAAGGAAGGTATGAGTCTTGTAACCGTACCGCTGCGGCAGTATCCTCCGGTAATCGCTGCAGCCGTCGGTGTAATCTGCTGATCTGTTCCAGGTGATGGGTCCAATAGTCAAGAAGAACAGCTCTGCACCGCACTCGTCAACCAGCTGAATAAGTTTGCAGACAAGGAGACGCTGATCCAGTTCCTTCGCTGCTTCTTGCTGGAGTCCAACGCGTCGTCTGTCCGCTGGCAGGCTCATTGCTTAGCGCTGCACATCTACAGGTGAGAATGGCGACCAGAGGTTGGTGATCCACCGCCAAGACATCCTCTTTATATATGTAATGGCTAATGATGCGCATAAACCTGTGGGTTGGACCCATCGGACATATTGTGATGCCGGAAATCCCAGATCATGTGCAGTTTACACTTTATGAAGTCCCTGCCAGTTATCGTGATACCTGACCGCGTCCATTGAATCGATTTAATTCCCATTTATATAAAGTATTGATTTCTTTTCTTCTCAGGAACTCCAACAAGGCCCAGCAGGAGCTTCTCCTCGACCTCATGTGGTCCATTTGGCCAGAACTCCCGGCCTACGGACGCAAAGCTGCTCAGTTTGTCGATCTCCTCGGATACTTCTCCCTGAAGACTCCTCAGACGGAGAAGAAGGTGAGCGCACTCAGACCCTGGTTCAAAAACGATTTTGCTATTAACGTAGTGATTAAATATGTTGTCGCTTGCTCCTTAGTTCAAGGAATATTCCCAAAAGGCTGTTGAGATCCTGAGAACCCAAAATCACATCCTGACCAATCACCCGAACTCCAATATCTACAAGTAAGACCTGACAAGAGGTCGGACCCCTCCGATCCTGCTGATAACCCACCTCGGCTGCATAGTTACCTCCATTTTTCTCCAATTTTTCCAGCACGCTTTCCGGTCTGGTGGAGTTTGATGGATATTATCTGGAGAGTGACCCGTGTCTCGTCTGCAACAACCCTGAAGTCCCATTGTGTGTACGTCCCGGGCTGAACGGTCTCTTCCCGTGGTGACATCTCTTCTATGATTCATTGATTTTTTTTCTCTTCTTTTTGGACAGAACATCAAACTTTCCTCCATTAAAGTGGACACTCGTTACACCACTACCCAACAGGTGGTGAAACTTATCGGAAGCCACACCATCAGCAAAGTGACCGTGAAGATCGGAGACCTGAAACGCACCAAGATGGTCCGAACCATTAACCTGTACTACAACAATCGCACCGTGCAAGCCATCGTGGAGCTGAAGAACAAGTGAGTGCCGCTGACCGAGGGCAGATATCCTGGTAATCTGGAATAATGGAACATTGAGGTGCCAGATTATCAGAAATCCCAATCTATGCCGCCATTAGCGCTCAACATTACTTGCGTTTTTTCTTCCTTATGACCGTACATTAAGGCAGGTCTGCTTTCCATAGGTCTCCCATTACTGAAAGGGAAGATTTTATTATATTAAGCCTTCCCTCTCGCGTTCCTCTCTAGACCTGCCCGCTGGCACAAAGCCAAAAAGGTGCAGCTGACTCCAGGGCAAACTGAGGTGAAGATTGACCTCCCGCTTCCCATCGTTGCCTCCAACCTAATGATCGAGTTCGCCGACTTCTATGAAAACTACCAGGCTTCCTCTGAAACTCTGCAGTGTCCTCGCTGTAGCGCCTCCGTTCCTGCCAACCCCGGTGTATGCGGAAACTGCGGTGAAAATGTCTACCAGTGTCACAAGTGCAGGTCAGCCCACCGTCGGGGTTACACCAGCCCTGCAGGTGTTGTGTTTTTTATTTGCTGTTTATATTATGCCTTTTTTTTCCTTAGATCCATTAACTATGATGAAAAGGACCCGTTCCTGTGCAATGCTTGTGGATTTTGCAAATATGCCCGCTTTGATTTCATGCTGTACGCAAGACCTTGCTGCGCCGTCGATCCCATTGAGAATGAGGAGGATCGAAAAAAGGTGAGGTGGCCAACGGGGTATATCTAGTTTTATGTAGTCTGAGGCTTATTTGTCGCTTTATCAAAAGTTCCCGACTTCTGGTGCACGTTTGTGTTTTAATTAAGAGATGAGCAAATCAATTCCATGGCCGCCAAATGGGAGTCCTGTAAAACGTCTCCTACCTGCCATATCCTCGGCACGGTTTCTGGTTATTGGGCCCGGTGTGACGTCACTGGACCTAGAAGTCAGAGGAGGAAACTGCAGAGCTCCCGTCCGGCAGCCATTGTAGATTCTAGACGAGGATCCTGTGAATCGATTTTACTCATCGCTAGTTTTAATTCACTACCGTTATACTCTCCTCTCCTTGATGTCAGTGAACAGAACACCTCTACACCAGTCCTGTTCACACATCTGGTACATACTGCCATCTTGTGTGTTCATGGCGTATCCACTGGCTGTACCCCATTGGTCTGACAAATGCAGGTCCCACCTGTGGAACCGCAGCTCTCTTGAGAACAGGGGCCCTGGAGTTGGAGCAGTGGCGACACGTGCAACTTTCTCTCTGGTTCTTTTATTCTCTGGGAGTTGTGTAAATTGCCCAACATGTATGTTTGATGCCTCCTCTATCCGACAATTATGGCATTTTCTGTCCATACATTTCATTTACAGGCTGTCACCAACATCAACACGCTGCTGGACAAGGCGGACAGAGTCTATCACCAGCTCATGGGCCACCGACCACAACTAGAAAACCTTCTGTGCAAAGTGAACGAAGCCGCCCCCGAGAAACCACAGGTAAGCGCTATGTCTGACATCCCTGAGTAATCCCCCTTGTAGCTCGTCTGCTGTCACATTGCTCCGGTCCTGATGTCTCCCACGTATAGGATGATTCTGCCAACGCCGGAGGGATCGCCTCCACCTCGGCCAGCGTGAATCGGTACATCCTGCAGCTGGCGCAGGAATACTGCGGGGACTGCAAGAACTCTTTTGATGAACTTTCCAAGATCATCCAGGTAATATCGCTGATCTAAAGACCACCAGTGATGTGTTAGGAGACGCCGCCAGAATATTACTCCTGGGCACTTTTCTGATGGCTGAAATCTATTTTCTCAGAAAGTATTTGCCTCTCGTAAGGAGCTTTTGGAGTACGATCTGCAGCAGAGGGAAGCCGCCACCAGGTCCTCCCGCACCACGGTGCAGCCCACGTTCACCGCTAGTCAGTACAGAGCCTTATCAGTGCTCGGATGTGGCCATACATCCTCCACCAAGTGCTACGGGTGTGCCTCCGCCGTGACCGAGCACTGCATCACTCTACTACGTGCCCTGGCTACCAACAGCACCATACGGCACATCCTGGTGACACAGGGGCTCATCCGGGAACTGTTCGATTACAACCTGCGCCGTGGTCCTGCATCCATGCGTGACGAGGTGCGACAGGTCATGTGCCTGCTCACCAGGTAGGACTAGGCCATGTGCGGCTTTCCTTTTTTTTTTTTTTTTTTGCATTGCATCTTATTTTGATTTATCTTCCAGGGACAATCCAGAAGCCACTCAGCAAATGAACGATCTAATTATTGGTAAAGTGTCTACGGCCCTTAAAGGGCACTGGGCAAATCCTGACTTGGTAAGTCTGATGTATCTGAACCGTGGGCCTGGTGGGTGCTCCACTCTTCGTGGGCCGGGTGGATGCATCACTCCCCGTGGTCCGGGTGGGTGCGCCACTTCCCGGCACCATGCAGAGAATAATGAATGTCCCGAGTTTCTGCTCCAATACAGAGGACGTGTTTTATCAATTAAAGATAAATTTAATCTGCATTATTACATCTCACCTGGTAATGACTTTGTAGATTCACATTGAGATATTTCATCCTCCAGATTATTTAATCTACTAAATTTTGCTGTTGTAATCTGACATGTTAGTTGAGTTGTCAGGCGTCTCTAACCTTCTTGTGATGGTTTCCAATTATATAAATCTCTTCCAGGCCAGCAGTCTGCAGTACGAGATGCTGCTTCTCACCGACTCTATATCCAAGGAGGACAACTGCTGGGAGCTGCGCCTGCGCTGCGGTACGTAACTACACCGGGTGTTTGGTTGCCGCCACATTCATGCTGAAGTTTTGGAAAGATGCAGTGAAGTCCCACTCTGCGTCATGCAATCTTCTACATATTGTCACCTGGCTGTATTTCTTGCAGCGCTCAGTCTCTTCCTGATGGCTGTGAACATTAAGACCCCGGTGGTGGTGGAGAACATCACGCTAATGTGCCTGAGAATCCTGCAGAAGCTCATTAAGCCCCCAACGCCGACCAGCAAGAAGAACAAGGCGAGTCCGACTCCTGCGCTCGTCTCCGCTCCTCCTAGCTGAGGCTCTGCAGACACATACAATGATCTCCGCGTCTTTTGTGTCTTTGCTCCAGGATGTTCCCATGGAGGGATTAACCACAGTGAAACCGTACAGCAACGAAATTCATGCTCAGGCCCAGCTCTGGCTAAAGAGGGATCACAAGGCATCGTACGAGGCCTGGAAGAAGTGTCTGCCGGCCCGAGGTGAGACGCTGTGCGGCCGGATTCACACGCAGCGCGCGTCCGTTGCAGTATGCACAGTGTAAAATCTACAATGGATTTGGTTTTACAAAATCATGAAATTGCAGCTTTTTACTTCACGCCTGTGTGCACATGTACCACAGGAGGATTTAGGTGCAGTTTTTTATGCTGTGTCCAGCACAGGGGTTTTCCGAATATGTCATGAGTTTGGAAATTGCACAGAAGTATACCTGCAAATTGCAAACCTTGGCTGCACGCTGTATTTAAGATGGCGCACAGATATATAGGTCACTGCACTGAGCGTCTGTAAGACTCCTGCTTTTAAAATTCAGAATTCCTGCAGCGGTTAACCCCTTCACGACCTTGGACTTGCAGGTATATCCAAGGTTGTTTCCCAGCGTTTGTTGCGGGCTCCGGCGCAAAAACAGAAACTCACAATGTCATGAAGGGGTTAAAGTGTGGAGCAGTTTACTGACAGTTGATTTTAATTTTTCACTTTTTTTTTTTTCTCCTCCTCTTTCCCGATCTTTTAACATTAGGTATAGACAACAGAGGGAACTCGCCAAGCAAAGCCGAGCTCCGGCAGATGTACCTGCAAGAGAAGTACGTATGGAAGTGGAAGCAATTCATGAGCAAGAAAGGCAAGAGGACGACGCCACTGGATCTGAAACTGGGACATAACAACTGGCTGCGACAGGTGAGGGGCCACACCACGGCAGGCGAGGGGCCACACCACGGCAGGCGAGGGGCCACACCACGGCAGGCGAGGGGCCACACCACGGGAGGCGAGGGCGCGCTCTCACACCCTTGCCATCACCTTTGCATTGCACCTTTCAGTATTTGGTCTTCAGCCTCTGGCTTTGCACTCGCAGGTGTTGTTCACCCCGGCCACACAAGCCGCTCGCCAGGCAGCATGCACCATCGTTGAGGCGTTGGCCACCATTCCCAGCCGCAAGCAGCAGGTCCTGGATCTTCTCACCAGGTGGGTGTCATGGGCTTTACCCTCGGGGTGTCCTATCTGAGGGGTGTCTGACCTGACGTGCTGTTTCCTTCTCGCAGCTATTTGGATGAGCTGAGTGTTGCTGGGGAATGTGCGGCGGAGTACCTCGCCTTGTATCAGAAGCTCATCAAGCCCTCTCACTGGAAGATCTACCTGGCAGCGCGGGGCGTGCTACCGTATGTTGGAAATCTCATCACAAAGGTAACAGGTCCAGTCCGGCCGAAGTGCAATGTTACGGGAGACGTCCCTGTTATCTGGACAGCCGCTAGTTATATGCAGTAGTGCCCCATAGAATAAAATAATCCCTACACATGCCTTCCATCCCAGCTATGTCTGCGCTGGATCTGCCGGTGCTCGCATGACTCTGCTAGTGAGTGCTGCAGCCAGTCAATGGCAGCTGATAGGCTGCAGTGCTCTTACTTCCACCGGATGTCAGAGTTTTGACCAAGGGAAGTGCGAGCGCCTTAACCGCTTTTACAGGATAATGTGAGCGACAAGCATGAAATGAAATCACTGATGGGGAGGGGAGTGTGAGCATCTTGTTTTCTATGGGGCGTTGCTGCAGACTTGTGCAGGTAGTGGATGACTCCCTGAGACAGAAACGACACCTTGTCCTTCACTTTCAGCCATTTTAGAAGTTCTCCCTTGACGTGGAGATGCCGATAATTCTTACGATTGTGTTGAATCTCCTTTAGGAAATCGCCCGTCTGCTGGCGTTAGAAGAGGCGACTCTCAGCACAGATCTGCAGCAGGGCTACGCTCTGAAGAGCCTGACAGGTACGACCCCGTCTCATCCGGCCGCCATCTCTGTTTGGAGGACGGCGCCCTGGTTTTATACTGCTCATGTCCTGCGAGCGGCGGCATACAGGATCTTTACAGAGTGACTGGCTGATTACAGGGCTGGGATCTGTTCGTCGCTGATCTCTGCAGCCATCCAGCTTCATCCCAGGACAACCAGTGCCCTTGTATGTAATGATATCATCTGATATGTGACCCCTCCCATCTCCCAATCCTCAGGTCTCCTCTCTTCCTTCGTGGAGGTGGAATCGATCAAGCGTCACTTCAAGAGTCGCCTGGTGGGCACCGTCCTCAATGGTTACCTCTGCCTCCGAAAGCTGGTGGTGCAGAGAACCAAGCTGATAGATGAGACCCAGGACATGTTACTGGAGATGCTGGAGGACATGACCACTGGTAACCGCTCATCTTATCCTGTGTCCGCTTGGACACCGCTGTGACTGATGGATTTGCAGGTTCATTATTTGACGCCTGAAGATTGTCGCCATTTTCCCAGTGTGAAGCTTCTGTGGATGTTAGGGTACATTGTCCACATTTACCTAAAGCAACTTGTTCTTTCCACAGGAACGGAGTCAGAAACCAAGGCCTTCATGGCGGTGTGCATCGAGACGGCCAAGCGGTACAGTCTGGACGATTACCGGACACCCGTGTTTATATTTGAGCGGCTCTGCAGCATCATATACCCGGTCAGTGGGGGTAGCTAGTCAGTAATATGTCCGCTGGAATAGTATCCTGAGGGTCTCCTGGTTCCCAGAGAGCCTCCTAGTTCCCAGCATTCGCAGCTTTTCTTATGATTAGCCGGATTGGCACAACGTCGTGTGGCTAAGATGTCATGCCAGGCCGGCTAATCAAAGGGGGACCAGTGATGCCGGCACGTAAGAGGCTGTTCTCCCAGATCCTGGGGCGTAGCGACAGATTACCAATGTGGCAGCAGTTACATGGTCGCCCGTGCGTTCCCTTCCAGTAAGAGTTACTTAGATACAGGTTTATAATTCAGTCCAGGTCTATGATTTTCTCAGAATTCTGTGTCCCACAGATTAAGGTGGGCTGTTCATGTATTGTATTGGAATTAGGCTGCAAGCTGAAAGCAAGGACCTCCAACGTGGTATTTTCCGAAATACTGCCTGTACCACGTGCCACGCCAGAGAGGCAATGGGAGATTAGGGAGGTTAATAAGTGGCTCAAGAATTGGTGTAGGAAGGAGGGGTTTGGGTTCCTGCAGAACTGGGCCGACTTCTCAGTTGGCTACAGGCTCTACGCTAGGGACGGGCTGCACCTCAATGGGGAAGGGGCAGCTGTGCTGGGGGAGAAAATGGTTAGAAGGTTGGAGGAGTGTTTAAACTAGGGATTGGGGGGGAGGGTATTCATTTTATAGGAGGGGAAGATAGTGCAGATAGAGAGCTGGGCACAAATAAGGAAGTTGGGGGTGGCGGTGGCATGGGGGGTGGGGTTAGAACAGTTAATAATTTAAGAAAGAATAGAGGTACAGAGAGTAACATCAAGTGCATGTATACTAATGCCAGAAGTCTCGCCAACAAAATGGACGAATTAGAACTAATGTTGTTGGAGCATAATTATGACATGGTGGGGATATCTGAGACGTGGCTGGATGAGAGCTATGACTGGGCTGTTAACTTGCAGGGCTATAGCCTGTTCAGAAATGACCGTACAGATAAGCGAGGGGGAGGGGTGTGTCTATATGTAAAATCTTCCTTAAAACCCATCCTGCGTGATAATATAGGTGAATTTAATGAAAATGTGGAGTCCCTGTGGGTGGAGATAAGGGGAGGGGGAAAAAATAATAAATTACTGATAGGGGTTTGTTATAAATCTCCAAAAATAATGGAAGCAATGGAGAATATCCTCGTAAAGCAAATAGATGAAGCTGCGACTCAAGGAGAAGTCATTATTATGGGGGACTTCAACTACCCTGAAATAGATTGGGGAACAGAATCCTGCAGTTCCAGCAAAGGTAATCGGTTTTTGACAACTATGAGAGACAATTACCTTTCACAGCTGGTTCAGGACCCAACAAGGAGGGGGGCACTGCTAGACCTAATATTAACCAACAGGCCAGACCGCATATCAAATATAAGGGTTGGGGGTCACTTGGGGAATAGTGATCACAAAATAATAAGTTTTCATGTAACCTTTAATAAGATGGGTAGTAGGGGGGTGACAAGGACACTAAACTTCAGGAGGGCAAATTTCCAACGGATGAGAGAGGATCTTGGTGCAATTAACTGGGACGATATCCTGAGACACAAAAATACACAAAGAAAATGGGAGACGTTTATTAGCATCCTGGATAGGACCTGTGCACAGTATATACCGTATGGGAATAAACATACTAGAAATAGGAGGAAACCAATATGGCTAAATAGAGCTGTAAGGGGCGCAATAAATGACAAAAAGAAAGCATTTAGAGAATTAAAGGAAGTAGGTAGTGAGGAGGCATTAAATAAATACAGAAAATTAAATAAATTCTGTAAAAAGCAAATCAAGGCAGCAAAGATTGAGACAGAGAGACTCATTGCCAGAGAGAGTAAAAATAATCCCAAAATATTCTTTAACTATATAAATAGTAAGAAACTAAAAAATGACAGTGTTGGCCCCCTTAAAAATAGTCTGGGTGAAATGGTGGATGAGGATGAGGAAAAAGCCAATCTGCTAAATGACTTTTTTTCATCAGTATTTACAAAAGAAAATCCCATGGCAGCCAATATGACTAGTGATAAAAATTTCCCATTAAATGTCACCTGCTTAACCCAGCAGGAAGTACAGCGGCGTCTAAAAATCACTAAAATTGACAAATCTCCGGGCCCGGATGGGATACACCCCCGAGTACTGCAGGAACTAAGTACAGTCATTGATAGACCATTATTTTTAATCTTTAAAGAGTCCATAATAACAGGGTCTGTACCACAGGACTGGCGTATAGCAAATGTGGTGCCAATATTCAAAAAAGGGGCAAAAACTGAACTCAGTAATTATAGGCCAGTAAGTTTAACCTCTACTGTGGGTAAAATCCTGGAGGGCATTCTAAGGGATGCTATACTGGAGTATCTGAAGAGGAATAACCTCATGACCCAGTATCAGCACGGGTTTACTAGGGACCGCTCATGTCAGACTAATTTGATCAGCTTCTATGAAGAGGTAAGTTCCGGACTGGACCAAGGGAACCCAGTGGACGTAGTGTATATGGACTTTTCCAAAGCTTTTGATACGGTGCCACACAAAAGGTTGATACATAAAATGAGAGTAATGGGGATAGGGGAAAATATGTGTAAGTGGGTTGAGAGCTGGCTCAGGGATAGGAAACAAAGGGTGGTTATTAATGGAGCACACTCGGACTGGGTCGCGGTTAGCAGTGGGGTACCACAGGGGTCAGTATTGGGCCCTCTTCTTTTTAACATATTTATTAATGACCTTGTAGGGGGCATTCAGAGTAGAATTTCAATATTTGCAGATGACACTAAACTCTGTAGGGTAATCAATACAGGGGAGGACAATTTTATATTACAGGATGATTTATGTAAACTAGAAGCTTGGGCTGATAAATGGCAAATGAGCTTTAATGGGGATAAATGTAAGGTCATGCACTTGGGTAGAAGTAATAAGATGTATAACTATGTGCTTAATTCTAAAACTCTGGACAAAACCATCAATGAAAAAGACCTGGGTGTATGGGTGGATGACAGACTCATATTCAGTGGCCAGTGTCAGGCAGCTGCTACAAAGGCAAATAAAATAATGGGATGTATTAAAAGAGGCATAGATGCTCATGAGGAGAACATAATTTTACCTCTATACAAGTCACTAGTTCGACCACACTTAGAATACTGTGCACAGTTCTGGTCTCCGGTGTATAAGAAAGACATAGCTGAACTAGAGCGGGTGCAGAGAAGAGCGACCAAGGTTATTAGAGGACTGGGGGGTCTGCAATACCAAGATAGGTTATTACACTTGGGGCTATTTAGTTTGGAAAAACGAAGACTAAGGGGTGATCTTATTTTAATGTATAAATATATGAGTGGACAGTACAAAGACCTTTCTGATGATCTTTTTAATCATAGACCTGAGACAGGGACAAGGGGGCATCCTCTACGTCTGGAGGAAAGAAGGTTTAAGCATAATAACAGACGCGGATTCTTTACTGTAAGAGCAGTGAGACTATGGAACTCTCTGCCGTATGATGTTATAATGAGTGATTCATTAATTAAATTTAAGAGGGGACTGGATACCTTTCTGGAAAAGTATAATATTACAGGGTATATACACTAGATTCCTTGATAAGGCGTTGATCCAGGGAACTAGTCTGATTGCCGTATGTGGAGTCGGGAAGGAATTTTTTTCCCCATGGTGGAGTTACTCTTTGCCACATGGGTTTTTTTTGCCTTCCTCTGGATCAACATGTTAGGGCATGTTAGGTTAGGCTATGGGTTAAACTAGATGGACTTAAAGTCTTCCTTCAACCTCAATAACTATGTAATACTATGTAATTGTCAGTGGTGCTGGAGCAGCGCTCATGGGTCAGGAGTATAATAAGTGAAGTCCCGGCCCTGCCGTTATTCTTTTGCTCCTGAGTGTTATAACAGCATCTCATCGTACGTGTAGTTATCATACAATGTCCTTTCATCAGGAGGAGAATGAAGTCACTGAGTTCTTTGTGACTCTCGAAAAAGACCCCCAGCAAGAAGACTTCCTCCAGGGCCGAATGCCTGGAAACCCGTACAGCAGCAACGAGCCGGGAATCGGCCCTCTCATGAGAGACATCAAGAACAAGATCTGCCAGGACTGCGACCTCGTGGCCTTGCTGGAGGACGACAGCGGCATGGAGGTGAGACGTCGGCGGTATTATATGTAGATTGTCTGAGATCCGGAGTGGCGGGAGTAGGAGTGTTCAGCAGTATCGTTATTAATGAATGCGTCTCTTTCCAGCTTCTGGTTAATAACAAGATCATCAGCCTGGACCTGCCGGTGGCCGAGGTGTACAAGAAGGTGTGGTGCCCGACTAATGAGGTGCGGCTCGTTCTTTTCGTCCATTATAGCAGGATGTTGTTAGGTTTTGTTACAGTCCTTACACCCTACGATTTTTTTGTTTTGCGTCTTATTAGTCGTCCATATTTGCTGGGATCTTTGTCTGGAATTGCAGCTGGGCTCCATTGCAGAACATGGGGTGGAACTGTAATAGCGCACAGCCTGTTTAAAAGGGGGTCTCCATGTCCTCGTAATCCTGAAGGACACCTTTCATCCTGGAGCAAGTTTCTGTGCAGTTTTTTTTTTTTTTTTTTAAATCCCTCCTTGGCCTGCCGCTTTCCATCTATAGCAAAACTACAACTCCCAGCATGCCCTGACAGACTTATGTATTGTGTGCTCTTATTTCAGGGGGAACCAATGAGAATAATTTACAGAATGAGGGGTCTTCTGGGGGATGCAACAGAAGAATTCATTGAGTCTTTGGACTCCACCACAGGTGACCCTTATAGAGGGACAGTTAGGGAAGGGTTTATCCACCAGTTAGCGTTTTGCCACTGTCCTTTCTTGTGCATTTATTAGATGAGGAAGAGGATGAGGAGGAAGTGTACAAGATGGCGGGGGTGATGGCGCAGTGCGGAGGACTGGAGTGCATGCTGAATCGTCTGGCCGGTATCAAGGACTTCAAGCAGGGTCGCCATCTTCTTACGGTAAGTCGGAGCCATTGGTTTTGATCTGGCGCTTGTCGTTACTTACATTGGGCTGCCAGTTACACGTGTTGTCGTCCTCTGCAGGTTCTTCTAAAGCTTTTCAGCTACTGCGTCAAGGTTAAGGTGAATCGTCAGCAGCTGGTGAAGCCCGAAATGAACACTCTGAATGTGATGCTGGGGACCCTGAACCTGGTAAGTCCAGTGTATAGCCCCCCCATACACGAGACTGTCTGCCAATCCTGATATTGAGGGGCTTGGCAGACCTCTCTGTGTATGGGGGGCCGCGGACCTCTCCTGTCGGGGGAGAAGGATCGTGAACTCCTGTGTATGGAGAGAGCTGAATGAGCAGCTGAACCATTGCTCGGCCCACCGCCGCCTTGTTTGTAGGGTCTTATATCTGGTCTCTTCTTCAGGCGCTGGTGGCAGAACAGGAGAGCAAAGATAGCGGCGGGGCCGCTGTAGCCGAGCAGGTCCTGAGTATCATGGAGATCATCCTGGACGAGTCCAATGCTGAGCCGTTAAGCGAGGACAAGGTGACGCCGCACAATTTAGCCCCCCCCCCCCCAATTAATTCCTACCCCCGTTTCTTGCCATTGTTGGGATATACCATCGGTCTGATCCATTGTGGGAAGGAACTGCTAAAATCCAAGATAAAGATGAGGTTGATCTCCTTGTAGTGCTGGTGCGGAGCCACTAGGGGGCACTGCCATGACTGACACTGTGGAGGTCTGCAGCAGCCTTGTCGCCCTCTTGTGGTGTAGGGGGTGTATGACGGCAGTGATGGGAGCACTTGCCCTATTCTGTAGCAGGTGTAATGTTATGTCCTCCATCTTCTCCGCAGGGGAACCTTCTACTGACCGGGGATAAGGACCAGCTGGTCATGCTCCTCGATCAGATCAACAGCACGTTTGTCCGCTCCAACCCCAGCGTGCTGCAGGGCCTGCTGCGCATAATCCCGTACCTGTCGTTCGGAGAGATGGAGAAGATGCAGATCCTGGTGGATCGCTTCAAGCCGTACTGCACCTTTGACAAGTAAGCCTCAATGACTGGACCCCGTCCTCACTTATGGGGCGGGGGGGCTCATCCTGCAAAATTGTCCTGTCCTCTAATAAAAAATCTAAAGTTTTACTTTCTCTTACATCTGAATATACAGTCTAGTGTTCTCTGTTATCAGTCTTTTGCCACATTAGATGCGACCCCCAGTGCTGGAAGTAATCCCGTCCTCTCTCCCAGGTATGACGACGAGCATTGCACCGATGACAAGGTGTTCCTGGACTGTTTCTGTAAAATCGCCGCCGGCATTAAGAATAACAGCAACGGCCACCAGCTGAAGGACCTCATCCTGCAGAAAGGGATCACTCAAAACGCCCTGGACTACATGAAGATACACATCCCTAGTGCCAAGAAGTAAGACCCCCCCCATCCTCCCTCCGATCAGTAACAGACATCACGGCCCCCTCTCATAAACATGGGGGTCCAACTGCTGCGTTCAGACGGGACTCCACAGTCTTGTTTTAGGGAGAGACCGAAAACTTCCCGCAGCTGAAGGTCTGCTGCAATGTGTCCAGTTAATCATCCATTGATTTGATTCATCTTACCGGTGAATACATTGTAACGATCCCTCAGCTGTGAGACATCCAGGATGGGGTAAAGGAGAGAGGGTTTTGGTCTGTGTGCACTGTTGGGTTCTTGCTGAAGTCTCTTCACACCTGTGCTTCCCCGCAGCTTGGACGCGGATATCTGGAAGAAGTTCCTCTCGCGGCCCGCTCTTCCCTTTATTTTGCGGTTACTAAGAGGATTGGCCACACAGCATCTACCCACACAGGTGAGAGCTCTGACCCTCCACAACTGCACGCAGGGTCCTGCCCGGCCATCCTCACCACTGCCGGATTATCCATCCATAAGTGTACTGATGATGAACACAGAGTATCTCAGGATTAGAATATGCTGATCTTGTGGGGGGTCACAGAGGGTTAAGTATTCAGCAGCACAGAGTATGTCAGGAGCGGATGGTTCTGTGTTCTGTCCGCCCTTCACTCCTCATCCTCTCCTTTATCCAGCAGGCGCTCATCGGCACAGACTCCATCACGAACCTTCACAAGCTGGAGCAGGTGTCCAGCGACGAGGGGATCGGGACCCTCGCAGAAAACCTGCTAGAAGCCCTGCGAGAGCACCCTGACGTCAACATGAAGATCGACGCAGCCAGGAAGGAGACTCGGGCCGAGAAGAAGCGTATGGCCATGGCCATGAGACAGAAGGCGCTGGGGACCCTGGGCATGACTGTAAGCGGGTGATGGGGGTGCCATTCCCACAGTCCGTCCTTCATATAGCTGATTCACAATCCTGCTGGTCCTTATTGGAAATAGTCAGCAAGGTTGTGGACAGGCCTCTCCCCTGACAGCGTAACGGAGCTCCTGTAATGGAGGAGTGGGTGGCCAGAGGAGGTATTTCTTAAAGGGGTTGTCTAGGCAAAACAAAAACCTTGGTCTGCACAGGGTCCGAAAGTGGAGACATCACCATTTTTTCAGCTGCTGGATCGCTGCGAACTTTGATTGGCAGCAGCGGTCAGGTGACTTTAAGCAGGACATCAGTGGAAGTTTCCTGGCGCTGCGGCCTACATTGAGTCGGCAGGCTCTTCACCAAATTTTGCTTTGTGTGAACAGCCCCATTAAATTACTTTTAGAATGTGAATCTCCAGTGCAGGGAATGCTGGGGGATGTCCTTTCTGCAGGGAAGTGAATGCTGCTCCGATGCTTGTACATAAGATTATTCCTTTCTCCTCCAGACCAATGAGAAGGGTCAGGTGGTGACGAAGACTGCTCTTCTGAAGCAGATGGAAGAACTGATTGAGGAGCCCGGACTGACCTGCTGCATCTGCAGAGAGGGGTACAAGTTCCAGGTACACCATCTCCGTCCATGCCCTAGTGGGGCCCCATGATCTGAGGTTGTCCCTGCCCCTTTAAGACTTGACTAGAAAACCCTTTAAGATCTGAGGTTCAGAAAACCTTTTATTTTATTTTTTTTTAGCCAACCAAAGTGCTGGGAATCTACACGTTTACCAAGAGGGTGTCGCTGGAGGAAGCGGAGAATAAGCCCCGCAAGCAACAGGGGTACAGCACCGTCTCCCACTTCAACATCGTTCACTACGACTGTCACCTGGCAGCAGTGAGGTAGCGTCATCCTTCCGTCATGGGGGGCTATGGGGGTGAACGTCGTCCTGACTGTAAGTATATTGGGGTTCTCGCTCTGCAGATTAGCTCGTGGTCGGGAGGAATGGGAGAGCGCTGCTCTGCAGAACGCCAATACGAAGTGTAACGGCCTGCTGCCTGTCTGGGGCCCCCACGTGCCGGAGTCTGCATTTGCCACGTGTTTGGCGAGGTGAGATATCCACATGTCTGCAGCCACTGATAACAAGTGATGACCCCACACAATCTAACTGTGCACAACGGCACCTCCATCTCCCCCGCAGGCACAATACTTACCTCCAGGAGTGTACGGGGCAGCGGGAGCCCACCTACCAACTCAACATCCACGACCTGAAGCTGCTGTTCCTGAGATTTGCTAACGAGCAATCATTCAGTTCTGATACAGGGGGAGGGGGAAGGGAGAGCAACATCCATCTCATCCCCTACATCATCCACACCGTGCTGTATGTGCTGAACACGTACGTATCCCAGCTGCACACGCAGCGCCATGTGGGGTTGGTGGAGAAATGGTACAATGAAGTAGCGAGGCACTATACTGGGGCTGGTAGGGAGGTGGTAAAAGCATGCAGTGAGGTGCCATACTGGGGCTGGTGGGGAAGTAGTAAAAGCATACAGTGAGGCGCCATACTGGGGCTGTTAGGGAGGTAATAAAAGCAATTCAGTGAGGAGCCATACTGAGGCTGGCAGGAGGAAAGTGTGAGCGTGCAGCAAGACGCCATAATGAGGCTGGCAGGGGGATATTGTGAGCGTGCAGCGAGGCGCCATACTGGAGTTGGTGGGAGGATAGTGCGTGCTGTGAGGTGCCATACTGGGGCTGGTTGGGGGATAGTGTGAGCGTGCAGTGAGGTGCCATGCCGGGGCTAGCTGGGGACTAATGTGAGCATGCAGCGAGTTGATAGAGATTGTGTTATATCCTGGACTAACACCTTGTAGCAAACCCTCAGCTGTGTCCGCAGGCAGAATTTCCAGTATCTATGTGTAAAACGGGATCTTCCATTCCCTGAAGTTGCAGATACCTCTCATTAACCACTTCATGTCGTTTACTTGGGTGTTTCAGAACCCGGGCCATATCCCGCGAAGAGAAAAATGTCCAGAATTTCCTAGAACAGCCGAAAGAGAAGTGGGTGGAAAGTGCCTTGGAGGTGGACGGGCCCCATTACTTCACGGTGCTCGCGCTGCACCTGCTTCCTACAGAGAAGTGGAAAACCATCCGCATAGAAGTGCTGCGCAGGCTGCTGGTCATCAGCCACGTGCGGGCGGTGCCACCCAGCGGAGCAAACAGGTACGGGAGCGGGGTCATCAGCGTGTACCACGGATACTGCACCGATCTCGGGGCTGATGGAAGAGCAGCACCTTATAGCTCTGGACTGTAGGGCCCGGCTCTGTAAGCTGCCAATTATCGGGGCCATGCCCGGAGCACGTTACTGTCGGTGCATCCACTGTCCACGGCTCTTCACCCCCGGAGCCGGGCATGTCGTAGTATGTGTACAAGAGGCGCCTGCCTATGATCGGCTCGCACGCTGCCTGTTGACATTGAGCTTACAGGACGTCTCAGGACTGAGGCATGTCCCCGAGGGCCGGGTTAGTGCTGCACAGAGGCCGCAGCAGGCACCCATGAAAAATGTGGTTATACTGGAGCGCGGGCCGGCCCAGGAGCAGCGACATGGCTGAGATTCCAGCACTGGGCGAGTCCGTGCCGGGCCGACGTCTCGCTCTGTAGTCACACATCAGACAGGGAAGGTGACTTTGTTAATGACTCTCTACAATTAATAAAGTAGCTAGATGCTTAGGCTGCAGTGCACGATTCAGGGAGTTGTACATTGGTCCCGTCCATTATGTATTTGGGACATATCAGTTTGGGGGGCCGGGATGCTGCTTGTTAAAGGCCATGTAGAGCAACATATTAGTTTGCAGATGTATGGCCGCCGCTGATCAGAGCCGGAGGATCAGCGTCACTTTCTCTGTTGTCCCTCCATAGATTAACAGACAAATCGGTGAAGGAATACCCCATGTATCGCTCCAGCCTCCTCTTCTGGGCCTTGGTGGACCTAATCTACAACATGTTCAAGGTAACACTACAAGACGCAGACACATATGTATAGAGCCCCTTTAAGTGACACCTGTTCCAGATGGCTTCTTTAAAGGGGGTGAAGACTTTATAGGGCTCTGACTCCTCGCTGCTGACCAGCAGAACGTAGTGTCCCTTTACGTTGGTGCTGTACGTATGGTTTTGGATCAGCTCCACTGTAAACACTATGGTCGGCTCGCACGCTGCCTGCTGACATTGAGCTTACCAGACATCTCAGGACTTTAAAGCATCTCCCCGAGGGCTCGTCTTAGTGCTGCCCTGTAATTTCCACACACCACAGCATTTGCCCCAGGAGATCTTGAGAAATATTTTCAAAAGGTGTCCGTAGTGAATAGGAGGGATCTGCAGTACCTGGCACAGCCACAAGCAGCCGTAGGGCTCTGTCCTTGGGTAGACAATTAAAGGGCCCCTCCATTCATCTGAATGGCCGTGGTGTCCAGAATCGGGCACTTACTGATTAGTGGATAAGCCATCACTATTACAAGTCACAAACTTCGTCTCCGAGTAACTTCCAGGGAGGATCTTCGACTCTTAAAGGGATTGTCCTGTGGTTCGCTGCATCATCTCCTGCGTTTTTGTCTCGCAGAAGGTACCAAACAGTAACACGGAGGGCGGCTGGTCCTACTCCCTGGCAGATTACATCCGGCTCAATGACATGCCCATCTACGAGGCGGCAGACCGGGCCCTGAAGACCTTCCAGGACGAGTTCATGCCCGTAGAGTCCTTCTCCGAGTTCATGGACGTCGCTGGTGAGTAACTGCTCTCCGTGTCCAATCCTAATGGTGGACCTCGCCACTTCCAAGATCTCTGCTTGCTGTAATTACCTGAGAGTGAAGTGTACGGCAGTGCTAATCCTAAACCTATACACAGCGCAGACCTCACTTGTCCTGATGCTTTGTTACACTGTGTCAGTCCGCAGTCCTGCTCGTGTAGCAGAGGATCGTCTAGACTGGATACACTGTAATAAACCCTCAGCTGTGAGGGCATTAGATAATAAGTTTTAGAGATCTGGATATTAAGGAGCTGAACCACAAAGTACAGTAGAAAGTTGTGGAACTTTTTATTTTACTTCTGAATTTGTTTTTTTGTTTTTTCCTTCTTTTCAGGGCTTTTATCAGAAGTCGACGACCCTGAGCAGTTCCTGAAGGATCTCCTGAACTCTGTTCCCTGACCCCTCAGCTCTTGGTGTGGGGGCGCTCCACGTTCCTCCCCGGCTCTTGCAGTAATGTGTGGTTTTCCTCCATCTTGTGTTTCTGGGAGGGGAAAGGCTTGAAGCGCGTTTATCCCGTCACCATCGGCCGCTGCCGCACATTTCTCCGGTCATATATATACACTTTTATATCTTGAGTTTTAGAATCGGCCGCTATTTGTGTGGGGGTTTTTTTTCTTTTGTTTTGGGTGCGTTTTTGTGGATTTGGGACTCTAATGCCGACGAAAATCTCAGGAGGAACTGGACTGTCTCTTACCTTCCCCCCTGAATGCATGAAATTTACAGCCCACCAAAGACAAAACTGCATGCGGAAAAACGCCCAGCGTCTCCCATCACGTGACAACCACGAGGCGGCCTCGTGTGTAGCTCCAAGTGTGTCAGCGGAGACCCCAATCATTTCCACTTGTGACAATCTGAATGAGGCGGAGACCGTCCAGTGTCGTGCTGGAGAGCAGGCTCGGCACTTCGGTCGGGGCAGATCACCTCCTCGGCCAACAATATTATATGTAACTAGTCGTTGTCTGCTTGATAAAATAATAAAATCTCATCATAAATCCTTAAATGTTTTTCCTGCACTGATACACTGTAGCAAACTGAGCAGAGAGGGATCCGCGCTGCTGACAGATGATTGTCCAGACTTGGATACATTGTAACAAAGTGGAGAATCTGCTCAGAAAGAGATGACGGGTCCTGGGTATAAACCATTGTTCCTACTGACTGCAAGCAGAGATCTTGGTAACGCTGAGGAGTTGGGATACAAAGTGGGTAGGAAATTTGCAAAACTTCTTATTGGTTCGGATTTGGAAGTGATTACCATTGAAACAAAGTAATTAGTGGATGGCAGCGGAGCCGACGGGCAGGAGTGTTCCTGAATCTGCTTCACCGCTGTGGGCGGCATCGGGCACGTCCTCTGCCAGGATAAACCCTCATTAGTCAGACCTGATGCCGCCTATATGCCAAATCTGTGAATGACGCATCCCATCTGTTCCTGGGAAAGCTGGGTGACTACCAGCATGACCGTACCAGCAGTCGTCACCCAGCTTTCCCGTACGCTATTACCCACACTGACATCTTGAAAACCTAAACCTCCTCGCTGTGTCTTATGATCTGCGGCCAAGAGACGTGTGCAGACAGCGAGGACCCTGCAGACCGCCTCGGGGTGGCCAAAGCCCACAGATAATCCAGACACTGGCTGCTTGTTCTGTAATGAAAGTGCCACATCTAAGTGCACCCCTGGAGGGTTCAGACTTTCTGCAAAAACACCCAAGAAAACATCTCGTATCTAGCGTGAAAAATGTCTGCTCCCTCCTTACGACGGCCTGTTGCTTTAATGAGCTGCAATACCAGACACAACCTGTAGATGGGGGTGGCGCTGTCAAGTCCTGAATAACCCAATTGTCTCAGCTTGAGTTGTCTGAGATAATTTAGTTGTTACAATGTAACCAGATTGTCAGACAGGACTTGGGCTTATGGCAGAGAAGAAGAGAAGCAGCAGCTGCGGTATCGGGCGGCCACTCCGGCTGCTGACCTCATGTTAGGAGATGTGAATGATAGAACAATGTGACACATGTCTAAATAGATTCGCTCTCAGCCCAAAACGTCCAAGAGCAACAGACGCTCCACCCGGCGTTTCTCAATCAATGTCTCGAAATAAATGCTGATGACGGCGGCAAAATCTGCGACCTGCAGGCAACGCCACCTGATGAAATCACCCTCTGTCACTGAGGGAGCTGAGCGTCCTCAACTGGACATCGGTGAGTCAGTGACCCAACTGACAGGTCCGAGCGCTAATTATCACGTGTGTTACTGCTTTATGGGATGTGTCATCCGCTACATTGTGTCTCTGCTCATCATATATTTACACTTATAAATGCTGGAGGATCCTGTGTGATAATGGAGCGACAGTAATACCTGCTACCTCTGACACCATGGGCACTGCAGGCGACTGATGGTACAGGGTCGTCCCAGACTACCGGGGATAGAGATGCCAACTCTGGTTACATTATGTACTGTATGGGGGTCCTGTACAGTATGGTGGTCATGTACTTTATGTGGCTCCTGTACTGTATGGATGTCCTGTTTTGTAGGTGGGTCATGTACTGTATAGATGTCCTGTACTGTTTGGCTGTCGTACTGTATGGGGGTCCTGTACAGTATGAAAGTCCTGTACTGTATGGGGGTCCTGTACTGTACGTGGGTTCAGTACTGTATGGCTGTCCTGTACTGTAGGTGGGTCATGTACTGTATGGATGTCCTGTACTGTATGGGGGTCCTGTACTGTATGGATGTACTGTATGTGGGTCCTGTACTGTATTGATGTCCCGTATTGTAGGTGGGTCATGTACTGTATGGATGTCCTGTACTGTGGGGGTTCTGTACAGAATGGTGGTCATGTACTGTATGGAGGTCCTATACAATATGGTGGTCATGTACTTTATGTGGGTCCTGTACTGTATGGATGTCCTGTACTGTATGGCTGTTGTACTGTATGGGGGTCCTGTACAGTATGGTCATGTACTTTATGTGGGTCCTGTACAGTATGGTGGTCATGTACTTTATGTGGGTCCTGTACTGTATGGATGTACTGTATGGCTGTTGTGCTGTATGGGGGTCCTGTACAGTATGGTGGTCATGTACTTTATGTGGGTCCTGTACTGTATGGATGTCCTGTATTGTAGGTGGGTCATGTACTGTATGGATGTCCTGTACTGTATGGGGGTCCTGTACTGTATGGATGTCCTGTATTGTAGGTGGGTCATGTACTGTGGGGGTCCTGTACTGTATGTGGGTCCTGAACTGTATGGATGTCCTGTATTGTATGGCTGTCATGTACTGTACGTGGGTCCTGTACTGTATGGCTGTCATGTACTGTATGTGGGTCTGGTACTGTATGGATGACCTGTACTGTATTTCTGTCCTATACTGTGGGTCCATCACAGTCACTGACCTATCTGTACTTCACTGATGGGGAACCTCACGATTTTTCTGCAGCCCCCTGGCAGATTCTCGGGGTTCACAGTGCTCAGGTAAATCTGGAGCTCCATTTAAGTTTATATTTTTTATTGAGTTTTTGGTGTTTTGCTTTGGTTTTTATGTTCACCACCGTGAACGGGGTTTTAGGGTTTCTAGATGATTTCGGCTGAGTCACAGTTTGAAACTTTTCAAAAGGAAAAAGTTTTCAAAGTTTTTCACAAATGTTCTCTGTTCTCCCCCTGAATTGATTTTATACGTTTCTGAATTTTTTTTGCAGCCATTTTTCTACATTTTAGCTGAACGTGCGACACTTTGCTCTAAAAATCTGCAAAACAGAAAGATACAAATATAGAGCATTGTTTTATTGTGCACAGCTTTATGGACGGTGGGAACTATTTTGAGGCGTTTGGTGCAGAGAAAAAAAGTGAACATGAAACAAAAAGAAAGGTGACTTTAAAAAGAATAGTAAATAATCGGCCACAGACCTGACATATTGGTTCTATTATGCTGGTATCTGGCATATCGCCGGTGAGATGATAGAAGACGCCGATCAGTTCATGTATAATAACAAAAACAACCCGAGTCCTGAGAAAAGAGCGGAGCGCGGAGTCTGCACATGTCCCGAGCCTGCGCTGCGAGCCATGAGCTTTTCCTTGTGTTTCTCCATGTTCTGCATGCCGTGCCTCAGGTGTGTCCCCCGCAGCTGGTCCCAGCCGTGGCAAATCCCTGGCATCAACAGTGAATAATTAATAATATCATTAAAGTATTAACGTGGCGCAATGTGATCTAAAAATCCTGCACACGATGCAGCCGACAAAACAAACCGCAGGCGCTGTGGGGACCACTGTACAGCTGCAGCCCAACAAATCCCACCATGCTGCTATAACCCGGGCATCTCCTGTATATAATGGTATATGTACAGCTGGTATAACCTGGGCGCATCCTATATATAATTATGTACAGCCAGTATAACCCGGGTATCTCCTGTATATAATTATATACCGTATGTACAGCCGGTATAACCTGGGTATCTCCTGTATATAATAATATATGTACAGATGGTATAACCTGGGCATCTCCTGTATATAATAATATACAGTTATATGAAAAAGTTTGGGCACCCCTATTAATCTTAAGCTTAATGTTTTATAAAAATTGTTGTTTTTTTTTTGCAACAGCTATTTCAGTTTCATATATCTAATAACTGTTGGACACAGTAATGTTTCTGCCTTGAAATGAGGTTTATTGTACTAACAGAAAATGTGCAATCTGCATTCAAACAAAATTTGACAGGTGCATAAGTATGGGCACCCTTATCATTTTCTTGTTTTAAATACTCCTACCTACTTTTTACTGACTTACTAAAGCACTTTTTTTGGTTTTGTAACCTCATTGAGCTTTGAACTTCATAGCCAGGTGTATGCAATCATGAGAAAAGCTACTTAAAGTGGCCACTTGCAAGTTGTTCTCCTGTTTGAATCTCCTCTGAAGAGTGGCATCATGGGTTCCTCAAAACAACTGTCAAATGATCTGAAAACAAAGATTATTCAACATAGTTGTTCAGGGGAAGGATACAAAAAGCTGTCTCAGAGATTTAACCTGTCAATTTCCACTGTGAGGAACATAGTAAGGAAATGGAAGAACACAGGTACAGTTCTTGTTAAGGCCAGAAGTGGCAGGCCAAGAAAAACATCAGAAAGGCAGAGAAGAAGAATGGTCAAGGACAATCCTCAGACCACCTCCAGAGAGCTGCAGCATCAACTTGCTGCAGATGGTATCACTGTGCATCGGTCAACTATACAACGCACTTTGCACAAGGAGAAGCTGAGAATGATGGGAAAGAAGCCATTTCTGCAAGCACGCCACAAACAGTCGGCTGAGGTATGCAAAAGCACATTTGGAGAAGCCAATTTCTTTCTGGAAGAAGGTCTTGTCGACTGATGAAACCAAAATTGAGTTGTTTGGTCATACAAAAAGGCGTTATGCGTGGAAAAAAACACAGCATTCCAAGAAAAACACTTGCTACCCACAGTCAAATTTGGTGGAGGTTCCATCATGCTTTGGGGCTGTGTGGCCAATGCAGGCACCGGGAATCTTGTTAAAGTTGAGGGACGCATGGATTCCTCTCAGTATCAGCAGATTCTTGACAATAATGTTCATGATTCAGTGACAAAGTTGAAGTTACGCAGGGGATGGATCTTTCAGCAAGACAATGATCCAAAACACCGCTCCAAATCTACTCAGGCATTCATGCAGAGGAACAATTACACTGTTCTGGAATGGCCATCCCAGTCCCCAGACCTGAATATCATTGAACATCTGTGGGATCATTTGAAGAGGGCTGTCCATGCTCGGCGACCATCAAACTTAACTGAACTTGAATTGTTTTGTAAAGAGGAATGGTCAAAAATACCTTCATCCAGGATCTCATTAAAAGCCACAGGAAGCTACTAGAGGTTGTTATTTTTGCAAAAGGAGGATCTGCTAAATATTAATGTCACTTTTCTGGTGAGGTGCCCATACTTATGCACCTGTCAAATTTTGTTTGAATGCAGATTGCACATTTTCTGTTAGTACAATAAACCTCATTTCAAGGCAGAAACATTACTGTGTCCAACAGTTATTAGGTATATGAAAATGAAATAGCTGTTGCAAAAAAAAACAATTTTTATAAAACACTAAGCTTAAGATTAATAGGGGTGCCCAAACTTTTTCATATAACTGTATGTACAGCTGGTATAACCTGGGCATCTCCTGTATATAATTATATATGTACAGCTGCTATAACCCGGGCATCTCCTGTATATAATGGTATATGTACAGCCGGTATAACCTGGGCATCTCCTGTATATAATTATGTACATCCAGTATAACCTGGGCATCTTCTGTATATAATGGTATTTGTACAGCTGGTATAACCTGGGCATCTCCTGTATATAATGATATATGTACAGCCAGTATAACCTGGGCATCTCCTGTGTGTGTGTATGTATGTGTGTGTATATATATATATATATATATATATATATATATATATATATATATATATATATATATATATACATATACACACAGGAGATGCCCAGGTTATACCGGCTGTACATATATATGTACAGCCGGTATAACCTGGGCATCTCCTGTATATAATGATATATGTACAGCCAGTATAACCTGGCATCTCCTGTATATACGGTAGTTATATATGTACAGCCGGTATAACCTGGGCATCGCCTGTATATAGTGATATATGTACAGCCGGTATAACCTGGGCATCGCCTGTCTATAGTGATATATGTACAGCCGGTATAACCTGGGCATCGCCTTCATATAGTGATATATATACAGCCGGTATAACCTGGGCATCCCCTGTATATAGTGATATATGTACAGCCGGTATAACCTGGGGATCTTGTTGTATGAGGTGATGTGGAGCATGGACTCCATCTCCATCGTTAGAGTGAAGGGCTCCGTTGATCCATATCCTGTTACTGATGCAGTCACTAGTGTGCGGCCCGGTTGTAATGTGAACAGGGCCATTATTTCAGGGCAGAGTAATAAAATCTCCATGAAGTCACCTGACCCGTCAGTAAAACACGTTTCCGCGTCCATTTCATGTTGAGTCACTGCTGATTATCCGTCTCTTCTATTAATGTCATTCTCTAATTCATTGTCTCGCTGTTGGGGACGCAGCTGGCAGTAATATATATATATATATATATATATAAATATATATATATATATATATATATATATATATATACATACATATACATATACGGGGCAGGACTCCGCGGGGGGATGATGTTCTCTACAGAGGCCTCGGGCCGCCCTGGCTGGGTCTGATGGGCCCGACAATAATCAGCCGCCGAGTCTGTGCTTACTGACAGTGAGTCGCCCCAGACCTATAAACCCAGGAATAATAATTACGTCCATGAAATGCTCACAGCGCTGCACGTGAAGATCTGGAGATACAATTGGTGGCTAACATTTTCTCAGACACTGAATAAAAAAATAAAAAAACATGGCTGAATAAATAATCGGGGTGAAAAATCTCTTCCTGTGATTAGAAATGGGGTTTGTATAAGGGTATGTGCTCACATGGCTTCTTTTTTTGTGTGTGTGTATTTCTCATGCAGAAAAAAAATATAGCCAAAAAACCACAGCAGAAAGTGCATTTTTTAATGTATTTTCTGTGATTTTTTTTTTTTTATTGAAAAAAATTGACAAACTGCAACTTTGTTAAAAAACACAAGAAAAAAAAAAGCACTATGTAAATGAGGCTTTAGAAATCTCTCGGCCCGATTATCACACCAAGATATAATTTTTACAGGATTTTTTTTTTTAATACAGAAGTGAACAAGCCCTTTAGGGTGTGCGATCTGTAACGTTACACACAGTACATCTGTATGGTGGTGGGATTATTTATTTGGGCACAGTATGGTGGTGGTGTTTGAGCACTCTATGGAGGGTGCTTTTTGGGCACGGTGTTGTGGTGTTTGAGTACTGTACGTTATTTGAGTACTATATAATAGTGTTGTGTGAGCACTGTATAGTAGTTGTTTGGGGGGTATGGTTTGGTGTTATTTGAGTACTATATAGTAGTGTTGTTATTCGAGCACTGTACGGAGGTGTTATTTGGGCATTGTACGGTGGTGTAATTTGAGTACTATATAGTAGAGTTATTTGAGCACTGTACGGAGGTGTTGTTTGAGTACTATATAGTAGTGTTGTGTGAGCACTATGCAGTGTTATTTGAGCACTGTATAGTAGTTTTTTGGGGGTATGGTTTGGTGTTATTTGAGTACTATATAGTAGTGTTATGTTATTCGAGCACTGTACGGAGGTGTTATTTGGGCACTGTACGGTGGTGTAATTTGAGTACTGTATAGTAGTGTTATTTGGGCACTTTATGATGGTGTTTGAGCACTGGTCAGTAGATTTTTGGGGTATGGTTTGGTGTTATTTGAGTACTATATAGTAGAGTTATTTGAGCACTGTACGGTGGTATTTGAGTACTATATAGTAGAATTATTTGAACACTGTACGGAGGTGTTTGAGTACTATATAGTAGTGTTGTGTGAGTACTATGCGGTGGTGTTATTTGAACACAACAGTAGTTTTTTGGGGTATGGTTTGGTGTTATTTGAGCATTGTACAGTGGTGTTATTTGAGTACTATATAGTAGAGTTATTTGAGCACTGTACAGAGGTGTTATTTGAGTACTATATAGTAGTGTTGTGTGAGCACTATGCGGTGGTGTTATTTGAACACCGAACAGTAGTTTTTTGGGGTATGGTTTGGTGTTATTTGAGTGGTGCATAGTAGTGTTATGTGAGCCCTATGTGGTGGTGTTATTTGGGCACCGTATATTGGTGTTATCTAAATACTGTACAGTAGTTTTTTGGGGGGTATGGTTTGGTATTGTTGGAGTACAGTATAAAGGTGATTTTATTTCAGCTCTGTATGATAGTGATTTTAGTGCACTGTATGTTAGTGTCTTTTAGCACTATATGGTATTATTTTAATACTGCATGGTAGTATTATTTAAGTTCTGTTTGATTTTGTTTGAACACTGTACAGCGCTATTATTACAAAGCAGCACGGTGGTGTTATATGAGCATTATATAGAGTTGTTAATGGTCATTGTATGGTGGTATTATTTTAGCGTCGTCGGGCAATATTTTAACACTTCCTGATGGCATTAGATAAAACAAAAGTGTGATGGTATTATTTCAGAACTGAATTGAATTGGTATTTAGGTAACTGTATGGGAGTGTTAGGCAATTCATGGCACCATTTCATACTACACTTAGGATTTCTATGGTCTTTTGTACATAATGGCCGGGGTGCATCTTACCATCCAACGTGAGGCCGCTGCTTGTTTTCCTTATTGATCTTTTATCTTTGGCTAAGAATTCTCCATCTTCCTTAGAAGGCGATGTTCCCGTCACGTGGCGGCCGCCTCCTGCTGCAGATGTAGCGATGATTCTGTACAGTACAAGTAATTATATTTTGATTAGACACTCCTGCATTACATAAAGAGGGGACGCCGCCAATAATATCGCCCCGGGATATAAACTTAGGTAATAAAACAATCAAAGATTTCCCAACTTAATTAAAGTAATTAAAAAAAAATCCATTCATCCAGGAAGATACAGCAAGTAACCGCCGCTACCGGAGCAACAAGGGTGCAGTCCACAGCTAATTATACAAGCCCAGATTATAGCGGCGATGTCACCACACAGGGGCGGGGCTGACAACCGCTAGCACGGGACATACAGGCCGGTTGTCAGGACCAGGAATCAGATGAGAATATAATAGTAAGATCATGTATTTTGGTCAGTGGTCTCGGGGCTATTAATTGGACACCTCTCTTAATTATTAGATGAGGTTCTTCTTATAATTGCACTTGTGGTTTTTCTCCGCGGCTCATGGATGCAATTAACCTCTGATTTGCAATGTGTTTTATGGACACTTAAAAAATAAAAATCACAAGGCCAAAAGTCTACAACTTGCAGTAAAGCCGAACGCTGATTTTTACGCTTTTTTCAAAGTAGAACAAAAAAAAGATTTGTTGTTGCATTCACCAGCTGAAAAAAGTTAAGGTAAAAATGCACGGCGCATGATTTACTTATCACTGCAAGCCAGGGCCAGACTGGGACTAAAATTCAGCCCTGGCATTTGAAGTTACACAGGCCCACTTGTCACATGGTGACTGTATAATATCTTTGTACACTTGTAGGTTACAAGAAGTGAGGGGAGTGTAACACGACTATATAACATATAATCACAGCTGTATCCAGCATTACAGCTCAGTCCTATTTTTGGCTTTTAGTTGTATTACCAAGAAAAGCTGCTACTTTACCTACATAACTGGATCTCATAGATAATGAAGGGATTGAGATGACCAAAGGCTATGGAACCTCATTCTGATGCTCCATAAACTTTGCCTACAGCCACTTTTGGTTCCGCTGCGCAGCACGAGACCCGATGACTCTGAAGAACGGTGACAGCAGTAACGTCACCGCTCTTCAGATATTCCGGGTCTTGCACTGAGCTCGGCGACTGTGGAGAGCTGGTATTGTTACTACCGTCACTGCTCTTCAGAGTCGCTGGGTCTCGCCAGGTCTGGGCTAGTAGTAGGGATGTCTGATAGACACCTCTCCATTACTTACAACAGGGATTGATAGCAGCTGACATTACGCAGCTGAAATCAACCCTAAAAATCATTACACATACCAGAATTAAATGCTCTGGCGGCTGAGAAAAGCAGTAGGGTTAGCGCTATTCCCAGGCGCCGGGTGCTAACTACAACTGTCATCATCATTGCCTGATCTCCCTGCGAAGCATTTCTGCTTTATTTACATGCGCTGATCTCAGGCCACTAAATGAGTGTGATCGACAATACTGAAGTCGCTCGCTTGTTTCCCGGCCTCTTTACACCAGCTGAGAAAGAATGAAGGGAACAGAACAATCACAATTAGATCAATCTGTCCCCATACAGTATCATGTTATCAGCAGAACATCTACAGTTTATACCAGCGATGTGCTGCTGAGAACAAAGATTTCTGTTCGCACATAAACAATCCAATCACTCTGCATTTTGCTTGTTTAGTATAATACACCCCATAGTCCTCCATATATTATCCATATATATTATAATGTGCACCTCAATCCTCCATATAGTATAATACACTCCTCAGTCCTCCATATAGTAGAATACACTCCTCCTCCTCCATATAGTATAATACACTCCTCATAGTCCTTCTTGTAGTATAATATACTCCTCAGTCCTCCATATAGTATAATACACTCCTCAGTCCTCCATATAGTATAATACACTCCTCAGTCCTCCATATAGTATAATACACTCATCATAGTCCTCCATGTAGTATAATACACTCCTCAGTCCTCCATATAGTATAATACACTCCTCAGTCCTCCATATAGTATAATACACTCCTCATAGTCCTCCATATAGTATAATACACTCCTCAGTCCTCCATATAGTATAATACACTCCTCAGTCCTCCATATAGTATAATACACTCCTCATAGTCCTCCATGTAGTATAATACACTCCTCAGTCCTCCATATAGTATAATACACTCATCATAGTCCTCCATATAGTATAATACACTCCTCATAGTCCTCCATGTAGTATAATACACTCCTCAGTCCTCCATATAGTATAATACACTACTCAGTCCTCCATATAGTATAATACACTCCTCAGTCCTCTATATAGTATAATACACTCCTCATAGTCCTCAAACTAGTATAATACATTCCTCATAGTGCTCCATATAGTATAATGCCCCACCATTGTCATCCATGTAGTACAATTCACTTCCCATAGTATAATGCACCCCATAGTTCTTCATATAGTATAATGTATTCCCTATAGTCCTCAATACAGTATAATGCAGCCCACATATAGTATAATGATTCCACCCCAGAGCATAATGCAGCCACCCCACAGAATATATTGTAGCCCCCTGAGTATAATGTAACCCCCAGAGAATATAATGCAGCCCCTCATATAGTATAATGCAGCCCCTGCATATATAATATATGGTAGCCCCCTCATAGAGCATAATGCAGCCCCCCATAGAATATAATGTAGCCCCTCCATAGAATACAATGCAGCCCTCCTCATATAGTATAATGCAGCTCCCCATAGAATATAATGTAGCCCCCTCATAGAGTATGATGCAATCACCCCTCATAGAATATAATACAGCCCCAATAGAATAAAATGTAGCCCCCAGAGAATGTAATACAGCCCCCCATAGAATATAATACAGCTCCCCATAGAATGTAATACAGCCCACCTCCCCATAGAATATAATACAGCCCTCCATAGAATATAATGTAGCCCCCAGAGAATGTAATACAGACCCCCCATAGAATTTAATACAGCCCCCCATAGAATGTAATACAGCCCTCAGCCATAGAATGTAATACAGCCCTCCCCAATAGAATGTAATACAGCCCCCCATAGAATGTAATGCAGCCAGCCCCCATAGAATGTAATGCAGCCAGCCCCCATAGAATGTAATACAACACAGCCCCCATAGAATGAAATACAACACTGCCCCCATAGAATGTAATGCAGCACAGCCCCCATAGAATGTAATGCAGCACAGCCCCCATAAAATGTAATACAGCACAGCCCCCATAGAATGTAATGCAGCCAGCCCCCATAGAATGTAATACAACACAGCCCCCATAGAATGTAATACAACACAGCCTCAATAGAATGTAATTGTCAGGACTCTGAACATTTTTTATTACCTTTTTGTGCATTACAGCCCGTTTCCAAGATGGCGTCTTTGGTCTCATGTGCACTGTGTCTTCCTGCTATAAAATTCCACCCCAGCCTTCAGTCTGTGCTAGAGTATTCTGCCTTGCATCCAGCTCTTGATCTCTGGTGACTCCCTGGCTATATACCTGCTCCTGTGAACCTGTGGGGTTATCCTGCTACTCTGCTCTGAGTTCCTGCTGCATACACCAGTTCCAGTAATCCTCCTTCATCTGTTGCTCCTGTTTACTTCCATCTGCATTTGCTGGACATGTAAGCTGTTGCTGCTTTGCAAGAACCTGAGACTGTTACCCAGACCTCCCTGGTTGAGCTAAGATATTGTTTGAACTGCCTTATAAACATATCTATCTGTGTTTTGGACTAAGCATGGACTTATTCGTGTCAAGTATCCTCAAGAATAATTGTGCTTCATAGACTTTCTGCGTGATTGCATTTTCCTCTGAAGTTTCCTATAGACTGCTGAGCTGCATTTGATATTTGCACCAAGTGTTGTGGACTTGAGTTTCTCTCTGCACCTGTTTGAATCACCGTGTGATAATATAGACTTTACCACTTATAAAACTGTGTCCTGTAGTTGTCTTGTTCCACGCAAAGAGTCTCCTGAGCTATCCCCTATAATTATTACAGTAATGCAGCCAGCCCCCATAGAATGTAATGCAGCCAGCCCCCATAGAATGTAATGCAGCCAGCCCCAATGGAATGTAATAAATCCCCCCATTGAATGTAATACAGCACAGCCCCCATAGAACGTAATACAGCACCCCCAATAGCCCCACAATCCAGTTATCACTCATTGATATATTTTTTTAAAAAAACCACTCTCCTCGTGCCCCGCGCGGCTCCCGGCTCCTGTCTCAGCAGCTGCAGTCTGCCCTCCCGACACACAGCAGGTACACGATGATATGACGTCAATGCGCACCCGCAGTGTCAGAGGCAGAGCGGGGAATGATGGGAGAGGGAGCGACAGCGGACACTCTCTCCATCATTGCATTCAACTGTACCGGCGTCATAGACGCCAGTATAGTTGAATGCAGCGGCGCTGGCGGGGGGGGGCGACTCGACGCTGGCGAGTGGCCAACTACTGCCACCGGCCCTTCTGGCATTTGCCAGAAGTGCCCAATGGCCAGTCCGGCCCTGCTGCAAGCCAATTTTGGAGAGATTTTAAAGGCTACGTGCACACGTTGCGGAATCTGCCGCGTATTTTTCAGTGCAGATATCTAAAAATCCAGAGGTAAAACGCCCTGCATTTTACAGCGGATTTATCGCGGAATTACCACGTTTTTTGTGCTGTTTTCAACAGTGGTTTTACCCCTGCGGATTCCTATTATGGAGCAGGTGTAAAACGCTGCGGAATCCACGCAAAGAATTGACATGCTGCGGAATGTAACCTGCAGTTTCCGCGCGTTTTTTTATGCAGCATGTGCACTGCGGATTTTGTTTTCCATACGTTTACATGGTACTGTACATCGCATGGAAAACTGCTGCGGATCCGCAGCAAAATCCGCTACGTGTGCACAAAGCCTTATTGTTTTGTGCACTTTTTTTTTTTTTTAAAGGTTTTACATCATCAAAACTGAAGTAAGAGTGCTGGACCGTTATTATAAATGTTGTCGCCATTCGACAACAGGTGCCATAAAAACAACTACAGTTATCAGGGAAATTTACAGTAGGGGTCATTTTTTTTGTGAGGTAACATACATTTATATGGTACATAGTAAGTCAAAAATTACATTAACCCCTTAATGACTGCCAATACGTCTTTTAACTGATCTGAGATATTTGAGAATAGCCTCCCTATACAGGTAACAATCCCACAGATGTCAGCTGTACACTATAGCTGACATCTTGCTGCATGAGCCACGATCAGTGTTTGCTCTGTCCAAATCTGTTTAACCCCTTAGATGCTGCTGTCAATAGTGACTGCATCATATAAATGGTTAACAGAGTGTGGGGGCTTTCTCTATATCCCAATTGGTGTCCTCAGATCATGACTGTGTGGTCCTGATGTTTGCCATGGCAATTCACGACCAAATAGCGGCCTTAGGCCGGTTTCACACGTCAGTGGCTCCGGTACGTGAGGTGACAGTTTCCTCACGTACCGGAGACACTGACACACGTAGACCCATAAAAATCAATGCATCTGTTCAGATGTCATTGATTTTTTGCGGACCGTGTCTCCGTGTGCCAAACACGGAGACATGTCAGTGTTCGTGGGAGCGCACGTATTACACGGACCCAATAGAGTCAATGGGTCCGTGTAAAACACGGACCTCACACGGACGTTCTCCGTCTGGGGTCCGTGTGCGTGCAGGAGACAGCGCTACAGTAAGCGCTGTCCCCCCCACATGGTGCTGAAGCCGCGATTCATATGTTCCCTGCAGCAGCGTTTGCTGCAGAGAAAATATGAATAATAGTATTTAAAATAAAGATCTATGTGTCCGCCGCCCCCCACCCCCTGTGCGCCCCCCCGCTGTCCTGAAAATACTCACCCGCTCCCACGTTGGCTGTCACTCCTTCCTCTCTGCCCCGCGCCTCCTACTGTATGCGGTCACGTGGGGCCGCTCATTTACAATCATGAATAGTCGGCTCCGCCCCTATGGGAGGTGGAGCCACATATTCATGACTGTAAATGATCGGCCCCACGTGACCGCATACACTAGAAGCCGCGGCCAGACCAGGAAGCAGCGAGGGAGGCGGGTAAGTATTTTCAGAACAGCGGGGGGGGGGGGGGCGCACAGGGGGTGGGAGGGCGGCGGACACATAGATCTTTATTTTAAACACTGTTATTCATATTTTCTCTGCAGCAAACGCTGCTGCAGGGAACATATGAATCGCGTCTTCAGCACGATGCAGGGTACCACACGCGTGGGTACCACACGCTCCGTGTGGTACCCACTCGCCATACGGGCGGCACACGTGTGCCGCACGTATGGCCTACGTGAGTTCCCAGGCACACGGACACGGATAACTCCGGTACCGATTTATTCCGGTACCGGAATTATCTGGACGTGTGGGACAGCCCTTAGGCCGGCGTCACACTTGGCGTAAGACAATACGCCACGTATTATACGTCCGTACTACGGCCGTAATACGGAGAAATTTTCCCAAAATATTGATCCGTAGTCAGGGTGTGTCAGCGTATTTTGCGCATGGCATCCTCCGTATGTAATCCGTATGGCATCCGTACTGCGAGATTTTCGCGCAGGCTTGCAAAACCGACATCTAATGGATTTATGTGCTCAAATGTTCGGGAAAACATATATACAGTATATATATATATATATATATATATATATATATATATATATATATATATGTCATTGAGACACATATATATATATTCTGTATTTAGATTTCATTCAGCGCGATATCTGTGAACAGCCGGTAATTCAATTGCCGGCTTTTCATTTCTCCTGCACAAACCCGACAGGATATGAGACATGGTTTACATACAGTAAACCATCTCATATCCCCTTTTTTTTTGCATATTCCACACTACTAATGTTAGTAGTGTGTATGTGCAAAATTTCAGCGCTGTAGCTGCTAAAATAAAGGGTTAAATGGCGGAAAAAATTGGCGTGGGCTCCCGCGCAATTTTCTCCGCCAGAGTGGTAAAGCCAGTGACTGAGGGCAGATATTAATAGCCAGGAGAGGGTCCATGGTTATTGGCCCCCCCTGGCTACAAACATCTGCCCCAAGCCACCCCAGAAAAGGCACATCTGGAAGATGCGCCTATTCTGGCACTTGGCCACTCTCTTCCCACTACCGTGTAGCCGTGGGATATGGGGTAATGAAGGGTTAATGCCACCTTGCTATTGTAAGGTGACATTAAGCCAGATTAATAATGGAGAGGCGTCAATTATGACACCTATCCATTATTAATCCAATTGTATGAAATGGTTAAAAAACACTCACACACATGATTTAAAAGTATTTTAATGAAATAAACACAGCGGTTGTTTTAATAATTTATTGCTCTCTCAATCCATTTGCAGGCCCTCACTTGGCAAAATAATAAACGCACAAGATACATACCCTCAGCTGAACCGTCATGTCCCACGATGTAATCCATCTGAAGGGGTTAAAATAATTTACAAGCAGGAGCCCTGCAAATGCAGCTGTGCTCCGTGCCTGTAATCCCCGGCGAATGAATGAAATGTAGGTCATTGACCTACATTTCCTTCAGTCGCGGTGATGCGCCCCCTGGTGGATGTCCTCATATGACCTGGAGCGTGGGAAAAAGTTCCAAGGCTGTAGTTCATGAGAACATCCAGCAGGGGCGCATCACCGCGACTCAATGTAAGTATACACTCACTGGCCACTTTATTAGGTACACCTGTCCAACTTCTTGTTAACACTTAATTTCTAATCAGCCAATCACATGGCGGCAACTCAGTGCATTTAGGCATGTAGACATGGTCAAGACAATCTCCTGCAGTTCAAACCGAGCATCAGTATGGGGAAGAAAGGTGATTTGAGTGCCTTTGAACGTGGCATGGTTGTTGGTGCCAGAAGGGCTGGTCTGAGTATTTCAGAAACTGCTGATCTACTGGGATTTTCACGCACAACCATCTCTAGGGTTTACAGAGAATGGTCCGAAAAAGAAAAAAAATCCAGTGAGCGGCAGTTCTGTGGGCGGAAATGCCTTGTTGATGCCAGAGGTCAGAGGAGAATGGGCAGACTGGTTCGAGCTGATAGAAAGGCAACAGTGACTCAAATCGCCACCCGTTACAACCAAGGTAGGCCTAAGAGCATCTCTGAACGCACAGTGCGTCGAACTTTGAGGCAGATGGGCTACAGCAGCAGAAGACCACACCGGGTACCACTCCTTTCAGCTAAGAACAGGAAACTGAGGCTACAATTTGTACAAGCTCATCGAAATTGGACAGTAGAAGATTGGAAAAACGTTGCTTGGTCTGATGAGTCTCGATTTCTGCTGCGACATTCGGATGGTAGGGTCAGAATTTGGCGTAAACAACATGAAAGCATGGATCCATCCTGCCTTGTATGGAGCATCTTTGGGATGTGCAGCCGACAAATCTGCGGCAACTGTGTGATGCCATCATGTCAATATGGACCAAAATCTCTGAGGAATGCTTCCAGCACCTTGTTGAATCTATGCCACGAAGAATTGAGGCAGTTCTGAAGGCAAAAGGGGGTCCAACCCGTTACTAGCATGGTGTACCTAATAAAGTGGCCGGTGAGTGTAGATCACTCTGCTTTCCTTTCAGCACCCGGGGGATTACAGGCACGAGCGAGTGGTTTATCGCAGCTCGTGCCTGTAATATTAGTTAACCCCTTCAGATGGTTTACCTCGTGGGACGTGATCTGACATCAGAAGGTATGTATCTTGTGCGTTTATTATTTTGCCAAGCGAGGGCCTGCAAATGGATTGAGAGAGCAATAAATTATTACAACCGCTGTGTTTATTTCATTAAAATACTTTTAAATCATGTGTGTGTGTGTGTGTGTGTGTGTGTTTTTTAACCCTTTCAAACAATTGGATTAATAATGGATAGGTGTCATAATTGACGCCTCTCCATTATTAATCTGGCTTAATGTCACCTTACAATAGCAAGGTGGCATTAACCCTTCATTACCCCATATCCCACCGCTACAGGGAGTGGGAAGAGAGTGGCCAAGTGCCAGAATAGGCGCATCTTCCAGATGTGCCTTTTCTGGGGTGGCTGGGGGCAGATGTTTTTAGCCACGGGGGGGGGCAATAACCATGGACCCTCTCTAGGCTATTAATATCTGCCCTCAGTCACTGGCTTTACCATTCTGGCGGAGAAAATTGCGCGGGAGCTCACGCCAATTTTTTCCGCCATTTAACCCTTTATTTTAGCAGCTACAGCGCTGAAATTTTGCACATACACACTACTAACATTAGTAGTGTGGAATATGCAAAAAAAATGGGGATATGAGATGGTTTACTGTATGTAAACCATGTCTCATATCCTGTCGGGTTTGTGCAGGAGAAATGAAGAGCCGGCAATTGAATTACCGGCTTTTCTATAGAACACCGCTGCGTATTTCTCGCAAGTCACACTGCTGGTCCGTGTGGAATCCGTATTTTTCTCGCCCCCATAGACTTTAATTGGCGATTTTTTTGCGCAATACGCTGACAAACGCAGCATGCTGCGATTTTGTACGGCCGTAGAAAGCCGTATAATACTGAACCGTAATATAGGCTGATAGGAGCAGCCCCATTGAGAATAATTGTGCCGTTTATTTTGCGAGTTTTACGGACGTAATTTCTGCGCTCTTACGTCTGTAAAACTCGCCAGTGTGACGCCGGCCTTAGAGTCTGACGGCTGTTATAACCTGTTCAGAAGTTAGCGGCATTTAGGTGGTAAAAATACACATTTTCATTTCTGTCATGCCACTTCGCATTAATTCCTGAAAAGCACCTGAAGGGTTACTAAACTACCCGACAGCAGTTTTCAATATCTCAGGGGGTGCTCTTTTTAAAATGGTATAACTTTTGGGGGTTTTGCAATATATGGGACCCCTAAAGTCACTTCAAACATGTATAAGTCCCTAAAAAAAATAAATTTGTAAATTTCCTTGAAAAAATGAAAAATTACTGCTACATTTTTATACCTCCTAAAATGCTAACAAAATAAAATAACATTTTACAAATGGTGCTGATGTAAAGCAGACATATGGGAAATGTTATTTATTAATGTTTTGCTGTGGTATGACTATCTGGATTAAAGGGATAATCATTTAGGCTATGTTCACACTTTGCGGTTTTTGCTGCGGATCCGCAGCGGATTTGACGCTGCGGATCCGCAGCAGTTTTCCATGCAGGGTACAGTACAATGTTACCCTATGGAAAACAAAAACCGCTGTGCCCACATTGCGGAAAATCCCTTTAAAAACCGCGCGGAATTGCTGCGGAAAAAAAGAAGGAGCATGTCACTTCTTTCTGCGGATTCCGTAGCGGTTTTCAACATGCACCAATAGGAAAGTGCTGTTGAAAACCCGCAGAGGAATCCGCAGAAGAAACCGCAGGAAAATCCGCAGTGAAAACCGCAGCAGTTTTGCACTGCGGTTTTTCCAAATCCGCTGCGGAAAAATCCGCAGCAAAATCTGCAAAGTGTGAACAAGCCCTTAAAGTTTGAAAATTGCTAATTTTTTAACATTTTTCTCAAATTTCTGATATTTTTATAAATAAACACAAAACATATCAACCTAAATTTACCATTATCATAAAGTGTAATGTGTCACGAAAAAACAGTCTCAAAATCACTGGGATTTGCTGAAGCGTTCCAGAGTTATTACCACATAAAGTGGCACTGGTCAGATTTCAAAAATTTGGCTTCGTCACTAAGGGGTTAAAAAAGAAAAACAGCAATGAATGTAAACATGGAGGCCTAATCCACTACTAGGCCTCAATTATCAGAACTGTCCTTGTTGTCCATAGCAACCAATCAGAACTCACCTTTCATTCCTCAGGCTGCTCTTGTGAAATGAGAGATGCGCTGTGATTGGTTGCTGTGGGCAACAAGGCCAGTTTCCATCAGTTCGGCCTACCATTCAGGCCTCTCCACTACTTTTTACCGTCAGAACTAAGAGAAGGTTTTGCGCTGTTCCTCAGCGTCAGTTACTTATTCCTCATTCACACGACAGCCATTTTTAGCCAAAGCTAGAGATAAATCCCACAGAGAGTGACATAATGTGGAGATGTGCGGGTGTGGTGTGCTTTGGACGCCCTCTTGGTTTTGGCAGCGCATACACAGCTGTACAGGCGGTGAATGAAGCCCATGCTGCTACTGAAGAGCTGACAATTATCACAAAGAACAGAGCGCGTTGTTGTCCTGGCTTCTCGCTGTTGTCAGTGACTGCAGACGCTGGGACGGACGCCAACTGCTGGGACTGGAGCCCACGGCGGTACCGTGTCCAGGCCCCATTTAAGGTAATGATTTACCAGTCGCATGAATAATCGGCTTTCTTCTCACACCTCGTGCGTTACAATGTGTCAGTCAGGGCGGTGCTCATACCTGAGCTGTAACATCACCTGCACCCGCCACTTATGCCGCCCTGCACCTGTGTACATTGTGCAAGGAACGTACCGGACAGTAATGGCAGCCGGAGTCGCCATAGCCGCACATGCCGGGGTTACAGTGTGCACGGATGTATAGAAATAACGCATCATCTCCATCTTCCTAATACACCATGGGCCAAATCATCAAATCATCACCTGCGAAAACTGCAAAGTCACTTTTATTTCTTTGTCTTGTGCTTTCACTGATATTTTTTTTTGCACCAAATTCTTCAAAATGGTTTCTAAATATTGCGCCAAATAGCCTTTATTTAGTCATAAATTCTGCTAAAATTTGCAAAAAAAAAAAAACAAGTGTAGATAAAATCACTCCCGGGAAGGTCTGCAGTACTTTTGTGTTAAAAAAAAATAAAAAAATTTGCAACTTGATGAATCGGCCCAAAACATCGGGAAACCCCAAACCTGAGCCACAACAGCAAACGTAAAAACATAATTAACATATATAAAATGGACTTAAAAGAAAAGGCGCAAATGAAAAACAGGAAAAATACCAAAAAATTGCAGAAATGGAATAATGTCTCCAGACCCTTTGTGTTTCATCTCCTAATCATTTGTAAGATCTCTGCTTGCTGTCAGCAAATCGGCGCATTGACATTTAGGGTACGTGTCCATGGTCAGGATGGCCGGCGGTATCGCCGGAGCGGCAAAGCCGCTCGGCGCTAAGCCCCGCCCCCTTTCTGGGACGCAATGATGCCGGATGTGTTAACTGTACACATCCGGGATCATCGCACCCTCGCATAGCGCCCTGTGATATTACTTGCGGCGACGCAGCATCGCCGCAGGTAGCACGGACATGCTGCGATCTGAAAAGACGCGCAGCATGTCCGGAGTCGCAGGGAAGTCGGATGCGTGTTTCCACGCTTAGTGGACACGGGATTTCATAAAATCCCCTCCACTATGCTGGAACACCTGGACGCTGCGTGTTTGACGCTGCAGCTCTGCGCAGCGTCAAACAAGCAGCGTTTACTGACCGTGGACACACACCCTTACGTCCAGAGGCTGATAACCTGGCCCGACCTCATACTTTTCACAGCTGAGGAGTTGTTACTTTGAGATGAGAGAAAATAGTTTTGGGCTTCGATTTGTCCTAATTGGCCCCAAAAAATGTAATTCGGACTGTATAAACAATTACCTGAAAAGATATTTATCATGCACAGAGGTCTCGCTATTCACCAAATCATCATAAAGGGACTGAGGGGAAGGAGGTAAAAAAACAATAAAAAAAATTCCTCTCGCCTGTCCTGCCACCATGGACCCTTGCCCACGCCACCAGTCCTCCAGCACTGACTAGGCCTCACATGGTCCCGTAGGGAAAACCCAAGTTATCCTATGAGGCACCGAAAAAAGCAAAGACCGGAGCACTGAACAAGAAGCAACGGAAGGACGTGTAAGGGTATGTTTCCACGGTCAGGATGGCCGGCGGTATCGCCGCAGCGGCGAAGCCGCTCGGCGCTAAGCCCCGCCCCCTTTCTGTGACGCGATCATGCCGGATGTGTTAACTCTTCACATCCGGGATGATCGCTCTCTCCCATAGCGCCCTGTGATATGCCTTGCGGGGACGCTGCGTCCCCGCAAGGTGTACGGACATGCTGCGATCTGAAAAGACGCGCAGCATGTCCGTAGTCGCAGGGCCGCCGCGTGCGGGTTTCCACGCATAGTGGACACGGGATTTCATAAAATCCCCTCCACTATGCTGGAACATCTGGACGCTGCTTGTTTGACGCTGCAGCTCTGCGCAGCGTCAAACAAGCAGCGTTTCCTGACCGTGGAAACATACCCTAAGTGTCATTTTTTTAATCTATTTTTTTCATCCCTTTTTGAGTGCTCATTAGAATCCAATAAAATGGTGGCTGGAGAATTTGTGGGAACTGAATCGCCAAAAATTCTGGTGAATCTGAATTTTTCATGAAATTTTGGAAAAATTTGGTTTGATACAAATTAATTTGCTCATCTCTTGTTGTTCCAATTGGACTTTAGTCTGATACATTGTAGCAAACTACGAGAACAGAATGGACATTTGTAGAGGATTGCTTAGAGGAGATGCATTGTAGCAAAACCCTGGACTGTGAGAACTATGGTGGCTGATGATTTGCTACAATGTAGCAGGCAGTTTAGCTCACAGATGATTGTAAGCGCAGTCATGAGGCTTAGTACCTACGGTCACCATTTGTTCTTGGCATCATACTGTGTGGGGTCTCTGGGTGCATTATACTGTGTGTGGGGGCAATGTGGGTGTAGTGGGTACCACTAATGTTTACATTTAGCAATATTTCTCTATGGGTGCCTATAAAGGACTGGGAGAGGTTAGGGAAGTTGCTTAGTATAAAATAATAATTGCCGCACTGTATTTGCACCACTGGCCGAACTTTCAAAGTTGGGAGGTATGAGTAACATCACTGTGGGAGTGGGATGACACATAATTCCGCAAAGGAGCTGCATACATCACAGTAGGACTTTTCACAAAAGTTACTTTTCACATCTTTGATACATTGGAGCAATAAAAAAATGGTTGTATAAGTCTATACACCTTCCAGGTGCAGTGAATTGTGTATAAGGTCGTCTGCTCTAATGCAGGTACCAAGTAATGCAGATGGACAGAAGGTAAAAGGCTGTGCCCCCATATACTGCTCTCCTGGTCTAGGCTCATATCCTGTATACCTGTGTCCAGTATATCCGGTGTCTAGTCTGCATTCCATTGCTGGTTAAATAATGTCAGATACCAAAGAAAACAATAAAGCAGACGGGGCCCCTGCAGAATATTAGTGTCTACCATCATATGATACAGACGCTGGGCCCCAGATCAACTATCATTTCTGTAAACCAATCTTCTCCATTGTGAAGATATTTCCTATTAGGAGTCAAAGGAACAGAGGAAAGCATCTCAACTCCTGTCACCAGAACCGAACAGAGTCACAAAATATGTGTTTGCACATAGAGGCAGTATTATAGTAGTTATATTCTTGTACATAGGAGCAGTATTATAGTAGTTATATTCTTGTACATAGGAGCAGTATTATGGTAGTTATATTCTTGTACATAGGAGCAGTATTATAGTAGTTATATTCTTGTACATAGGAGCAGTATTATGGTAGTTATATTCTTGTACATAGAGGCAGTATTATAGTAGTTATATTCTTGTACATAGGAGGCAGTATTATAGTAGTTATATTCTTGTACATAGGAGCAGTATTATAGTAGTTATATCCTTGTACATAGGGGTAGTATTATAGTAGTTATAGTCCTGTACATAGGAGCAGTATTATAGTAGTTATATTCTTGTACATAGAGGGCAGCATTATAGTAGTTATATTCTTGTACATAGGGGCAGTACTATAGTAGTTATATTCTTGTACATAGGAACAGTATTATAGTAGTTATATTCTTGTACATAGGGGCAGTATTATAGTAGATATATTCTTGTACATAGGAGCAGTATTATAGTAGTTATATTCCTGTACATAGGAGCAACATTATAGTAGTTATATTCTTGTACATAGGGGGCAGTATTATAGTAGTTGTATTCTTGTACATAGGGGCAGTATTGTAGTAGTTATATTCTTGTACATAGGGGCAGTATTATAGTAGTTATATTCTTGTACATAGGGGCAGTATTATAGTAGTTATATTCCTGTACATAGGAGCAGTATTATAGTAGTTATATTCTTGTACATAGGGAGCAGTATTATAGTAGTTATATTCTTGTACATAGGAGCAGCATTATAGTAGTTATATTCTTGTACATAGGGGGGCAGTATTATAGTAGTTGTATTCTTGTACATAGTGGCAGTATTGTAGTAGTTATATTCTTGTACATAGGAGCAGTATTATAGTAGTTATATTCTTGTACATAGGAGTAGTAGTTATATTCCTTTAGGGCTGTCCCACACGTCCAGATAATTCCGGTACCGGAAAAAATCGGTACCGGAGTTATCCGTGTCCGTGTGCCCGTGAGCTCACGTAGGCCATACGCGCGGCACACGTGTGCCGCCCGTGTGCCGAGTGGGTACCACACGGAGCGTGTGGTACCCACGCGTGTGGTACACTGCATCGTGCTGAAGCCGCGATTCATATCTTCTGTGCAGCAGCGTTTGCTGCATAAAAGATATGAATAATAGTGTTTAAAATAAAGATCTATCTGTCCGCCGCCCTCCCACCCCCTGTGCGCCCCCCCCGTTCTGAAAATACTCACCCGCTTCCCTCGTTGGCTGTCGCTGCTTCCTGGTCTGGCCCCATCTTCTCCTGTATGCGGTCACGTGGGGCCGCTCATTTACAGTCATTAATAGGCGGCTCCACCCCTATGGGAGGTGGAGCCACCTATTCATGACTCTAATCGGCGGCTCCACGTGACCGCATACAGTAGAAGGGGCGGCCAGACCAGGAAGAATCGACAGCCAACGAGGGAAGCGGGTGAGTATTTTCAGAACAGCGGGGGGGCGCACAGGGGGTGGGAGGGCGGCGGACAGATAGATCTTTATTTTAAACACTATTATTCATACAGTTAGGTCCATATATATTTGGACAGAGACAACATTTTTCTAATTTTGTTTATAGACATTACCACAATTAATTTTAAACAAAACAATTCAGATGCAGTTGAAGTTCAGACTTTCAGCTTTCATTAGAGAGTATCCACATTAAAATTGGATGAAGGGTTTAGGAGTTTCAGCTCATTAACATGTGACACCCTGTTTTTAAAGGGACCAAAAGTAATTGGACAATTGACTCCAAGGCTATTTCATGGACAGGTGTGGGCAATCCCTTCGTTATGTCGTTCTCAATTAAGCAGATAAAAGGCCTGGAGTTGATTTGAGGTGTGGTGCTTGCATTTGGAAGGTTTTGCTGTGAAGTAAACATGCGGTCAAAGGAGCTCTCCATGCAGGTGAAACAAGCCATCCTTAAGCTGCGAAAACAGAAAAAAAAACCATCCGAGAAATTGCTACAATATTAGGAGTGGCAAAATCTACAGTTTGGTACATCCTGAGAAAGAAAGCACTGGTGAACTCATCAATGCAAAAAGACCTGGGTGCCCACGGAAGACAACAGTAGCGGATGATCGCAGAATAATCTCCATGGTGAAGAGAAACCCCTTCACAACAGCCAACCAAGTGACCAACACTCTCCAGGAGGTCGGCGTATCAATATCCAAATCTACCATAAAGAGAAGACTGCATGAAAGTAAATACAGAGGGTTCACTGCACGGTGCAAGCCACTCATAAGCATCAAGAAGAAAAAGGCTAGACTGGACTTTGCTAAAAAACATCTAAAAAAGCCAGCACAGTTCTGGAAGAACATTCTTTGGACAGATGAAACCAAGATCAACCTCTACCAGAATGATGGAAAGAGAAAAGTATGGCAAAGGCGTGGTACAACTCATGATCCAAAGCATACCACCTCATCTGTAAACACGGCGGAGGCAGTGTGATGGCTTGGGCATGCATGGCTGCCAGTGGCACTGGGTCACTAGTGTTTATTGATGATATGACACAGGACAGAAGCAGCCGAATGAATTCTGAGGTATTCAGAGCCATACTGTGTGCTCAGATCCAGCCAAATGCAGCGAAACTGATTGGTCATCGTTTCATACTACAGATGGACAATGACCCAAAACATAAAGCCAAAGCAACCCAGGAGTTTATTAAAGCAAAGAAGTGGAATATTCTTGAATGGCCAAGTCAGTCACCTGATCTCAACCCAATTGGGCATGCATTTCACTTGTTAAAGACTAAACTTCAGACAGAAAGGCCCACAAACACACAGCAACTGAAAAACCACCGCAGTGAAGGCCTGGCAGAGCATCAAAAAGGAGGAAACACAGCGTCTGGTGATGTCCAAGAGTTCAAGACTTCAGGCAGTCATTGCCAACAAAGGGTTTTCAACCAAGTACTAAAAATGAACATTTTATTTACAATTATTGAATCTGTCCAATTACTTTTGGTCCCTTTAAAAACAGGGTGGCACATGTTAAAGGAGCTGAAACTCCTAAACCCTTCATCCAATTTTAATGTGGATACTCTCAAATGAAAGCTGAAAGTCTGAACTTCAACTGCATCTGAATTGTTTTGTTTAAAATTCATTGTGGTAATGTCTATAACCAAAATTAGAAAAATGTTGTCTCTGTCCAAATATATATGGACCTAACTGTATCTTCTATGCAGCAAACGCTGCTGCACAGAAGATATGAATGGTGGCTTCAGCACCATGTGGGGGGACAGCGCTTACTGTAGCGCTGTCTCCTGCACGCCACACGGACTGCACACGGAGAAGGTCCGTGTGTGGTCCGTGTTTTACACGGACCCATTGACTTTAATGGGTCCGTGTAATACGTGCGCTCCCACGAACACTGACATGTCTCCGTGTTTGGCACACGGAGACACGGTCCACAAAAAATCAATGACATCTGCACAGATGCATTGATTTTTATGGGTCTACGTGTGTCAGTGTCTCCGGTACGTGAGGAAACTGTCACCTCACGTACCGGAGCCACTGACGTGTGAAACCGGCCTTACATATAGTCTCTCTCTCTGTCAACAAAAAACCTTATGTGTGAAAGTAGCCTTATAGATGTTAGTGTTAACATATGTTTGTTAGGACAGATGAATTAACTTGAACAGAGATACAGAGATTTGCACTTTTGTGTCAGGCACATATTTGGACACCACTTATCTTTGCTGCCAGTTATATCTTTGCCCCCTCAGTAAACACTTTTCTTTTTACAACTTTCCCTGGTGAAGTCATTTGTTTATTGAGCATGGGAAGAACATGCTCCTTTTATCCGGCAGCCTCCATTCAGTAGACTGTTCCCTGCCAGTGTGAGTGGCTGCCCGCGCTCTCTCCATACAGACCACACATAGGATTATACCTATGTTTTCGGCCCTTGAATATTAGTATTAATGTTTTCATTCACTGACAGCAATCAAAATTCTTGAGAATAACGTCTCCATTCAGATACAATTTAGTAGTTGCAAAGTGAGGAACAATTACTATTATATTTTGTGTTTTTAATCATACAACTTATCGCAAAACAGTGTCCCAGCTTTGGGCGACTTGTCGCCACTTTTGCGTTTTTTTCCCAGGTTTTAGCGCCTCATCGCCACATTTGCGTTCGTTCCCAGGTTTTGGGGCCACGTTTGTGTTCGTTCCCAGGTTTTGGGGCCATGTTTGCGTTCGTTCCCAGGTTTTGAGGCCATGTTTGTGTTCGTTCCCAGGTTTTGGGGCCACATTTGCATTTGTTCCCAGTTTTTGGGGCCTCGTCGCCCCGTTTGCATTCGTTCCCAGGTTTTGGCGCCTCACCGCTACGTTTGTGTTCGTTCCCAGGTTTAGGGGCCACGTTTGCATCTGTTCCCAGGTTTTGGCGCCTTGTCGCCACATTTGCGTTCGTTCCCAGGTTTTGGAACCACGTTTGCGTTTGTTCCCAGGTTTTGGGGCCACATTTGCGTTCGTTCCTAGGTTTTGGCATCTCGTCGCCATGTTTGCATTCGTTCCCAGGTTTTAGGGCCATGTTTAAATTCGTTCCCAGGTTTTGGGGCCATGATTGCGTACGTTCCCATGTTTTGGCGCCTCATCGCTACGTTTGTGTTCGTTCCCAGGTTTTGGTGCCACGTTTGCGTTTGTTCCCAGGTTTTGGTGCCACGTTTGCGTTTGTTCCCAGGTTTTGGGGCCACATTTGCATTCGTTCCCAGGTTTTGGTGTCTCGTCGCCATGTTTGCGGGGTCGTTCCCAGGTTTTGGGGCCATGTTTACGTTCGTTCCCAGGTTTTGGCACCACGTTTGCGTTCGTTCCCAGGTTTTGGCGCCTCATCGCCCCTTTTGCGTTCGTACTAGGTAAACGCTGAATGAAGAACATTATGCACCAGAGAACTCGATGCTCAGGCTTAATTAATTGGGTTGTACAGTCATGTCCTCTCAATAATGAACCCACCAAGCCCGGATTGTGGGGAGAGGCCGGGGGGCGCTGAATGGTCTCATTGTGCTCCCAGACACTGTTCTGTGTGTGATAAACAGACGGACCCTCGGCTGAAAGACCCAATCAGTGACAATCACTTTTCTTTGGATTTTGGCCACAGACATTTTGTAAACATGCTCGGCTATCTTTCTTCTTTGTTACATTGCTACAAAGTCTCTCCAGACTCAGTTACTAAACTCCAAACATGTAATAGCAGGAGCCCCCACATACAGAAGCCTTTCCATCATCGCCTTGCTCCTTTTCTGGTGGAAATATGGTCCTAACAGTGACTTTTATTTGGGGTTTATTCATTATTTCGTTTGCACTTTTTTTTTTTTTTTTTTGTAACTTTACATGTTTTTTTGTTGTTGTTGTTTGCACTGAAATATAAGCTCAGTTTTCCTCATCCAGATGTTTTAGTCTAATTCATCACTTGTGCCTTTTCTGTGCAGCTGAAGATGAACACGCGACATTTTAAAGATTCTTGAAAACTTCGAGGATCTTTTTACTGTAAAAAGTCGCAGGAAGGCAACTAAGTAAAAAATAATGAAACATTGTGTTCCCATTTTAATGAATTTAGGGCAAAAAAAATCAAAATAAGACAATAACAAATGATGAATCGGAGACCGTGGTGACTTGATGGGTTGTTACATTGTGTTGGTGCAGTCCAGGATGTTTGTCCAACAGGATACAATTGTAACAATCACTTAGACATGAGAAGTATTGGGTTGGTTAAAACTCATGTGATTTTCTATTCACTAGCAACAAGCAGAGATCTTAAAAATGGCAATGAGCTAAGATAGGATGTATATTGGGAAGTTTAGACCACATAATGAAAGGGGTTATGTAAAACATCATAGAGGGGGCTCTCACCCATCCAACTGTAATGGAAGAGGAGGTTTGTAGGGCCATTATTGGGTCTGGTTTACAGTATGTGGTCTCCATTAGGGGCGGACACAGACAGAAGTGGCCCCTGTGCACAAACAGTATATGGGCCCTCTGCAGTCCACTAGCTCCTCATCATACATAACTCCACCTGCTCTGAAGGTGAAAGTGGGCCTTATTACTTCTCAGGCCTCTGTATGACTGCACCAATGGTATGTCTTCCCCTGCAGACTATTGGGGGTCCATCACGTATCCAGCCTATGGTGCGCTGTTGGTAGCTCCTTCTTGGGTGTTCCTTCCATGATTCATGTTTCTTAAGGAGTTTATTTCTGATGAGCGTCTCGTCTCCTCTCCGCCTTTTTGCGTCGTAATTTATGTTAATCTGTCGTTGTGTCGTCTGCTGGAAAACACCCGATAAGTGCTTTCCGACAGGTGAGGATGGGAAGAGTTGCTGTTGTTATGGATGCTGAGATTTGGGCGCATCTGGGCGTTGTGTATTGGGTAATGGGAGGTGAGATTATAACCAGCAGCTGAATATTAAGGGCTCGTTCAGACGTCAGTGATTTTTCATCATTGTTTGGATGCCAAAACCAGGAGTGGAACAGTGGAACATACAGAGGAAAACTATAATTGAAAGATTGACACCTGTTCAGTGTTTTGGAGACATTCCTGGTTTTAGGAAACAAATAGCGATGAAAACTCAGTTCTGACTGACGCCTAAGGAACGACTCCCCCTGCAGTGGATGGTAGTACAGAAATGCACTGAAGTTATTCCTCAGTAATAGCCCCAACCAGCACGGCTGTTTCTGCCAGATGTTATCGTATTGTCAGTAGCCTCTACAATTCTCTTAAGGCCCCTTTCACACATCAGTTTTTTGCTGTCAGTCACAATCCGGCAAATTTTGAAAAAAAACCGGATCCGGCAAAAGTTGCTGCCGGATCCGTTTTTTTTCTCATAGACTTGTATTAGCGACAGATGGCCTCACGTTTCATCCGTCGTTCGCCGGATCCGTCGAAAATTGTCAGTCCGGCGGCTGGAGAAAACGGACATAGCAACATTTTTTGTGTCCGTCAAATAAACGGACAGCGACAGATCCGGCGCCATCTGTCGTTTACTAGAATGGAAGCCTATGGCGCCAGATCCGTCAAATGACGGAATCTGGAGACGGATTCCGTTTTTTTAAACTGAGCATGCTCCAATTTATTTAGGATACAATTAGCCGGATCAGCTAGTCGGATCCGTCGCATCCGTTTTCCACAATCTGCGACGGATCCGTTTTTTTCAACATTTGACGGATTGCGACTGATGGCAAAAAACTGATGTGTGAAAGCAGCCTATGTGTATGTGCAAACTGAGGAGTTTTTGGAGCAAAAACTTAGCACAAACTCTCCAGATCCTCAGAAATGCAAAACTCCAAACACTTGTAGTCTTCTCCATTTCAGCTCCCAAAACTCAGCAAATAGACTCCTGAGCACATACCCTAGGGGTGTTTGTTATGCATTCGCTTTACTTGTCTCATGAACTTGGAGACCTCCTAGAAGAGACAACCAAACTGGAGTCACTGTGCCCTGATGGAGCAGAGATGTAGTGTAAAGCATAAGAAAGAGGCAAAGCAGCAGCCACCTCTGCTATTGATGAGATGCGGAGGTGTTCAGACCAGAACTGGTTAATGATCACAGCTAAGCCCTCAATGGAGCAGAGCTGCAGTGTAAATCACAGCAGCGTGAGGAAGTAAATATTATTATGCTTACTCACAGAGAGCCAGCATATTCCACACACCTTATGGAAGTCATAACCACAGTCCCCATTGGGGCTCACAATCTACATTCCCTATTAAGATGTTTTTGGAGTGTTGGAGGAAACTTGCGCAAACACAGGAAACTCCTTGCAGATGTTGTCCATGGTGGGATTTGAACCCAGGACCCCAGCACTGCAAAACAGTGCTAACCACTGAGCCATCCTGCATCAGTGGACATCCCCTGCACCCTGCCTATGAATGATGGCGGTGCAGTGGTGACCTGGCGGAGTCTGCTCTGTGCACGATGATGGGAGGATTCCTTCCTACATTGCAGATGACAGATTTATTGCCGCTGAACATCAGATATCCTGTAGTGTGATAACAGATGAAATGAGGCGGTAACATAATATTATGTCACCGTCCTGACTTGGCTATATCCATTCTCTAGGATTTGCGCAGTTACTAATACATGAGCTGCCCTGATTGCCCCCAGGAATGGGACATGTCCCCATGCCCGGCAGATGGGGAATATGCTGTACGATGCAGGGTTTAGTATCAGCTGCCATAGGCAAAATTTATATACAGGATGGAAGGGAAGAGACCTGGGGACCCACAAACTCCTGTGTAATCTGACATATCAGCAAATGTTTACATGAGTGCTTGTTACAATGTATCCACTCTAGACAATCCTCTGTGAGCAAAACTGCTGCACTCCTGTCAGAGAGAGATTTGTGCTGCTATGTCGCTCACAGAGGATTGTATTGACTGGAAACATTGTGACAACCCCTCAGCTGTGTGTGGACGACTAAGGGTACCGTCTCACATTGGCACTTTGATCGCTACGACGGTACGATCCGTGACGTTCCAGCGATATCCATACGATATCGCTGTGTCTGACACGCAGCGGCGATCAGGAACCCCGCTGAGAATCGTACGTCGTAGCAAGATCGTTTTGAACTTTATTTCGTCGCTGGATCTCCCGCTGTCATCGTTGGATCGGTGTGTGTGACACCGATCCAGCGATGCGTTCGCTTGTAACCAGGGTAAACATCGGGTTACTAAGTGCAGGGCCGCGCTTAGTAACCCGATGTTTACCCTGGTTACCATCGTAAATGTAAAAAAAACGTACATACTCACATTCCGGTGTCCGTCAGGTCCCTGGCCGTCTGCTTCCCTGCACTGACTGTGAGCGCCGGCCGTAAAGTGAAAGCAGAGCACAGCGGTGACGTCACCGCTCTGCTTTGGCCGGCGCTTACACAGGATGCAGGAGGAGTGCAGGGAAGCGGACGCCGGGCACCGGAATGTATGTGTTTTTTTAATTTTACGTTTACGCTGGTAACCAGGGTAAACATCGGGTTACTAAGCGCGGCCCTGCGCTTAGTAACCCGATGATTACCCTGGTTACCCAGGGACTTCGGCATCGTTGGTCGCTGGAGAGCTGTCTGTGTGACAGCTCTCCAGCGACCACACGACTTACCAACGATCACGGCCAGGTCGTATTGCTGGTCGTGATCTTTGGTAAATCGTTTTGTGTAACGGTAAGTCAGGACAGGTTTTAAGCTTCTGGGTGATTAAGCTTTATTTGCATGATTGGAGAAGGAAGAAGTTACATTAACTAACACTTTGCCTGGTGCCAGGGGGGCACGCTAAAACGATTCTTCTCATGACACTATAAAAAGTTTTACAGATTTCTGACAAGTTTCAATTCACTTTTTCTTCTTTCTCTGTTAGCAGTCACTGAATAAGATCACTCTCGTTTGTGTACATAGGCTGCAATCCTACAATTTATCATAACTGGTCAACTCCAGTCTGATCCATTGTAGCAAACTACCTGTGACATTCGGCAGGAGGTTTAGATCAGAACGCGTTGTCTACACTGTACACAATTGTTTGTTCTTATCGGAAAATGACAAAGAATTGAAAGCCAAGGGCCCTGAATTATCAGTTGTCGGGTTTTTAAGTGACTCTTCGTAGAATCCTATAATACCAGAACAAGAATAGTACTAAGCAACATTATATCATTAACACATTCAACGTTTTTTCTAATCATATGTGCTAGTTGTAATGGACTCTAAATGGATCAGTCGCCATTTGCTAGACCAAAAGAGGGGGGGAGGGTGTGGAAAACCACAATATGCGACCAAAAAAGATCCGAACTATATTTCATCAAGAAGAAAAACTTTATTAGGACATTGGGATTACATGGGGAACGTGTGCAAACACAAGCAAAAAGTGCAAAAAAAAAGTGCAAAAAAACGCCATGACCTGGACCAGTGACCAGTCCAGGTCATGGTGTTTTTTTGCACTTTTTGCTAGTGTTTGCACACGTTCCCCATGTAATCCCAATGTCCTAATAAAGTTTTTCTTCTTGATGAAATATAGTTCGGATCTTTTTTGGTCGCATATTGTAGAATCCTATAATGTCAGAGTTGGAAAGGACTCCTGAGGTCATCGTGTCCAACCCCCTGCTCAATAAAGGATTCACTAAACCATCTCAGACAGATGTCTGTCCAACCTCTGTGTGAAGACGTCCATTAAAGGAGAACTCACCACCTCTCCTGGCCCCCTGTTCCACTCATTGATCACCCTCACTGTCAAAATGTTTTTATTCTAATATCTAATCTGTATCTTCTCCCTTTCAGTTTCATCCCATTGATTCTTGTGATTCCATGTACAAATGAGAATAATGATGATTCCTCTACACTGTGACAGCCCTTCAGATATTTGTTGACAGCTATTAAGTCTCCTCTTAGTCTTCTTTGCAAGCTAAACATTCCCAGATCCTTTACCCGTTCCTCCTAGGACATACTGTGCAGTCCACTCACCATCCTGGTCGCTCTTCTCTGAGCTTGCTCCAGTTTTTCATTGTCTTTTTTACAAAGTGGAGCCTAGAACTGGACCCAGTATCCAGATGAGGCCTGACCAAGGAGGAGTAAAGAGAGAATTACTTCACGTGATCTGGACTCAATGCTTCTCTTATACATCCTAGAACTGTGTTTGCCTTTTTTGCTGCTGCATCACACTGTTGACTTCTGTGCAGTCTGTGATCTATTTATATATCCAAGCCTTTTTCACAAGTGCTGTTGCTTAGTTACATTCCTTCCATTTTGTAGATGTAATTTTCATTTTTCTTGCCCAGATGTAGAATTTTGCATTTCTCCCTAGTAAATCCCATTCTATTAGTCGCCGCCCATTGTGCAAGCTTATCTAGATCCTTCTAAATCCTTTCTCTGTCTTCTCTAGTGTTATTTATCCCTCCTAGCTTTACATCATCTGCAAATTTGATTAGTTTACCTTCAGCCCCCTTATCTAGATCATTTATAAAAATGTTGAACTCTGGGGCCAGGATAGAGCATTGTGGTCCCCACTCCACTTTAAACACTCTTACAAGGGATGTGCAGCCATTCATCTTCCAGTTATGAATCCACCTAACCGTAGCCTTATCAATCCCATACTTGGTCATTTTTTCAATAAGGATAGTATGAGATACTTAAAAAAAATGCTTTGCTGAAGTTGAGATTTACTATATCTACCACATTTCCCTGATCCACCCAGTCAGTGATTCCATCATAGAAGGTAATTTGATTAGTCTGGTGTGACTTGTTTGCTACAGACCCATGCTGGTTCTGGTTAATTACTGTAGTGTTATCCAAGTACTTGCATACATGCTGTTTTTTTTTTTGTTCCCGGATCTTACCTGGTATACAAGTAAGGCTCACTTGCCTGTAATTTCCTGGCTCCATCTTCTTTCCTTTTTGAAGATAGGGACAACATTTGTCCTTCTCCAATCTTCTGGGACTTCTGTTCTCTAGGATTTTTCTGAGATTTTGGCTAGTGGTTCTGCCATTTCCTCTGCTATCTCTTTCAGTACCCTAGGATGTAATTCATCTGGACAAGGAGATGCAAATTCATGTAAATTAGCTAAGTGTTTCCCACCATCTCTCTGTTTATGGATAGTGTGGATTCTTTAATTAATTTGATCGCACCATGAAGATCAGTTGATGTTACATTTGCTTTCTTATAGAACACAGATGCAAAATAGGAATGTAAAAGATCGGCTTCTCAGCATAATTTCTGATCTCTTCACCCTTTTCATCCTGTAAAAATCCTATATTGTCTTTGACTTTTCTTTTGCTTTTGACATACCCCCAAAATCCTTTTTTACTGCTTTTGATCTCCCCTTGCAAGCCTCACTTCATTACTGGCTTTAGCTCTTCTAACTCTTGCCCTGTATTCCCTGCAGAAAGCATTACATTCTTCTTTAGACTATAATGCCCCTGTCCACGCTAACATCAGCCCACCTCTTTCCTGAAATACTCTGTTCTGCATCGGATTAGCACTCTCCTCTCCTGTTACACTCTGTGCTGCTCCTTCCGCTATGTAACCTTGTAGGTGATCCCGCACAAGATCAGCACTACTGACATACTCTGTGCTGCTGGGGGACTCTGCTCCTTCTCCTATGTACCTTTCAGTCTTCAACCAACCACCAGGTCAGTGCTCTCCTCTCCTGAAATACTCTGTGCTGCTATGGACCCTCAGCCTTCTACTATACAACTCTAAGTCTGTAACCCACCACAGGATCAACACATTGCATATTTTAAATACTCTGTGCTGCTGTGGACACTGCTCCTTCCACTGTGTAACTCTCAGTCTGCGTCCTCCCACATGATCTGCACAATCCTCTCCTGAAATACTCTGTGCTGCTTTTGACCCTGCCTCTACCACTATGTAACTTTTCCTATAAGTTCCCCTCTGCCAAGATCTACCACTAAAGCCTTGTCATTTCCAGTCTGCTCCACTGACATGCTCTGTGCTGCTGTGAATATTCCTACGACCGGAGTGGCAGATTTATATAATCTCGCGTTCGTTGGTCAGATGATGTTTGATGACATGACGGTATCTGCTGATCCTGAGGAGGACGGTAAATGTCAGCTGATGAGTGACAGTCCTCCGGGGCCGAGCCGGATACAGAGATCAGTAGCACATGACAGGATCCTCTGTGATCTGTTTTATCCAGGGTCCGCTCCCGCTATCCTATCCTCATATTATGTCTCTTCTATTCCAATAGAAAAATCTGATTAATGAGATGGCGAAAGCTGACGAGAGACTGACACGTGTGCATTTTTCGAACTGGCCCTCGGGGGTGCAGGTGAATCCTCCGGTGGGCCCCACTGCTTGAGTAACCATACATCCTCCGATGTGAGCAGCACTTGGCTGTATACACTCGATTCACTACGTACAAAGGCGACATCTCATCATTTATTGAACAAATTTGTGAATGAGGGTAATCTAATATTTGCATGTAGCTGAACAGTGGTCCCCCAGAGTTGATGTTACTGGTGGGCTCTTGGCATCCTAATCTGAGACTGCGCGTGTGCATTTCTGTACAGCGCTGCAGAATATGTTGGTGCTATAATAAATTGTCCCATAAAGCTTCCTCTGCCCTGAGCGGAAGGCCGGAGTCTTCTGAGACAGACTGCTAGGAACCCTCTGCGTGACGAGGGAGCTTGTTACAATGTATCTCTGCCCACCACACGGGACTCGTCCAGAGCCGATTGTCTCTGTCCCACCCGCAGTCAATGGCGCCAGTCCTAATCCCAGGCTCAGATGTTTGTAGAGAAATTCTCATGACGTTCCCCTATATAGAGAGGTGAGAAGAATAGGATTATAGGGGCGCTCCGAGGAAATGTGGAAAACCTAATGAATATGGTCATGAGATCGGGACTCGTCAGTGGGATCGTTGAGTCCCGTCCCACTGGTTAGTAGAGATACATTGTAAAGTAATATGATGGCGCTATATAAGAAAGCATAATAAATAATAATAATTTATTTGGCCGGAGTGTGCGCCATGTTAAGCCTCTGCTCTGGTATCTCCTGATCGGGCACCAGGGCTGGCACCTTTGTGTGTGAAGTCAACAGGAAATAATTATGATAAATGAACGAGACGTTACATAATTATTGATGAGATTCCCACATTATACAGCGAACAGTTTATATAGACGCTTCATTAACACAAAGCAATGTAGGCGGGTGCCAGCGGATCCCTGTACCCACCTAGGACTGGCACAAGGTACATTCTGTCCAAATATTCCCCAGCCCTTCCCCCTCCCAGGCTGGTGCCATCATCATTGCAGAAGCTGTACCCTACCAGTGCTTGCTGTCAGTAAATGGAAACATTCCTGACCTAAAACTGCTCACATCTGAGGGTTTGTTACCATCTTGTCCTGACAGTTTGGTGCTTTGTGGTCTGTACAGATGAACTGGATCAGTCTGGAGTCTCTTTACTGGGAGTGTGATCACCTCCATGTGCATTTTTTGTTGAGATTTGGGAGTGTTTTGTGACTTTTCTTGTTTTGTTGGAAGGATTTGTCTGTTCAGGTTTTCTATGAAGTCCTAGGTATTTAGCTCATAGAGGATTGTCTAGACTGTATGCAACTCTAAGGCTAGGTTCACATTGCGTTAGTGGGTGATCGCTAACGGACAGCGTTGCACGGCGAAAATGTCGCAATTAACGCCGTGCAACGGGTCCGTTAGCGCACCCATTGACAGCAATGTAAATTTCGCCTGCAGCGCATCACTAGCGCGTGCCTTTTTCGGCACGCGCTAGTGATGTGCCGTTCTTCTGTGACGCGCCTCGGACGCTGCTTGCAGCGTCCGCGGCGCGCCCGAGGTCCGTTCCCCGCTCTCGCAGATCGGGGATCTGCGAGAGCGGGGACGTTAACGCGACCCCTGAACGCGGCCCCTAAATAAACATTGCGTTAGCGCAATCCGCTAGCGCTAAACGGATTGCTCTAACGCAATGTGAACCTAGCCTAACAAACCCTCTGCTGTGAAAAGTAACAGATCAGGGGAGATCTTCAGCCTCTAGGGGTGGAAATGAATGTTTGCAATCGCAGAAAACAAGCAGAGATATTGAAAATGGTGAAGAAATTAACTAGATAATATCATAAAGTGGCAGAACCGCTAAAGGCGCAGATTCTGACTTGCATTTTCTGCCAAGAAATGCAGAATCTGCACAGACAATTCCACAGTCAAATCTGCAACGTGTGCACATAGCCTTACAATCACAGGGTGGAACGTTTACATTGACTCATATGGTGCATAATACGTAAACCAGTATTACATTGTACAGTACAGCGCCCCTATAGATCACACATTGTACAGCGCAGCCCCCTATAGATCACACATTGTACCGTGCAGTCTTCTATAGATCACACATTGCACAGTGCAGCCCCTATATAGATCACACTTTGTACAGTTCCGTCTTCTATAGATCACGCATTGTACAGCACAGCCCCCTATAGATCACACATTGAACAGCGCAGTCTCCTATAGATCACACCTTGTACAGTGCAGTCTCCTATAGATCGCATATTGTATAGTGCAGCCCCCATATAGTTCACACATTGTACATCGCAGCCCCCTATAGATCCCACATCGTACAGTGCAGTCTCCTATAGATCACACATTGTACAGTGCAGTCTCCTATAGATCACACATTGTACAGCGCAGCCCCCTATTGATCACACATTGTACAGCGCAGCCCCCATATAGTTCACACATTGTACAGCGCAGCCCCCTATAGATCACACATCGTAAAGTGCAGTCTCCTATAGATCACACATTGTACATCGCAGCTCCTCTATAGATCACACATTGTACAGTGCAGTATCCTATAGATCACAAATTGTACAGCGCAGCCCCATATAGATCACACATTGTACAGCACAGCCCCCATATAGATCACACATTGTACAGTGCAGTCTCCTATAGATCACACATTGTAAAGCGCAGCCCCCTATAGATCACACATTGTACAGCGCAGCCCCCATATAGATCACACATTGTACAGCGCAGCCCCTCTATAGATCACACATTGTACAGTGCAGTATCCTATAGATCACACATTGTACAGCGCAGCCCCATATAGATCGCACATTGTACAGTGCAGCCCCATATAGATCACACATTGTACAGCGCAGCCCCCTATGGATCACACATTGTTCAGCACAACCCCCATATAGATCACACATTGTACAGTGCAGCCCCCTATATATCACACATTGTACAGCACAGCCCCTATGGATCACATTGTACAGCGCAGCCCCCTATAGATCACACATTGTACAGCACAGCCCCCTATAGATCACACATTGTACAGCGCAGCCCCCATATAGATCACACATTGTACAGCACAGCCCTCTATAGATCACACATTGTACAGCGCAGCCCCCATATAGATCACACATTGTACAGCACAGCCCTCTATAGATCACACATTGTACAGTCCAGTATCCTATAGATCACATTGTACAGTGCAGCCCCCATGTAGATCACACACTGTACAGTGCCGTCTCCTATAGATCACGCACTGTACAGTGCAGTCAACTCTACTTTCTATAGTGCAGCCCCCTACAGATGATATACTGTATATTGCATTCTCCTACAGCTTATGTAACATATCCCAATACAGATTATATGCTGCATTCCTCTATACATCATGTACTGTATAATGCAGTCTATTGTATATTATGCTTTCCCCTATATATTATGTAATGCATTCTCCCTATAGATTATATGCTGCAGTCTACTATATATTATATCCCCTATACATCCTACACTGTATTTTTTTTATAAATTATATAGTGTAGTTCCCTGTGTCATATACTGTATAATACAATCTCATATTATACATTCCCCTATAGATAATACCCTATATATCCCATACTGTATATTGCAGTCCCATGTACATACTATACTTTAGAATAGTTTGCTATATATTTTATGCGGTATACCCCTGTACATCTTATACTATATCTTTCAGTCCCCCTACAGATGATAGTCCCCTATATAATACCTTATATAGGATATTGCGGCCTATATATTATATGCATCAGTCACCTCTAGATTAAATTATCTATACTGTATGTTGCAGTCCCCTATAGATTATATCATCCTATAAATCCCATACTGTATGCTGCAGTCCTATGTACATCCTATACTGTATAACACTATGCTATAGATTATAGGAGGTATTCCCCTGCACATCCTATACAGCATTTCTCTGTACATTGTATTCCCATATATAATATACCCCTATATGGTATATGATAAACATCAGTTACCTTTATATTATATTCCCATATACTAGTAATCAGAAATGGAACAAATTGTATCGAAAAAATAAGGGTCAAGAAAAAAATTGAATTGGGATCATATAAACAGAAAATTGTTAACGAAAAAGACCAGTAAATATAAAATATACAAATATTTTTTATTGAATAATTAATAATAAAAGATAATAAATACAGCTGAATCAGATAAAGGCACACATCTTTTCTAAAGAGCACATAGTAATAAGCCTCTGAAAGGTAAAAAAAATAATATTCCAAAAAATACCCAAATAAAAAAACAAACATCTTCGTAATAAGATATAAAACCCAAAAGAAATATATTTTTATATTTAATATTTACTGGTCTATTTTGTGCACAATGTTTCTTTATATGTTCCCTATTCTCATATGCTGTATGTTGTCATCCCCTATGATTATATCCTCTATACATCCTATACTATTGCATCCCCCTGTAGATGACATCTCCTGGTACATCCCAGACTGTATGTTGTATTCCCCTATAGATTACATCCATTATACATACCTTACTGTATACTGTAGTCTCCTATAGATCATATCACCTATACAGTAGTCCCTTGTAGATTATATCCCCCTGTACATCACATACGGTATCTTGCAACTTCCTATAGATTGAATCTGTTATACTGTATGTCGCCGTCCCCATCTCATGGTGCATCCTTTACTATATATTGCAGCCCCCTATAGATTGCATCACTATACTGTATAATGCTGTTTTCCCTTATAATGGTGTTTTCCCTTCAAGCTTTTAACATGCCTCTATCACACCTATCCTCAAAAAGCCTTCTCTTGACCCATCCTGTGTATCTAGCTATCGCCCTATATCACTTCTCCCCTATGCCTCCAAACTACTGGAACAACACGTCTACCTTGAACTGTCCTCCCATCTATCTTCCTGCTCCCTCTTTGACCGCTTACAATCTGGCTTCCGGTCACACCTCTCCACTGAAACTGCCCTAACTAAGGTCACCAATGACCTCTTAACCGCCAAGAGCAAGCGACACTACTCTGTCCTCCTCCTCCTCGACCTGTCGGCTGCCTTTGACACAGTGGACCATTCCCTATTATTACAGTCCCTCTCATCCCTTGGCATCACAGACTTGGCCCTATCCTGGATCTGATCATACCTAACAGACCGGACATTCAGCGTCTCCCACTCACACACCACCTCCTCACCTCGCCCCCTATCTGTCCCACAAGGTTCAGTCCTTGGGCCCCTGCTCTTCTCCATTTACACCTTTGGCCTGGGACATCTCATAGAATCTCATGGCTTCCAGTATCACGTCTATGCTGATGACACACAGATCTACATCTCTGGACCAGATATCACCTCCCTACTAACCAGAATCCCTCAACGTCTGTCCACTATTTCATCCTTCTTCTCCGCTAGATTTCTGAAACTTAACATGGACAAAACAGAATTCATCATCTTTCCCCCATCTCACGCAACCCCCCCAACGAACCTATCCTATACAGTAAACGGCTGCCCACTCTCCCCAGTCCCACAAGCTCGCTGCCTCGGGGTAATCCTTGACGCTGATCTCTCCTTCAAACCACATATCCAAGCCCTTTCCACTTCCTGCCGACTTCAACTCAAAAATATTTCACGAATCCGTACATTCCTCAACCAAGAATCTGCAAAAACCCTAGTCCATGCCCTCATCATCTCTCGCCTTGACTACTGCAACCTCCTGCTCTGTGGCCTCCCCTCTAACACTCTCGCACCCCTCCAATCTATTCTAAACTCTGCTGCCCGACTAATCCACCTGTCCCCCCGCTATTCCCCGGCCTCTCCCCTCTGTCAATCCCTGCACTGGCTCCCCATTGCCCAGAGACTCCAGTACAAAACCCTAACCATGACATACAAAGCCATCCACAACCTGTCTCCTCCATACATCTGTGACCTTGTCTCCCGATCCTCACAAGATCTCCTTCTCTACTCCCCTCTTATCTTCTCTTCCCACAATCGTATACAAGATTTCTCTCGCGTATCACCCCTACTCTGGAACCCTCTACCACAACAAATCAGACTCTCGCCTACCATCGAAACCTTCAAAAAGAACCTGAAGACCCACCTCTTCCGACAAGCCTACAACCTGCAGTAACCACCGATCGACCAAACCGCTGCATGACCAGCTCTACCCTCACCTACTGTATCCTCACCCATCCCTTGTAGATTGTGAGCCCTCGCGGGCAGGGTCCTCTCTCCTCCTGTACAAAGTTATGACTTGTATTGTTTAAGAATATTGTACTTGTTTTTATTATGTATACCCCTCCTCACATGTAAAGCGCCATGGAATAAATGGCGCTATAACAATAAATAATAATAATAATGCAGTCACCCATATATGACATCCCCATACTATATATAGCAAAGTCTATACTGCATATTGTAGTTCCCTGTAGGTTGGAAGGCTTTACTGTATCTTGCAGTCTGCTATATATTGCAGTCCCCTATAGATTGCATACACTATACTATATCTTGCTGTCCCCTATGCATGACATCCTCTATATTGCATTTTGGAGTCCCATGCACATTCCATTCTGTTTGTTGCAGCCCCCTATAGATTATACCCCTTATACTGCAGTCCCTTACAGATACATCCCCTATATGGTATATTACAGTTCCCTATAGATTACATCCTATATACTGTAACTTGCATCCCCCATAGATGATACCATATACTGTATATGTTGCAGAGACTATAGACTACATCCCATATACTGTATCATGTAGTCTCCTGTAGATTGCCGACCCCATAGATGATATTCACCTCTACTGTGTATTCTGGAGCCCCTATAGATTCCCTCATACTGTATGTTGCAGCCCCCTGTAGATTACATCTTCCTATACTTTGTTACAGCCCCTGTAGATACTGCAGCCCCCTATACTGTATTGTGCAGCCCCCTGTCCGCCCCCCACCCTCCTCTTCCTCCCCATCAGTCGGGCTGTCGGCGGCCGGCAGGTGCTGATGTCACCCGGCAGGGGGCGGCCGCTCTGCGCTATAGGGCGTGCCTGGCACCGGGGGCGTCCGTACAAAGCGCAGGATCCGCCGCCCGCCATGGCCGTGCCTTATGCCGCATAGGAGCCTCGATGAGCGGCAGGATGATGAACTCGTCCGTGTTCGGGGACATGATGCGGGAGCTGGAGCCTCCGCTGTCCCCGGCCGCAGCCTCCTCCTCCCCGGGCGCCGCCGTCACCCTGGCGCTGCGCAATGACCTGGGCTCCAACATCCACGTCCTGAAGACCCTGAACGTGCGGTTCCGCTGCTTCCTGGCCAAAGTGCACGAGCTGGAGCGGCGGAACCGGCTGCTGGAGAAGCAGCTGCACCAACAGTACTGCCAGCAGCAGGAGCGGCGGCTGCAGCAGCGCAAGAGCTTCTCCCGGGAGCAGGGGGTCCAGACCGAGCCCCCCAACGCCAACCAGCTGCTGCCCAACGCCAACCAGCGGCGCTACAGCCGCCTGCCCGGCACCATCTGGAGCTACACCCACGTGCGGCGCACCGGCGGCGGCCTGGAGACCCTGCAGGGGCCGGGGGTCACCTGGACTCACCCGGACGGCGTGGGGGTCCAGATAGACACCATCACCCCCGAGATCCGCGCCCTCTACAACGTGCTGGCCAAGGTGAAGAGGGAGCGGGACGAGTACCGGAGAAAGTAAGTGCCCCCCAGTGCCGGCCAGTGTGGGGGGCGAGGGGAGATCCGCAGAGGCCGGACCCCGAGGAGCCAATCCCATGTGCCCGGTGGTGGGGTCTGTGTGTATGGCGGCACGGTGCCCGGTGTTATTGGGGTATTGTATAGGGCTGTGTTAGCTCTATAGCGGAGGATTCTGCGGATGCTGTAGCAGTATAGCCTGTACGTATAAAGGGGCTGGCGGGCTCTCTAGTGCTATATGCTGGTGTTATATAGGGTGTGCGGGCTCTATAGAGTATTTGGATGCTGTTACTTTGCTATATGCTGGTGTTATATAGGGGCGTGTGGCGGTATTATCTCTGCATTATGTGGCGATTATTAAATGGGTTGAATCTTCGAAAACTTAAAAAATGAATAAAATGAGAAGTGAGGGGGTCCAACAAGAATTGGCCTGTACCCTTTGCGTAGTGGGGGTGGACACAGGACCGGGACCCTGTACATGAACAATGTGGGCCCCCTGTGGATCTGGTTGTGGCCCCCTCATCTCCCGGGCCCCTGTACATGAACAATATGTGGGGCCCCCTGTGGATCTTGTTGTGGGGCCCCCTGTGGATCTGGTTGTGGCCCCCACCTCCTGGCCCCTGTACATGAACAATATGTGGGCCCCCTGTGGATCTGGTTGGGGCCCCTGTACATGAACAATATGTGGGGCCCCCTGTGGATCTGGTTGGGGCCCCTGTACATGAACAATATGTGGGGCCCCCTGTGGATCTGGTTGGGGCCCCTGTAGGTTGCCCCACTGCTGTGCAGTCTTCTCCTTGCCGTCCATATGGAGGTGGGTAGAGGATTGTGCGGTGTGGACCCCGGCTCTATGCATTGGCCGCAGTCTGAGCCCCCGATCCCCCTCTGACGAGATGACCCCACCTCCGCGGCCCCTGGAGTAATGGTCACTTCCTCTCTGGTCCTCATACACTGTAGCTGCGGTGTGGCTTGTGCTCGGCTTTCCCGGGAGCCTCCTGGCACTGTGCACTCGGCTATTCCTGGATCTCCTCCTGGAAATACTTGGATTCTGCAGCAGCTCCTGGTTTTGGGTTTACAGCTCAGCTGCCGTTTCCACACGTTCTCTGTGGATTTCTGTTAACCCTTCATGGCCTGATATTATTGGCCAGGGACACAGTCCATTGTAGAGTAAATATTTAAGGTGACGGTGCAGATAAATCGGTCGCCCCCCCCGCCAGGTTCTGGGCACAACGCTGCACGCCAGGGATGTACAGGAAATGTCTCCCACTCTCTTGACTCATATTCTGCGTCCTCGGAGGTCTCTGTTGCCGTTGTGGGATTATTGGGGGTTTCCAGGCTGGATTTGGATAGTGGGTGCCCCTCCTGCGGAGTTGGTTTGTACTGTACTTGACCCGGGGAGGTTGTTGTCCCAGAGGACAGAGCGGGTCAGAGGCTTTGAAGTTGTCAGTAAAGTTCACGCAGCTACTTTATATAATCCCTGAACTGAGGCAGTGGAATAAGTAAGTGCCCCCCATAAACCTTCAGCTGATGTGTAACTAGTACCATGACCCACTGTTGGCATTGGTCGCCCGTCCCGGCCCCTATGGCCATCAGGCCGGTGTCATTGTGCTGTTACACAGGGGCCACTGAAGTCAGTAGGTGTCCAGGTAAAGCTCAGTCTGTCGGCACTAATGGGGGTCACGATTGGCAGCGCGCCCTCCCCCCTTATCACTGGAGGCCCTATTGGAGGTTGTAGAAGAGGGTCATCCAGAGGCCTCATGGTCCTAGCAGGGGGCGACTCCGCTGTTTGGGCCCGGATTGGGGGGCTGATGGCCGCCTCTCATGTTGTGGCTTCAGCATGAAAGAGACTTAATGCCTTGTGCAAACAGCAGCGTCGCTGACAGCTCCGGGATTACCGCCATCATGAGGCCGGTCACACTGACGGCTTCGGTCTGGGGGGCTTGCCATGAACAGGACGGTTCTGCCTCCTCCATTATCTGGGTCATCGCCCACCTCTCCTCATGTCCTGTCTGGTTCATAAATCTGACTTGGGGCCTCAGAAACCAGAATATAATATTTCCTGCCTCTGCTCAATGTCGGGGGTCTCGTCCTACATAATCCATAAAGGTAGCCTGACCGCGGCGGTGTGACCTTGGAGTGAAGGGAAGGTCACACTGTGGATGATATAGGATGAGACGCGGACGGTGCGATCAGCAGAAATATAAATATCTAGGTATATATATGTGCGTCCTCGGACCGGCCGTGCGTGGAGGCGATGACATGGCGTCTGCAGACGTGCGCTGTAATAATCCCCCCGTCTGGTGACGTAACCGCCGCGCTCCTGTATGTGGGAGATTTGGTAATTTTCCGAATATGACTTGCGAATAAGTGGCGCACGTATCGGTGACGTCTGGAGGGCACGTTATTAATGGATCCTGACCCACTGTTCTGTAAGGAGAAATAAATGTTATAAATCTCCTCCCTTCTAAATAGAAGAGCTCCAGAGATGGCGCAGAACAAGCAAGACTGATACATTGTAACAAACAAGAGCGTTGTGCTGCGGGAATGTTCCTGTCTGAGCGTTGTCTACACTGATACATTGTAACAAACTGGTGCAGTGTATTCTGGGAATGTTCAGGTCTGAGCATTGTCTACAGTGATACATTGTAACAAACCGCCAGCGAGAAGTATAGGGGGAGGTTTACCTTCAGACATGGCAATAGAGGGTCCGCAGCAGAAATCTGCCTAGGATGTGCAGCAGCCTCCAGAAAGGTGGAGTCCATTTAATGGGGCAGTCGCCCGAATCGGCGGAATCAGAACATGGAAGTGGGAAGAATGTTTCCCTTAATTGTCTTGAAACTGGGAATGGAGCACTTGGGGTATTTACTAATATTTTTTTTTTTTTTTTACTCTTCTCCTCCTTGTATATAAAATGGCTCTCACGGTTCCTGGATTTGGCACAAAATCATAAATGCTCTTTGGACTAAAAAATAAAAAACAGAAAAAGACAAAGTCACAAAATCTTTTTAATAGTCACTCCAAATTGAAATATCTGCCAGAAACGTGCAGGGACTGGAGCGAGATTCACCAAAAAACCTGCAACATTTCTACGAATCAGTCTAAAAACATCTAGATGAAGTCAAGTTGCTGAGGACAAATCAAGGTGCCTAAAAAAACAAAAACGCAAAAACTAAATCTGCTGATAAAGGGAAAATGACTCTGGAAAAGTGGAGAGAAGTCAATGATTAATCGGGGCCTCGGTCGTAGAACTTCTTAATATCCGAGGGTAGGAACATCGTGCTGCGATTGTGGGGGGACGGTTTTGGATTTGCCCTCCTGGCATATTTTGGTGAGTCTAATAGAAAGCAAAAGCGAACCTCCCATATGGCATCTATTTCCCACCAAGACTCCTCTAATAACTGAGAATTGCGGTGAGGCCGTATCCAGGACCCGCTGTAACCAGTCCTGCCATGAACTTCTCCAGGGATACGGAGCGATGGGAACTGCAGGCAGGGTGAGGAGTTTGCTGAATCGCCACGGGCTGCGCTTGTTACTGCAGAACTTGCTACAATTTGACACCACGAAGTGTTAATCTAAAATGGATTCTGTGTGATCTCGCAGGAGCTTAGTTTATCGGCCCTGAGGAGTTGGAGATGACCTCTCCTACCAGAATCCGGCAGACCCAATACAATGTCCTGTAATCCGGCCATACATGAGAGCTGCCAACCCAAATAGTGATGCCAGCCAGACCCTCATCTGTCCCCTGTTCACTCAGGCCAGTCAGTTTTCCCATAGAAAGCAATGGTGCCCAGGTAAACGGAGCAGCGGGCCAGAAGTGTATTCTCGCCCCATTCCTGGCTCCCTGCCCCCGGCTTTTCCTGGCTGCTCTGTTGCTGTTTTCTAGCTGCAGAATTTCACGTACGGTTGTGATGAGGTCGGTACAGACGGTTATATGGAAAGTTTCTATGGAAAACGATCATCCCAGAGCTGCATGTAAGGACCCCACAGCCAGACTCTGGGGGGATGTTTAGCACTGGTGGGGTGGACGCTGCACAATCTCAGTATGTGATCACAGCCATGTGTCACTCCCTGACCTCAGCCTCTGAGTTGTCCTGGGAAAGCTGCTCTGACTCAATCAGCTGACAGCAGAGAACAATAGCTCTGTGCCTATGACAGAATCTGTACTTTATGCCCTGCACAGGGGGAAATGCTTAGCGTTCAATGCTTCCTGCGCTGACAATGACCCATGTACAGAGGAGGATGTACGTACACAGGAACCCTACAAAAATATTCAGCTTCTTTCCCTAAAGGTAAATCCGAGTACAAAATGTCAGCTATCTGTTGGTGTAACTGAGAAACACAGCTGAGGGTTTGTTACAATGTATAAAGTGCAGAGCATCCTCTAAGATCTGATCTCAGCAGCACAAATCTCTCCTGTCCGAAGTATCAGCCATTTCCTTCTGTAATACATGAAGTACTAAGAATATCTGCCTCGTCCTAATCTGCGGATTACATGTACATTCTGTATGGTGGCAGAAGAGAATTGACTCAGCTGTTATCACATGGAAAATTACACTGCGCTGATCCTGAGTTACCTCCTGTATTATACTCCAGAGCTGCACTCACTATTCTGCTGGTGCAGTCACTGTGTACATACATTACATTACTGATCCTGAGTTACATCCTGTATTATACCCCAGAGCTGCACTCACTATTCTGCTGGTGCAGTCACTGTGTACATACATTACTGATCCTGAGTTACATCCTGTATTATTCTCCAGAGCTGCACTCACTATTCTGCTGGTGCAGTCACTGTGTACATACATTACATTACTGATCCTGAGTTACATCCTGTATTATACTCCAGAGCTGCACTCACTATTCTGCTGGTGCAGTCACTGTGTACATACATTACATTACTGATCCTGAGTTACATCCTGTATTATACCCCAGAGCTGCACTCACTATTCTGCTAGTGCAGTCACTGTGTACATACATTACATTACTGATCCTGAGTTACATCCTGTATTATTCTCCAGAGCTGCACTCACTATTCTGCTGGTGCAGTCACTGTGTACATACATTACATTACTGATCCTGAGTTACATCCTGTATTATACCCCAGAGCTGCACTCACTATTCTGACGCCTGTTATTGGGAGTGGATAGACTGCAGACACAGCCCCTAGGTTATTTCTTGAGTTAGATTAGTATACAGTCCCTGCGTTAGATATCACTTCCCAGAATGCAGAGCTCTGTGCAGTGCTTGATCCAGTGGGTAGTGCTGGGAGATTTCAGCTCTGGAGTGATATATTATACAGCTGCTCTTTTTTGCTTCCTCTGTACATGTGACTTCTGTAGGTTGCTGAGGAGGGTGATGCTAGAATTGCTGACGGTCTCCCTTATTTTTGGGAGGACGTCCTGTCTGTGCCCACTCTCTGCCCACTTTTCTCTTGGCACCAGAGTTCTTCTGATTTTTCAGACCCTTTTATTCACGTGTTGGTCGTGTGGATGATGATTTCTCAGAAGTTGTTCCTTTCTGGCGGACGTGAGAGGTTTATTGGGCTTTCAGCAGCTGGTAAATCTCCGTTCCCTGTAATTTGGCTGCAGGGACTCGCTGTAAAGCTGCTGATCCAGGGCTGGCCCTTACATGGGGCTGCTCCACGCCTGTAAATGCCGCCGCTGCCGTCAGACGATCACTCCCATTCATAACATTCCCGCTGCTCCGTGAGAACGGACTTGTACGCCTGTCTGCAACTCGCTTCTGTCTATTGCGATGCTGTGGAACTACAGGGCCCAGCATACCCCAACACTCTGCAACTGGGGGTTGTAGTGTCACGACTGGTGGCCATATGTGCTGCGGGGATGTCTCCTGCTGCCCTGTCCTCAGGCAGAGGTATATACTGAGTATTGGGGTGGCGGTGACGCCCGTTCCTGGGATATTTGTGGCCCTGTCACCCCGGGGTCCCACCCATCGCGCTCAGCTGGTCATTATCACTGTATTGTTCTTCCACCTCCTGAATAAATGTTATGACAGATTATCAATGGAGGCGACTGCAGGGCGCACCTCCCTGATTGCAGGATAGAGCGTAATCCGGTGCTGCTTGTTAAAGGGCATTTTCCTTTTAAATAGAAATATCCATATCCTTAAAGGGACTGTCCGTACCCCCCACACCCACCATTTATGGTTTGTCTACAGGGATCCAACATTCTATTACTGGTGAAGTCTTCATAGCTGTTCTGTGATGACATTCGCACTGTCTGCTTCCACCACTAGAGGGAGCTCAGCAGCCATCTGTATACAGATATTAATGAGTGGCCTGTATCCAACCTGCCGTCCAGGGGCCACATGTGACCTGTGATTCTGATCATTGTGGCCCCCAACTCGTGACTGCTCCTGCAAACCGAAAAGCCACGTGCACCATGTTCAAAAGGATCCAAAGTCTCTTGTTTGTATAAAACCATCAGCTTGTTTTCTAGCCCGAATTTTTGTCCTGACTGTGAACACCCCATGTCTGCAGTGAGATCCTGAGCGCCCCCTACTGGTGTCCGGCTGACTGCAGTTAATAGAAGACCGCTGGCTTTAATGACTGCACTTTTCTGCACACCGGAGGTTATTCCGTGCACATAGAAAATGATAGTTCTGGGCCGCACATATTCACACGGGACGACGTGCTGCGGAGGATGAAATTGGCGGACCATCACCACAAAAAACGTTCAATGTAACATTTTTTTTGTGTGACGGGTCCGCCATTTTCGACCACGCATGCGCGGCCGAAACTCCGCCACCTCCTCCCCGGACTGCAGAATGGGCAGTGGATGCGTCCATCCGCTACCCACGTTGTGCAGAGAATTCACAACGTCCGCCGGTACGTCAGCCTGCCGCATTGCGACGGGCCCATACCGATGGAAATGTGAAAGAGGCCTAACTCCCATAGTAATGAATGGAGAATGGATACTTGATACACCGATTCTTTATAAACTCCTCCTGGATGTGGAGGAGCGATGTGAGACTGCGGAGACCTCTGAGGGGCGACAAATGTCCAAGGTGGGAGCCGCCTTTGGCTTTTCACCCATTAGTGGAGCTGCGCATGGCATCATATGTAGAGAAGTGTCACTGAGTATTGGAGGAACACGAGCTGAACGACTCTAGATGCCGCCGCCATTTGTCGCCGCCGCCATCTCCTGTCGCCTCTGATTTATCACATTGGAGATGACTGTCACCCTCTGAATATTGGCGCAGATGTCGCTGTTATTCCTTCATACTATGGAGGCTCCTGTAAATGGCGCAATCAGAGCGACACAATCAGTGATTACATTGTACAAGTCTGATTGTTATAACGAATCACTTTTTTTTTTTTTTTTCTTAATGGCTTTCAGCTCGATCTTGAGTCACGGCGACTTTTATGTATAGAGACACTGTAGGAAGATAGGTCCTCCAGGGTCTTCTTTGCCATTAACTTGATAGTATAAAGCCATCGGGTTGCTTGTCTTCCTCTTCGCCTTGCTCCTTCTATTCTTCCAACCATCATGTCCTTCTCCAGTGATTGCTCTCTTCGTATGATGTGTCCACAAGTCCTAGATTGATGATCCTTGCTTCCAGTGACGTCAGGCTTGACTTGTTCTTGCCATCCATGGTATTGATATCATCCTTCCCAGCACTATATTTCAGAGACGTTGATTCTTCTTCTCTTTTGTTTCGCCTCCATTTGTTGACCCAAATGTATCACTTATTGTTTAGCATTGGACAGTACACGACCAGTAGTGTTACGTTAGGTCATGGCTTCATCCGTCCCCCACCTGTCAGTGAGGCACGATGAAGGAATGCCGGGATGTGAACTAGTGGGTGCTGACAAGCGTTCGCTTGTGGATGACGACGTGATTACTGGATATTGGGGGGTGTCTGTACACGTCTCTGCACCCACAATTTGGCAGCGACTGATCAGCTGTGATCACTGAGTAACGTCATTTTAATGTTGATTTCATAAATCTATTGTACATTTGAAAATATATATTTTTTTTTTTTGTATCGGAGAAATCTTTCTTTTTCAGGGCTGATATTTAATTTTCAAAATACTCAGTTTACCGGTAAAATCTGTATTCAGTGAAGGCGGATTGTTACATTACTAAGAGATGACAGTTGGTGCTGATTAGATTCTATGTAGAAGGGAGGAGCTGTCTGTAGCCCCTCCCTCTTTCCGCATAGAATCTTATCAGCACGAACTGTCATCTTAGTAATGTAACAATCCGCCTTCACTGAATACAGATTTACTTGTAAATTGAGTATTTTTAAAGTTTTATTACTGAAGTAGAAAGGAGCAGATTCTCCGATTGAATGTGTTAGAAAGTTTCTTATTTTCACGTGTATTACAGATTTATGAAGGACAATCGTCCCTCTCCAGTTGCGTTGTAATAAATGGTCAGATCTGATGCTGCTTTCCTCGGCCCTGTGGTAACCGTAGTCGCGGCCCATTGTGGCTGCGCATCCTCCACCGTCCAGGGGTCACCTCTGCCGTCTTCAGTGATCGCTCGGGATTACACCTTGTACTTTGTTCTATTCCTCCTTCTTCTTTGGAAGTTCCTCGTGCAGTTTCGCCTCTGGGTCATTCCCTTATTCTGGGGACTGTATTTGAGGCCGTTGCCCCTGAAATGTCCGAACATCCTTATGTAAGTAAACAGGGCGGAGCAAAGTCACTTAGGGGTCACAAGATGGCCCCCCCAACCCCCCACCACTAATGTATGTCTGCAGCGTGGTGTCGTTTCTGGCTTCTCTCCCTTGTTCACATGTGTATGTGCGGTTGTCCAGCATCTCCTACCATGGACTATCCCCCCCGTCACTGTGAATCTTCCCTGTAATACATCCATGAGCGTCTCCCCCATTAATGCGTCTGTTCTGATGTATGTATCGCCTTGTCCGACCCTCCGGGCCTGTCCTGACCCTCGTTACGGCCGGGACTGCTGATCCGGGGTAATTAATAACTAATTGGCCTGTGTTCCTTTCTTCTCGGGTTCGGACATTGTTCTCGGCCCTGGCACGGAGCCCCCTCTGTGTATTAAGGCGGTGGCAGCGGTGAGATTGCAGCATTGCAGAGTGACACGGGCTCAGCGGTTTTCCTGTGTCAGCGCGATTGTCAGGAATTAGCAGTCAGGTCAGAGCGCCTTAAAGCTGCAGTGCCCCTGCGGGTGGGGTGGTCCTAGGGAGGAGACACCCTGGTATTGGTCGAACATGTGACATTTTGTTACATTTGTTGACGACTGTGTGCACCGTGTACACAAATGTTTATGATCGCCATGGCGATGTCATCGGTGGGTGACGGTTCCCCATCTTGCGCTGCCCCATTGAGTCTTCTGAATGCTGAGGATCGCAGACTTTCTCTTTTCTGTGTTTTCTTTTCTGGCTGAACTTTAGGCCCTTTGTCTTGTGGAATTCGCCGGATTCCCAGACAGATCTGGTGTTGGGGCCCCGACATTCACTGGCTGCGTCCCCCACCATATCGGAGACCGAGGCGGTGACCCGGGCGGGCGTACCTGTTTATGGGGTGTGGTGGGGCCGGATACCTGAACTCACATTCTGCCCTTGAAAAACATCTGACTTGCGTGTTTGCCGCATTCTGACGACTTGTTGGTTTGTTTGTTTTTCTTCACTAGATTTTCTTGATTTTCTCTTTTTGTAAAAATCTAAGCTCTGAATGAGTCTATGTCTGCAATATCTATAGGTTGTGTATGTGCAGCCTTAAAGGGCTATTCTAACATGTGTCCACAGGATTATTGATGTGTGATCGCTGGGGCCGGCGGATTACAAACTCCGCCGATCAGGAGAAGTGCAGTGATGGCGACCACTGCTCCATTTACTAGCGGACCCCATTCCCGTGATCGATGTGGTCTCTAGGTGAGACCCTCGGCTAACGTTACGGTTATGCTTGGCTTACATAGCGCCATCATATTCCACAGCGCTTTGTGCTTTATCACTGTCACCATCAGGATGTCTGAAGAAACCCACACAAACACGGGGAGAACATACAAACTCCCCGCAGATGTGTTTTTTTGGTGGGATTTGAGCCCAGGGCTCCAGTGCTGCAAAGCGAGTCCTAACCACTGAGCTGCTAACCACTAAGCTGCTAACCACTGAGCCACAATCTTGTCCATATCATTCACTTATTATTTGTCCTGCAGGTATGCGACTAATGGATTTGTGTATGATAACATTTGTGCCAGAACCTGCAGATGCCTCCTATGTGGCTGATCACAATGGATCCCGCAAGTCCCCATGATTCGCTTCCACGAAGGCTTTTATTTATCAGATATTTCTATGGGTGGGGGACAGTGTTTTCGTGTTTTGAGTCACACGGCATACAAAGTTGTCAGCTTCACCTTCAGATGTTGTCACATGGTGATCACACCATGCTGCTAGTGTTAATGTGACACAATGATTCTTAAAGGGGACATCCCTGTGTAAGGCCCGCGGTGTTCCCCCTCTGCTAGATCTTTTTCTCACTGTTTTTTTTTTTTTTTTTTACTTGGTTTCATTAGGAGTTGGCTGTGATGTGCATTGATTCCAGGGAGTCCGGGACGGTCTGTACTCCACCTCCTGTCTCCTCAATGGCTGCTCTTCCATGCTTTACACTGCAGCTCGGATTGCCTGCTGTGTATAAGCACCTGCAGAATCAGAACTATAACTCCTTACGGATTAGTGTGGAGGAGGAATTATTCAGTTTAGCAGACGGTCACAATATCATGTGGTGTTCATTGCTGTAGATGGGAAGTCATTGTCCGTCTGTCAGCAGCTCTCATAAAGGACACCGGAGCGGCCCCTTGTATGTGGCCAAGATGGCTGCAGCCGAGCCATGTAATGTGAGTGGTCTTTTAAGTCAGAGATAACAAAGAAGGGTCTGATCAGAGGGGGGGGGGGGGACACAGTGTCAGGAAGTAACCAGACGTCCGGTGACTCCAGGATGATGATCGCAGGGTCTCTGTGTGTTCCCGATGTGATCAGACGTCTCCTGGCAGTAAGAATCCCGGAGAACGATCAGGACTCGTCACTTTCCATAAGGCCTCGTTCTCACGGTCAGTATTCACATCAGTAGGTGATGGTACAGAAGTGGTGGCTAGTTTCTATTACAGTGGAAAATAGGGGGATTCAATCGGGCAGGCCAAACCCACAAGATAAGATCGAAAACCTTTATTGCTGCATGTCAAGCCATATTAAAAACACAACACCCGACGCGTTTGTCTTCCTAATACTAATGTGAAGTGGTGGCCAAATACTGAAGGAGTGACCATGACCTAACCACATCTCCGTGCGATCAGTGGCCTCCGTTTATGCAGCCACTGTTCTTGTCGTGCTGCGATGGGTCCTCACCAACTGGATATTTTGTGGGATTTGATTTCAAGGAATAAATGTAAATGTTACGTTACATGAGCAAATGTAACTTTCTGCCTGTTGTGGGACTACAGTTCCCAGGTTTCTGCGTGTTTTTTTTTTTTCCTTTAGCATTATCTGCACATTGTGAATAATCTGGCAATAATGAGATTGACATCTAGTAATCTCCTGTGTGGTGAGAATGTCTGGATCCTTCTGTCCTGATACCACGTGCAGGGAAAAGCAACAATGTATCAGTCTGCTGGTGTCTGAGGATTGTCCAGACTAGATACAATGTAGCAATCGCCTACCAGAAATAGACATGGCCCTTCTCTTCTCTCGGGTGTTGTTCTAGTTGCACCCAGGACATGTTTTTATTCATCAATTCCGAACAATGGATAAGTTAAAATGTATGAAGCTTGGATGTGTCATCTGGTTTCCGCCGACTCCCATAGACTTTAATGGTCTCCGTCCGATATTAGGATGTGCGCTGAGTGTCACGGACCGGAGACTGATCCGTTTTTTTGGATACAGATAAATGAAACTCCGCAGGACGTGTCACGTGGATGTGTGAATGTATAAAAATGGTGCTGTTCACTGACAGCAGGCAGAGATCTTGGAGATGATGAAGAATAGAAACACAAAGCTGCGGTATACAGTAACCCTAACCTCACCGCAGAGCTGGAGCCGCTTTGTGCCGCTGCCCTCCATCGCTCGCCCTTTACGCCCGCTGACAGCATCGTGTTTGCAGCTGCTTGCTGGATTTGGAGGAAATTAATGGTCTCCCCAGATGAGGTGGGTGGGGGAGGCTTGCATTTTTTTTGATACCCCCTTTTTTCTTTGAGTCTTTTTATTAGTGTCAGTAAATGAAGCTTTTGTCATATGGCTGCGGGGCAGGGGGCACCTCGTTCAGCCCTTTGTAGTGTACATGTGATATCATGTTTGGGGGGCCGCTCCTCCGACAGGGAATAAGAACCTGGGGGGGAAATGTGATTGTTTTTTATCATCCAACCTGTTCACTGGTGGTCTGAAGAGAATTTATCTCCTGCCCAGTCTTGTTCTGGTGCGTGTGAAGGATCCCACCCAACTCATTCATGGTGGCCTTATACCTAAGGGGGTCCGCCCCATGGATGCAGGTTCATCCTGATTCTTCTCTTATGGAAAGTCTGGATGACAATCCGTCTAAAAGTGATAATGGCCGCATGGGTTGTCATCCAACTTTCTGACGCCCTGACAGAAGGGCGGAATGTGAGTCCTTGCGTTCCTGGGGGGGGGGGTGCTCCTTTTGGTGATGGCTCAGACTTAGTTAAGCTCCTCGGCTTTGCGCTAAATCTGTTTATTTCCGGATAGTTTTAGCTCTCGTTCCGCTGTCGCCCAGAGATCACTTTCAGGAGTTGGACACTGGCACATTGTGCTGCTAGGTATGAAGCCGGGGGGCCGAATATCAGAGGGTCCTGTAGCATCGGACCTGTGCACCTTCCACTAATGGCTTTACACAGACAAACCATTATTGATCAGGAGAGCTGCAGCCCCCATCATCAGTGCTGCATTATTCATGGGCTGCAGCTGAGACACCGAGCGCCTGCGTATAATGTACAGACCTCAATGGACTCGTCTGCTCTAGTCACATCCAGAGCTGCGACTTTAATCTTCCACAATTGGGCTTACTCTGGAAAGATGCTGAAGCAGCCGGGATTGTCATACTCCAGTCACATCCCAAACCTCGTACTATGTCGGGGGGCCTCATGGCTCTCGCTTCTCATGGCTCTCGCCGGGGGGGGGGGGGAGGGGGAACTCATCACCCTTGGATCATCCCAGAAGTTGATTGCTTCATAAAGTAACACAATCTGCTCCAAACACTTAGCGATTAATCGCTGCTCAATTACTTACGTTTCAATTTAGCAGAAAGTTGGTAGACGGCCTGCGGGCGAGGAGAGGCAGCGGGACGTGCCTGCACACACCCCAATGCTTATAAAGTCAGGAGACTCATGTCGGCGCTGACATCAGGTCCTGGAGCCGATTATGGGACTATAGATTATATAGGGAAATTGATTTCTTATAGGGATAGTATCAGCATTCAGTGTCTGATGTTATTTAAAGGAGCTGTACAGGATTACATGCAGATTTCTCTCAAACAGCGCCTCCGCAGGCTGCGCCTGGTATGGCACCTGGGCTCTTTATGGTACTCTCGTGTCCTTTAGCTCGCAGCCCTGTCTGATGAACGCAGACTTGTGTTTTCGGCGGCCTTGTTGCCAGGCAGCGCTCTGTACACCGCACGCGGAGGAGCTGGACAATGTACCGGCACTGTACGTCAATGTAAACTCCTGACATCATGTGTTTTCCTGGATCCCACATATAGAAACCAGCCGGCTGCATATTTGTGGATCCACCTCATGGAACATCGTGTGGAAGAATCTCCCGAACATTTCCACATCTGTCGCTCCGGCGTGATGCATTATGGCTGCGGTCGGCTTCCTGTGTTCTGCGATTTCCCCAATTTCCCACCTTTTTACATCTGCAATCGCTATGGAATTGTTTTATAAAACGTCCCTGGAAGTAAGGATGAATCCTTGTAGGTGTTTTTTTTTTTTTTTTTTTGCTTATTTACACTTCTCAAAAAAATAAAAGGAAACACTTAAACAACAGAATCTAACTCCAAGTAAATCAAACTTCCACTTAGGAAGCAACACTGATTGACAATCAATTTCACATGCTGTTGTGCAAATGGAATAGACAACAGATGGAAATTATTTGTCAATTATCAAGACACCCTCAAAGGAGTGGTTCTGCAGGTGGGGACCACAGACCACATCTCAGTACCAATGCTTTCTGGCTGATGTTTTGGTCACTTGTGAATGTTGGTTGTGCTTTCACACTCGTGGTAGCAAGAAACAGACTCTACAACCCACACAAGTGGCTCAGGTAGTGCAGCTCATCCAGGATGGCACATAAATGTGAGCTGTGGCAAGAAGCTTTGCTGTGTCTGTCAGCGTAGTGTCCAGAGGCTGGAGGCGCTACCAGGAGACAGGCCAGGAGACGTGGAGGGGACCGTAGGAGGGCAACAACCCAGCAGCAGGACCGCTACCTCAGCCTTTGTGCAAGGAGGAACAGGAGGAGCACTGCCAGAGCCCTGCAAAATGACCTCCAGCAGGCCACAAATGTGCATGTGTCTGCACAAACGGTTAGAAACCGACTCCATGAGGATGGTCTGAGTGCCCGACGTCCACAGATGGGGGTTGTGCTCACAGCCCAACACCGTGCAGGACGCTTGGCATTTGCCACAGAACACCAGGATTGGCAAATTCACCACTGGTGCCCTGTGCTCTTCACAGATGAAAGCAGGTTCACACTGAGCACATGTGACCGACGTGAGAGTCTGGAGACGCCGTGGAGAGCGATCTGCTGCCTGCAACATCCTTCAGCATGACCGGTTTGGCAGTGGGTCAGTAATGGTGTGGGGTGGCATTTCTTTGGAGGGCCGCACAGCCCTCCATGTGCTCGCCAGAGGTAGCCTGACTGCCATTAGGCACTGAGATGAGATCCTCAGACCCCTTGTGAGACCATATGCTGGTGCGGTTGGCCCTGGGTTCCTCCTAATGCAGGACAATGCCAGACCTCATGTGGCTGGAGTGTCAGCAGTTTCTGCAAGATGAAGGCATTGAAGCTATGGACTGGCCCGCCCGTTCCCCAGACCTGGATCCGATTGAACACATCTGGGACATCATGTCTCGCTCCATCAACCAATGTCACGTTGCACCACAGACTGTCCAGGAGTTGGCAGATGCTTTAGTCCAGGTCTGGGAGGAGATCCCTCAGGAGACCATCCGCCGCCTCATCAGGAGCATGCCCAGGCATTGTAGGTAGGTCGTACAGGCATGTGGAGGCCACACACACTACTGAGCATCATTTCCTTGTCTTGAGGCATTTCCACTGAAGTTGGATCAGCCTGTAACTTCATTTCCCACTTTGATTTTGAGCATCACTCCAAATCCAGACCTCCGTGGGATATTAGTTGTGATTTACGTTGATCATTTTTATGTTTTATTGTTCTCAATGCATTCCACTATGTAAGGAATAAAGATTTACAACTGGAATATTTCATTCAGTGATATCTACGATGTGGGATTTTAGTGTTCCCTTTATTTTTTTTGAGCATATTCAATTCCTTGTTTTCAGGATCACTGCTTGCTGTCATGAAATTCTAACATTTACTGCAACTTTCAGGCTGTCCTGCTTAAGAGCTGATAAACTCGTCACAATGTATCATTTGTCGCTGGCGTATTCCGCTGCCCATTGGAGGGATCAGCACTCCTATGAGCTCCTCTCTATTGGGTGTCATAATCCAAATTCTATAGTAACTAAAGAGCCTTTTACTTCTGACCCACTGTAACGCACCGTCAGCTGTGAGCAGGCCCAGTGTGCAGCCAAATTCTGCCAGATCTTGGGGCGACTCTCCCTACACAGTGGGGGTCTGTATATATCCCCGGAGCTGTTGGTGACCGGTGCGCACCTGATCAAGCTCATAACTGAGCATTTCAGATGTGGAGGAAATTACTGGCTTCTGTGCATCGATGAACTGGGAGGAAGTGGTTTCTGCGGGGGGGGGGGGGGGGGGTGTCGTGCCCTCGCCACCATTTTATTTATAACCAAGACAAGCAGAGTGAGAGAATCCAACCAAAGTTCTGTCTTCTAGAGATTAGTCATCAGAAAAACTCTGCGACTTGTTGTACACTTTCATGCAAGATCTCTGCTTGCTGTTAATGCCCAGGAGCCTTTATTGTTTATATCAAGAGGCTAAAGAACCTACAGGTGACCGAAGGCTTCTCACAGCTCATGGTGCGTTGGTTATATCCAGTGGGGCAATCCTCTAAACCAGGGATGGTTAATGTTCACGAGGGGCCATAAGAGACTGTGACTACTGTGGAGGCTGAACCAATAGGCTGAAATTAGTTCTACTCAATATTAATATATTGAATTACTTAATATTGAGCAGAAATAAGTATGCTGAAAGCCCCCTATGTGCTGCGTGAGCCCCCACATGGTCCCCAATATGCAGTGCAAGCCCCCTCACGGCCCTCTATATGCAGTGTGAGCCTCCACATGGCCCTCTATATGCAGCATGAGCCTCCTCACTGCCCTCTAAATGCAGCATGGGCCCCAATATGCAGTGTGAGCCTCCACATGGCCCTCTGTATGCAGCGTGAGCCCCCTCGCGGCCCTCTATATGCAGCATTGGCCCCTGCGCGGCCCCCAATATACAGGCATACATCCCATACACACTTAAAAGAAAAAAAACACTTCCCTCGCTTCTGTCCCCCCTGTGCTCTGCTTTAGTCTGATTTCATATGCTGGACTCAATGTAGTGACGTCCTCTAGTCTGCTGAAGGAGTCGTCCACCGTCCTCCTCATTTGTATACAGGGCGGTCTGCATCCTCAGGATACAGCTGATGGCGGGATGGCTGTCTGTCCCTGGAGGGATGTGGCCCCCACTGCACTTTGCCCAGGTCTGCTCTATTGCGTTTTACCTGCCCTGATACAATGTTCTCAGTCTGTGAATGTAAATATTGAATGTTCCTATTCACTGAAAGCAAGTGGAGAACGCAAGTCGTGTGACTGATAGGGAGACGCCAAATGTGATACCTGCCGGTGGCGCTTGTAGCTGACGTCATGCTGCAGGAATTGTAATGCTGAGTGACAGGTCAGATCATGGGGAAGGGGGGGAATCATTTCTGTGCCCGGAGGAAACCGCCATTGGGAAACATAGGGTGATAATTATGGACAGTGCGATCTGGAGCCAGGACTGATCGGGAATCCTCCGCCGCGCTCTGACATCACCGGGGTGTGTTACATTGGGTGCGACCGACACCTTGTCAGCTGCAAATCCCCGTAAATCTCCTCGGCTCTCAGCACAGACAAACTTTGAAGTCGTGTGTAAACCCCTATTCATTCCGTCCTCCTTAATGGATTACATTATTTGTCTCCATTATCCCTGAGCTTTGTGTTGTAATGAAACCGAATTGGAGAGTACTGCATGCTCCATTCAGCAGACTGTGCATGTACAATCTGTTGTGGTTACTCCTCAGATGGAGGGACAAAATGATCCAGTGATGTCCAATCCTTCTTGCCACGGAGGCCCATACATGTAAGAGGGTAGGAGGGTTCGGACCCCATGGCGGTCCCTTTACCCCATGGCGGATTGTGCGTCTTTCGCCCCTATAGTTATGTTTTCCCTCTTCACGGTGGTCGTCCTCTTGGGATCTTGGCTGGGACGGCACCAGCTGTCTGGTAAATATCCCGGGGCAGTAATGTGAACAGAGCCCCGGCCCTTATATAGACTGGTTCATCCGGATGCCGGGCATTGTCCTTCTGTTTTTGAGAAGACTTGTTGTTCACCAACACTACAGAAATAAATAATAAAAAAAAATATATATGTGCCCCCCCCCCCCCGATAATCCTAGCCTGAACTCTGCACTGTTCAAGTCTAGTCTATTCCCCGGGAATCTCTTGTTTGAGGGCAAAGAAGTGGTTAATCTCCCGTGCCACGCTGCCCTCTTATGCTGTGACTGCACAGGTAGGTCATATTCCCAGTCCGCCATTGTCAGGCCAGGTGCACTTGCTGAGCAGTGATTTACAGCAGGCGAGCAGGGCGGAGGGTCGGTTTTATCAGTTTAATGCTTCCTTTGGACAACGGCCAGGAAATGCAGCTTGGATTAAAATTCAGCATCTGGCCGCTCAGCACTCAGACGGCCTGTAATTACAAGACTGCCGAGTGCCATACAAAGACTGGCAGACGCTTATAGACTGCCGTATGTGACCTTATGCCTTACCGTCCTATAGGAGAGCAATGAACAAAACTGTATTATACCCCAGAGCTGCACTCGGTGTACATACATTACTGATCCTGAGTTACATCCTGTATTATACTCCAGAGCTGCACTCACTATTCTGCTGGTGCAGTCACTGTGTACATACATTACTGATCCTGAGTTACATCCTGCATTATACTCCAGAGCTGCACTCCACTCACTATTCTGCTGGTGCAGTCACTGTGTACATACATTACATTACTGATCCTGAGTTACATCCTGTATTATACTCCAGAGCTGCACTCACTATTCTGCTGGTGCAGTCACTGTGTACATACATTACATTACTGATCCTGAGTTACATCCTGCATTATACTCCAGAGCTGCACTCCACTCACTATTCTGCTGGTGCAGTCACTGTGTACATACATTACAGTGAGTGCAGCTCTGCAGTGTAATATTGCTGGCGTGCTGTATCTGCGGTGCCTCGGGGGGGGGGGGGGGCTTCTGTACAGGTGATACATAGTCTCTATATTGGGGCTGCCTTCGGTTTCTTGTTCCCGGCTCTGTTCTGTTGTGATCTTTGTTACTTTGTGTTCCGTCTCTCCGCCGGTGTTTGGGAAGTGCTCACCATCCTCGGGGCCTCGTCTTGACGACTCACATTCCAGCACACTGTGTATCGTGTGAACAAGGTGCATCTTGCTGGGGGTTAGTCACGAGCGGCAGGAATGTCCCATCACATACTTGAGCCGCTGATCATCCTTTATCAACTATAATTAAATCTGCTCGTCAAGTGAATGCAGAACCTGACGCGTTGTGCGGCTGCGACACTCCTTGTGGGGTTCGGCACGTTATCGTATCTGGTAGCTATGCAGCCTGCTGACCTTTTAATATCCGATTTGTGTGCAGACTGTTGCACCTGTCACCGCTGCTTACCTGAGGCGGCCATTTGTGTCTGCACAGTCTAGTCACAGGATGTCCCCCATGCTTTGCACTGCAGCTTGGCTGTAGTCTATTAGTAATCTGTAGGGAGAGCCAGTATATTTGGATTCTGGAGGCCGATGCAATGATGCACGCATGAGCTGCGCTCTCTTCCCGCTGTGATGACCGCACAGCAGCGATGCACCAATCTCCCCTCTGCTAAAATCATTTGCTCATAAAGTGCCGGGAATGCAGCTAAAATAGAGACATATTTCAGATGCCGCAATATGAAGACTGCTGCCCTCCCGGGCATTGGCTGCCATCCAGGAGCTGAGCCGAGAGATCGCTTCATCTTGTTTCGTGTCAGTGAAAGACTTTTCTAAATTTAGTATTTTCTCTGAAACCGAATCTGGACCAGAATAGGAGAGCGGAAAACGTGGGTGTGTATAGTCGTCCGCGACCATTGATTGATGCCCCCTCCCTTATAAATCACAGCATCAATATTGGAGATGACCAGGGTGCAGGCCTGATCCTTAAGTATTGCACATCCTGAGCCTCCTGGTGCATGGGAATGTTAAAAGGGCTTCAGTGAAGACTGTCAGTTTAGCATCCGAGAGCGCTTCTAACCATGGGCGTTCATGGATCCACATATGTGGACTGGCGTCTTGTGTAATTTTATACCGCCATCTGGGTAGCACTTCATCACACGATCGATGGTGTGTTGGCCGGCTATGGTCTTCTTTCCCCAGACATATTGGTTCTCCATGTATGTGATGTCCTTGGCCTGTCTCCTTTAAGAACAAAAGCATTGGGCATGCTGCAATCCAACATGTCTGACTTTTTTCTTACACTGGCCTTCAAACAAGATCCTGCAGAATTTGGTTGTCAGACATTGGCGTTCCTAGTAGTCAGGACCCTTCTCTATAGACTTTCCTTCTAGTTTTTGCCCATATAAGTTCTTGGTGACTCCTGAGTGGCGCTCGGTTATTTCTGATCTGTTCAGACAGTAATAAGTGGGTATAAAGCCCATAACTCCGCTGGGAGCAGTTGTCCTGGGCTCCAGCTTGGTCAGCAGTTAGACTTTGTCACACAATTCTCCAGTTTTAGCCGTGGAGTGACAACTGCTGGGTGACTGGTCTGGGCTGAGTCCGGTTTGCCTGCCTAGAATGGGAATCCATCTTTTGGAGTAATGCAAATATTGGCCGATCAGGGGTCGCAGCCTGAGAGCTAACAGGAAGTCAGCGGCCTCTCTATATATAGCGGCACTGGGCTGATAAATCGCTCCTAATACTTTCTGACCAAAGATTCTTTCTTCATTGCTTCCTCTTCTGATGTTTTGATTGTCCTTTTGCAGGTGGGAGGAAGAGCTGGCGAAGAGGACAAATCTGGAATCGATGGTGGAGACCCTTCAGGAGGTAAGATCTGGGGTCCCAGCTGAGGCGCTACCCCCCCCCCCCCCCGCACACAGACAAGCACCTTCTTTATGGCTCCTCTGTTTTCCAGGAGGCACAAGAGGCTTATAATGTCCACGATGAACTCAACGAGAAGATTGAGAGGCTGAAGTCAGAGCTGGTGGTCTTCAAGGGTTTGATGAGTGATGTAAGTGCCAACACGAAGCTTTTCCCATAATGCGACCACTGCGGAATGTTCAACCCTCACCGCTTCCTCTGTGTGAGATACTGACCCGTGCGTGCGGCTGTACTGGTCACCCCCTCCCTGGCAGAGGTTGCAAAGACCACTCTCCCCGCTTCTCCATCAGCCAGTGCGGCACATGAATGGGCTGTTTGTGAAATTTCTGACTGATCGGCTGATTGCACCTTGGTTTCAGGTTTGCTGTGGGAGATCCTGGGAAGTAACATTGTTTGCTGTGACTAACCCACGGCACATGCATGAAGGGTCTGCACGTCCAACTGACATGTAGTTTGGTTACAGGTTGGAGCATTTGAGCTGAATGTCGTCTTCTGGATTATTTGGCACTGCCACTTCAGAATCACCATGAATCAGTTATAGTCGCTACTTCACCGTAAAAATGTTTTCTAAATCCAATACTCTTTAAGAGAAACTGCAGTAATTAAAGAGGACTTATATTTGCTCAAAAAGAGTGAAGCGTCTCATAAAAACATCTGCGCTCCCCAGATTCTGCCACTTTTTTCCGTTTTGCTCTGCGATGCTCCACTGCAAAGATATTTGCTTTTGTTGTTTTGAAGTGCAATATGTGAAATCTCTGCTTACAGTGCAACTGGGCATTTCTTCAGTTTCTGAGCAGTTCAGAAACTTTCCTGCATATCGCTCTGTTTGCAGTCAGTGAATTGGGTATTTGTCGTTCAGAGCTGCAGACAGGAAGCGCATAAGATTGAGGCTTTGCTATAATTGGGTCCCATGTAGACCGTCCTCTGTGACAGCAGAGAATTGTGCTGCTGATATTTTACTTAGTTTACAGAGGATTGTGTGGACTGGATATATTGTTGCAAACCCTCAGCTGTGAGAAGTTTTTCACACGCAGAAAGATGGAATTGCACTTGAAATAGTCATTAAAAAGTTGCAGAGCTTATGTAGAAATGTGTTGTTTTTTTTTTGTTTGTTTTTTGTTTTTTTTTTGTTTTTTTTCTCTTCCAGTAGTTAGGACAGGCCTGAGTCTATGGAACCGCTGACCGGTATCTAAAGCCCACCATACTGTGTAGACAGGGGTCCGTCTCGCCTTCATGTGCCGCTTAAGGGGACAGGGGAATAAGACAGTCCAATGCCTCTGGCTGCAGATCATCTCCCTGGGTCTTACCCCCTCGTACATGCCAGCGGACCCCCAATATACATGTGCTTTATGATGAGAGATTAGAGGCCGTTACTAATCTTCGGGCTCCTCTTAGTGTCTGCTATGGTTGGTGGGTAACGGTCGGTGTACCCCTCTGTCACTTGTTTCTTGTAAAGGTACCGTCACACTGAGCGACGCTGCGGCGATATAGACAACGAGCCGACCTAAACTAGATTTTCGCTGTTTAGGTCGCTGTAGAGACGTCAAACACAGCAGCTCCAGAACGATGCAGGAGCGATCCAGTGACGTAACGGCGACTCACTTCTCGTTCTCGCTGGTTGTTAGCTCCATGTCAAACAGCCGGAGTGTACCGACTGGCTAGAAGGAGACGCTGCGACGCCCCCTATGCTCGTTGCTGGCGTCGTTACTTTTGATGTCAAACATGACGATACACGCCGACCTGGCGACAAAATACAGTTCTGGACTTCTAGCTCCGACCAGCGATGGCACAGTGGGATCCAGATCGCTGCTGCGTGTCAAACACAACGAGATCGCTAACCAGGACGCTGCAACGTCACGGATCGTTGTCGTTCTCTTTGCAAAGTTGCTGAGTGTGACGGTACCTTAAAACCTCACATTGTGCTCCACAGCTTTCCTTGTCGGGGTCCTTACAGAGGCCCCCCTGTCTTGTGGCTTATAACAGGGGTTCTAATCCCCCTCATCTGCAGATATTGCAGTGTTGGGATCGTTGATCCCTCAGGGATTGTGACGACTGCGTATTCCTGGAATCTCTCATGGCCACGATGTAGTTAACCAGTTCTCACGGGGCCGCGCCGTTCTCCAGATGATGGCTGCAGCCATATTAGGTCCTCGCCAAGAGAAACAAAACCATGAATAATGCGTCGGCTCCTGAGCCGTAATCGGAGTCTGGTGCAGGAAATGTCCGTCTGCTGCGTTATCTCCCTACAAGCCGATTATGGGAAATGGTCGGGGCCAGATCAGATTCTTCCTGTATAGGGGGTGTTGGTGCTCCCGCGGGGTTTCCCATCAGTCCGCAGCATTGAATGAGTTAATCGTCGGATTATCCCAAACAAGGTGCGATTGTCTCCACATCCCGGCCATTCCCCTGTTGGTTCCTCCTTTTCTCTCCCGTCCCCTCTTGCCTATGTAATGTTAGTGGAGTCATCCAAGGCTGAGGCTCAGACACCGGCCGGCGGGGGGATTACCTGGGGGAGACGCAAAATAATCCTCCCAGATTATTGTTGGCTCATCTTGTTGGTAACTCCACGTACACCGTCCATTCTGCTCCATTATGGTGACCTTGCTCGGATCCATTGTAACCAGCTGTGGTCTGTCATCATTAATTCTCAGTGAGTGGAGCCCTTGATCCGTATTTTAGGAAGGTGCAGAGCTGTAAATGGAGGGAGATGTGACGCTGCCCCTCTCCGGTGACGGCCATGATGTCGGTGGGACGGGGTCACCGCAGGACGGACTCGTGCGCTCCCTCCATCTGTCCAAGTACAGTAGTTTATTGGTGGAGCCGGGCAGAGGATCTGCCTCTATAGACGCCAGTTCATCTTGTGAGCGCCGATCCCAGGAGCGGTCTGCGGCTATCGAGGTTGGAGTGTTCATGGGCACTTCACATTTTATCCCCGGCTGTGAAACACTTCGCATCAGGCCGACGCTGAACATAAGACTGGACGGACCCCTCCTCCAGTATTATAGATACAGGGGGCTGTGAGTTATAGTCTCGTGCTCCATTCACCGCAGTATGAACTGTCACTAAGGGATTTCTAATCAGGAAAATGACTTGATACATCGGGCATTGCTTCCTGCCAATCCGTCCTGTGGTATATGGTACCAATTACCCACCTGACTGCTGCAGCCGATCACTGGCTGCACTGGTCACATGAGGAGTTGGTGGCCTCATCACTGCAGGATGGGTCGACATTTGTATTTATCAGTCTTCCAGTATTCAAAACTTGGGATAAATTCCCTTAAAGGGGTTTTCTGGCTCATTTTATCGCTATCAAATAGAAGCCCCTGGGGCAGTTAGCGGATTGCTGTGGTCCTGCTCGCTGCAGTCAATCAGGCTTTGTGTGTTTACATGGTGGCCATTCCACTTTTGTAGCTGTCTGTGTAATACAAGGCTCTGGTTCTGGGCAGGGGTCCCTTCTATGAGGACCTTCCAGCTATTGGACTACCTCCTTAAAGGGCTTGTCTAGTACTTGGATATCGATGGTAAGCTGGGGTGCCGGGTGTTGGACCCCCACTGTGATACTTATGCCCCGCTTCAAGTACTGGACAACCCATTTTAAGACCCCGCAATGCACTGGTAACTGGAACCCAGCAGAACTCTGAATGCAGCTCTGAATGTGAATTATACACCATCATGACGTGAATGAATGGTCCGAGCTCTAGAGGAGTATCCGGGGGTGTTTGATCCGGGGGTCTGTAGCGTAAGAGGGGAGATGTGTGTGTGTGTGTGTGTGATGCCGTTATTACTGGAGAAGATAATGTACAATGTCCCCCGCAGCCGATGACTGATCTCGACTCAAAGATCCAGGAAAAGGCTATGAAGGTGGACATGGATATCTGCCGGCGGATTGATATCACTGCCAAGCTGTGTGATGTAGCACAGCAGCGCAATTCTGAAGACGTATCCAAGATGTTTCAGGTGACTGAGCCTCGGCTCTCCTTCTCTATCCCTCCGATCTTCTCATGCAGCCCCCATATACTTCTGGTATAACATGACCCCAGTCAGTGTCAGATCTAGTGGTGGTGGATAGACTCTGCTCCTCTTCAGTGAGCTCTGTCGGCCCCTCTGTGGCCTCTGTTATAGGGCTTCTTCTGTGTCTGTCCACCTTGTCTTGGTGTCTCTTTGGCAGTGGTGGTCCCGGCAGGCAGGTGGTCCCGGCAGGCAGGGCTTGCTGTCTCATACATCCTGCTGTACACTGCATGCATAGCCTGGCTGCAGGCTGCCATTGAATGTGCTGTGTGGCCCACCCTGCAGCTTCATGCATTATTCTGCTGCACTGGTACATGTGGGGGTCTCCACATCAAGGACGCTCATTAACGGTGAGCTGCTAAATTCTCTCTCCCTTAAGGTGGGAACGGTGTCTAAAAAGAAAGAGCGGAAGCTGACGTTAGAGGACGACATCTCTGAGCAGGACGGGGACGCCGGGCGCTTCTCAGACGATGAAGTCAGCTGCTCTCTCAATATAACGGACGAGATGAAGCGAATGTTCAACCAATTGTAAGTCCGATGTCACCGACGGGGGGGGGGGGGGGGGGGTTATGTATGTGATAATGCCCCCCCCCTTCAATCCTCAGTCCAGTCTGACCAACATTGGTGCTAGGGACTCACAAACTTCATTCTGGGGATCGTTGGGGTCCCAACAGTGAGACCTCTCTTGGGTATCGCTTCTAGTCAGGTGGCCGTATGAATCGGACTGGCTGGTGACTCTCCCGACCTGGGCGTCCTATATTTCTATGCAGCAATCACACTCAGTAGAGCCGGCGGCCAGTCCGGGTAATGCTGTCTGACTGCACCCCCGTAGTGAGAATCCTCCTTAATGGGGTGCACCATACACATGACCTGCTGAAGAGCAAATGTGCAAGAACCCGGGATGTCCGAAATGGACCCGAATCCCAAGACGCTCCTCAGTCTCGGCAATGTGCCATGGCACGGAGCGATGTGAACATCCTTTATCCCCCACGTTACGCAGCGCCACTTCCTGCCTTTAGCACAATTCCAGACTGTCAGATTGTTTTCCTGGGAAAAGGATATGACTGACGGATGTCCTAGAGGTCCGGGCCAAGTCTGGAGGGGGCGAATATGAAGGACGCCGAGCAAAGCTGGAAGACCATGTAATGTACCTCCGCCCCAATCCGTCCACCGTGCTTACATCTGTCATATTTATGGTCCAACTCGACTGTGGCCAAGGCGGTGCGGGGGTCTGCCGGAGTGATTACTGGTCTGCACCATGGTCAGGATGGCGGAGTATTGACCTCTGCAAGGTGTGAAGTTCTGTGCATCCAGCGTAGGTCGCACGGCGCACGCAGCAGGTCCTGGGTGATGGCACTGCTATAACTTGGGTGTCAGTCACCGGTCAGTTGTGCGGATAACTCGCAGCAGGGGCGTCTGATAACATTGCCACGACCCATCTGCTGTGAGAACGGGAAGAGGAATGTGCAGGTTACTGTAATGTTAGCAGCATAAACCGGGATGCATATTTCCTCGCTGGAGTCATCACATTCCCGGCTCCTCCATGGTGCATCCCACCCAGGACACATTGATTTTTGCTGAGAAGACACAAAAATCCCTCCAATATTTCCCATTCAGATTCCTGGGGTCACATCGCCCTCCATTCTTGCACAGGTTTAGTGTTATAGCGCCACCCGCTGGCCAGATCTGGACCAGGCAGAGGTCAGGCATTTTTCACCTTGCATCCATTGATCCTTGTACTGATCTTTTCCTTCATTCTGCTCCGTTGTCTCCAACAGGCGGGAGACGTACGACTTTGACGACGACTGTGACAGTCTGACCTGGGAAGAAAACGAGGACACATTGTTACTGTGGGAAGATTTCACCAACTGTAACCCGTCCATCGAGGTCCATCAAGCAGGAGGAGAGGTCAGTACGACTGTCTGTATTACCAATCCAGCTCCCCCGTCTGGTCCGGCGTCTGTGGATCCAGCTTCCCCGTCTGGTCCGGCGTCTGCGGATCCAGCTCCCCCGCCTGGTCCGGCGTCGGTGGATCCAGCTCCCCCGCCTGGTCCGGCGTCGGTGGATCCAGCTCCCCCGCCTGGTCCGGCGTCTGCGGATCCAGCTCCCCCGCCTGGTCCGGCGTCTGCGGATCCAGCTCCCCCGCCTGGTCCGGCGTCTGCGGATCCAGCTCCCCCGCCTGGTCCGGCGTCTGCGGATCCAGCTCCCCCGCCTGGTCCGGCGTCTGCGGATCCAGCTCCCCCGCCTGGTCCGGCGTCTGCGGATCCAGCTCCCCCGCCTGGTCCGGCGTCTGCGGATCCAGCTCCCCCCGCCTGGTCCGGCGTCTGTGGATCCAGGCCCCCCCCCCCCCCCCTCATCTCGTCCGGCGTCAGCAGACCCAGCTCCCCCGTCGGGTCCGACGTCTGCGGATCCAGCTCCCCCGTCGGGTCCGACGTCTGCGGATCCAGCCCTAAACCCCCCCCCCCCTGTCGGGTCTGGCGTCTGCAGTTCCAGGGCCCCCGCCCCCCCCTCCGGGTCTGGCATCTGCGGATCCAGCCCTTTGTTGGGTCTGGCATCTGCGGGTCTGGCGTCAGCGGGTCCAGCTCCCCCGTCGGGTCCGGCGCCTGCGGTTCCAGGGGTCCCCATCCCAGACACCCCTCGTCGGGTCCGGCGCCTGCGGATCCAGCTCCCCCGTCGGGTCCCGCGTCTGCAGTTTCAGGGCCCTTCCCTGTCGGGTTTGGTGTCTGCAGTTCCAGGGCCCCTGCCCCCGCTCCGGGTCTGGGTCTGCGGATCCAGCTCCCTCGTCGGGTCTGGCGTCTGCGGATCCAGCTCCCTCGTCGGGTCTGGCGTCTGCGGATCCAGCTCCCTCGTCGGGTCTGGCGTCTGCGGATCCAGCTCCCTCGTCGGGTCTGGCGTCTGCGGATCCAGCTCCCTCGTCGGGTCTGGCGTCTGCGGATCCAGCTCCCTCGTCGGGTCTGGCGTCTGCGGATCCAGCTCCCTCGTTGGGTCCGGTGTCTGCGGATCCAGCTCCCTCGTCGGGTCTGGCCTCTGCAGATCCAGCCCCCCCCCCCCTGTTGAGTCCGATCACATTTTCAAGTACAGTTACTTTCTGCACAGTCACTGCCGCCGCTCATTGATTCTCCCCCCAATTGATCCCCCATTGTCACTTTTGCAGGAGGAAAGTTTGGGCAGTTTAATCCAGGAGACGGAAACTTTTCTGAAGACGAGAGATAAAGAATATCAGGAAACCATTGACCAGATCGAGGTACGAGGTCGTCCATGTCAGTCATCATCCGAATGAGCGATTTTTGGATGTTGCCTAAGAGACAAACCCTAAAATAAAACCCTGGCCCTATAATGGCCGCTCATCGCTGGCATTGGTCTCCTCTGTGTCTGGGTTACCGCAGCAGCATCAATAGGATCCTCCCCATCGGCGACCTGTGAAGTGGCCTTCACTTCCACTAATAAAGACATCTAAGTAAATACGCGTCAGGGTAGCCTACTGCTGTTGCCATGGTAACCTCAGAGCAAGCAGATGATTCACTTCATCGCAGCAATGAGATCAGAGGACGAGAACTAGTTCTAGAGAGCGAATATTCATCGTCCATTTTTTTTTTTTTATCGTTCTATAATGGAGTAATCGCTTTGTGTGATATTGAAGTTGGCAGTAATTTACCAATTATCCAATGCAAAGCTCAGAGATTCCTCCTGCCATAATATCACTATACGGCCTACTGCGGCTTCCCTTTCTGCCTGCAGAGGGTGATTTCACCGTGGTATACAGCTCCCCCTTCTGGCGCTGGTAATTACAACATTTCCGGGTTTACTTTTTTTTTTTTTTTTTGGCTGAGGGTTGTCGTTTTTTTTATCTTTTATTGCCTCCTATTTTCTGCATTATGAGAATGGCATAAACACATTTGTAGCTCCTGTACGTCACTTATGTCTCCTCGCATTGTGTAACCTGCGCTTCTAGCAGTAATGTCTCCTGATCTCCATCCTTTACAGCTGGAATTGGCGAATGCAAAGAGCGACATGAACCGGCACCTCCACGAGTACATGGAAATGTGCAGCATGAAGAGGGGTCTGGACGTGCAGATGGAGACGTGTCGAAGGCTCATAAAGGGATCGGCTGGCAGGTAGGTCACTGGAGGTTCCTCTCGGTATATTTCAGGGCGTCCTGCACCCACAGTGTCCGGACAGTTATAACCTGCAGGTCCGCACTAGCCAAACACTGCTACGTACATGCTTTGTTTGTAGCCCCCCCATGTCCCCCAAAGAGCTGAGACGCCCGTGACTTGCCTCTTGGATGGGTGTCCGGCCTGTAAACCGGTCACTTACCGTGCACTGCTTCGTCTGATCCTCACAAGCTCCTCTCCCGGTTTCTTGCAGGAACTCTCCGTCCACCAGCTCCGTGGCCAGCAGCGACTCAGGGAACTCGGACGAGATGCAGGATGAGTTTGAGAAAGACGCAGACGGAGACAGCGCCATCAGCTGATAAGTGACAGCAGATGGACCTTTTTTTTATTCGGATAAATCAGAGACCTTGATCGGAGGGTTTCCAAGGCCCCTTCAGATCTCCCCTTCAGATCTCCCCTCCCTCATGATTTGGTGCTGTAAATGTCTATTCTTCTACAGAAAACCCTGTAAATAGAAGAGGGAAAAAAAACTCATGAAGACTAACACCCCGTGCTGTATGAAACGTGCCTTCCCCGCTCCGGGCCGCCTGGATGATGCCACGGATAAAGCATTTTTGCCGCTGTGCACCCATTGCCCACACGGAGGGCCGGTATCGGGCGCTCCGCCATCTTGTGTCGAGATTGGGGTGCACTGTAATTCACAGCACTTATAGCAGCAGATAAATGAGTAGGGCCACGGTTCTGTTTCCGGGGCCACGGGCCGCAGTCACGGACTTTACCACATTTGGCTCTAGGGATTCCTTTAAAGCACTTGTTAAAATTGAGCAACAAACCAAAATAATCATGTTAGTCATGATGCTGGTGAAGATGGCAGCTGGACAGTCACCGGGGTGACAGCGGCAGGAGAACGCGGCACCGTGTGATGGACTATGCAATACATTTGCCTTATTTTAGTATGAATGGTCCTGCGCCTGGCCGGTGCATCGGGGGAGCAGATCACTCACTGGACAGGGGGTTATAGATCATACAGGGCCTGGCCGGTGCATCGGGGGGGGGGGGGGGGGCAGATCACTCACTGGACAGGGGGTTATAGACCATAGAGGGCCTGGCCGGTGCATCGGGGGGGCAGATCACTCACTGGACAGGGGGTTATAGACCATAGAGGGCCTGGCCGGTGCATCGGGGGGGCAGATCACTCACTGGGCAGGGGGTTATAGACTATAGAGGGCCTGGCCGGTGCATCGGGGGAGCAGATCATTCACTGGACAGGGGGTTATAGACTATACAGGTCCTTCTCAAAAAATTAGCATATAGTGTTAAATTTCATTATTTACCATAATGTAATGATTACAATTAAACTTTCATATATTATAGATTCATTATCCACCAACTGAAATTTGTCAGGTCTTTTATTGTTTTAATACTGATGATTTTGGCCTACAACTCCTGATATCCCAAAAAACCTGTCTCAATAAATTAGCATATCAAGAAAAGGTTCTCTAAATGACCTATTACCCTAATCTTCTGAATCAACTAATTAACTCTAAACACATGCAAAAGATACCTGAGGCTTTTAAAAACTCCCTGCCTGGTTCATTACTCAAAACCCCCATCATGGGTAAGACAAGCGACCTGACAGATGTCAAGAAGGCCATCATTGACACCCTCAAGCAAGAGGGTAAGACCCAGAAAGAAATTTCTCAACAAATAGGCTGTTCCCAGAGTGCTGTATCAAGGCACCTCAATGGTAAGTCTGTTGGAAGGAAACAATGTGGCAGAAAACGCTGTACAACGAGAAGAGGTGACCGGACCCTGAGGAAGATTGTGGAGAAGGACCGATTCAAGACCTTGGGGAACCTGAGGAAGCAGTGGACTGAGTCTGGTGTGGAAAGGCGTGTGCAGGAAATGGGCTACAGGTGCCGCATTCCCCAGGTAAAGCCACTTTTGAACCATAAACAGCGGCAGAAGCGCCTGACCTGGGCTACAGAGAAGCAGCACTGGACTGTTGCTAAGTGGTCCCAAGTACTTTTTTCTGATGAAATCAAGGTGCCAGAGTCTGGAGGAAGACTGGGGAGAAGGAAATGCCAAAATGCCTGAAGTCCAGTGTCAAGTACCCACAGTCAGTGATGGTGTGGGGTGCCATGTCAGCTGCTGGTGTTGGTCCACTGTGTTTCATCAAGGGCAGGGTCAATGCAGCTAGCTATCAGGAGATTTTGGAGCACTTCATGCTTCCATCGGCTGAAATGCTTTATGGAGATGAAGATTTCATTTTTCAGCACGACCTGGCACCTGCTCACAGTGCCAAAACCACTGGTAAATGGTTTACTGACCATGGTATTACTGTGCTCAATTGGCCAGCCAACTCTCCTGACCTGAACCCCATAGAGAATCTGTGGGATATTGTGAAGAGAAAGTTGAGAGACGCAAGACCCAACACTCTGGATGAGCTTAAGGCCGCTATTGAAGCATCCTGGGCCTCCATAACATCTCAGCAGTGTCACAGGCTGATTGCCTCCATGCCACGCCGCATTGAAGCAGTCATTTCTGCCAAAGGATTCCCGACAAAGTATTGAGTGCATAACTGAACATTATTATTTGATGGTTTTTTTGTTTGTTATTAAAAAACACTTTTATTTGATTGGACGGGTGAAATATGCTAATTTATTGAGACAGGTTTTTTGGGGTTATCAGGAGTTGTATGCCAAAATCATCAGTATTAAAACAATAAATGACCTGACAAATTTCAGTTGGTGGATAATGAATCTATAATATATGAAAGTTTAATTGTAATCATTACATTATGGTAAATAATGAAATTTAACACTATATGCTAATTTTTTGAGAAGGACCTGTAGAGGGCCTGGCCGGTGCATCGGGGGGGGAAGATCACTCACTGGACAGGGTCTTATAGATCATACAGGGCCTGGCCAGTGCATCGGGGGAGCAGATTACTTAATGGGCAAGGGGCTATGGGCCATACAGGGCCTGGCCGGTGAATTGAGGAAGCAGATCGCTTGCTGGGCAGGGGTTTATAGACCATACAGGGCCTGGCCGATGCATTGGGGAGCAGATCACTCACTGGGCAGGGGGTTATAGACCATAGAGGATCTGGCCGGTGCATCGGGGGAGCAGATCACTCACTGGGCAGGGGTTTATAGACCATACAGGGCAAGGCCGGTGCATTGGGGAGCAGATCACTCACTGGGCAGGGGGCTATGGACCATAGAGGGTCGATCACCAGTCAGTGTAAGGAAAACCTCTGCAGCCTTGTAATATACTTTTTGTATCACTTTCTTATAATTTAAATGATCTTTGTCGGTGAGCGAGAACATTCCTGCTTACAGGCAGAAACTGCAAACTGTCTTGTGAGATCTGAGGGTTTGCTACAATTATATCTATTTGGATAGAAGGTAGCGGAGTATTTCCTTATATCCAGACTCCCCTGTGTTGATTGCTGTATCAGACTTCCCCTACACCCCCCCCCCCCCCCCCCTGTTTATTGTAGTATCGGACTCCCAGTCCCTCTGGTACTTGTGGTCCCACAACAGTTGATAAGCCAGCGTTCAGACTGATCCCAGCACCCGGAGCCGCTGTTTGGCCCCATGACTGTCCGTCCCCCCCCCCCTCCCAGCTTCCCTCCATATCATGCACAGGCGCTGTGTGGCCCTCTATCCAGCACCGCGGCGCTCATATATTGTAAGACTTGGAAGCCATTTCTGTATATAGTCGTATTTTCTAATTTATTCAGACCTCGGTGGCCTTCTGACTTCTTGTTTTTCTAGGATTTCTAGTGGTTTTGCCTTAGTTAGCGGCTTATATAACCGAGTATTACAGAATGAAGCTTTGTGTTTCGGACCTTTGTGTTCTGCCCGTCCTCGGCTACTTCTGTTATGGCGCAGTTCAGTGATCTGACCTGTGAGCGACGCTCTGTCTCTACAGTAGATGTCGTCCTACAGAGTAGACTTGTCATCTTCCAGGATTAATCCACATGTAATGCGTGTAGAGATGGCGCCATCCGGTGGTGAGTTGTTGCATTGCGCCTTTCTCCACCGTTACATTATTTGCTGGGATTCTGACTTCGAATCCACATCGGTGTTCTGCTTAATCAGAAGCTTCTCCTCCTCCACGTGCCTCCGCTGCCCCCTGCTGGAGGCTCCAATATACACAGCTTGTCGACGAGCCGCCTCTGTACATAGACCCCAGGGTCGTCGTCTTTTCTACGTCGTACCAAATACCTGCTGGGTTACTAGTCATTTTTTGACTTCTCTGTATCAGCAGACTGTACATACTTCTTTTGTATTTCCTATCGGAATAGTCGTGTCACATTGACACATTTTATAGACTATTGTAAGGACGGTTTTATTACACTTTTTATAGGGGCAGGACAGGTTCTTCTCTGACAACTGTAAAAGAATTATAGTGGGATGCTAGATGGATGTGAAGCTGATAAACTAATTATAGGCCCTAAAGTTACCTTCTAAACTTTTTTTCTTAAGGGAAAGATCCCAATTTATGGATATTTATTGTAGAGAAAAATGCTACTGGCAAATAACCAATTCCTGGACACTGGCAAATAACCCATTCCTGGACACTGGTTACTGCACTTTCACTCAGAACTTTGTTTTCAATGTATTTAAAGGGAACCAGTCACTAGTAAGGCTGACAAGGGTGATAATGGGGTCCAAAAGTGGTTCTAGGAGTCACAGGTGTGGGGAAATAGACACCAGCCCTAATGGGGTCTTGGGGTTGTGCCACTTGCAAGTGACGGGCGCCCCTCTAAATAGGTTGAAAGTATCATTAAATTTAGTCCTCCTGCGAGCATTACTTGTCCTATTAAAGAAATCCCCAATATTTCCAGAGGTTAATGTTGGGTCTCCCCCCTCCTGTGGGGGGAAGTGTATATAGGGTCCGGGTGGCGGAGGGTCTTACTTTGCATGCTACGAGCAGAGCTTTGACTATAGAGGGGGTAGAAGAGTATGTGATGGGTATCTGTAGTCCGGGGAGATTCATTGTATCTATTTATAAACTCAAAATCTGTATATTCTATTTTTATTAACAAAACTTTTTTAAAAAGAAAAAAAAAAATATTAAAATAAATTGTTCTCTGTTCAGTTTTCGTCCCAGTTGTATCTCAATAAGATGCATGAAAACGAGGCGAGAAAGATCGGCCCATTCAGTCATCAGCAGGAATGTCACTAGGAGACCAGAAGTGGCGCAGGGTAAAAACCATTTCCATAGATTCCTCTCCCCAGTGACTCTGTGCCCTGACATTGGTCTCTTGTGGGTGTATCGATGGGCGCTCGCGTGGTCCTCGGCTCCTCTTCTTGATGGCCGTGGAGACTGAGGATTGAGCCGTCTGACGTCCTCTCCTCGCTCAGGACGCCACAGAATTGGGACGAGCTGCGGACCCCAAGAGCACGGAACAAGCCCACCATGCACTCACAAGCCCAAGGTGCACATGACTGAAATAAGACTTTCAGCACAAGTGAGCAAAATGGTAATCAATTGTTCCCTGTTCCTTACTCTGCTCAATCTCATTTCCTTGGCAAATTCTTACTTGCAGATTCGCTTAAAGGAAATTCTGATTTAGTATTTTTATTGGCGATATTGTGGGGTCGCCGTCACAGCTGGGGATAGATGCGATCGGCTCCTGTGACATTTGCTGAGAATCCCCCATGGGTTAATATTACAGATGGTTGAATGTTCCTTTTTAGATAAAAGGAAAAGCACATTCACCGTGCACCAGCGCCACCTAGTGTATGTGGTGGAATTGGAAAAAAAAAATGTGAAAAATCTGGGTGTAAAAGCCAATCTGTGTAGACTGACACTGGAGAATGTAAGAGCAGAAAGCAATGACTTGATCTATATTTGTGGAGCGTTTTCCCCCTTATGTCTTGATCGGATGCATTTGTCTTCTGAGTTTGCATCTGCTACAAAGTGGCGGAGACAATTAAAAATAAGTTGTAGCAATAGGCGTCCGAGGTCCTTCTGTCCTCTGTATTGGTGGTACCGGCCAGGTGTGTGGAGTGGCAGAAAATAAGGGGCTGTATGGGGGCGTCTCCGCACATTCCAGAGGGCACCACACCTGAAGCCAAATGGAAATGGTATCCCGTATGACCGGGCTCATTTGAGGTTTGTGGGGTCGGGTTTTGTACAGTTCTGATATTGTAGAGTTTCTTCCTTTTTGTATTATGTTCTCTCCATTATTATATATTTTTTTTTTCATTCTAAACTACAACAGTCACAGAACCATATATGTTATATAATGTGTGTTCTCTCGGGGGGGCTGTGTGCTATTGCTGAGCGATGCCATGTAGACCCCCCCGGGGCAGGCGTCTGATTCATAGGATATGGTACTTTTTATCTCTTGTTAACAGAAGCAAACAAAAAAAAAAAAAACTTTAAATAAATGCCAAAATTCTTCAGCCATTGTGGACTCCTTTATTGCACTAAAAGGAATGAAGGTGTCGGAATATACAGACAATAAGTGAGTGTATGTGTGTGTGTGTATATGTATGTATATATATATATATATATATATATATATATATATATATATATATATATATATATATATATATATATATATATAGTATTTTTTTTTTTTTTTTTTTGCTACTAAATCTCACTAAACATTAGACTCAATCCTGAACTACATCCAATATTACCATATTGGTGCAGTCACTGTGTACATACATTACATTACTGATCCTGAGTTACCTCCTGTATTATACTCCAGAGCTGCACTCACTATTCTGCTGGTGCAGTCACTGTGTACATACATTACATCACTGATCCTGAGTTATATCCTGTATTTCCTGTATTCTACTCCAGAGCTGCACTCACTATTCTGCTGGTGCAGTCACTGTGTACATACATATCAGGATTCACGGGGAGGATACCCTTCCCCACTACTCACACCAATTTGTTATGGACCGGGGTTGTTAGGTTGCCCCTGTTTCCTTTCTGAAGGCCATTTATCTATATACCACTTACCAGTTCCGGTTTGGAACTTGCAGCTCTCTGGCGCCCCCTTACTCTCAGATCAGACCGGGTACTTCACATAGGATAATTAGTCGCCAGAAAGGCTGCCTTACTTTGTACTGGCTAATGGGAACACTGCAGCAAGGGAGATGTAACTACTCCCACTCAGGCGGGAACAATAATTATCAATGCCACTGTCGCTACAAAGCCTCCCAAACGCACAGGACAAATCCGCTGCCACCAGTGCCATATACTCCTGAATGTCAGAGTGATCAGCTTAACAGCAATTACTGTACTTGCAAAGTCAATATTTGCCCAGAAAATGAACTTTAACCCCCAAAACACATTTCAACATCATTGCAGTCCTGCCTTAAAAGGAGCAGCTAACATCGTTTTAGTGATTGATCCATTAACACAGGCGTGGGTGTTGATGAGGACAGGGCTGGCGATCAATCAGTCATGATTAAGTAAGAATGACATCACTGGACACTTTAAAAGGAGGCTGGTGCTTGGTATCATTGTTTCTCTTCAGTTAACCATGGTTATCTCTAAAGAAACACGTGCAGCCATCATTGCACTGCACAAAAATGGCCTAAGGGAGCTGTCACACAGACAGCTCTCCAGCGACCAACGATGCCGAGGTCCCCGGGTAACCAGGGTAAACATCGGGTTACTAAGCGCAGGGCCGCGCTTAGTAACCCGATGTTTACCCTGGTTACCGTCGTAAATGTAAAAAAAAAAAAACAGTACATACTCACATTCCGGTGTCCGTCAGGTCCCTTGCCGTCTGCTTCCCGCACTGACTGACTGCCGGCCGTAAAGTGAAAGCAGATTACAGCGGTGACGTCACCGCTGTGCTCTGCTTTCACTTTCCGGCCGGCAGTCAGTCAGTGCGGGAAGCAGACGGCAAGGGACCTGACGGACACCGGAATGTGAGTATGTACTGTTTGTTTTTTTTTACATTTACGACGGTAACCAGGGTAAACATCGGGTTACTAAGCGCGGCCCTGTGCTTAGTAACCCGATGTTTACCCTGGTTACAAGCAAACACATCGTTGGATCGGTGTCACACACACCGATCCAACGATGACAGCGGGAGATCCATCGACGAAAGAAAGTTCCAAACGATCTGCTACGACGTACGATTCTCAGCAGGGTCCCTGATTGCTGCTGCGTGTCAGACACAGCGATATCGTATGGATATCGCTGGAACATCATGGATCGTAGCGACCAAAGTGCCACTGTGAGACGGTACCCTAAGGCCATGTGCACACGTTCAGGATTTTTCGCGTTTTTTCCGCGTTTTTTCGCTATAAAAACGTGATAAAAACGCTTACATATGCCTCCTATTATTTACAGGGTATTCCGCATTTTTTGTGCAAATGTTGCGATTTTTTTTTCCGCGAAAAAATCGCATCGCGGAAAAAAAAGCAACATGTTCATTAAAAATGCAGAATTGCGGGGATTCCGCACACCTAGGAGTGCATTGATCTGCTTACTTCCTGCACGGGGCTGTGCACACCATGCGGGAAGTAAGCAGATTATGTGCGGTTGGTACCCAGGGTGGAGGAGAGGAGACTCTCCTCCACGGACTGGGCACCATATAATTGGTCAAAAAAAAAGAATTAAAATAAAAAATAGTCCTATACTCGCCCTTTGATGGACCCCGAAGTGTTCCCGCCTCTCCGGTGCATGCTCTCTCTTCGGTTCCTATAGATGATGTGGTTCAGGACCTGTGATGACGTCACTGTCTTGTGATTGGTTGCGTGACCGCTCATGTGACTCACGTGACCAATCACAAGCCGCGATGTCATCACAGGTCCTGAACCACACCGGCATCTATAGGAACGGACGCCGCTGAGGAGATCGTCTGGGTGAGTATAACCATTTTTTATTTTTTTTGTTATTTTTAAACATTATATCTTTTACTATAGATGCTGCATAAGCAGCATCTATAGTAACAAATTGGTCACACTTGTCAAACAGTATGTTTGACAAGTGTGACCAACTTGTCAGTCAGTTTTCCAAGCGATGCTACAGATCGCTTGGAAAACTTTAGCATTCTGCAAGCTAATTACGCTTGCAGAATGCTAAAAAAAGGAAAAAAACGCAAAAAAAAAAATGCGGATTTCTTGCAGAAAATTTCCAGTTTTCTTCAGGAAATTTCTGCAAGAAATCCGGACGTGTGCACATACCTTAACAGGGAAGAGTATCGCAGCTACAAAGATTGCACCTCAGTCAACAATCTATCGCATCATCAAGAACTTCAAGGAGAGAGCTTCCATTGTTGTCAAAAAGGCTCCAGGGCGCCCAAGAAAGACCAGCAAGCGTCAGGACCGTATCTTAAAACTGTTTCAGCTGCGGGATCGGACTCCCAGCAGTGCCGAGCTTGCTCAGGAATGGCAGCAGGCTGGTGTGAGTGCTTCTGCACGCACTGTGAGGCGGAGACACTTTGAGCAAGGCCTGGTTTCAAGGAGGGCAGCAAAGAAGCCACTTCTCTCCAGAAAAAACATCAGGGACCGACTGATATTCTGCAAAAGGTACAGGGAGTGGACTGCTGAGGACTGGGGCAAAGTCATTTTCTCTGATGAATCCCCTTTTCGATTGTTTGGGACATCTGGAAAACAGCTTATTCGGAGAAGAAGAGGTGAGCGCTACCACCAGTCTTGTCTCATGCCAACTGTAAAGCATCCTGAAACCATTCATTGGTGGGGTTGCTTCTCAGCCAAGGGAATCGGCTCACTCAGTCTTGCCTAAAAACACAGCCATGAATAAAGAATGGTACCAGAATGACCTCCAAGAGCAACTTCTCCCAACCGTCCAAGAGCAGTTTGGCGCCCAACAATGCCTTTTCCAGCATGATGGAGCACCCTGCCATAAAGCAAAGGTGATAATAACTAAATGGCTCATGGAACAAAACATAGAGATTTTGGGTCCATGGCCTGGAAACTCCCCAGATCTTAATCCCATTGAGAACTTGTGGTCAATCATCAAGAGACGGGTGGACAAACAAAAACCAACAAATTCTGGAAAAATGCAAGCATTGATTATGCAAGAATGGACTGCTATCAGTCAGGATTTGGTCCAGAAGTTGATTGAGAGCGTGCCAGGGAGAATTGCAGAGGTCTTGAAGAAGAAGGGTCAACACTGCAAATATTGACTTGCTGCATTAACTCATTCTGTCAATATAACCTATTGGTACTCATAATATGATTGCAATTATATTTCTGTATGAGATATAAACATCAGACAAACACTAATAAAAACCAGAGGGCAGCAGATCATGTGAAAATATAATTTTGGTGTCATTCTCAAATTCTCAAAACTTTTGGCCATGACTGTAGATGCATATCACACATCTGTCTCGCAGCTGGACTTAGGACAAAGACTAGTGAAAACTGAGGTCTCTGCTATCTCCGTGCCCAAAACAGACCCTCCCCCTGTGGAGACCTCACTCAGAGGCTGAATACTCCCCTTTCTTAGAGTTATGACAAACCATTTCTATACCTAACTCGCTGGATGAACCTCGTATGAGAACGACACAACGATCAGGATGTTCACCAAGTCAGAGGTGTTCTTTTAAGTATAAACACGGCATAGATACATGACCCGCTCACGTAGAAATCTGCTCCTTGCAACTCGTTGGGTTTATTTCCCAGCGATTTCAGTGAGCTATAGATATCTCCATGGACATCTGGAATATATAATCCTTATATCTCTATCCCGGATCAGTGCCAGTATACATAACTTCAAAATAATTTTTAACTTCTGGAACAGGCTTTACCTGTTTTGGCTGGTATTAGGTGGGAGGGGGAATGATGGATTTAGGGAGAGACGGCTTTCGCAGCACAGGGCCATATAAATTCTTCACACTACGGCTATATAGCAGGGGGAAGGGAGAAAGTGGCTTAGAATTCCAGCCTGTGTTGGCAGGCAGAGGAAACTGCAGCTGAGAGTTCTGTATGTGTAATGGAAGTAATCAGAACTTTCTATTTCCTGACACCTCCCCCTTTTGGACTGCGCTAAGGAGGCAACCTCGCGGTACTCCTCCATGCGCACCTCGGCAGGTTTGCCCCCGCGGGTCAACCCGTCTGCATTGCCATGCTCCCTGCCCGTTTTGCGTTTCACTGTAAAGTCGTACTGCTGGAGGGCAAGGCTCCAGCGTAGCAACCTTCCGTTGGTTCCACACATGGCTTGTAGCCAGCGCAGAGGATTGCGGTCGGTTACCACAGTGAAGGTGTGACCGTATAGGTAGGGCTGCAAACATTGCAGGGCCCAGTCCATGGCCAGGCACTCCTCAATGGTGGAATAGGCCACTTCCCAGAAGCTTCCGGCTCAGGTACAACACGGGGTGCTCTTGGTTCACAGAGTCGACCTGGCTGAGAACAGCACCGAGGCCAAACTCGCTGGCGCCGGTCTGCACCAGGGACGGTCGACTGCTTTTACCACGGGAGAGTTGCACAGGGCAGTTTTCAACGCCTGGAAGGCCCCCTCACCGCCATCGGTCCAGTCAACTATTTGGGGTAGCTTCTTCCTGGTGAGGTCCGTCAAGGGTTTTGCCAGGCTACTATAGTTCTGTATGAAGCTCCTTTAGTATCCTGCAGTGCCCAGGAAGGATATCACCTGCTTCTTGGTCCTGGGGGTGGGCCAGGACTCGATCACGTCCACTTTCCCAGGCTCTGGCCTTATGGAGTTCCCACCTACCCGAAGCCCCAGGTAGTTGACCTCTCATATGCCATCTGGCACTTCCCTGGCTTGATGGTCAGACCGGCTTGGTGTTTTTGCCTGAGCACCTCCTGAAGACGCTGCAGGTGTTTGTTCCAGGAGGAACTGAAGATGGCAATATCATCCAAGTGCACCACCTCGTACTTCTCCAGTCCCTGAAGCAGGTGGTTGACCATCCCCTGGAAAGTGGCAGGGGCATTCTTCATGCCGAAGGGCTCGACCGTGGACTCGTACAGTCCGAAGGGTGTGATAAAGGCAGACTTCTCCTGCGCCTCGGGGCTCAGGGGAATCTGCCAGTATCCCTGACTCTGATCCATTATGGTCAGATATTCGGCACCAGCTAACTGCTCAAGCAGCTCCTCGATGCGTGGCATTGGGTGAGTCAGAGGCTGTGATGGCGTTGAGCCCCCTGTAGTCCACACAGGACAGGGTGGTCCGATCCTTTTTGGCACGAGAACTACAGGTGAGGCCCATGTGCTCTTTGACCGTTGAATCGCCCCCAGCTGTAACATCTCATGGATCTCCTGGTGCATAACCTGCCGCACCTCATCGGAGATCCGATAATGTGTTCACCGTAGTGGGTCATCATACCTGGTGTCCACCTCGTGGACCGCTAATTGTCCTTCCAGGTCGGTTGGAGAACACAGCCCAGAAGGGTTCCAGCGTGGTCCGCAACTGCGACCACTGGAGTTCGGTTAACAGGGCACTTAGCACCACGTCCTCGATGAACCCGCCAGCCTTGGCTTGGTCCAGCATGTCCAGGAGGGGGTCTGCCTCCCCGTCTTCGGGCAGGCTGCAGATGGGTAGGAGGTAGGCTTCACGTTCGTGATGAGCCTTCATCATATTGACTTGAAAGACCTTTCACCTACCTTAAGCGTGGTGAAGCGTGAAGATGGTGCAAGATGTACGGGCCTTCCCAGGCTGCCTGAAGCTTATCCTTTGGTACGGGGACCAGCACCCACACCTTTTGACCCACCTGGTAGGTCGGCTCCCGGGCGTTCTGGTCGTACCAGTGCTTCTGATCAGCCTGAGCCTGCGTCATGATGTCATGCACCAACCGCGTCAAGGTCTGCATTTTGTCACGGAAGCGCATGACATACTCCAATACGGACACTTCAGAAGGGTTCGGCTCCTCTTCCCAGGATTCCCTTACCAACCCAAGGGGTCCCCGGACTCGCCTGCTGTACAGGAGCTCGAAGGGGGAGAACCCCCTTGAGGCCTGCGGAACCTCTCGGTAAGCAAATAGCAGGTGTGGGAGGTACCACTCCCAGTCATGTCCTTGGGTCTCAACCAGCATGCGTAGCATCTGTTTGAGGGTACCGTTGAAGTGCTCACACAAGCCATTGGTCTGTGGGTGATATGCACTCGATACCAGACACGTCACCTGCATTCTCTTAAAGAGAGCCTTAATTAGGCGAGACATTAATTGGGTCCCTTGATCGGTAAGCATCTGCCTGGGAAATCCTACTCATGAAAAGATGGTCAACAGGGCATCCACCACCTTATCCGCACTAGTTGAGGACAGAGCCACTACCTCTGGGTACCGAGTAGCGTAGTCTACCACAGTAAGGACATATTGCTTTCCAGAGCTGCTAGGGATGGCCAGCAGGCCAACAATGTCCACCACGATCCTCTGGAAAGGCTCCTCTATCACTGGCAAAGGGATCAGGAGAGCCTTAAGAGCAGGCCCCGCCTTCCCCACTCTTTGGCAGGTGATACAGGAGCAGCAGTGGTTTTCATGTCTGTCCCCATCTTGGGCCAATAGAAGTGTTGAGACAGCCGGGCCTTAGTTTTGCTGATCCCCAAGTGTCTAGCGAGTGGGATCTCATGGGCAATATGCAACAACTCACCCCTGAATTGGTATGGGACGACCAGCTGTCTTTCCCTCAACCACTCCTTTTGGGATGTTCGTGGTACGGTCTCCCGATACAATCTCCCTCGTTCCCAGAACACCCTCTCCTTATCAGTCACGGAGGTGGGCGTCTCGGCGAGGTGTCTCAAATTCTCCAGGCTCACATCTGAGTGGAGAGCGGCCTGGAACTCCTGGCTAGGGGCAGCCAGAAGCGACGTCAGGGTCCCTTCCCCACAGAGACCCTCTGGGACCTGCTCTGGGTCCATCTCTGGTTCAGTCACCCCTGTGACTGAGGCGGGTCCAGAAGGCAGAACGTTATCTGTGTTCCGAGCACTCTGACTGCGGGTGACAGCAGCTACGTAGGCTGTCTCCCCGGGGATTTCCACAGACCCATCAGCCGGCGCTATGGGTACTACCTCCTCATCCACCCCCAACATTTCAGGAGCAGTGCTACTTATGGGCCAGTTACCTTCCTCTGCGGCACTGGTCAGTTGAACTGCATCACCTTCCTCACGGTTCCCATGCATCTCCCCATTTCCCTTAGCACCATCGCTGGCTCTTGTTAGGGGTTCCTCAGCCATCCCACCCCGCAGAGCAACGTAGCTGAGCACTCCTGCACCTGTGAACACATCATTCTTCAGAAATAAATGGTTAGCAGGTAAAACATGCATGTCTTCATCATCAGTATTACCCTCGGCATTTTCAGAAAAATGGCTATCGTATACACCATTAAACGGTAAAGCATTGTCAGGTAAGGCTGCTTTCACACTAGCGTTGGCACGGGGCCGTCGCTATGCGTCGGCCTGACGTGCGTTGTGAAAATAATGCCCGACGTGGGCAGCGGAAGCAGTCTTACGACGCTTCCGCTGCCCCATTGTAAGGTCCGGGGAGGAGGGGGCGGAGTTTCGGCCGCGCATGCGCAGTCGAAAATGGTGGACTCGACGCACAAAAAAACGTTACATGTAACATTTCTTTGTGCCGACGGTCCGCCAAAACACGACGCAACCGTCGCACGTGTGGCCATACATCGCAATGCGTCGTTAATGTTAGTCTATGGGGAAAAAACGCATCCTGCAGGCAACTTTGCAGGATGCGTTTTTTCTCCTAAACGACACATTTTGACGTACAGCCAACAACGATAGTGTGAAAGTAGCCTAACACATGCAATTTCCCATCTATATCATCAGCATTCGATCGGGGAGGGGAGTCAGGGACATAATATGCAACCACCCTCCCCAAATCAGTCCCCAATAAAACATCAGTGGGCAAGTTATCGGACAGCCCCACTTCCTTCACTCCGCTCTCAACACCTCAATCTATATACACTCGGGCCAATGGCAGCGGATATCCCCAATCCCGGTGACAGTCAGCGTTTTCCCCGGAATAAACTCTTCAGGGGCTGCCAGTTCGGGTCGGATGAGGGTTCGTTCAGCCCCGGTGTCCTTGAGGCTCGTATCGACCTGGCCCCCTACGGTGACATGCTGCATGTTGTCACACACCCTCCCAACTGCCCCACCCACCAAAAGAACTGCTGCATTAGGCCCTGGGGCCTTGGCTGGGGGGTTCTTCTGCTTCTCTGGACAGTGGGCACTGATATGACCAGTTCGCTTGCAGTAAAAACACTGGCGAAGGTCGGTGGTAGGTCTGGTGCTGTTGGCAATAGGGATAGGACCTCTGGTGAGTTGGCTGGCAGCGGTACTGGTGTTGGTTGCAGGCTTACCCCCTCTCCAGCTGGAGGTGACTGGCTTCCGCACCTCCGATTTACGGTTGGCCTCATAGGCATTGGCAATCTGCACTGCTTTAGTCACGTGTTTGGGCTCTCTGTCCATCACGAACTGTCACACCTCAGCTGGGCAAAGATGTAAGAACTGGTCTTTGATCATCAGGTCTCCCAGCTGAGCTGCTCAAAGGAGGTCACTGACAGTCCTTGTATCCACTGGTTAAAGCAGGTTCTGAGTCCATGCACCACATCACCGTAGCTGTCGTGTGGGCCACGTTGGAGGTTCCGGAACTTTCTACGGTAAACCTCGGGTGTAAGCTGGTACTTTATCAGGGCCTGCTTGATGGCCTCATAGTCTTAATCTTGTTCTAGCAGGAGAGAAGCAAACGCCTCCAGAGCTTTGCCTTTTAGCCCTGGGGTCAGGTATCGGGCCCATTGGTTCCCAGGCAGCCGGTACTGTCTGCAGGCTTTCTCAAATGCCCGCAGAAAAGTGTCCAAGTCCCAGTCCTTTTCCATCACAGGAAAATGCTCTGGCTGTGGTTTAGGGGTCTGAGCGCTGTTGGGCTCGCCGCTGGACTGGGACGACCTCGGCCTCTGGAGTTGGGCTAACTCCAACTGGTGCTCCGGCACCACTTGCCGCTCGACTATCTCTGCCTCCCGCTGGGCCTCCGCTTTCTCGTGGTATTGCTGGATCAGCCTCAGACGTCCATCACGGTCGTCGGCGGGGAGTTGTTCCAAGGCCATCAGCAGGTGGGGGTCCAATCCGCCCTGGTTGCAAGTAGGGCCGGCATTCAGTGCGTGGGCCTCTGCTCCAGCACCATTTTCGCTTGTGCCGGCTTTTGCGTCCACTGTGGTCTGGAGCGGATTCCATTGCACCAGATCCGTGACCAGTTGGTCTTTGTTTTTGCCCACAAAGTCAATCTGCTTTGACATGCACAAGGCAATAAGAGTGTCCTTGGTCTGCTTCTTATAAAAGGCCTCTCCCAGCACAACCATGGTTGCCAAATAAAAGATAGGACAGAAAAACAAAGAGAAAGGGAAGGGGGTAATCGCAAGTACACACGGTTGTCTCAGGACTAAGTAAACACTGAGCTTGTTCTCCAAAACTTTTTTGCGCCATTTATCGCAAGAACTGTGCAAGTTTTTAGTGAGAGGAATGATTGCTCAAACCCGATCACTAATGCTCTATGATCCCACCGCGCTGCCACCAATATGTCAGGATTCACGGGGAGGATACCGTTATCATCCCCACCACTCACACCAATTTGTCATGAATCGGGGTTGTTTGATTGCCCCTGGTTCTTTTCTGAAGGGGATTTATCTATATCCCACTTCCCAGTTCCGGTTTGGAACTTGCAGCTCTCCGGCGCCCCCCCTTACCCTCAGGTCAGGCCGGGTACTGCACCAAGGATAATTAGTCGCCAGAAAGGCTGCGTTACTTTGTACTGGCTAATGGGCACATTGCAGCGAGGGCGATGTAACTACTCCCACTCAAGCGGGATCAATAATTATCAATGCTGCCGTCGCTATAAAGCCTCCCAAACGCACAGGACAACTCCGCTGCCACCAGCTCCGATTTCTTAATAACGGGTCCGGAGCCAACCGAGATTAGTAGCGTAATTCACTTCAGAGGACGTGACAGTTTTTTATAGAGCAAGGACAAAGCTAGTAATTTTATATATTTTACTCCGAAAAGGTAGGCAGTGTTTACAAATGGTAAAAGGATATTATAAAAGACAAGTATCATGCATACAGTACAATTACAAATAAAATGGGATTGAAGTTGAGAAAACACTTACATTTTGTTCATATCATTTCGTCTCATGGCTGACCATGTGCTGTGGGGGACGGGCGAACATATATCCAGATGCATTACAGATCTGTCTCGCAGCCAGATCCAGGACAAAAGACAATGAAGACTGAGGGCTCACTCAGTTATCTCAAAACCAAGACACTTCCCGTTTGGTGACCTCACTCAGAGGCTGAATCCTCCCCTTTCTCAGAGATATGACAAACCATTTCTGTACCTAACTCACTGGTTGAACCTCGTATGAGAATGACACCATGATCAGGATGTTCACCACATCAGGGGGTGTTATGGTTCTCAATGGCAAGAGAACATAGCCCAGCAAACATAAGTACTAGCTCATGGAAGGATGGAAACTAAACTGACCATGAACTAAACCTGCCGCACAACTAACAGTAGCCGGGTAGCGTTGCCTACGTTTTTTATCCCTAGACGCCCAGCGCCGGCCGGAGGACTAACTAATCCTGGCAGAGGAAAATATAGTCCTGGCTCACCTCTAGAGAAATTTCCCCGATAGGCAGACAGAGGCCCCCACATATATTGGCGGTGATTTTAGATGAAATGACAAACGTAGTATGAAAATAGGTTTAGCAAAATTGAGGTCCGCTTACTAGATAGCAGGAAGACAGAAAGGGCACTTTCATGGTCAGCTGAAAACCCTATCAAAATACCATCCTGAAATTACTTTAAGACTCTAGTATTAACTCATAACATCAGAGTGGCAATTTCAGATCACAAGAGCTTTCCAGACACAGAAACGAAACTACAGCTGTGAACTGGAACAAAATGCAAAAACAAACAAGGACTAAAGTCCAACTTAGCTGGAAGTTGTCTAGCAGCAGGAACATGCACAGAAAGGCTTCTGATTACAATGTTGACCGGCATGGAAATGACAGAGGAGCAAGGCTAAATAGCGACTCCCACATCCTGATGGGAACAGGTGAACAGAGGGGATGATGCACAACAGTTCAATTCCACCAGTGGCCACCGGGGGAGCCGAAAATCCAATTTCACAACAGTACCCCCCCCTCAAGGAGGGGGCACCGAACCCTCACCAGAACCACCAGGGCGATCAGGATGAGCCCTATGAAAGGCACGGACCAGATCGGAGGCATGAACATCAGAGGCAGTCACCCAAGAATTATCCTCCTGACCGTATCCCTTCCATTTGACCAGATACTGGAGTTTCCGTCTGGAAACACGGGAGTCCAAGATTTTTTCCACAACGTACTCCAACTCGCCCTCAACCAACACCGGAGCAGGAGGCTCAACGGAAGGCACAACCGGTACCTCATACCTGCGCAATAATGACCGATGAAAAACATTATGAATAGAAAAAGATGCAGGGAGGTCCAAACGGAAGGACACAGGGTTAAGAATCTCCAATATCTTGTACGGGCCGATGAACCGAGGCTTAAACTTGGGAGAAGAAACCCTCATAGGGACAAAACGAGAAGACAACCACACCAAGTCCCCAACACAAAGCCGAGGACCAACCCGACGCCGGCGGTTGGCAAAAAGCTGAGTCTTCTCCTGGGACAACTTCAAATTGTCCACTACCTGCCCCCAAATCTGATGCAACCTCTGCACCACAGCATCCACTCCAGGACAATCCGAAGATTCCACCTGACCAGAAGAAAATCGAGGATGAAACCCCGAATTACAGAAAAAGGGAGACACCAAGGTGGCAGAGCTGGCCCGATTATTGAGGGCAAACTCCGCTAAAGGCAAAAAAGCAACCCAATCATCCTGATCTGCAGACACAAAACACCTCAAATATGTCTCCAAGGTCTGATTCGTCCGCTCGGTCTGGCCATTAGTCTGAGGATAAAAGCAGACGAGAAAGACAAATCTATGCCCATCCTAGCACAGAATGCTCGCCAAAATCTAGACACGAATTGTGTACCTCTGTCAGAAACGATATTCTCCGGAATACCATGCAAACGGACCACATTTTGAAAAAACAGAGGAACCAACTCGGAAGAAGAAGGTAACTTAGGCAGGGGAACCAAATGGACCATCTTAGAGAAACGATCACACACCACCCAAATGACAGACATCTTCTGAGAAACAGGAAGATCCGAAATAAAATCCATCGAGATGTGCGTCCAGGGCCTCTTCGGGATAGGCAAGGGCAACAACAATCCACTAGCCCGAGAACAACAAGGCTTGGCCCGAGCACAAACGTCACAAGACTGCACGAAGCCTCGCACATCTCGAGACAGGGAAGGCCACCAGAAGGACCTTGCCACCAAATCCCTAGTACCAAAGATTCCAGGATGACCTGCCAACGCAGAAGAATGAACCTCAGAAATGACTTTACTGGTCCAATCATCAGGAACAAACAGTCTACCAGGTGGGCAACGATCAGGTCTATCCGCCTGAAACTCCTGCAAGGCCCGCCGCAGGTCTGGAGAAACGGCAGACAATATCACTCCATCCTTAAGGATACCTGTAGGTTCAGAATTACCAGGGGAGTCAGGCTCAAAACTCCTAGAAAGGGCATCCGCCTTAACATTCTTAGAACCCGGCAGGTAGGACACCACAAAATTAAACCGACAGAAAAACAACGACCAGCGCGCCTGTCTAGGATTCAGGCGTCTGGCGGACTCAAGATAAATTAGATTTTTGTGGTCAGTCAATACCACCACCTGATGTCTAGCCCCCTCAAGCCAATGACGCCACTCCTCAAAAGCCCACTTATAAATCGACGATAAAAGTTAGCAAAGCCCAAAAATTTCTGAAGACTCTTAAGAGAAGAGGGTTGCGTCCAATCACAAATAGCCTGAACCTTGACAGGATCCATCTCGATGGAAGAGGGGGAAAAAATATATCCCAAAAAGGAAATCTTTTGAACCCCAAAAACGCACTTAGAACCCTTCACACACAAGGAATTAGACCGCAAAACCTGAAAAACCCTCCTGACCTGCTGGACATGAGAGTCCCAGTCATCCGAAAAAATCAAAATATCATCCAGATACACAATCATAAATTTATCCAAATAATCACGGAAAATGTCATGCATAAAGGACTGAAAGACCGAAGGAGCATTAGAAAGACCAAAAGGCATCACCAAATACTCAAAGTGGCCCTCGGGCGTATTAAATGCGGTTTTCCACTCATCCCCCTGCTTAATTCGCACCAAATTATACGCCCCACGGAGATCTATCTTAGAGAACCACTTGGCCCCCTTTATGCGAGCAAACAAATCAGTCAGCAGTGGCAACGGATATTGATATTTAACCGTGATTTTATTCAAAAGTCGATAATCAATACACGGCCTCAAAGAGCCATCTTTCTTAGCCACAAAGAAAAAACCGGCTCCTAAGGGAGATGACGAAGGACGAATATGTCCCTTTTCCAAGGACTCCTTTATATATTCTCGCATAGCAGCATGTTCAGGCACAGACAGATTAAATAAACGACCCTTAGGGTATTTACTACCCGGAATCAAATCTATGGCACAATCGCACTCCCGGTGCGGAGGTAATGAACCAAGCTTAGGTTCTTCAAAAACGTCACGATATTCAGTCAAGAATTCAGGAATCTCAGAGGGAATAGATGATGAAATGGAAACCACAGGTACGACCCCATGCGTCCCCTTACATCCCCAGCTTAACACAGACATAGCTTTCCAGTCAAGGACTGGGTTATGAGATTGCAGCCATGGCAATCCAAGCACCAACACATCATGTAGGTTATACAGCACAAGAAAGCGAATAATCTCCTGATGATCCGGATTAATCCGCATAGTTACTTGTGTCCAGTATTGTGGTTTATTGCTAGCCAATGGGGTGGAGTCAATCCCCTTCAGGGGTATAGCAGTTTCAAGAGGCTCCAAATCATACCCACAGCGTTTGGCAAAGGACCAATCCATAAGACTCAAAGCAGCGCCAGAGTCGACATAGGCATCCGCGGTAATAGATGATAAAGAACAAATCAGGGTCACAGATAGAATAAACTTAGACTGTAAAGTGCCAATTGAAACAGACTTATCAAGCTTCTTAGTACGCTTAGAGCATGCTGATATAACATGAGTTGAATCACCGCAATAGAAGCACAACCCATTTTTCCGTCTAAAATTCTGCCGTTCACTTCTGGACAGAATTCTATCACATTGCATATTCTCTGGCGTCTTCTCAGTAGACACCGCCAAATGGTGCACAGGTTTGCGCTCCCGCAGACGCCTATCGATCTGGATAGCCATTGTCATGGACTCATTCAGACCCGCAGGCACAGGGAACCCCACCATAACATCCTTAATGGCGTCAGAGAGACCCTCTCTGAAATTCGCCGCCAGGGCGCACTCATTCCACTGAGTAAGCACAGCCCATTTACGAAATTTCTGGCAGTATATTTCAGCTTCGTCTTGCCCCTGAGATAGGGACATCAAGGCCTTTTCCGCCTGAAGTTCTAACTGGGGTTCCTCATAAAGCAACCCCAAGGCCAGAAAAAACGCATCCACATTGAGCAACGCAGGATCCCCTGGAGCCAATGCAAAAGCCCAATCCTGAGGGTCGCCCCGGAGCAAGGAAATCACAATCCTGACCTGCTGAGCAGGATCTCCAGCAGAGCGAGATTTCAGGGACAAAAACAACTTGCAATTATTTTTGAAATTTTGAAAGCAAGATCTATTCCCCGAGAAAAATTCAGGCAAAGGAATTCTAGGTTCAGATATAGGAACATGAACAACAAAATCTTGTAAATTTTGAACTTTCGTGGTGAGATTATTCAAACCTGCAGCTAAACTCTGAATATCCATTTTAAACAGGTGAACACAGAGCCATTCCAGGATTAGAAGGAGAGAGAGAGAGAGAAAGGCTGCAATATAGGCAGACTTGCAAGAGATTCAATTACAAGCACACTCAGAACTGAAGGGAAAGAAAAAAAAAAAAAAAAAAAATCTTCAGCAGACTTCTCTTTTCTCTCCTTTCTCTGTCAATTAATTTAACCCTTTTGTGGCCGGTCAAACTGTTATGGTTCTCAATGGCAAGAGAACATAGCCCAGCAAACATAAGTACTAGCTCATGGAAGGATGGAAACTAAACTGACCATGAACTAAACCTGCCGCACAACTAACAGTAGCCGGGTAGCGTTGCCTACGTTTTTTATCCCTAGACGCCCAGCGCCGGCCGGAGGACTAACTAATCCTGGCAGAGGAAAATATAGTCCTGGCTCACCTCTAGAGAAATTTCCCCGATAGGCAGACAGAGGCCCCCACATATATTGGCGGTGATTTTAGATGAAATGACAAACGTAGTATGAAAATAGGTTTAGCAAAATTGAGGTCCGCTTACTAGATAGCAGGAAGACAGAAAGGGCACTTTCATGGTCAGCTGAAAACCCTATCAAAATACCATCCTGAAATTACTTTAAGACTCTAGTATTAACTCATAACATCAGAGTGGCAATTTCAGATCACAAGAGCTTTCCAGACACAGAAACGAAACTACAGCTGTGAACTGGAACAAAATGCAAAAACAAACAAGGACTAAAGTCCAACTTAGCTGGAAGTTGTCTAGCAGCAGGAACATGCACAGAAAGGCTTCTGATTACAATGTTGACCGGCATGGAAATGACAGAGGAGCAAGGCTAAATAGCGACTCCCACATCCTGATGGGAACAGGTGAACAGAGGGGATGATGCACACCAGTTCAATTCCACCAGTGGCCACCGGGGGAGCCGAAAATCCAATTTCACAACAAGGGGGATTCTTTTAAGTATAAACATGGTGTAGATACATGACCCGCTTACGGGGAAATCCGTTCCTTGCAACTCGTTGGGTTTAGCTCCTAGCAATTTCAGTGAGCTATAGATCTCTCGATGGACATCCGGAATATATAATCCTTATCTCTCTAGCCTGGAATGTTGCCAGTATACATAACTTTAAAAGAACAATAGAACAGGCTGTACCAGTTTTGGAACAGGCTGTACCAGTTTTGGCTAGTATTAGGTGGGAGGGGGAATGAGGGATTTAGGGAGAGACGTCTTTCCCAGCACAAGGCCATATACATTTTTCACACTATGGCTATATAGCAGGGGGAGGGAGAAAGAGTGGCTTAGAATTCCAGCATGTGCTGGCAGGCAGAGGAAACTGCCGCTGAGAGCTCTGTATGTGTAATTGAAGTAATCAGAACTTCTTTCTATTTCCTGACACCGGGGGTTGCCGGACCTCGAAACATGCAGCCGGGGGTTGCCATACCTCAAAACGTGCCTCCTGTGTCACCCGAACCCGAAACACGCCCACGGAGCTACTTGAACTCAAAACATGCCGCCGGGGCAGCAGGGACCCGAAGTACGCCCCCGGAGTTGCCGGAACCCAAACGCGCACCCACGGCTGCCAGAACCCGAAAAGCGCCGCTTTGGCTGACAGAGCCCAAAATGCGCTGCCTGACCTCGAAATGCACCACAGGGGCTGCCAGACCTTGAAACGTGCCCCCCACGGCTGCTGGACCTCGAAGCGCTCCCCCGCAGCTGCCGGACCACGAAACGTGACCCCGCAGCTTCCGGACCTTGAAACACACCTTCGCGGCTGACAGCACCCGAAACACACCTTTGCAGCTGCCGAAACCCCAAATGCGCCGCAGGGGCTGCCGAAACCCGAAACGCGCTGCTGGGGCTGCCAGACCTTGAAACGCATCACCGGGGCTGCCGAGCCTTGAAACGCGTCCCCCCTGCGGCTGCCGGATCTCGAAACGCGCCGCCAGGGCTGCTGGACCTCGAAACGCCGCCAGGGCTGCTGGAATCCAAAACGCACCTCCGGGGCTTCCAGACCTCGAAATGCACCCCTGGGGCTGCCGGACCTCGAAACATGCAGCCGGGGTTGCTAGAACCCAAAACCTGCCACGGGGGCTGCCGGAACCCGAAACACACCACCGCAGCAGCAGGAACCCGAAACATGCCACCGGGGCTTCCGGAACCCGAAACGCACCACCATGGCTGACGGACCTTGAAACGCGCCGCTGGGGCTGCCAGACCTCGAAACGCATCCCTGGAGCTGCCGGAACCCAAAATTCACACCCGCGGCTGCAGGAATAAGAAACACGCCCCCTGGGCTGCCGGAAACCCAAAACGCGCCCCCGTGGCTGCCGTACCTCGAAATGCGCCCCCTGTGCTAACGGAACCCAAAACACACGGCCAGGGCTGCCGGAATCCAAATCGCGTCGCCGTGGCTGCCGGACCTTGAAACGCGCCGCCGGGGCTGCTGGTACCAGAAATGCGACCCAGGGGCTTCCGGACCTTGAAACGCCCCCCCGGGGCTGCTGGACCTTGAAACGCATCTCTGTGGCTGCCGGAACCTGAAAGACACCCCCGGGCTGCCGATACCCGAAACCCATCGCCGGGGCTGCCAAAACGCAAAACACGCAAGCGGGGATGCTAGAATCCAAAACGATCTGCGGGGCTGCCGGACCTCGAAACAAGCCGTCTGGGCTGCCGGAACCCGAAATGCGCTGCAGGGGCTGCCGGAACCCGAAAAGCGCCCCCGGAGCTGTCAGACCTCGAAACGCCCCCACGGCTGCCAGACCTCGAGACGCACCCACCGGGGCCACCACAACCCAAAGCGCGCACCCCTCGGCTGCCGGACTTTGAAATGCGCCTTCGGGGCTGCTGGGGCCCAAAACGTGCTCCCGGGGCTGCCGTATCTCGAAATTCGCCCCCTGTGCTACCGGAATTCGAAACATGGCCATGGGGCTGCTTCAACCCGAAATGCGGCGCCGAGGCTGCCGGAAGCAAAAACGTGTCGCCGGGGCTGCCGGAACCCAAAACGCATTGCCGGGACTGCCGGAACTTGAAACGCGCCCCCGCGGACGCCGGACCTCGAAACATGCAGCCGGGGCTTCCAGAACTCGAAACGTGACGCCGGGACTGCCGGACCTCGAAACGCGCTGGCGGGGCTGCCAGAACTCGAAACGCGTCGCCGGGGCAGCCAAAATGCGAAACACGCCCATGGCGATGCTAGAACCCGAAACGCGCCTCCGGGGCTGCCGGAACCCAAAATGCTCTGCAGGGGCTGCCAAAAATTGAAACCCATTGCTGAGGCTGTTGCACCTCGAAACGTGCCCCTACGGCTGTCGGACCTCGATACACACCCCCGGAACTGCCAGGACCCAAAACGCGTTCCCGTGGCTGCCAGAACCGGAAAAGCGTCCCCTGGGCTACCGGACCTCGAAACGTGCCCCCGGGGCTGCCTGAACACAAATCCCGCCCCCGGGGCCGCCGCACCTCAAAATGAGCCCCCTGTGCTACCGCAACCCGAAACCCGCCCACGGGGCTGCTTGAAACCAAAACGCGCTGCTGGGGCTGCCGGAACATGAAAGGTGGCGTAGAAGCTGCCAGAACCCGAAACGCGCCGCCGGGGCTACCGGAACTCAAAACGCGCTGCTGGACCTTGAAACGCGCCGCCGGGGCTGCTGGTACCCGAAGTGTGACCCAGGGGCTTCCGGACCTCGAAACACGTCCCCAGGGCTGCCAAAAGGCGAAACACGCAAACGGGGATGCTAGAATCCGAAACGAGCTGCCGAACCTTGAAATACATCGCTGGGGCTGCCAAAACCCAAAACACAGCCACCATGCTGATAGAACCCGAAACGCGCCGCTGGGGCGGCCCGGAACATGAAATGCGCCGTCGGGGCTGCCGGAACCCGAAATACGTCGTCGGGCCTGCCAGAACACGAAATGCGCCCCTGAGGCTGCCGGACCTCGAAACACGCACCCACGGCTGCCTGACCTCAAAACACACCCACAGGGGCCACCAGAATTCAAAGCGCGCAATCGCAGCTGCCAGAACCAAAAACACGCCCCCTCGGCTGCCAGACTTCGAAACGCTCCCCCGAGGCTGCTGGAACCCAAAACGCGCTCCCAGGGCTGCCGTATCTCGAAATGCGCCCTCTGTGCTACCGGAATCTGAAACACGACCACCGGGCTGCTTGAACCCAAAACTGCCAGGGCTGCCAGAAGTCAAAACACGTCGCCGGGGCTACTGGAACCCAAAAGCGTTGCCGGGGCTGCCGAAACCCAAAATGCGCCACAGGAGCTGCCAGAACTCGAAACGCGCCCCCGCAGCTGCCGGATCTCGAAACATGCAGCCAGTGCTGCTGGAACCCGAAACGTGACGCTGGGACTGCTGGACCTTGAAACGTTTTGCTGGTCCTGCCAAAACGCAATACACACCCACGAGGATGCTAGAACCCAAAATACGCCACCGGGGCTGTTGGAACCCGAAATGTGCCACCGGGGCTGCCACAATGCGAAACGCACTGCCGAACCTCGAAATGCGTTGCCGTGCTGCCAGACCTCGAAATGCGCTGCTGGGGATGCCGGACCTCAAAATGTGTCGCCAGGGCTGCTGGAACCAAAAATGGGCCCCCAGGGCTTCCGGACCTCGAAATGCGCCCCATGGGCTGCCGGACCTCAAAACATGCCATCGGGGCTGCCGGAACTTGACATGCGCTGCCAGGGCTACAGGAACCCGAAACATGCCCCCGGGGCTGCTGGACCTCGAAACCCGCCCCACGGCTGCCAGACCTCAAAACCCGCCCCCACGGCTGCCAGACCTCCAAACGCACCAACCAGGGCCACCAGAACCCAAAGTGCGCACCCACAGCTGCCGGAACCAATGCTGCTGGAACTCAAAATGTGCCGCCGGGGCTGCCAGAACCCGAAACGCGCTGCCAGACCTCGAAACGCATCGCCGAGGCTGCCAGACACCGAAAGTCGCCGCCGGGGCTGTCGTTCCTCGAAGCGCAGCGCCGGGCTGCCAAAACCCAAAGCAGGCTCATGGGGCTACTAGACCCCAAAATGCGCCACTGGGGCTGTCAGAACCCAAAACGCTCTGCCAGACCTCGAAACGCATTGCCATGCTGCCAGACCTCGAAATGCGCTGCCGGGGCTGCTGGACCTCAAAAAATGTCGCCGGGGCTGCTGGAACCGAAAACGCGCCCCCAGGGCTTCCGGACCTCGAAACTCGCCTCAATGGCTGCCATACCTCGAAACATGCCACTGGGGCTGCCGGAACTCGACATGCGCTGCCGGGGCTGCCAGAACGCGAAACATGCCCATGGGGCTATTAGAACCCAAAACGCACCGCCGGGGCTGCCGAAACCCGAAATGCATTGCCGAGGCTGCCGTATCCCGAAATGCGCCGCCGGGGCTGTCAGAAACTGAAACGCGCTGCCGGGGCTTTCGGACCTCGAAACGCGCCCCCCACAGCTGTCGGACCTCGATACGCACCCCCGGGGCTGCTGGAACTCAAAATGCGCACCTGCTGCTGCCAGAACTAGAAAAGCTTCTCCTGGGCTGCCGGACCTTGAAAAGCGCCCCCGGGGCTGCGGGAACCCAAATCGCACCCTTGGGACTGCCGCACCTCGAAATACGCCCCCTGTGTTACCGGAACCCGAAACTCGCTCACGGGGCTGCTTGAACCCAAAACGCGCTGCCAGGGCTGCGAAAACCCAAAACGCGCCCCGGGGCAGCTGAAACTTCAAACGCGCCCAGTGGGCTGACGAAACCCAAAATGCGCCTCCAAGGCTGCCGGAACCCAAAATATGCCCCCGGGGCTGCCAGAACCCAAAACACAACACAGGGGCTGCTGGAACCCAAAATGTGCCCCCGGGGCTGCCAGAACCCAAAACGCGCCACAGGGGCTGCCGGACCTCGAAACACACCGCCAGGGCTGCCGTAACCTGAAACGCGCCCCCGAGGCTGCCAGAACCCGAAACGCATCCACGGGGCTGCTTGAAGCCAAAACACGCCCCCAGGGCTTCCGGACCTCGAAACGTGCCCCATGGGCTGCCGAACCTCGAAACATGCCACCAGGGCTGCAGGAACTCGACATGCGCTGCCTGAACCCGAAACACGCCCCCGTGGCTGCTGGACCTCGAAACCCACCACCAGGACTGCCAAAACGCAAAACACGCCCATGGGGCTATTAGAACCCAAAACGCGCCACCGGGGCTGCCGGAACCCGGAATGCATTGCCGGTGCTGCCAGAAACTGAAATGCGCTGCCGGGGCTTTCGGACCTTGATACGCACTCCTGGGGCTGCCAGAACCCAAAATGCGCACCCGCTGCTGCCAGAACCGGAAAAGCGTCACCTGGGATGCTGGACCTTGAAAAGCGCCCCGGGCTGCGGGAACCCAAAACTCGCCCACGGGGCTGCTTGAACCCAAAACGCGTCCCCGGGGATGCCGGAAACTGAAACGCGCTGCTAGGGCTACCCAAACCTAAAACGCGTCCCCGGGGCAGCTGAAACATCATACGCGCCCCGTGGGCTGCCGAAACCCGAAAGGCGCCTTAGAGGCTGCCGGAACCCAAAACACAACACAGGGCTGCCTGAACTGAAAACGTGCCCCGGGGCTGCCGGAACCCGAAATGCGCCACAGGGGCTGCCAGATCTCGAAACACGCCGCCAGGGCTACCTGTGGAGAAAAGGGGTCAGTGGGTGCTCTCGTCCGCTGGCCAGGCTGTCTTTAGCAAGACTGCATGTACCAGGACTCATACCACTGAACGCCTGCTCTATCTCCCGGTGGGCAATACACTACACAGACAACACAGGGTTAAGGTAAAACAGTGTGGCAGTACTTTATTGAACCACGACACACAATAGCAAACAGAACAATCCCAGCAATTACCCCAATATGGTGCACACTACAGGGCCTCACCCTTCCGCTGACTCTCCAAGATAATGGTAGATGTTACATCCGAGCTCCCAGGGTCGCTACTCCATCTGCGGTATGCACGCAGAGAGGAAGTAACGACAAGCGTAGGGAGATATCCGAGAGCAGTCCTGTGTTCTTCAGCTGGGTCCAACAGACCCTCGGCTAAAATCCTGAAGAGTCTGTATAAGGTCAAAAGCCAGTTGACATGACGTCAGAGCTCCCAGGGTCGCTATTCCACCTGTGATACACACACACACAGAAGAGGTAACGACAAGCGTAGGGAGATGACCAAGAACTGTCCATAGAGTCCATACAAGGTCCAAAGCCAGTTGACACGAGAGTCACCACTTGGCTTATCTGACCATCTCCATGGAACCAGGCGACCAGCGGGTCCCAAACCTGGCTTTCTCCAAACATATCCATGGTTCAGAGATGGTCACTGGATCAGATCTGTGTGCTTCCAACCGGAGCCGAAAACCCCTAGGTTGTTTCCTATAGAATCATAGATCAGTGTCCCTCGTGATGGTGCCATGATGAATTGGCTGCTGTCCTTTCTTTTGTCTGTTGGGTGGTTTGCAGAATGTCTGGCTGGTAGCTCTGTGTTACTTCAGTCTCCCAGGATGTGATCTCTGAGTCTTTTTATATCCAAAGCATGTAAGCTATTTTTAGAATTACCCAGGGTCCTTCAGTCCAACATCAAGATAAGGTAAACAATGGTGATGGGATCAAGGTAGCACTATTAGCATATCAGCACACATCAATAAACAAAGCTTACTTCCCGCATGCTAGAACCCGAATCACAGCGCCGATACTGCCGAAACCCGAAACGCGCCGCCGGGGCTGCCCGAACCTGAAATGCGCCGCTGGGGATGCCGGGAACCTGAAACGCACTGCCGGACCTCGAAACACGCCCCCACGGCTGCCAAACACGCCTCCACGGCTGCCAAACCCCAAAACATGCCCCTGGGGCTGCCGTACCTCGAAATGCGCCCGCTGTGCTACCGGAACCTGAAACATGCCCACGGGGCTGCTAGAACCCGAAACGCATCGCAGAGGCTGCCAGACCCTGAAAGTCGCGGCCGGGGTTGTTGTTCCTCGAAACGCGTCCCCGGGGCTGCCAAAACCGGAAACACGCCCATGGGGCTACTAGAACCCAAAATGCGCCGCCGGGGCTGTTGGAACCCGAAACGTGCTGCCGGACCTCGAAACGCATTGCCGTGCTGCCAGACCTCGAAATGCGCTGCCGGGGCTTCCGGACCTCGAAACGCGCCCCATGGGCTGCCGGACCTCGAAACATGCCACTGGGGCTGCCGGAACTCAACATGCGCTGCCAGGGCTGCCGGAACCCGAAACACGCCCCCGGAGCTGTGGGACCTCGAAACCCGCTACTGGGGCTGCCAAAACGCGAAACACGCCCATGGGGCTATTAGAACCCAAAACGTGCCTCCGGGGCTACCGGAACCCGAAATGCATCGCCGGGGCTGCCGTATCCCGAAATGCGCTGCCGGGGCTGCCGGAAACTGAAAAGCGCTGCTGGGGCTTTCGGACCTCAAAACGCGCCCCCACGGCTGCTGGACCTCAATACGCACCCCCTGGGCTGCCGGAACCCAAAACACGCACCCGCTGCTGCAAGAACCGAAAAAGTGTCCACTGGGCTGCCGGACCTTGAAAAGCGTCCCCGGGGCTGCGGGAACCCAAATCACGCCCCCGGGGCTGCCGCACCTCGAAATACATCCCCTGTGCTACCGGAACCTGAAACTCGACCACGGGGCTGCTTGAACCCAAAACGCGCCGCCGGGGATGCCGGAAACCGAAACGTGCTGCCAGGGCTGCCAAAACCCAAAACGCGCCCCCGGGGCAACTGAAACCCGAAACGCGCCCCCGATGCTGCCGGAACCAGAAACGAGCCCCAGGGGCTGCCGGAACCCAAAACACAACACAGGGGTTGCCAAAACCCAAAACGCGCCACTGGAGCTGCCAGAACCCGAGACGCGCCCCTGGGGTTACCGGACTTTGAAACGTGCCCCTCGGGCTGCCAGACTTCAAAACGCACCCCCAGGGCTGCCGGACCTCAAAACATGCCGCCGGGGCTGCTCGAACCCGAAAAGCACCGCGGGGGCTGCCGGACCTCAAAACGCATCACCGGGGCTGCCGGACCTTGACACGCACCCCCTGCAGCTGCCAGACCTCAAAACTCGCCGTCAGTGCTGCCGGACCTCAAAACATGCCACCGAGGCTGCGGACCTCGAAAGGTGCCGCCGGGGCTTCTGGAACCTGAAACGTGCCACAGGGGCTTCCCGACCTCAAAACGCGCCCCCAGGGGCTGCCGGACCTAGAAACGCGCCACCGAGGCTGTTGAAACCCAAAACACCCCCCGGGGCTCCTGGAACCTGAAACGCACCGCCAGGACTACCGGAAACCCAAGACGCGCCACCGGAGCTGCCCAAACCCGAAATGCGCTGCCAGGGCTGCCAGAACCTGAAATGCGCTGCCGGACCTCAAAACGTGCCCCCACAGCTGCTGGACCTTAAAACGCACCCTCGGGGCTGCTGGAACCCAGAACGTGCATCCTCGGCTGCCAGAATCGGAAACGCACCCCCTGTGCTACCGGAATTCGAAACATGCCCATGGGGCTGCTTGAATCCAAAAGGCGCCCCAGAGGCTGCCGGAACCCGAAACGCTTTGCCTGGGCTGCTCGAACCCGAAACGTGCCCCTGTGGCTGCCGGAACCCGAAACGTAATGCCGGGGCTACCGGACCTAGAAACGCGCCGACATGGCTGCCGGACTTTGAAAGGTGCCGTTGGGGCTGCTTGAACCTGAAACGCGCCTCCAGGGCTTCTGGACCTCGAAACGCGTCCCAGGTGCTGCCGATCCTCGAAACGCGCCACAGAGGCTGCCGGAACCCGAAACGCATTGCCGGGGCTGCTCGAACCCAAAACGCTCCCCTGGGGCTGCCAGAACTTGAAACGCGTCGATAGGGCTGCGAGACCTCAAAACTCACTGCCGAGGCTGCCAGACCTCTAAATGCGCTGCCGAGGCTGTGGACCTCGAAAGGTGCCGCTGGGGCTGCTGGAACCTGAAACGCGTTGCCTGGGCTGCTCAAACCCGAAACACGCCCCTGGGGTTGCCGGAACCCGAAACGCATTGCCGGGGCTGCCGGACCTCGAAACGTGCCCCCAGGACTTCTGGGCCTCGAAACGCATCCCAGGGGCTGCTGAACCTCAAAACACGTTGCCAGGGCTGCTCGAACCCGAAACGGTCCCCTGGGGCTGCCGGAACCCGAAACGCATTGCCAGGGCTGCGGGACCTCAAACTCACAGCAGGGCCTGCCAAACCTCGAAACGCACCGCCGAGGCTGTGGACCTTGAAAGGTGCCGCCAGGGCTGCTGGGACCCGAATTGTGCCCCTGGGGCTTCTGGACCTCGAAACATGTTCTAGGGGCTGCTGGACCTCGAAACGCGCCACCGAGGCTGCCGGAACCCAAAACGCGCCCCTGGGGCTGCCGGAATCCGAAATGCACCATAGGGGCTGCCAGACCTCGAAACGCGCCGCCGGGGCTGCCGGAACCCAAAATGCGCCCCCGTGCCTGCCGTATTTCGAAACATGCAGCCTGCCGTATTTCGAAACATGCAGCTGTGGTTGCCGGAACTCGAAACGTGCCGCCAGGGCTGCCGGATCTCGAAACACACCGCCAGGGCTGTAGACCTCGAAACGCGTCACCAAGGCTGCAAAAACGCCAATCACGCCCATAGGGATGCCAGAACCTGAAACACGCTGCTGGGGCTGCCAGATCTCGAAATGCGTCGCCGGGGCTGCCAAAGCCTGAAACACGCCCACGGGGCTGCTAATACCCGAAACGCACCACCAGAGCTGCCGGAACCCGAAACAACCCCCGCGTGGCTGCCGGAATCTGAAACGTGCTGACGGGGCTACCAAAACCTGAAATGCACCGCCGGAGCTGCCGGAACCCGATTCACGCTGCCGGGGCTGCCAGAACCCGAAATGCGCCGCTGGGGCTGTCGGAAACCGAAATGCGCTGCGGGACTTTGAAATGTGCTCACATGGCTGCCGAACCTCGAAACGCCCTGCCGGGGCAGCCGGAACCCGAAGCGCGTTGCCGGGGTGCGGAAACCCGAAACGCGGTGCAAGAAACCAAAATGTGCCACAGGGCTGCCGGAACTCGAAACGCACCCCCGAGGCTGCCGGGACCCGAAATGCGCCCCTGGGGCTGCCGGAACCCGAAATGCGCCATAGGGGCTGCCGGACCTCAAAACGCGCCGCCATGGCTGCTAGACCTCGAAACGCATCGCTGGGGCTGCAAAAACGCGAATCACGCCCACGGGGATGTCAGAACCTGAAACGCGCTGCTGGGGTTGCCGGTATCGAAATGTGTTGCAGGGGCTGCCAAAAGCTGAAACACGCTAACGGGGCTGCTAAAACCCGAAACACACCACCGGGGCTTCTGGAACCTGAAACACCCCCGTGGCTGCTGGAATCCAAAACGTGCCGATGGGGCTGCTGGAACCCGAATCGCGCCACCGGGGCTGCCGGAACCCTAAATGTGCCGCTGGGGCTGTCAGAAACCAAAATGCGCTGCCGGACTTTGAAACGTGCTCACATGGCTGCCGGACCTCGAAACGCACCCCCGGGGCTGCCGGAACCCAAAACGTGCTGCCTGGGCTGCCGGACCTCGAACCGAACCTTGGGGCTGCAGGAACCCAAAACGCGCACCCACGGCTGCTGGAACCGGAAACGTGCCCCCTGGGCTGCCGGACCTCTAAAAATTGCCCCCTGGGCTGCCGGAACCCAAAACGCACCCCCAGGACTACTGCTCCTCGAAATGCGTCCCCTGTGCTACCAGAACCCGAAACACACCCACGGGGCTATATGAACCCAAAACGCTCCGCCAGGGCTGCTGGAACCCGAAAAGTGTCTCTGGGGATGCCAGAACCCGAAACCCGCAGCCAGTGCTCCTGGAACTGGAAACACTCCCCCTGGGCTGCCGGACCCTGAAATGAGCCCCCTGGAACTGCCGAAACCCAAAACGTACGCCTAGGGCTGCCGTATCTCGAAATGCACCCCCTGTGCTACCGGAACCCGAAAAACGTCCACGGGGCTGCTTGAACCCAAAACGCGCCGCCGGGGCTGCCAGAACCCGAAACGTGCCGCCAGGGCTGCCAAAACCCAAACCACACTGAAGGACCTCAAAACGCATTGGCGGGGCTGCCGGACCTCGAAACGCGCCACAGGGGCTATCGGACCTCAAAACTCGCCGCCGGGGCTGCTGGTACCCGAAACGCGCCCCCAGGGCTTCCCGACCTCGAAATGCGCTCCTCGAGGCTGCCGGAACCCGAAACGCAAAGCCGGGGCTGCCGGACCTCGAAACATGCTGCCGGGGCTGCCGGAACCCGAAACGTGCCTCTGGCGCTGCTGGACCTTAAAACGCACCGCCAGGGCTGCTACACCTCGAAACGCGTCGCCGGAGCTGCAAAAACACAAATCACGCCCACGAGGACACCAGGACCTGAAACGCGCTGCTGGGGTTGCCGGTATCGAAATGCGTCGCAGGGGCTGCCAAAACCTGAAACCCGCCCACGGGGCTGCTAAAACACAAAACGCACCACCGGGGCTGCCTGAACCTGAAACCCCCCCCCCCCGTAGCTGCCGGATTCCAAAGTGTGCCGATGGGGCTGCTGGAACCCGAATCACGCCACGGGGCTGCTGGAACACGAAATGCGCCGCTGGGGCTGTCGGAAACCGAAACGCATTGCCGGACTTTGAAACGTGCCCAGATGGCTGCCGGACCTCAAAACGCACCCCCGGGGCTGCCGGAACGCAAAACATGCCGCCCGGGCTGCCGGACCTCAAAACGAACCTTGGGGCTGCAGGAACCCAAAACACGAACCCGTGGCTGCCAGAACCGGAAACGCGTCCCCTGGGCTGCCGGACCTCTAAAAATCGCCCCTGGGCTGCTGGAACCCCAAACGCACCCCCAGGGCTACCGCACCTCGAAATGTGTCCCCTGTGCTTCCGGAACCCGAAACACGCCCACGGGGCTCTATGAACCCAAAACGCGCCGCCGGGGCTGCTAGAACTCGAAACGCGTCGCTGGGGATGCCGGAACCCGAAATGTGCCGCCAGGGCTGCCGAAACCCAAAACACACTGAAGGACCTCAAAATGCATCGCCGGGGCTGCCGGACCTCGAAATGCGCCGCAGGGGCTACCGGTCCTCAAAACCCGCCGGTGGGGCTGCCGGAACCCGAAACGCACCGCCAGGGCTACCGTACGTCGAAACGCGACCCTGGGGCTGCCGGAACTCGAAACGCACCGCCGGGGCTGCCGGACCTCTAAACATGCTGCCGGGGCTGCCGGAACCCGAAACGTGCCGCCGGGGCTGCTGTACCTCGAAATGCACTGCCGGGGCTGCCACACACCTCAAAACGCGTCAACGGGGCAGCCAAAACCTGAAACACGCCCACGGGGTTGCTATAACTCGATTCGCGCCACCGGGGCTACCGGAACCCGAAACGAGCCGCCGGGGCTGCCGGAACCTGAAATGCGCTGCCGGGACAGCTGGACCTCGAAACGCGCCACCAGAGCTGCCGGAACTTGAATTGCGCCATGGCTGCCAATACCTGAAACGCGCCGCCGGGGCTGTAAGACCCAGAAATGCGCCTCCAGGGCTGCCAGATCCCGAAAGCGCCGGCGGGGCTGCCAGAACCCGAAATGCAAATGCGCCGCCGGGGCCACCATACGTTGAAATGCGCCCCTGGGGCTGCCGGAACCCAAAACATGCCTTTGCGGCTGCTAGAACCTGAAACACGCCCCTGGGGCTTCCGGAACCCAAAACATTCGAGAGGGAGGGGGGGCAGAGTCCCACACTGGAGTTTCAGGTTACAGTTGTATTCAGGGGGGAGGGAGTTGCCTGCAGGCCAAGAGAAAAGAAGAGCTTTATAGGCAGAGTGAAGAGGGGAGGGTTGGAAAAGCGCACAGCATGTGTCTGTATCCATGGAACCTTATATGTATACACTCGATACATGGCATATTCATATTATCGTGTCAACGGTTCGGTCAGGTTCGGTGTGAGTGAGCTGTTACGGGGGTCCTGGTTTGTGGGGACCACCTATATGTAGTATGGCTTTATGATGATGGGAGCTTGGGTTGCTACTCTGTAGGGGAGCCTGGAAGGACAGCGCCCTCTTCAGGACTGCTAGGTGCAGTGGGAATCTGCCCAGCTCAGCCCAACAGGCACTGTTGGTGGTGCTCCGATGAACCTGGAGAAGGTGTTTACAGAATTCGAGGTGGAATATTTCTGTTGGACTGGAATCCCACTTTGACCAGTCTGGGTTTGTGTGAGGGCCCCAGACTTCACTGCGGTACAGGAGGATTGGGGTGATTATGGCATTGAAGATTTTGAGCCAGACCCTCACTGGCGGCTTCAGATGTAAATTGTTCTTTTAGTCTATAAATTACTGACAACATGTCTCCGAAGTTCCAAGCAATAAATTTTGTATTTATTTTCTGAAAATGAGAAATGGTCAAAATAACAAAAAAATGCATTGCTTGCAGACCTCAAATAATGCAAAAAAACAAGTTCATAATCATTTAGAAACGACAATACTAATGTTTTAACTCAGGAAGAGTTCAGAAATCAATATTTTGTAGAATAACCATGATTTTGAATCACATCTTTCATGCTTCTTGGCATGCTTTCTGTCAGGAACATGAGGTACTGGATTGTGCATTATCGCGCACACTGAGCTCTGCTACATCTAAGAGCAGAGAACAGACATGCTGTGGGTCATTTCGAACCCCCCTCTTCTCACTCTGCCTGCTGCCCATGTGTGTAATTCAAAACCCTCACTAGAATCACTGAAGAAGTTTTATGGCTTTCCGCTGCAAATACCAGTCTCCCTAAAACTACTCATTCCCCTCCCACATGGTACTAGTTGAAACTGGTGTAGCAACCTTGAGATTCTTTGTTCTGTTAACGTGATATATATGGGCACCGATCCAGGCTAGAGATATAAGAATGATATATTCCGGATGTCCATCGATAGATCTATCACTCACTGAAAACACAAGCAGCTAAACGCAATGAGTGCAAAGCGTGGATTTCTTCATAAGCGGTTCAGGTAATTACTCATTGTGTACACTTAAAAGAATCTCCATGATGTGGGGCACATTCTGATCATCGTGTATTTCTTATACGAGGTTCATACAGCGATATATGCATAAAAAACAGTTTTCATACTCTAAGGAAAGGGGAGGTGTCAGCTTCTAAGTGATGTCACCACAGGGGGAGTGCCTGGGTTTTGGGCTAGGAAAAACTTAGTGAGACAGCATTATTGCAGCGTCTTTTGTCCAGGGTCCTGCTGCTGTACAGATGTGATTTGCATCTTGATGTGTCTCCTGAGCACATGGGCAACCAGGAGATGAAATAATCTGAGAGAAATGTAAGTGTTCTTTTCAATTTTAAACCCATTTTATTTGTAATTGTATTGTACATATGATATTGTTTCCTATATAATATCTTTTTATATATTGTAAACACTGCCTACTTTTTTTGGGAGTAAAATATACATATATATTTATTAGCTTGTCTCTCCTTGTTCTATAGCAAACTGTTGCGTCCTCTGAAGGGAATTACGCTACTGATTTGGGTTGGCTCCGGACCCATTAATACTTGGAAAATTGGAGCTGGTTGGCAGCATACTTTGTCCTGTGCAATCGGGCATCTTTGCAGCCACCGACAGCGTTGATAATTATTGTTCCCGCCTGAGTAGGAGTAGTTACATCGCCCTCGCTGCAGCGTGCCCAATAGCCAGTACATAGCAGGCAGCCCTTCTGGTGACTAATTACCCTAGGTGCAGTACCCTGACTGACCTAAGGGTAAGGGGGGCGCCAGAGAGCTGCAAGTTCCAAACCGGAACTGGTAAGTGGTATATAGATAAATGGCCTTCAGAAAGGAAACAGGGGCAACCTAACAACCCCGGTCCATAACAAATTGGTGTGAGTAGTGGGGAAGGGTATCCTCCCCGTGAATCCTGATATGTATGTACACAGTATGACCTGGTGGTTACGGAGTGGTACTGAGATGACCTGGTGGGTAAAACCAATCATGGACAAGCTCAGAGGAGGTGGCAGCTCTACAGACAGTAATCACCTATATGACCTAGTGATTACGGAGCAGCACTGAAATGACCTAGTGGGTAAAACAAATAATGTACTAGCTCTGAGGAGGTGGTAACTTTACTGACCGCAATCCCTACTCCTAACACCAACACTAGAAATAGCCGTGGAGCGTTCCTATCTCTGCCTAGACGCCTCTTCACAGCCTAAGAACTAGCTACCCCTGAAGATGGAAACGGAAAACTATCTCGCCTCAGAGAAACCCCCAAAGGAAAGATAGCCCCCCACAAATATTGACGGTGAATGAAGAGGGAAATGACAAACTCAGAAATGAAACTAGATTTTAGCAAAGGAGGCCACTACTATCTAAATAGACAGAGAAAGAAAAGGCTACTCTGCGGTCAGTATAAAAACTAAATGTCCACGCAGAGTTTACAAAAATAACCTCCACACCGACTCACGGTGTGGAGGGGCAAATCTGCAACCCCAGAGCTTCCAACTAGCCGGAATATTTCATGATGACAAGCTGGACAAAAGAGACATAACTTAAACTGAACAAAAGGTCATAGGCAGGGAAACACCCAAAAACTAGCAGAACTTATCTTAAGCTGAAATGGACTGGCCAACAGAGAACTTCCAGGAAAGGACTGAATCCACAGGAAGGAACATTGACAGCTGGCTGTTATGATCCTAGTGGCAAGGATCGCAGGTTGGACTAGCTAAGTAAGGGTACCGTCACACAGTGGCATTTTTATCGCTACGACGGCACGATTCGTGACGTTGTAGCGATATCGTTACGATCTCGCAGTGTCTGACATGCTACTGCGATCAGGCACCCTGCTGAGAATCGTACGTCGTAGCACATCGTTTCAAACTTTCTTTCGTCGCTTGATCACCCACTGACATCGCTGGATCGTTGCGTGTGACAGCGATCCAGCGATGTGTTCGCTGGTAACCAGGGTAAACATCGGGTAACTAAGCGCAGGGCCGCGCTTAGTAACCCGATGTTTACCGTGGTTACCAGCGTAAAAGTAAAAAAAAAAAAACCGTACATACTCACCATCTGATGCCCGTCAGGTCCCTTGCCGTCTGCTTCCTGCTCTGACTGAATCCGGCCGTACAGTGAGAGCAGATCACAGCGGCGACGTCACCGCTGTGATCTGCTCTCACTTTCCGGCCGGCAGACAGTCAGAGAGGAAAGCAGACGGCAAGGGACCTGACGGGCATCAGATGGTGAGTATGTACGGTTTTTTTTTTTTTACTTTTACGCTGGTAACCACGGTAAACATCGGGTTACTAAGCGCGGCCCTGCGCTTAGTTACCCGATGTTTACCCTGGTTACCCGGGGACTTCGGCATCGCTCCAGCGCCGTGATTGCACAGTGTGACCGCAGTCTACGACGCTGGAGCGATAATCATACGATCGCTGCGACGTCACGGATCGTGCCATCGTAGCGATGTAAATGGTACTGTGTGACGGTACCCTTACTGAACAGACTACTAGCTCTGGGGAAGTGGTAACTAGATTGACCGCAACCTGATCCTATCCGCAAACAACTATAGGCAGCCGTGGAACGTTACCTAAAAAATCCTAGACGTCTCGTCACGGCCTGAGAAACTGACTATTCCTGAAGGGAAAGTAAGTCCTCACTTGCCTCAGTGGAAGACCCCAAAGATATAGAATAGCCCCCCACAAATATTAACGGTGAGTTAAGGGGAAAGCACAAACGCAGAGATGAAATCAGATTTAGCAAATGAGGCCCGCTAATACTAGATAGCAGAAAATAGGAAGGAAACTGTGCGGTCAATAAAAAACCCTATTCAAAATATCCACGCAGAGATTGCTCGAGCCCCCGCACCAACTAACGGTGCGGGGGAAGCAACTCCGTACCCCAGAGCTTACCAGCAAAAAGAAATCACATGTTAGCAAGCTGGACTAGACTCATCATACACAGAAATCATATTGCAGGCAGATGAGCAAAAAATATTCAAACAGAACTTAGCTTATCCTGAAGAGGCAGAAAACGAGATAATCAGGAGTAATCAGAATAGCACTGAATACATTGACAGCCGGCAACAAGTGGGAGTGAAGCAGAGCTAAATAGGAGCCTCCCTGGTGAATAACGAGGCAGCTGATCCAGCAGACCCGCAGGATAATAAACCAAACCACCAGGGGGAGCCAAAAAACCAAAGTCACACAATACCATCTGTGACCACAAGAGGGAGCCCGAAAACGGAGTTCACAACAGCTGGCATCCACTACAGCCCAAAGCCCAGTTAAATAACCAGGCCAAGGAACCGATTAGTGAAAGCAGCTGCTAAGTTCCACTTGAAACCACCAGAGGGAGCCCAAGAGCAGAACTCCCAAAAATACCATTTGCAACCACAGGATGGAGCCCAAGAACGGAACTCACAACAGAAGTGGGATATAGATAAATCCCCTTCAGAAGGAACCAGGGGTAATCAAACAACCCATGTTCGTGACAAATCTGTGTGAGTGGTGGGGATGATAAAGGTATCTTCCCTGTGAACTGTGACAGACTGGTGGGATCCCTGACATATCCGGTGGGATTCGTGACATATTTGTGGCAGCACGGTGGGATTTCTGACACTTTCCACCAGTCTTTCACATTGCTTTTGGGTGACCTTATGCCACTCCTGGTACAAAAATGTAAGCAGTTCTTCTTTGTTTGATAGATTGTAACTATCCATCTTCCTCTTGATTACATTCCAGAGTTTTTCAATGGGGTTCAGGTCTGGAGATTGGGCTGGTCATGACAGGGTTTTGATGTGGTGGTCCTTCATCCACAACTTGATTGACCTAGCTGTGGGGCATGGCGCATTGTCCTGCTGAAAAAAACAGTACTCAGAGTTGGGGAATATTGCCTAAGCAGAAGGAATCAACTGTTTTTCCAGGATAACCTTGTATGCGGCTTGATTCATACGTCCTTTGCAAAGAACAACCTGCCCAATTCCAGCCTTGCTGAAGCATCCCCAGATCATCACTGATTCTTCACCAAATTTCACAGTGGGTGCAAGACACTGTGGCTTGTAAGCCTCTCCAGGTCTCCGTCTAACCATTAGACAACCCGGTGTTGGGCAAAGCTGAAAATTAGACTCATCAGAGAAGACCTTACTCCATTCCTCTATGGTCCAATCCTTGTGGTCTTTGGCAAACTTCAGCCTGGCTCTCCTTTGCTTTCCATTGATGAAAGGTTTTTTTCTAGCTTTACATGACTTGAGTCCTGCCTCTAGGTGCCTGTTACAAACTGTTCTTGCCATGCACTTCACTCCAGCTGCCATTTGCCATTCCTTTTGTAGGTCACTTGATGTCAACCTGTAGATGCTGAGTGACATTTGAATAAGATGACGGTCATCCAGGTCAGTGGAGAGTCGTTTTCGCCCTCTGCCGGTCTGTAGCTTCGTTGTCCCCAATATCTGCTGCTTGACCTTGTTGTAATGGACTGCCGTCTTAGAAATTTTAAGGATGGAGACAACATGATGCTCACTGTGTCCTTCTGCTACTAAAGCAAGAATTGAGCCCTTCTTTTCCTCAATCAAGACTTTTCTTTTCAACTCCTTTGGCATGGTTAAAAGTTATTGTTTCATTCCTATTACTTTTGGGATATTACTAGCACTTGTTTTGCCATCCAGCTTGTCCTATTGCAAGAGGATTGTGAACATCACAGTGGTGTTTTTTTTATACTTTCCTCCATTAAATAAGATTTGGTTCAGGTAATCACCTAATCAGAAGCACATTAAGTAGAATTAGGTGTACTCTGGTCGGAATTCAACTGACACTGGAATGGAATGGCTCCGACATGGAGAGATGGTGATTTTTAGAAAATTCTGCAGTGGTCTTTTAATTTTTGCCAGAGCTGTATGTATATACACTGCTCCAAAAAATAAAGGGAACACTAAAATACCATGTCCTAGACATATCTGAATGAAATATTCCAGTTGCAAATTTTTATTCATTTCATAGTGGAATGTGTTCAGAACAATAAAACATAACAATTATAATGTAAATCAAAATGAATATCCCATGAGGGTCTGAATTTGGAATGATACTCAAAATGAAAGTGGAAAATCAAATTACAGTCTGATCCAACGTCAGCGGAAATGCTTCATGACAAGGAAGATACTCAGTAGTGTGTGTGGCCTCCACGTGCCTGTATGACATCCCTACTGTACAACGCCTGGGCATGCTCCTGATGATGTGGCGGATGGTCTCCTGAGGGATCTCCTCCCAGACCTGGACTAAAGCATCCACCAGCTTCTGGACAGTCTGTGGTGGATGTCGCAGATGTGCTCAAAAGGTCTGGGGAACGGGCGGGCCAGTCCATAGCTTCAATGCCTTCATCTTGCAGAAACTGCTAACACACTCCAGCAACATGAGGTCTGGCATTAGGAGGAATCTAGGGCCAAGCGCACCAGCATATGGTCTCATAAGGGGTCTGAGGATCTCATCTCGGTACCTAATGACAATCAGGCTACCTCTGGCAAGCATATGGAGGGCTGTGCGGCCCTCCAAAGAAATGCCACCCACATTACTGACCCACTGCCAAACCGGTCATGCTGAAGGATGTTGCAGGCTGATAGCTCTCCACGGCATCTCCACACTCTGTCATGTCCGTCACATGTGCTCAGTGTGAACCTGCTTTCATCTGTGAAGAGCACAGGGCGCCAGTGGCAAATTTGCCAATCCTGGTGTTCTGTGGCAAATGCCAAGCATCCTGCACGGTGTTAGGCTGTGAGCACAACCCCCATCTGTGGATGTCGGGCCCTCAGACCATCCTCATGGAGTCAGTTTCTAACTGCGCAGACACATGCACATTTGTGACCTGCTGGAGGTCATTTTGCAGGGCTCTGGCTGTGCTCCTCCTATTCCTCCTTGCACAAAGGCGGAGGTAGCGGTCCTGCTGCTGGGTTGTTGCCCTCCTACGGTCCCCTCCACGTCTCCTGGTGTACTGGCCTGTCTGCTGGTAGCGCCTCCAGCCTTTCGACACTACGTTGGCAGACACACCAAACCTTCTTGCCACAGCACGCATTGATGTGCCATCCTGGATGAGCTGCACTACCTGAGCCACTTGTGTGGGTTGTAGAGTCCGTCTCATGCTACCACGAGTGTGAAAGCACAACCAACATTCACAAGTGACCAAAACATCAGCCAGAAAGCATTGGTACCGAGATGTGGTCTGTGGTCCCCACCTGCAGAACCACTCCTTTATTGAGGGGGTCTTGATAATTGCCAATAATTTCCATCTGTTGTCTATTCCATTTGCATAACAACAGGTGAAATTGATTGTCAGTCAGTGTTGCTTCTTAAGTGGACAGTTTGATTTCACAGAAGTTTGATTTACTTGGAGTTATATTCTGTTGTTTAAGTGTTCCCTTTATTTTTTGAGCAGTGTATATATATGGAGAATAAAAATTTGGAACAGCACCAAACAATTACCTCAATAAATGTGCAAAGCCTTTCCAACCAACAGTCCAATGGTTTTTATCAATAGCGTTAAAAAAGAAAAAAGCTGCACAAAACACAGATGTAGTATTTATTCAAAATTGAAGGCATACTGAACCAGCATGGCTACCACAGCATCTTGCAGCGACATGCTATTCCATCCGGTTTGCGTTTAGTTGGACCATCATTTATTTTCCAACAGGACAGTGACCCCAAACACACCTCCAGGCTGTGTAAGGGCTATTGACCAAGAAGGAGGGTGATGGGGTGCCACGCCAGATGACCTGGCCTCCACAGTCACCAGACCTGAACCCAATCGAGATGGTTTGGGGTGAGCTGGACCGCAGAGTGAAGGCAAAAGGTCCAACAAGTGCTAAGCATCTCTGGGAACTCCTTTAAGATTGTTGGAAGACCATTCCCGGTGACTACCTCTTGAAGCTCATCAAGAGAATGCCAAGAGTGCAAAGCAGTCATCAAAGAAAAAGGTGGCTACTTTGAAGAACCTAGAATATAAGACAATTTTTTAGTTGTTTCACACTTTTTTGTTAAGTATATAATTCCATATGTGTTAATTCATAGTTTTGATGCCTTCAGTGTGAATGTACAATTTTCATAGTCATGAAAATACAGAAAAATCTTTAAATGAGAAGATGTGTCCAAACTTTTGGTCTGTACTGTATATGGGGGGGCTGCATGGTACTGTGTGTGGGGGCTGCACTATACTGTGTGGGGGGGACTGCACTATACTGTGTGTGGGGGCTGCATTATACCATGTGTGGGGGCTACATTATACTGTGTGTAATACAGTGATCACTGGTGACATTATAAACAGGAGCTCTGTATATAGTGTCAGTGTGCAGGTAATACAGTGATCACCAGTGACATTATACACAGGAGCTCTGTATATAGCATATGTACAGATAATACAGTGATCACCAGTGACATTATGCACAGGAGCTCTGTATATAGTGTCAGTGTACAGGTAATACAGTGATCACAGATGACATTATACACAGGAGCTCTGTATACAGTGTATAGTGTGCAGGTAATGCTGCACTATACTGTGTGTGTTTGTGGGGGGCTGCATTATACTGTGTCTATGGCTGCATTATACTCTGGGAGGGCTGATTTATACACTGGAGGCCTGTATTATACTCTAAGGGGGCTGCTTTATACTCTGGGGGCTGCAATATACTGTGTGTGGGGCTGCCTTATACACTGGGGGCCTGTATTATACTCTAAAGGGGCTGCTTTATACTCTGGGGGGCTGCATTATACTGTGTGTGGGGCTGCATTATACTCTTGGGAGGCTGCATTATACTCTGAGGGCACTGTATTATACTGTGTGTGGGGTGCTGCATTATACTGTGTGTGGGAGCTGCACTGTGAGTGGGTGCTGCACTATACTGTGTGTGGGGGACTGCACTATACTGTGTGTGAGGGGCTGCATTATACTGTATGAGGGCTGCATCATACTATGTGTGTAGGGGCTGCATTATACTGTGTGTGAGGGGGGCTGCATTATCCTGTGTGTGGGAGCTGCACTGTGTGTGGGTGCTGCACTATACTGTGTGTGGGGGACTGCACTATACTGTGTGTGAGGGGCTGCATTATACTGTATGAGGGCTGCATCATACTATGTGTGTAGGGGGTGCACTATACTGTGTGTGGGGGGTTGCATTATACTCTGAGGGGGCTGCTTTCTACTCTGGGGGCTGCATTATACTCTGAGAGCACAGCATTATACTCTTAGAGGGCTGCATTATACTGTGTGGGGGGCTGCATTATACTGTTTGTGAATGGGGCTGCACTATATTGTGCGTGTTTGTGGGGGGGTTGAGTTATACTGTGTGGGGGTGGGGCCTGCATTATACTGTGTGTGTGGGGTTGCATTAAAATCCGAGGGGCTACATTATACTTTGAGGGGCTGCATTATACTGTGTGTGGGGGCTACATTATGCTCTATGAGGAGAATACATGATACTCTATGAGGGGGCTGCAGTATACTCTGAGGGGGTTTCAGTATACTCTATCAAGGACCATGGGGAGTGCATTTTACTATATGTACTATATGGGACCTGCATTATACTGTATCGAGGACTATCTGTACCATTCATTCTTTCTCAGCCGGAGTAAGGGTAGGTGCACACGGTCAGTACAGTAAGTGATGCGGGTTGGAGGTTGCGTACAGATGTTACAGCATAGTGGATGTGATTTCAAGAAATCCCATACCCACTATACGTGCACAGACACCGGCAGCTCACCCGCGGAGACGGACATGCGGCTCGTCTCTCCAGACTGCAGCATGTCAATTTATCTATAGTTGACTCCGCAAGATAAATATCACCCATACAATGTATTGGACGTGATGAATCCACACGGTTCAATGAAAACATGCGGCTTCACCTGCATTCAATAGCCGGCAGCGGATATGTGCTGCGTCCAAAGCAAGCCAATTACTGAACGTGTGCACAGACCCTAAAGAGGCCGCGAAACAACTGTCAAAAGGCTTCAACACTGTCGATCGCGCTCGTTTAAAGGCATGAACTCAGCGCACGTAAATACAACAGAAATGTTTCCGTGCGAAGGTGCAATATGTCAGCATTTGGGGCAATATGTGAGTATTTGGGGCAATATATAAGTATTTGGGGCCCCATTTTGTCTAAAACCTGCTCTGCCCCTGCCCATCCCAACCACAGATCACTCACTGATTACATCCAAGTTATATACTGTAATATCAATTCTAGCCATGACTAATAATATGGTTGAGCCTAGAGTGTATGGGCTCCTTCCAGGTCCTGACTGCAGCCCATACACTCTAGCCGGCTCACTGTGAAGATGCTAGACTGTATGGGCTCCTTCCTGGTTCCCTGACTGCAGCCCATACACTCTAGCCGGCTCACTACTGAAGATGCTAGAGTGTATGGGCTCCTTCCAGGTGCCTGACTGCAGCCCATACACTCTAGCCGGCTCATTACTGAAGATGCTAGAGTGTATGGGCTCCTTCCTGGTATATATTATTGTAGATACAGACTGTACGGGCTCCTGTCAGGTATATATTATTGTAGATACAGACTGTACGGGCTCCTGTCAGGTATATATTACTGTAGATATAGACTGTACGGGCTCCTGTCAGGTATATATTATTGTAGATATAGACTGTACGGGCTCCTGTCAGGTATATATTATTGTAGATACAGACTGTACGGGCTCCTGTCAGGTATATATTGACTGTACGGGCTCCTGTCAGGTATATATTAGTGTAGATATAGACTGTACGGGCTCCTGTCAGGTGTATATTATTGTAGATATAGACTGTACGGGCTCCTGTCAGGTATATATTAGTGTAGATATAGACTGTACGGGCTCCTGTCAGGTGTATATTATTGTAGATATAGACTGTACGGGCTCCTGTCAGGTATATATTATTGTAGATACAGACTGTACGGGCTCCTGTCAGGTATATATTAGTGTAGATATAGACTGTACGGGCTCCTGTCAGGTACATATTAGTGTAGATATAGACTGTACGGGCTCCTGTCAGGTATATATTATTGTAGATACAGACTGTACAGGCTCCTGTCAGGTATATATTATTGTAGATACAGACTGTACGGGCTCCTGTCAGGTATATATTATTGTAGATACAGACTGTACGGGCTCCTGTCAGGTATATATTAGTGTAGATATAGACTGTACGGGCTCCTGTCAGGTGTATATTATTGTAGATATAGACTGTACGGGCTCCTGTCAGGTATATATTATTGTAGATACAGACTGTACGGGCTCCTGTCAGGTATATATTAGTGTAGATATAGACTGTACGGGCTCCTGTCAGGTACATATTAGTGTAGATATAGACTGTACGGGCTCCTGTCAGGTATATATTATTGTAGATACAGACTGTACAGGCTCCTGTCAGGTATATATTATTGTAGATACAGACTGTACGGGCTCCTGTCAGGTGTATATTATTGTAGATATAGACTGTACGGGCTCCTGTCAGGTATATATTAGTGTAGATATAGACTGTACGGGCTCCTGTCAGGTATATATTATTGTAGATACAGACTGTACAGGCTCCTGTCAGGTATATATTATTGTAGATACAGACTGTACAGGCTCCTGTCAGGTATATATTATTGTAGATATAGACTGTATGGGCTCCTTCCTGGTTCCCTGACTGCAGTCCATACACTCTAGCCGGCTCACTACTGAAGATGCTAGAGTGTATGGGCTCCTTCCTGGTATATATTATTGTAGATATAGACTGTACAGACTCCTTTCAGGCATATATTATTGTAGATACAGACTGTACGGGCTCCTGTCAGGTATATATTACTGTAGATATACTGTAGACTGTACGGGCTCCTGTCAGGTATATATAAGTGATGATATCAGAATGTATGGGCTCCTATCAGGTATATATATCATTGACGGTATCAGAATGTGTGGGCTCCTGTCAGGTGTATATTAGTGATAATATCAGAATGTATGGGCCTCTGTGAGGTATATATTACAGTAGTGATGATATCAGAATGTATGGGCTCCTGTCAGGTATATATTAGTGATGGTATCAGAATGTATGGGCTCCTGTCAGGTATATATTAGTGATGGTATCAGAATGTATGGGCTCCTGTCAGGTATATATTAGTGATGATATCAGAATGTATGGGCCTCTGTCAGATATATATTAGTGATGATATCAGAATGTATGGGCCTCTGTCAGGTATATATTAGTGATGATATCAGACTGTATGGGCCTCTGTCAGGTATATATTAGTGATGATATCAGAATGTATGGGCTCCTGTCAGGTATATATTAGTGATGATATCAGAATGTATGGGCCCCTGTCAGGTATATATTAGTGATGGTATCAGAATGTATGGGCCCCTGTCAGGTATATATTAGTGATGGTATCAGAATGTATGGGCCCCTGTCAGGTATATATTACTGATGATATCAGAATGTATGGACCCGTCAGGTATATATTAGTGATGGTATCAGAATGTATGGGCTCCTGTCAGGTATATATTAGTTATGATATCAGAATGTATGGGCCCCGTCAGGTATATATATTAGTGATGATATCAGAATGTATGGGCCCCGTCAGGTATATATATTAGTGATGATATCAGACTGCATGGGCCCGTCAGGTATAAGTGATGATATCAGAATGCATGGGCCCCTGTCAGGTATATATTACTGATAATATCAGACTGTATGGGCCCCTGTCAGGTATATATTAGTGATGATATCAGAATGTACGGGCCCCTGTCAGGTATATATTATTGTAGATATAGACTGTATGGGCCCCTGTCAGGTATATATGCTGCGATTGTTCTCGTATGCTGATTTGGCATGAAAAAATAATCACAGATGTGATCTGCCCCATAGATTAACACTGGTCCGAGTGCCATGCGATGCTTTCTCACATAGCGCTCATCCGTATTCTACGCTAGTGTGACCCCGGCCTTAAACTTATGAAGCGACACAGACCACCTGCAGTTCAGCCACCATCAATATTTAAATTACAAGTTTTTCACCATCCCAAAAAATGCTAATTTTAACCTAGTTCCATAGGTTTCTTAAAGGGAACCTGTCACCAGGTTTTCCCCATATATAGTACCACCAGCACCTATATGCCCTTATACACACCCTTCTAGAGTGCTGTACCGTATATACTCGCGTATAAGCCGAAATTTTTTTGGGCAGAAAGAGACCCTCTCGGCTTATACTCGAGTCATTGTCGGCGGGGAAGCGGCGGCTGTCACATACTCACCTGCTCCTGGCGCGGTCCCTGCATGTCCGATGGTCTCCGGGCAGCTCTTCCTGTGTTCAGCGGTCACGTGGTTCTGCTCATTAATGAATATGGACGCATAATGGTTAAGGCTATGTGCGCACGTTGCAGATTTGCTTGAGGAAAATGTCTGCATGGTTAGTGCGTCTCTTAGCAGAAAACGCAGTGGAAATTCTGTACTTTTTTATGCGTTTCTGTAAATCGTGAGCGCTAAATAAAGATATATTAAAAAATAAATAAAGGAATTTGATGCATTTCCTTATTCAAACTCTTCACGAGATACCCTCATTAATATTAACTAAAGACACACACACACCCATGTAGGAGCATTAACATAATTAACCTACATATGCTGTAAAAAAAACAACTAAGAAACCTGCGTGAAATGCAATATGTTTATTTTTCAAAAAATAAAACCTGCATGGGCTCCCGCATAATTTTCATAACCAGCAGTGGGAAAGCTGACAGCTGATGTTACTATTCTGGAAAGGAGCCAATAACCATAAAGGTTCCCAGGCTATTAATATCAGCTCACAGCTGTTTGCTTAGCCTTTACTGGCTATTTTACAGGGGGACACAAAATATTGACATAAAATCCAACCAGCAAATGCTAGGCAGACAGCTGTAGGCTGATATTTATAGCCTGTGAAGAGACCATGGATATTGGCAGCCCCACAGGCTAAAAACCATCAGCTCTCAGCCGTCGCAGAAATGGCGCATCTTATACTTATATTCTGGCACTTAGCCTCGCTCTTCCCACTTGCCCTGTAGCAGAGGGGTTCATAATTGTGCGGTTGATGTCACCTTTTTATTGTCAAGTAACATCAAGCCCACAGGTTAGTAATGGAGAGGCATCTATCAGACATCTCTCCATTACGAAGCTGGCCTAATGTCACCTTACAATACAAAGGTGACATTAACCCCTTATTACCCCATATGCCACCGCTACAGGGCAGTGAGAAGACAGAGGCTGAGTGCCAGAATTGGCGCATCTTACAGATGCACCTTTTCTGGGGTGGCAATAACCATGGTCCCTCTCTAGGCTATAATATCTGTCCTCAGTCACTGGCTTTCCCTCTGTGGCACAGAAAATTGTGCGGGAGCCCACGCCAGTTTTTTCAGTGAAAACATTATTAAATACATACAGGCCCCAAATTTTAAACACACACACTACTAACCGTATTAGTCACTGACCTATATAAGTCTAACTGTTCTGCAATGGTTTACTGTATGTAAACCATGTCTCCTATCCTGTCAGCCTCTGCAATGATTTAACAGGAGCCGACAAATTAACTATCAGCTATTCCGCTGTCCGTGTGATATATTATATATATATATATATATATATATATATATATATATATATATATATATATATATATATATATATATATATATATATATATATATATTGTCTGACCGTGGGGTCAGACAAGGCTGCAGCCTAAGTCCAACACTCTTCAACATTTACATCAATGAGCTGGCTACCGCCCTGGAATCCTCCTCAGCACCAGGTCTCACCCTCCACGACACGCAGGTGAAATTCCTGCTGTATGCAGATGACCTGCTGCTGCTGTCACCAACCGAGAAAGGCCTCCAGGACAACCTGAAAATCCTAGAGAAATTCAGCACCACCTGGGCTCTACCGGTCAACCTAAAGAAAACCAACACCATGGTGTTCCAGAGGAGAAAGAGAAGATCAGACCAGCACCCAACATTTGTCCTCAACAACTGCGACCTCACAGGAACGGACAAATATACCTACCTGGGCCTAGAGATTCACCGGTCAGGGAGCTTCAAACAAGCCATAGAGACCCTGAAAGACAAGGCCTGCAAAACCTTCTATGCCATCCAAAGGAAACTCTACCATCTGAAGCCACCAGTGAGGGTCTGGCTAAAAATCTTCGACTCCATCATCGCCCCAATCCTCCTGTATGGCAGCGAAGTCTGGGGTCCTCACACCTACCCAGACTGGTCAAGGTGGGATTCCAGTCCAACTGAAATATTCCACCTGGAATTCTGCAAGCACCTTCTCCAGGTCCATCGGAGCACCTCCAACAGTGCTTGTCGGGCCGAGCTGGGCAGATTCCCTCTGCACCTAACAATTCTAAAGAGGGCGCTGTCATTCCGGGCTCACCTGCATAGGAGCAATCCAAGCTCCCATCACCATAAAGCCCTGATACATGTAGGTGAAACAGAAAAACCAGAACCCTCGGAACAGCCCAGCCTAACCCAACCAGACCAGAACACCAATCACAACAACCTGACAAAAGCCGGAATCAGGAAGATGGCAGACGAAGGCCAGGAGAGGTATGTCAGTGACTGGAAGAATGATATCAACAACTCACAGAAACTGAACACGTAACGGAGTCTACAGAGAGAATACAGACTGGCCCCATATCTGGAGAAACTTCCGGACCCCAGAGATCGCAAGATCCTGAGCCGATATAGACTCAGTGCCCACAGTCTGGCCATCGAATGTGGCCGACACAGGCAGAACTACAAGCCCAGGGAGGAAAGACTGTGCCAACACTGTGATCAGGAGGCCATAGAGGACGAAACCCACTTCCTGCTACACTGCTCCAAATACTCAGCAGTGAGGGACACTCACTTCAGGAGACTCTCACATCTCTTCCCGGACTTCATCACCATGAAGGAGGAAGAGAAGACATATATCCTGCTGGGAGAAGAAGAGAGAGCAGTGGAGATAGCAGCGCGGTATGTGAGCGAATATCATAGGCTGCGAGAAAGAGAACTATGATGCCATGGACTATAGCCCCACCCTGGATCTGCCCCCATCCTCCTCCCCTATGCCATGGACTATAGCCCCCACAATGGATCTGCCCCCATCCACCTCCCCTACAGCTCCTACCCAACATCCCCACAGTCCCTATCCCTATTGCCTCTATACACTTGCTTTGGCAAAACTGATGTGTATTTGGTCCTGCCAATAAAGCTTCTTTGAATTTGAATTTTGAATATATATATATATATATATATATATATATATACACACACATATACACACACACACACATACATACACACAGAGTACAGACCAAATGTTTAGACGCACCTCATTTAAAGATTTTTCTGTATTTTCATGACTATGAAAACTGTACATTCACACTGAAGGCATCAAAACTATGTGGAATTATATACTTAATAAAAGTGTAAGGCAACTGAAAATATGTCTTATATTCTAGGTTTTTCAAAGTAGCCACCTTTTGCTTTGATGACTGCTTTGCACACTCTTGGCAGTCTCTTGATGAGCTTCAAGAGGTAGTCACTGGGAATGGTCTTCCAACAATCTTGAAGGAGGTCCCAGAGATGCTTAGCACTTGTTGGCCCTTTTTGCCTTCACTCTGCGGTCCAGCTCACCCCAAACCATCTCGATTGGGTTCAGGTCTGGTGACTGTGGAGGCCAGGTCATCTGGCATAGCACCCCATCACTCTCCTTCTTGGTCAAATAGCCCTTACACAGCCTGGAGGTGTGCTTGGGGTCATTGTCCTGTTGAAAAATAAATGATGGTCCAACTAAAAGCAAACCGGATGGTATAGCATGCCGCTGCAAGATGCTGTGGTAGCCATGCTGGTTCAGTATGCCTTCAATTTTGAATAAATCCCCAACAGTGTCACCAGCAAAGCCCCCACACCATCACTCCTCCTCCATGCTTCACGGTGGAAACCAGGCATTTAGAGTCCATCCGTTCACCTTTTCTGTGTACAAAGACACGGTGGTTGGAACCAAAGATCTAAAATTTAGACTCATCTGACCAAAGCACAGGTTTCCACTGGTCTAATGTCCATTCCTTGCGTTATTTAGCCCAAACAAGTCTCTTCTGCTTGTTGCTTGTCCTTAGCAGTGGTTTCCTAGCAGCTATTTTACCATGAAGTCCTGCTGCACAAAGTCTCCTCTTAAGGGCTTGTTTCCATTTGCGAGAAACACGTCCGTATCTCGCATGTGGAAACCAAGCTGTAGCACCGGCACTCCAGAGCGGAGCGTGCGGCCGCATAGGAACACATGGAGCTGCACGCTCCGCTCCAAAGTGCCGGCGCCACAGCTTGGTTTCCACATGCGAGATACGGATGTGTTTCTCGCAAATGGAAACAAGCCCTATCAGTTGTTGTAGAGATGTGTCTGCTGCTAGAACTCTGTGTGGCATTGACCTGGTCTCTAATCTGAGCTGCTGTTAACCTGCGATTTCTGAGGCTGGTGACTCGGATAAACTTATCCTCAGAAGCAGAGGTGACTCTTGGTATTCCTTTCCTGGGGCGGTCCTCATGTGAGCAAGTTTCTTAGTAGCGCTTGGTGGTTTTTGCCACTGCACTCGGGGACACTTTCAGTTTTCCCAATTTTTCGGACTGACTGACCTTCATTTCTTAAAGTAATGATGGCCACTCGTTTTTCTTTACTTAGCTGCTTTTTTCCTGCCATAATACAAATTCTAACAGTCTATTCAGTAGGACTATCAGCTGTGTATCCACCAGACTGCTGCACAACACAACTGATGGTCCCAAACCCATTTATAAGGCAAGAAATCCCACTTATTAAACCTGACAGGGCACACCTGTGAAGTGAAAATCATTCCCAGTGACTACCTCTTGCAGCTCATCAAGAGAATGCCAAGAGTGTGCAAAGCAGTCATCAAAGAAAAAGGTGGCTACTTTGAAGAACCTAGAATATAAGACATAACAAAAAAGTGTGAAACAACTGAAATTAAGTATATAATTCCACATGTGTTAATTCATAGTTTTGATGCCTTCAGTGTGAATGTACAATTTTCATAGTCATGAAAATACAGAAAAATCTTTAAATGAGAATGTGTGTCCAAACTTTTGGTCTGTAGTGTATCTCTTTAGATTTTATATACACCTATACTGTGTGTATATATCTATTCTATTGTAACCTGTCAGTGTGATTTTACTGTACACTGCACCTGAATTGTCGGCCTTTCAAAGGACACCGTTGCGTATTTCTCGCAAGTCACACTGATGGCCCGTGTGGTGCGAGTTTTTCGTGCACAAATAGACTTTCATTGGCGAGTCTCGGCTGATATACGGTGCAAATCACAGCATACTGCAATTTCACTCGCACATATACGGCCGTGAAAAAAAAGTGATGGGAGATTAACATTGGTTTTTTTCTCGCATAGCACTCGTCCGTATTCCTCTCTAGTGTGACTCCGGCCTTAAAGGGAAAATCATTAAAAATTTATATTTTTTAAAATTTGTAAAATTTCTGATTTTTTACAAAATAAAGCAAAACATATCAACTCAAGTTTACCATTATCATAAAGTCTAATATAACACGAAAAAAAAAATTAATCTCAAAATCAATGGGATGTTGAAGCATTCCAGAGTTATTACTATATAAAGTGACACTGGTCAGATTTTAAAAAATTGGCCCCGCCACAAAGGGGCTAAGAGCTTGTACATGTGAACACTGTTTCAAAGGTGGCTTACCTGTCTCAGGCAGGTTTCACACCAGCGTTCGGCAGCCTTCTTCCTCCATTAAGCCCCGCCCACTGCTGCGCCTCTTCCTTCAGCTCCGCCTACGTCTGCATGCGTCCCCTATCTAACATTAGGTACGCAGGCATGCCTCATTTTGAAGATGCGCTGAACTGCGTCGAACGCAACATGTTGCATTTTATTGCAGTCGGCGCAGCGTTAAAACAACGCAGGCGGAGGCATCCGCTTGGCCTGCGTACCCAATATTAAAGATAGGGTATGCAGGACGCATGCAGACGTAGGCGGAACTGAATGAAGAGTTGTGGCAGTGAGCGGGGCTTAGGCCACTTTCACACTAGTCCGTCGGTACGGGCCGTCGCAAACCGTCGGCCCGACGGAGAGTGTTTTATGTAAAACAACGTGGGCAGCGGAGGCAGTTTTACAACGCATCCGTGGCCCATTGTGAGTTCCGGGGAGGAGGGGGCGGAGTTTCGGCCACGCATGCGCGGTCGAAAATGGCGGACTCGACGCACAAAAAAAAGTTACATGGAACTTTTTTTGTGCCGACGGTCCGCCAAAACACGACGCATCTGTCGCATAGCGGATGCGACGTGTGGCAATCCGTCCCAATATGTTGCTAATGAAAGTCTATGGAGAAAAAACGCATCATGCAGGCAACTTTGCAGGATGCGTTTTTTCTCCAAAACGACGCATTGAGACGTACAGCAAGCGACGTTAGTGTGAAAGTAGCCTTAACGGAGGAAGAAGGCTGCCATCCGCAGCCCTGCCGAACGCTGGTGTGAAACCAGCCTAAGGCTGTTATTATAGCACCTTCCATGTGTTACACAGATACATCATGGGCTTGTCCTGCCCTACGCATGAAATGAAAGGCGAAAATACAATGTGGAGACTTCATCAGAGCAATGTTTTATTTACATTCAGAACTGGTTTAAGAGGAACAAATTACCATTTCCCACAGAAATCTCAGACTTTTACTTATAGAAATACTGGATAAATATCATTTTACCATTAGATATAGAAACATTTCCAATTTTATAAAACTGCATTTTTTTGCAGTGAATAACTGTATGCCTTTGCTTGTTTCATTTTATGCATTTCTAAAGTATTGTAAAACTGTAGTATGCTGTTGGTGCATGCGGGCTGGACTGTCGGTTTGGTATGTGGCTCTGTTCCCCCCAGGCCTGCCTCCGATGTCTGAGGTTTCGGTGTCCCAGACCAGAGATCATAATACCGGCCTTGAATTGTGAAGGACACGGCAGCCGACCCTGAGAAACATCCAAGGTGGGAACGCCCTATCATGTCGAAGAGAGTCTGCTAGGTCCAGGCCTAGCAGACCAGTGCTGGTGGTTTCATGGATGCCAGGAGGGGGTTGGCCTAAAGGAAGGTTTCGTCTTTTCCTGGCGGGTCGGAGAGTTGTCCCGTCGGTTTTTTGGACAGAACATTTCCAAAACAACCAAAATTGAACAGCAGATCTCTTGGGAGGCAGACTTTAGTCCTCTGTTGCAGAAGCGAAGTACTCTTAAACTGATAGGTGCAGAGTAGGACACACTAGAAAGTTGGCGTGCATGATTGTTCAGGGCACTGGCGGTGTGGACCGGCCACCAAAGAAGGCCTAGACCGAAGCCTGGATATTTTAAGAGCAGGGTCACAGGAGCCTCTGGAAAACATGGAGGCTGCATGAATAGGAAGGTTTCCCCAGGAGACGTCCATATTGCTCAGGGGCAAACTAGGACATACTTGTCCTGTACTTTCCATTTTTTTTTTTTTTTTTTAAAGTAGCTTCCTCACTGCCTGGTAGGATATATGTGTCCTGAAGATCACACATCATTCTTCACAGACCGATGATGAAGATGGGCATGGAATAACCTGGACGCAGACCTTTCGGCGGCTGGCACATAACGGATTAGTCTTCCCTCCCTACTCTATCTGGCTCTGGGGGGGCCAGAGGGTAGGGGGATTCGTGGCATGGACCGTCCTCTGGGGAACCACAAACACTCTTGATGTGTTAGGGCCTTGCCTCGTAGACCACAGATGATACGGTAGTGACAATTCTAGGTGGGAGATTAGAGTGACAATTCCACTGTCGCCCTCAAAAGCCGTATCTGAAAAAAAAAAAAAAAGAAAAAAAAAAGAAAAAGGAAAATCGTTAATAAAAAAAACCCCCAAAACCTAAGTCAGAACTGGGCTGGGTGGTCCAGACCCATGTCTGCCTCCTACTGACATTAAGCTAAAAAGGATTAGCTTCGTGCCAGTTGGTGGTGTGGCCTACTCTACAGGGAAATACCTAATTTTTTTTTTTGCATAGCATAAGCAGCATACACTCATATTTTTTTTGTGTACCCCAATGAAGCATTAGCCCCCCCCCACATCAACCAGATGGCCACACAGCATAACCTCGCTCCCCCAGTCAGAAACCTCCACCTCACATTAACCAGCGGGCCACACAGCATAACCTCGCTCCCCCAGTCAGAAACATCCACCTCATATTAACCAGCGGACCCCACAGGATAAATCCAAAGCCCACCAGACATTCCCTCCCCTCAAGCGTAAATCCAAATATGACGCCCCCTGCCCCAACCATAAATCCCATCAGACACCCCCTCCAATCGAACGCCACCCCAGCTTAAACTCTCATCGGACGTCCAACCCCCACAAACCCCCATCGGACGTACAACCCCCACCGGACGCGGAACCCCCCACCCAGCAGAAACCCCCAGATGCAGACCCCCCACCCCGCACAAACCCCCATCACACGTGGACCCCCCCCCCACCCAGCACAAACCCCCATTGGACGTGGACCCCCCCACCCAGCACACACCCCCTTCGGACGTCCAACCCCCACAAACCCCCATCGGACGTCCAACACCCATCGGACGTGGACCCCCCCCCCACCCAGCACACACCCCCTTCGATGTCCACCCCCCACCCAGCTTAAACCCTCTTCAGCCCCCCCCCAAACCCAACCCATAAGCAGGTCACCCCCCAATAAAAGGGTTCCATCTGTAAGCAGCAGGTCATCCCCAAATCCCACCACGGGATCCCCCCAATAGCCAGCAGCAGGTCGCCTCCCCACATTCAACGACAAGCAGGTCGCCTCCCCACATTCAACGACAAGCAGGTCGCCTCCCCACATTCAACGACAAGCAGGTCGCCTCCCCACATTCAACGACAAGCAGGTCGCCTCCCCACATTCAACGACAAGCAGGTCGCCTCCCCACATTCAACGACAAGCAGGTCGCCTCCCCACATTCAACGACAAGCAGGTCGCCTCCCCACATTCAACGACAAGCAGGTCGCCTCCCCACATTCAACGACAAGCAGGTCGCCTCCCCACATTCAACGACAAGCATGTCACCTCCCCACAAGCAGGTCGCCCTCAAATCTCACCACAGGGGTCCCCCAAATAGCCTGCAGCAGGTCACCCCTCACATGCAGGTCGCCTCCCCACATCCCACCACAAGCAGGTCACCCCCACATCCCACCACAGGGGTCCCCCAATAGCTTGCAGCAGGTCTCCCCCCACATCCACAACAAGGGTCCCCCCCAATAGACAGCAGGTCACGCCCTCCCAAAACCCGACCACAAGCATGTCGCCCTCAAACCCCACCACCAGGGTCTCCCCAATAGCCAGCAGCAGGTCGCCCCCACTAAAAGGGGTCCACCCCGTAAACAGCACGTCACCTCCAAACCCCACCACAGGGGTCCCCCTCAATAGCCAGCAGGTCACCCCCAAACCCCACAACAGGGGCCCATCAATAGCCATCAGCAGGTCACCCCTCCACAAGCAGGTCGCCCCCACTAAAAGGGGTCCCGCAACAAGCAGGTCGCCTCCCCAAACCCAACCATAAGCAGGTCACCCTCACTAAAAGGGGTCCCCCGCACGCAGGTCGCCCCCAAATCACACCACAGGGGTCCCACCATAGGGGTCACCCCAATAGCCAGCAGCAGGTCTCCCACCCCAAACAAGTCACCCCATAAGCAGGTCACCCCTAAATCCCACCACAGGGGTCCCCCCAATTGCCAGCAGCAGGTCCCCCCCCACAAGCAGGTCACCCCCCACTAAAATGGGTCACCCCCAATAGCATGCAGCAGGTCGCCCCCCCACAAGCAGGTCAGGGGTCCCCCAATAACCTGCAGCCCCCCTCACACAAGCAGGTCGCCTACCACAGAAGTCCACCACAACAGCCAGCAGCAGTCCCCCCCCCCCCACAAGATCCCACAATAGCCAGCAGCAGCAGGTCCCCCCAAAAGCCCACCGCAGTGGTCCCCCACAATAGCCAGCAGCAGCGGAGCCTCCCAAAATCCCACCGCAGGGGTCCCCCACAATAGCCAGCAGCAGCGGAGCCTCCCAAAATCCCACCGCAGGGGTCCCCCACAATAGCCAGCAGCAGCGGAGCCCCCCAAAATCCCACCGCAGGGGTCCCCCACAATAGCCAGCAGCAGCGGAGCCCACCAAAACCCCACCACAGGGGTCCCCCACAATAGCCAGCAGCAGCGGAGCCCACCAAAACCCCACCACAGCAGTCCCCCACAATAGCCAGCAGCAGCGGAGCCCCCCAAAATCCCACCGCAGGGATCCCCCACAATAGCCAGCAGCAGCAGAGCCCCCCAAAATCCTACTGCAGGGGTCCCCCACAATAGCCAGCAGCAGCGGAGCCCCCCAAAATCCTACCACAGCGGTCCCCCACAATAGCCAGCAGCAGCGGAGCCCCCAAAAATCCCACCACAGGGGTCCCCCACAATAGCCAGCAGCAGCGGAGCCCCCCAAAATCCTACCACAGCGGTCCCCCACAATAGCCAGCAGCAGCGGAGCCCACCAAAATCCCACCACAGGGGTCCCCCACAATAGCCAGCAGCAGCGGAGGCCCCCCACAATAGCCAGCAGCAGCGGAGCCTCCCAAAATCCCACCGCAGGGGTCCCCCACAATAGCCAGCAGCAGCGGAGCCTCCCAAAATCCCACCGCAGGGGTCCCCCACAATAGCCAGCAGCAGCGGAGCCCACCAAAACCCCACCACAGGGGTCCCCCACAATAGCCAGCAGCAGCGGAGCCCCCCAAAACCACACAGCAGCGGTCCCCCACAATAGCCAGCAGCAGCGGAGCCCCTCAAAATCCCACCGCAGGGATCCCCCACAATAGCCAGCAGCAGCGGAGCCCACCAAAATCCCACCACAGGGGTCCCCCACAATAGCCAGCAGCAGCGGAGCCCACCAAAACCCCACCACAGCGGTCCCCCACAATAGCCAGCAGCAGCGGAGCCCCCAAAAATCCCACCACAGGGGTCCCCCACAATAGCCAGCAGCAGCGGAGCCCCCCAAAATCCTACCACAGCAGTCCCCCACAATAGCCAGCAGCAGCGGAGCCCACCAAAACCCCACCACAGCGGTCCCCCACAATAGCCAGCAGCAGCGGAGCCCCCCAAAATCCCACCGCAGGGATCCCCCACAATAGCCAGCAGCAGCAGAGCCCCCCAAAATCCTACTGCAGGGGTCCCCCACAATAGCCAGCAGCAGCGGAGCCCCCCAAAATCCCACCGCAGGGATCCCCCACAATAGCCAGCAGCAGCGGAGCCCACCAAAATCCTACTGCAGGGGTCCCCCACAATAGCCAGCAGCAGCAGAGCCCCCCCAAACCGCAGGGATCCCCCACAATAGCCAGCAGCAGCGGAGCCCCCCAAAATCCCACCACAGAGATCCCCCACACAGACAAGTAGGTCGACCACCACAGGGCCTCCCCCCAATAGCGAATAGCGATCGGCAAGTAGCATTTTTCACCCTGAAACCACTGACCTCCATGGCGTCCACAAGCTGTCATGCTGCTTTCCTTTGCCGCCTTGGAGAACACGCCCCCCTCTCGGTAGGACACGCCCCCGGAAATGACGTCACACCTGGAAGGAGCCCATACACTCTAGCATTTACCCTAATAATATAATAAGGTGACGTCACACCTCTTCCTTATTTGGTCAGAGCACGGGGCGGCTTCCGTTTTGAGGCTTCTTATTGGATGGAACATTACAGTGAATCCTGTGATTGGCTTTCCGGGTCCCGGCCCCCAGACCGTACCATTCTAACTACGCGGTGGGTGCTGCTGACTCGTCTCGTACAGAGCTAAGGAAACCACCGCCGGTGATGACCCGTTGTGATGTCAGCGCCGCCCGGAGTCAGAGCCTGGAAAACGCGCAGAAATCTATAAGCTACGACCTCCCCCTCTATGACGCCGTAGTGGATCAGTCCAGACACTTCCGCTGTCAGGCGCCTCCTGATTGGCTGCTGCGGTGTTAGCGGTGACGTTGTATCCTCTGCGCTCCTGTCCTGTGCTGACACTGCGGCTGAGTGCAGGTGATCGGTGCAGCCGCAGCTCCTCCCCGGCACCCGGTGTGTGGGGGGCAGTGACGGTCAGGGGACCCCGATGTCAGGAAGCTCCAGCCCCTCCCCCATCACCGCCCTTTCTGCTCCACCAATAGGGAGCAGCGTTACATGCGGGGCCCCTCCTCTGAGCGGAGAGCGCTGGGAGCCCAGACAGGTGGTCACTGACAGAGGAACATGCAGCAGCTGCCGAGGGTCCTGAGGAGCCGCTCCTGTGCGGGGTGAGTGCCCCAAATGCCCTCCTGTACAGAAAAGTGCCCCTGACAGTGACTGACAGCTGCCCCATGTGCTGCCCCCTGCCCACCGCCATAGGGACCCTGCAATAAACACAAGGTCTGCTGGTAGTGCCGCCTCCTGCAGTGCTCTCATTACCAGTGTTACCTCCCGCGGTGCCCTCATTACCAGTGTTACCTCCTGCAGTGCCCTCATTACCAGTGCCGCCTCCTGCAGTGCCCTCATTACCAGTGTTACCTCCCGCGGTGTCCTCATTACCAGTGTTACCTCCTGCAGTGCCCTCATTACCAGTGCCGCCTCCCGCGGTGCCCTCATTACCAGTGTTACCTCCCGCGGTGTCCTCATTACCAGTGTTACCTCCTGCAGTGCCCTCATTACCAGTGCCGCCTCCCGCGGTGCCCTCATTACCAGTGTTACCTCCCGCGGTGCCCTCGTTACCAGTGTTACCTCCTGCAGTGCCCTCATTACCAGTGTTACCTCCTGCAGTGCTCTCATTACCAGTGTTACCTCCCGTGGTGTCCTCATTACCAGTGCCGCCTCCTGCAGTGCCCTCATTACCAGTGCCGCCTCCCGCGGTGCCCTCATTACCAGTGTTACCTCCCGCGGTGCCCTCATTACCAGTGCCGCCTCCCGCGGTGCCCTCGTTACCAGTGTTACCTCCTGCAGTGCCCTCATTACCAGTGTTACCTCCTGCAGTGCTCTCATTACCAGTGTTACCTCCCGCGGTGTCCTCATTACCAGTGTTACCTCCTGCAGTGCCCTCGTTACCAGTGCCGCCTCCTGCAGTGCTCTCATTACCAGTGTTACCTCCCGCGGTGTCCTCATTACCAGTGTTACCTCCTGCAGTGCCCTCATTACCAGTGCCGCCTCCTGCAGTGCCCTCATTACCAGTGTTACCTCCCGCGGTGCCCTCATTACCAGTGCCGCCTCCCGCGGTGCCCTCGTTACCAGTGTTACCTCCTGCAGTGCCCTCATTACCAGTGTTACCTCCTGCAGTGCTCTCATTACCAGTGTTACTTCCCGCGGTATCCTCATTACCAGTGTTACCTTCCGCGGTGCCCGCATTACCAGTGTTACTTCCCGCGGTATCCGCGGTGCCCTCATTACCAGTGTTACCTCCCGCGGTGCCCGCATTACCAGTGTTACCTCCCGCAGTGCCCTCATTACCAGTGTTACCTCCCGCGGTGCCCTCATTACCAGTGTTACCTCCCGCGGTGCCTTCATTACCAGTGTTACCTCCCGCAGTGCCCTTATTACCAGTGTTACCTCCCGCGGTACCCTCGTTTCCAGTGTTACCTCCCGCAGTGCCCTTATTACCAGTGTTACCTCCCGCGGTACCCTCGTTACCAGTGCCGCCTCCTGCAGTGCCCTCATTACCAGTGTTACCTCCCGCGGTGCCCTCGTTACCAGTGTTACCTCCCGCGGTATCCTCATTACCAGTGTTACCTCCCGCGGCGCCCTCGTTACCAGTGTTACCTCCCGCGGCGCCCTCATTACCAGTGCCGCCCCGTGTTCTGCCAGCTTCTGGTACAATGATGTGCCATACTGTCAGTGCCACCCCTTTTGTGACTTCTGTTCTGGTAAGGTTACACCATGTACTGGGGACGTGCGATCAATGTAATCTAAACTCACTGTGTTCTACCAGTGACCCCACAGCCAGTCCTCAGTATTCCGTGCCCGCACTGCCAGCATCACCCCCCATGACGCAAACCATGACCATCATATTAGCGTGGACGCTCCAATCATCCCAGCACACATGTATGCAATGGGTCGGAGAGACGAGCCGCAGGGCGACGAGTCAGGCGTGGTGACATCCACATGCCCGATCTCTGTACCTGCCTTTGGTGATAGTCCGACCCCCATATTTATCAGTATGTGCCCACGTGGTGGATTCTCAGCAGCAGATTATAGGAGCAGCACGGTGGATGAGATTCCTCACAATTACATCCACCTGCAGCAATGAAAGTCTGCAGTGAAAATCACCTGCTGACCAGAAATCTGCTGCCTTTTGGTGCTGCAGATTTTGCTAAAGAAGTTCCGCAGCAGATGGGGCACGTGTGAACATAACAACAGGCTTTATAAAAAATGAAGTGCTGCCCCATTCATATGGGATTCGGGGCTCTATGCACACCCTGGAGAGATGACTGGATGCTGTGATTTTTTTTTTTTGCTCTCGCCATCTTTGACCTCGGCAGTTTTTCTTTTGCCATCAGATATTCTGAATATTTTTATTACTCGCTGATTTGTTGGGGGGTCCCAGATCCGGGATCCTAACCTGTGTCCATTCGGTTTCAGGCTGAGCTGGCATCACTGTGCGGCCGCCGAAGTGAAGAATGAACCAATCCTGGAGTTTAAACATGGCAGCCCCGAGAGAGCGGCTCTGCAGACAGTAAGAATCTGCTTCTGTTACTTTAAGGCTTTTCTGGTTCCAGTAAAAACGGTTGAAGGGGTCTTTGCTTTGGACAATCCCTTGTTGTCCCCCAACAAGCTGATCCCAGGGTGTCCTGCTGCTGAGACCCCAGCTATAATGTATAGGAGACCCTAGCAGCAAGCGTGCAATTCCCCTACAGCACTCCTACAGGTACGACACAGTATTGCACAGATCCCACTATAATCAGTGGTCGGTCTGTAGTGCACAAGGTCCTCCAGAAAGACATTCGTCTAGATTTTGGGAAAAATTTATAATTTTTTTTAAACCAGGCAAACCATTGAATAGTCCTGCAATCTGCTAATATTTATTTCCTCACTGTTAAGATCTCCGATTTCTGACACCGGATTGCACACATTTTGTTGGGAGAAGTCTCCTTTAATTATTAGCTTCTGTCCTTGTTATCGGGTCAGGTGAATTGTTTCCAGCCACACAGGTCAATAATTAACTAAAGGTTTTACGGTGTGACGCCTCATCAGCTGCATTTATAGTCTGGGGTCTTGTCCTACAAAGATGTCGGGGGGTGTCCTGTGCGCACTTGATTTTTATACTGTTCTTGTACAACTAGGCGCTTGAGGATCTTAAAGGCAAAACGGAAGAAATCCCCTGTGTTGTGGGGGGAGAAGAGGTGTGGACGAAGGATGTCCGGTACCAGCGCTCGGTAAGATCTTCCATTGAGGAACCAGAAGAGGAAGATTTTAATCTGTTGCAAATAATGATGGAAACTACATCCCTGTGTGGTCTGACTTTTGGGACCCACACAAGTGTCTGTGTGCATGCGCAATTGTTGCTCTATTCATTGCCTGTGGGGCTCCATACTCAGTTTTTTCTGGCAATCCCATAAGCAATGACTGGAGCGCGGTGGGCAGCCGTCTGGCTTCCCGCTCCGTTTTGACATGGGATTATTCCTCGTTCTGACCATGGTTGAGGGTCCTAGTGTTGGGAGGCCAACCCAAGGATCAGTAAATGATGTATCCTATAGATCGGCGATTGGTTTCATTGGACGTGTTCAATTCTGAAATTAGCTTTAAACACAATGGAGAAGAAATTAGAAACCAAAATCTCGTAATGCCAAGTTCTCTCCTAAAATAAGTATTTTTCGTTTCAGCCTTTCCACCATTCGCACAAAGTGGCCAAATACTGTTACGCAGACGCGGTGAGTGCGGCTCGGGTTGTCGCTGCTGCAGAATAGGAAGAAATATATATATATATTTTTTTAAATATTTCTGCTCCTTGAGAATAACGATCGGGGTTTGTGTCGCAGGAACTGCTGAATCGAGGCATCAACGCCGCCTTGTCTGCACGGAGGGAGTGGGACCTGAAGCCGGTGGAAGATCGAGCGCAGATCTTCTTCAAAGCCGCGGATCTCCTTAGTGGCCCCAGGAGAGCGGAGATTCTGGCTAAGACCATGATCGGACAGGTAAAAAAAGTATTCAATCTGAGATGATGGCGAATGAAGACGTCTGCAACGCCTTATTGCTGGCTCCATCCCCATAGAGGTCAGTAAGGCCCGACGTAACGTCTGCTCCCCCTCTCTTATTTCTTGCCCTTTTTTCTAGTAAAGTGATGATTTCTGGATACTTTTGACCTTCAGATCAGAATGCTGAGGTCATATTGAGCTTATTCCTCCTTTCCTTGATTAAAAACCTAATTATTGAAATTAATCACAGAAAAAAAAACAACTTTTTCAAATCTCACTTCCATCAGCACCTACATCAGTATCTCTGTCCTGCCTTCGTGGCCATACATGATCGATGTGGATTTGGATCCACACCTCATCCATGACGTTGCACCTCACAGACCGGTCTCAGTGGTGCAGTCTCAGGCTTTGGCCATGTAACTGCAGTCTCGTAAAAAGAAAGTGAGATGATAAATGCAGAGAAATTCAACCTCGTGATAAGTTAACATTTCTCTTTTAGGGTAAGACAGTCATCCAGGCCGAAATCGACGCTGCTGCCGAACTTATTGACTTTTTCCGCTTCAATGCGAAATATGCCCTGCAGTTGCAACACGAGCAACCGATCAGTGTGCCGATCAGCACTAACACCATGGTGTATCGGGGCCTGGAGGTAAGGGCAAGACACTGGTGGACAGAGAAAAGGCATACGACCATCAGAGACCTTAAAACTTGAAATTCTTCCTTGTCTTCCTCAGGGGTTTATCGCTGCAGTCTCTCCATTTAACTTCACGGCTATTGGGGGGAACCTGGCTGGCGCCCCGGCCTTGATGGTGAGTGTAAAGCTCCTGAGTGGTTTGTGTCAAATATAAAATCAAAGGAAAGTAGTGCAAACGTTTCGCCACTTCCTTGGCTCCAGCAGGCGTCCAGTCCTGATATTATCCTTCCCATGAATGATGCATTGTTACAGTGGGGCAGTATTGTTATTTAGTACCATAGTAAAGCCGGAAATTCATAAAATAAGCAGCGCACGCAGTGTGCTCCAATATATTACTCTGATATTTCGGCATTAATATTGCGCTCCTTTCTCTATACACCATGACCAGTCACAACTCCTATTAGTTTTGCATCCAACTAATAAAACCAAATGGCTGAGCCATGTAGATACAATCGATCAGACTTTTTGTAACAGGCGTAGGTGACTGTTTCCAATAGCCACAGATTGCCGTAATTCAGACATCAATTTTTCACTTCCAGGAAGGTTTCTCGGAGTACCGTCGCCCGTCAGAAAACGCGCCCCCGATCCTCTTCCTTCATGTTATTTCTGTCTGCCGTGCTCCTCGCAGCTGGTTCAGCTCCTGTTACTTGCACATATTTCTTCGGTGTTTCATCTCCGCAACTTGCGATGGGAATGTCTTTCCTGTCCAGATAAATACAGGTTAGATTGTGATCGCGGAGAAGGCGGCTGGGAATAAAGCTCAGGTGTCATGTCACCTGCACAATAGTTGTGGGTAGGAATGATCTGCAGGTGCAGGTTCTCGCGTCTGCAGAGCGTCGATCACTAGTGATGTTCGAGTACGGCGGTCGGATCCTTTGATGGATGCCACAATGTATAATCAGCGCTTCAAGGCTCGGGTGCTCGTCATTATTTCTGACATTTACAGGGTTTTTCACTTTTCTGCCGTTTGATCTTTTTGCCACCGGTCGCCTGAATTTTCCTCCTCCTATATGAAATAATTCCCCATCTTTCCAGTATACGACGCGTTTCAGTTCCACATCAGCAAATAATTTCCGTTTACAGGCTGCAAACACATCCGGACCCGAGAGGTTGTCACAATTGTATAACGTCCAGAAGTCTTGTCCAGTGAAGAGAAATGATCACCACCGATCCATAAACTAGGTGGTAACGTCTGCGGGAAAAAAACGCAGCATTTATGCTACATGTGAATATGGCCTAACCGAGTGGAGCAGAAGCCTCTTGTGTCCTAGACTGCTGGTTTATGGCTTACCTACACTGATACATTGTAACAGCTCAGCAGCTGTGCATAAAGGAAAGCGATCATCAGAAAATTACCAATTATTTTACCGGCCTGGTGACGGGGAGCGCCGCTGTTCAGGGAAACATCTTAACATAGGGCTCTATCATCAGAATGTCCTTTTATTCTCGGGGGTCTGCAGGGGTCCCTTGGCCACATTACAGGTCTGTTATGATGCTACATTGTCATGGATCTTTTACTGATCATCCTTTCTTCTTCTTCCAGGGTAACGTGGTTCTGTGGAAGCCCAGCGATACCGCCATACTGTCCAATTATGCCGTGTATAAAATCCTCCGAGAGGCCGGGCTCCCTCCTAACATCATACAGTTTGTGCCGGCGGAAGGCCCGGTGTTTGGCGATACAGTCACCGGCTCAGAGCACCTCAGCGGAATAAACTTCACCGGGAGTATGCCGTAAGTAATGGGCCGCACCAAGAGCGGCAAGGTGGAAGTGCACGACCCCTGCACCATATAGCGGCATGATACTTCTCTTCCGTCCACACAGGGCAGAATCTGCAAGGAAATACGTACGATACATCAGTGCGGAAATCCAAAGAACAAAGTGTTCACTTACATTGCGTTAAAGTGCGCACCAGGCCTAAGGCCATGTTCAGACACGGCGTAAATGCTGCGCTTTTTGTGCAGAAAATCCGCTGTTCTAGCAAAGTGGATGTGATTTCACGAACACTTGTGCTCACTCAGCATTTAACACAGTGCATTTTCGAATGAGAAACTAAAAAAAGACACATAAAAATATAACGCTGCACCAAAAATGCACTAAAAGGAGAAAATGTAGCATAAATGCAATATCCAGAGCAGATCACTACTGCATATTTTGGTGCAAACAGCTGCAGAAAAATAACTGCAGTATTTTTGCACGTGGGAACACGGCCTTATTATCCTTCACCTTGTGGCTCGAGCTCTGCACAGACACTGATCCTGCAAGGTTCGCACATAATGACCCATATACACCAGGGGGAAACATCCAAAATCACACAGCAAAAAATTAAAAGAAAAAAAAAAAGTAACGAGATGGGACAAAACATTCATTCTTTATGTTGCGTGTTTTTAGTTTTTTTTTATATGTTTGTTCAGAACCTTCAGGCATCTGTGGAAACAAATATCGGAGAAGCTGGAGCGTTACCGGACATTCCCACGCTTGGCGGGAGGTGAGGCGACATTCAGCGGACATAGTGAGATAATGTTACGCACGGAAAACTTGGAAAAGCAGCGGAGCGTCTCCCTCTACATCATCTAACATAGCTAATGATTCTCACAGCTGAGGGTTTGTTACAATTGTCTAATCCAGATAATCCCCTATGAGCTCAACAGCCACAGATTTAAGACTGATACATTGTTGCAAATTATCAGAAAAGTAGGTTTGTTTTTAGTTCCATGTAAAACCATAAAATTGAGGGGTCATTGTAGTTGCCCCCATGTCCCGCTCACAGGGTCCTAACACGCCGACCCGAAGAGAACTATTGTCCTCACATTGTGAGGCCGAAATCAGACATCCGTATATCGAAGTCCGAGTACGGACTGCCATGTGCAGAGCCTGGCTTGATCAGAGCGAGGAGCCGAGCGTGGCATGTCACAGCGAGGAACCGAGCGTGGCATGTCAGAGCGAGGAGCCGAGCGTGGCATGTCACAGCGAGGAGCCGAGCGTGGCATGTCACAGCGAGGAGCCGAGCGTGGCATGTCACAGCGAGGAGCCGAGCGTGGCATGTCACAGCGAGGAGCCGAGCGTGGCATGTCACAGCGAGGAGCCGAGCGTGGCATGTCACAGCGAGGAGCCGAGCGTGACTTGTCAGAGCGTGGAGCCGAGCGTGGCATGTCACAGCGAGGAGCCGAGCGTGGCATGTCACAGCGAGGAGCCGAGCGTGGCATGTCACAGCGAGGAGCCGAGCGTGGCTTGTCAGAGCGAGGAGCAAAGCGTGGCATGTCACAGCGAGGAGCAAAGCGTGGCATGTCACAGCGAGGAGCCGAGCGTGGCATGTCACAGCGAGGAGCCGAGCGTGGCATGTCACAGCGAGGAGCCGAGCGTGGCATGTCACAGCGAGGAGCCGAGCGTGGCATGTCACAGCGAGGAGCCGAGCGTGGCATGTCACAGCGAGGAGCCGAGCGTGGCATGTCACAGCGAGGAGCCGAGCGTGGCATGTCACAGCGAGGAGCCGAGCGTGGCATGTCACAGCGAGGAGCCGAGCGTGGCATGTCACAGCGAGGAGCCGAGCGTGGCATGTCACAGCGAGGAGCCGAGCGTGGCATGTCACAGCGAGGAGCCGAGCGTGGCATGTCACAGCGAGGAGCCGAGCGTGGCATGTCACAGCGAGGAGCCGAGCGTGGCATGTCACAGCGAGGAGCCGAGCGTGGCATGTCACAGCGAGGAGCCGAGCGTGGCATGTCACAGCGAGGAGCCGAGCGTGGCATGTCACAGCGAGGAGCCGAGCGTGGCATGTCACAGCGAGGAGCCGAGCGTGGCATGTCAGAGCGAGGAGCCGAGCGTGGCATGTCAGAGCGAGGAGCCGAGCGTGGCATGTCAGAGCGAGGAGCCGAGCGTGGCATGTCAGAGCGAGGAGCCGAGCGTGGCATGTCAGAGCGAGGAGCCGAGCGTGGCATGTCAGAGCGAGGAGCCGAGCGTGGCATGTCAGAGCGAGGAGCCGAGCGTGGCATGTCAGAGCGAGGAGCCGAGCGTGGCATGTCAGAGCGAGGAGCCGAGCGTGGCTTGTCAGAGCGAGGAGCCGAGCGTGGCTTGTCAGAGCGAGGAGCCGAGCGTGGCTTGTCAGAGCGAGGAGCCGAGCGTGGCTTGTCAGAGCGAGGAGCCGAGCGTGGCTTGTCAGAGCGAGGAGCCGAGCGTGGCTTGTCAGAGCGAGGAGCCGAGCGTGGCTTGTCAGAGCGAGGAGCCGAGCGTGGCTTGTCAGAGCGAGGAGCCGAGCGTGGCTTGTCAGAGCGAGGAGCCGAGCGTGGCTTGTCAGAGCGAGGAGCCGAGCGTGGCTTGTCAGAGCGAGGAGCCGAGCGTGGCTTGTCAGAGCGAGGAGCCGAGCGTGGCTTGTCAGAGCGAGGAGCCGAGCGTCGCAAGTCAGAGCGAGGAGCTGAGCGTGGCATGTCAGAGCAAGGAGAATGCATGCTCCTCTGGGAAATTAAATATGCAAAGTGTTTTGTCAGACAGGAGGAGGACTAGAACTCTAGATCGCTGCTTCCCATAGGTGGCGCTGGGGTTCTAGTCCTCCTCTCTGAAGAGATAATTAGCATATTTAATCTTTGCATTGCTAACAGCCCCCATCTCTGAGCTTCCAACATCCCAGTGAGGTAACAGCGAGGGAGCAATTAGTATTAACCACAGTCACAGCATTACATTTGGCTTTATTCCCTATGCAGAATGTGGAGGAAAAAACTTCCACTTCGTACACAAGTCGGCGGAGGTGGCAAGCGTGGTGAACGGCGTGCTCCGCTCGGCCTTCGAGTACAGCGGTCAGAAGTGCTCGGCCTGCTCCCGGCTCTACGCTCCGGACTCTCTGTGGCCCCAGATCAAAGCTCGGCTGCTGGAGGAGCACGGCAAGATCAAAGTGGGGAACGTGAGTGCAGATTCCACCGCTGTAAGGACGGAGCTCAGCGGTGTCTGATGGGATTAGCGGCTGCGCTGGGCCTCGGCTAATACCTGCTGCACCGCCCGCCTCTTATCCTGTCAGGGAGGACGAGAAAGCGGAGCGTTGGGGAGCGCGGCAGAACTTACTGTAAGCAGCCGCTAACCCCGTCCGGTAATTGAATCGAGGCGTCCGTTCCTTGTCAGGTGGGACGTGTCACTTCACAAGCCGGAGGTTGTGCGAGGATTTAGCCCGTGTTCCCGCTCAGCTTTCTCATCCATGACAAGCACTTAGGAGATTTGGGTAACAAATGAACGAATGTTGGATCCTGATATTCTCTGATCCTGGATTCTCTGCTTTAATTCCCAGCCTGTAGATGACTTCAGCACCTTCATGTCTGCCGTCATTGATGAAAAGGTAAGTACCGGCTTCCTTCTCCAGGATCGGGCTATCATTGCACCGGGGCCGGTAATCCAACATCAATAAGACTTGATAATTACTGGGTTATTGGAAAGTGATAGAAAAGCATAAACAGGCGGAGACCCAGAAGGAGATGTTGTTCTATAGGAGTGTTAGGCCATGTGCACACGTTCAGTATTTTTCGCTATAAAAACGTGATAAAAACGCGAAAAAAACGCTAACATATGCCTCCTATTATTTACAAGGTATTCCGCATTTTTTGTGCAAATGTTGCGATTTTTTCCGCGAAAAAATCGCATAGCGGAAAAAAAAGCAACATGTTCATTAAAATGCGGAATTGCAGGGGATTCCGCACACCTAGGAGTGCATTGATCTGCTTACTTCCCGCACGGGGCTGTGCCCACGATGCGGGAAGTAAGCAGATTATGTGCGGTTGGTACCCAGGGTGGAGGAGAGGAGACTCTCCTCCACACACTGGGCACCATATAATTGGTAAAAAAATAAGAATTAAAATAAAAAATAGTCCTATACTCACCCTCTGATGGCCCCCGAAGTGTTCCCGCCTCTGTGCTGCACGCTGGCTTCGGTTCCTGTAGCTGGTGTGCGGTGAAGGACCTTGCCGAATGACGTCACTGTCCTGTGATTGGCCGAGACCGCTCACGTGACCGTGACGTCATGGAAGGCCCTGCGCGCACACATCAGCTATACGGAACGGACGCCGGTGAGGAGATCTGATGTCTGCGGGTGAGTATAAGCATTTTTTTTATTTTTTTTATTATTTTTAAACGTTCTATCTTTTACTATAGATGCTGCAAAAGCAGCATCTATAGTAACAAGTTGGTCACACTTGTCAAACGCTATGTTTGACAAGTGTGACCAACTTGTCAGTCAGTTTTCCAAGCGATGCTACAGATCGCTTGGAAAACTTTAGCATTCTGCAAGCTAATTACGCTTGCAGAATGCTAAAAAAACGCAAAAAAACCGGGAAAAAAACGCAAAAAAAAAAAATGCGGATTTCTTGCAGAAAATTTCCGGTTTTTTTCAGGAAATTTCTGCAAGAAATCCGCAACGTGTGCACATACCCTTACAGTCTGATGAATGCATTGTAGATATAGAGAGTGTGTATATACACCGCTTGGTACAGAAGTAATATACAGCACTGTCACTACCCTGCCTCCTTCCCCTTAGTCATTCAGACGGATCCAGGGCTGGATAAATCACGCTCGGGAGTCTCCCGATCTCACCATCCTGGCCGGGGGAAAGTGCGACGACAGAGTTGGATACTTTGTGGAACCCACGATTATCGAGAGCAAAGATCCGAAGGAGAAAATCATGTCGGAGGTAACGGGTCCCACTAATTACCGTACATAAAATCTCACTAATTGTAGGACGCCCCACCAATTGTAGGACGCCCCGCCAGTTGTATTACGTCCATACTTATCAATACCAGAATGCAATGAGACACACAAGCAATGTCATACACTGATGCCATGATGATTGTCCATGGGCCGAGCACCACCGTCCATTAGTATCCTATAGCCCCGTATTAACTACACTCATTCTAATTTTTCCTGCAGGAAATCTTTGGACCGGTGTTAACTGTTTACATCTATCCAGAGAATAAGTACAAAGAGGTTCTGCAGCTGATTGACAACACGTCCCCGTACGGCCTCACGGGGGCAGTGTTTGCCCAGGATAAGTACGTACTTGCTGTGTGGTTACGAGTCTTGTATCCACCGCTACTCGTAGTGCAGAATACGGAGGGAAGGCAGCCGCAGAGAGACTTTCATTGCCCAATACAGCCTCTTATATCCATCATCATCCAGAGCTCTCTACTTTCCTGATAACTCGTCTCTTATCTGCAGTAAATGACTTTATTACTGAGTCCAGTTAATATTACACCTCTCCAGCATTGATTACAGATGTGATAGTCTTATCTGACCTGCAGACAATGGATGCACAGCTCAGGGTGAAGCTGGATGTTTAGAGACGCCGGCCCCCCACATAAAGCCCCCATACACCTTAGATGGCAGTGGGCTGAACGATATTACGGCTGGCATCTGTCTCGTCTGACTCCGCCATGTCTGTATATGCTCTGCCGCTGGTACACATCCCTCGCAGAGCCTTATCTCTAGAGAACAGTCCAATCCCACCTTACCACAGAAGCTCCGCCGATCACTTCCATTGAAAACGTAACAATGTATGAGATTTGTGTAAATATTGACAACTTCATGATACACGTGGATGAACAGTTTCACACGTAAGGGTACTGTCACACAGTGCCATTTTGATCGCTACGACGGCACGATTCGTGACGTCGCAGCGTCGTATGATTATCGCTCCAGCGTCGTAGACTGCGGTCACACGTTGCAATCACGGCGCTGGAGTGATGCCGAAGTCCCCGGGTAACCAGGGTAAACATCGGGTTACTAAGCGCAGGGCCGCGCTTAGTAACCCGATGTTTACCCTGGTTACCAGCGTAAACGTAAAAAAACAAACAGTACATACTCACATTCCGGTGTCTGTCCCCCGGCGTTCTGCTTCTCTCCACTGTGTAAGCACCATAGCCGGAAAGCACAGCGGTGACGTCAGACGTCACCGCTGTGCTCGCTTTCCGGCCGGCAGGCGCTCACAGTGCAGAGAAGCTGAGACGCTGGAGGACAGACACCGGAATGTGAGTATGTACTGTTTGTTTTTTTTACGTTTACGCTGGTAACCAGGGTAAACATCGGGTTACTAAGCGCGGCCCTGCGCTTAGTTACCCGATGTTTACCCTGGTTACAAGCGAACACATCGCTGGATCGCTGTCACACACAACGATCCAGCGATGTCAGCGGGTGATCAAGCGACGAAAGAAAGTTCCAAACGATCTGCTACGACGTACGATTCTCAGCAGGATCCCTGATCGCTGCTGCGTGTCAGACACTGCGATATCGTCACGATATCGCTAGAACGTCACGAATCGTACCGTCGTAGCGATCAAAATTGCACTGTGTGACAGTACCCTAAGTTATTTTCACATATGAGAAGGGCCAGTGTGTTTTTTCAATGTGCAAGACTCTTGGCTGATACACTTTGCCTACACTGATACATTGTAGCAAACTATCCGAAGAGAGAGGAGCTCCAAGCATTTCATGTTGCAGTCTTTGTGGCTTCTGATTTTCTTTCTTCAGTAAAATCATATTATAATTGCACATAGGATCGTGGTGCAGGAGGCGACCGCAGCGCTGAGAAACGCAGCCGGAAACTTCTACATCAATGATAAGTCCACGGGGGCAGTGGTGGCTCAGCAGCCTTTTGGGGGATCACGTGGATCGGGTGAGTACATGGTCCCCTAATGTAGTAAATCTATATGGATTGTTGTAAAAGGGTCATATGAGTATGACGGTGGTCCGAGGACAGAGAATCATTAATCCAGCGACACGGATGACTCATAGGAGCCCAAAGACCAATGAGGGGGCTTGTGGCAGAATAGTGAGTGCAGCTCTGGAGTATAATACAGGAGGTAACTCAGGATCAGTAATGTAATGTATGTACACAGTGACTGCACCAGCAGAATAGTGAGTGCAGCTCTGGGGTATAATACAGGAGGTAACTCAGGATCAGTAATGTATGTACACAGTGACTGCACCAGCAGAATAGTGAGTGCAGCTCTGGGGTATAATACAGGAGGTAACTCAGGATCAGTAATGTATGTACACAGTGACTGCACCAGCAGAATAGTGAGTGCAGCTCTGGAGTATAATACAGGATATATGTAAATAAGCAGTTATGATCTATGGGTTGGATACTGATTCAGCTTCCTATGACCCACATGTACATGGCCATATAGAGGGGTTAGGAGGGCTGGTGCCACTGATTCCCTTTTTCTGCAGGTTAAAGTATGACCTAGACATGACCATGTTCCTTATTTTTCTGTAAATCACTTTGCCCTAAATAACTTTACTCTCTTAACAGGAACGAATGACAAACCCGGGGGTCCTCACTACGTTCTGCGCTGGACGTCACCGCAGGTCATTAAAGAAACCCACGTCCCTCTAACTGAATGGAAGTACCCCTACATGCAGTGAGGCCCATGTTCACACGTCAGCTGGAATTTCCTCTAATACTGGAGACTGATGAACAATATTTTAATATATGTTTTATAAATTTTAGGAAACTATTTTTATCTAAAATCTGCTTTTATCAGAAATGAAAAAAAAAAAAACTTGAAATCTGAGACAAGATATATAATGAAAGTTCACACTGAAACAATGGAGTGAATAGTCTGTCCGCCTCCCCGAGCGGTAGGTTTACATCTGTGGATACGGCATGGCAGGGATTTATGACACTTGTGTCAAAGTCTCCATTGTTGCATAACGGAATGTAATGAGACTTTTCCAACTTTGGATGTGAGTGAAGAAGAATACCAGGACCTGTCTGGCGTTCCTGTGCAGTTATATTGGTGAAGTCTGCTCCCTGTGGCCGTCCTCTGCTCCCACCAGTCTATCGTTCAGCTCTCCATACAATAGTTCTATAACTTCTGTTACAATATTAATGTCATGGTCGCCAGTGTCACCAAATGAAGAAGAGTTGGTTTTCTCAGCACAGATCTATTTGCAGTAGAAGTCTGGAGCTCTGCCCCTGATAGTTTCTATAGAGGAAAGGTCACAGGTGGAGTTCGACAAATCCATGGCGCGTCACAGCAGCGTCGTTAGATTGATTTGTCTTTAGTGGAAATTTGTGTACCGGGATTGAGAACGCCAGCAGCCGACCACAGCCATAAGTCGGCCATTAAATAGGAGCGATTGTATATTTGTAACTGTGCGTATTATAGCAAGTGAAGAGATCAGTGTGAGAGTCCGCTGAAGCCACAGTGGCCGATGTACAGCAAATTACTGTCACAACATAGAATAAAAATCATACCTAAAATTCACTTATTTGGCGGATACCATAATGGCCTGCAGATGAGTGGGGGTCCAGGTCCTAAGACCCCCAGCAATCGCTCGATACATCCCAAAACAGTATGAAGCTCAGCAGACAGGAGTGCACACACAGCGCGGTACGGTATCAGGATAAAGCATTCCCAATATGGACAGACAATCATGAATGAAGAAAGATGGGAAAATGTCAAACACTGGAGTGTATCGCTCATTACATCTGCTAATTACTATGTGACCAGTAGATGGCAGCGGTATCAGACCCATCACCGTGTTATGGTACTGATCATCGGGGTGATTACTTCGGGTGTAAAACAAAAAAAAATAAAGTATTAAAACTGGAAACTAGCGTAATAATTATTACAATAAAACTCTGCATTTTACACTTTGCTTCCTTTTATTTTCTTTACACATTGGCTAAATTATCACTTAACACAAGGACTCATCCAGACGTATACGAAGGTCACCAGTGTTTTGTCAGGGTTAGCGTTTACCAGCAGTGTATTAAACATATGGATAAATCACAAAACGCCTCCTATCCTTTATAATGTTACTCACAGACCATGGACTTGTATTGTACTGCTCATCCGTGATACTGGAAAAATGGACATGTGGTCTCCAGTAATGTACAGTGGGGGAAATTATTTGATCCCTTGCTGATTTTGTAAATTTGCCCACTGGCAGACATGAACAGTCTATAATTTTAAGGGTAGGTTAATTTTAATGTTGAGAGATAGAATATAAAAAATAAAATCCAGAAAATCACATTGTATAAATTATATAAATGTATTTGGATTTTGCAGTGAGAAATAAGTATTTGATCCCCTACCAACCATTAAGAGTTCTGGCTCCTACAGACCAGTTAGACACTTCTAATCAACTCGTTACCTGCATTAATGACAGCTGTCTTACTCAACTCGCCAAGTTTGGAGGAAGAGAAATGATGCCAATGACCCAAAGAACACCAACCCCACTGTCAAGCATGGAGGTGGAAACATGTTTTGCAAGTGTTTCTCTGCTAAGGGCACAGGACTACGTCTCCGCATCAATGGGAGAATGGATGGAGCCATGTACCGTAAAAATGGAGTGACAACCTCCTTCCCTTCGCTAGGACATTAAAAATGGGTCGTGGCTGGGTCTTCCAGTATGTACATGAAATATGTACACCGTGACTGCACCAGCAGAATAGTGAGTACAGCTCTGGGGTATAATACAGGATGTAACTCCGGATCAGTAATGTAATGTATGTACACAGTGACTGCACCAGCAGAATAGTGAGTACAGCTCTGGAGTATAATACAGGATACAACTCAGAATCAGTAATGTATGTACACAGTGACTGCACCAGCAGAATAGTGACTGCAGCTCTGGAGTATAATACAGGATGTAACTCAGGGTCAGTATTCTCCTGAGGAAGAAGTCCTGTAGATTCCGAAACGCATTGAGAGAATAACACCATTTCTTCATCTGCATGACTGGACCGTTATTTGGATAGCAGAGCAGGTGCTAACCACAATTTTTCCTTATTATACTCAGGATCAGTAATGTATGTACACAGTAACTGCACCAGCAGAATAGTGAGTGCAGCTCTGGAGTATAATACAGGATGTATCTCAGGATCAGTAATGTAATGTATGTACACAGTGACTGCACCAGCAGAATAGTGAGTGCAGCTCAGGGGTATAATACATCATGTAACTCAGGATCAATAATGTAATGTATGTACACAGTGACTGCCCCAGCAGAATAGTGAGTGCAGCTCTGGGGTATAATACAGGATGTAACTCAGGATCAATAATGTAATGTATGTACACAGTGACTGCACCAGCAGAATAGTGAGTGCAGCTCTGGGGTATAATACAGGATGTCCAAGAAAAGAAAATATGCGGCACTCACCCTTCTTTTGCTGTGCGTTCCTGTTCTTTATTGGATGTGACTAAAACAGGTTACAAACATCCATGCTTGGACATCAGGTGAACGAGAGGGTGAGGAGGTGGAGCGTGGACGACGGCCGTTTCGCACAGTGTGTGCTCCAACGGGTCCAGGTGATTGAAGCACACACTGTGTGAAACGGCCGTCGTCCACGCTCCACCTCCGCACCCTCTCGTTCACCTGATGTCCAAGCATGGATGTTTGTAACCTGTTTTAGTCACATCCAATAAAGAACACGAACGCACAGCAAAAGAAGGGTGAGTGCCTCATATTTTCTTTTCTTGGATAATTATTCAGCTATATGCTTGAAAGTGCAGAGCACCGTATACCCAGCCAGTTCGTGACCACTGCAGATCAGTTGTAAATGAATCCAAGTCTTAAGGAGTCTGCATGCCTCTTGTGCCGTCTATTTCATTTTTCTTTGATGTTGGATAATACAGGATGTAACTCAGGATCAGTAATGTAATGTATGTACAGTCATGGCCAAAAGTATTGACACCCCTGCAATTCTGTCAGATAATACTCAGTTTCTTCCTGAAAATGATTGCAAACACAAATTCTTTGGTATTATTTTCTTTACTTAATTTGTCTTAAATGAAAAAACACAAAAGAGAATGAAGCAAAAAGTAAAACATTGATCATTTCACACAAAACTCCAAAAATGGGCCAGACAAAAGTATTGGCACCCTCAGCCTAATACTTGGTTGCACAACCTTTAGCCAAAATAACTGCGACCAACCGCTTCCGGTAACCATCAATGAGTTTCTTACAATGCTCTGCTGGAATTTTAGACCATTCTTTGGCAAACTGCTCCAGGTCCCTGATATTTGAAGGGTGCCTTCTCCAAACTGCCATTTTTAGATCTCTCCACAGGTGTTCTATGGGATTCAGGTCTGGACTCATTGCTGGCCACCTCAGAAGTCTCCAGTGCTTTCTCTCAAACCATTTTCTAGTGCTTTTTGAAGTGTGTTTTGGGTCATTGTCCTGCTGGAAGACCCATGACATCTGAGGGAGACCCAGCTTTCTCACACTGGGCCCTACATTATGCTGCAAAATTTGTTGGTAGTCTTCAGACTTCATAATGCCATGCACACGGTCAAACAGTCCAGTGCCAGAGGCAGCAGAGCAACCCCAAAACATCAGGGAACCTCCGCCATGTTTGACTGTATGGACCGTGTTCTTTTCTTTGAATGCCTCTTTTTTTCTCCTGTAAACTCTATGTTGATGCCTTTGCCCAAAAAGCTCTACTTTTGTCTCATCTGACCAGAGAACATTCTTCCAAAACTTTTTAGGCTTTTTCAGGTAAGTTTTGGCAAACTCCAGCCTGGCTTTTTTATGTCTCGGTGTAAGAAGTGGGGTCTTCCTGGGTCTCCTACCATACAGTCCTTTTCATTCAGACGCTGACGGATAGTACGGGTTCAGAAAAAAAGAAGTTGGCTGACAGCACTCACTTACTGGGGCGCCCGTTCACAGTCCAGGGAACCTTCTAGGACAAGCAGATAACTTCAAACAAAAGGGTCACAGCGCTCCATCCAGGTGTAATGGTTAAAAAGAGGTAACTTTATTATGCCATCAGAGCAACGTTTCGACCTAAATAGGTCTTTTTCAAGCTTTGAAAGCTTTGAAAAAGACCTATTTAGGTCGAAACGTTGCTCTGATGGCATAATAAAGTTACCTCTTTTTAACCATTACACCTGGATAGTACGGGTTGACACTGTTGTACCCTCGGACTGCAGGGCAGCTTGAACTTGTTTGTATGTTAGTCGAGGTTCTTAATCCAACATCCGCACAATCTTGCGTTGAAATCTCTTGTCAATTTTTCTTTTCCGTCCACATCTAGGGAGGTTAGCCACAGTGCCATGGGCTTTAAACTTCTTGATGACACTGCGCACGGTAGACACAGGAACATTCAGGTCTTTGGAGATGGACTTGTAGCCTTGAGATTGCTCATGCTTCCTCACAATTTGGTTTCTCAAGTCCTCAGACAGTTCTTTGGTCTTCTTTCTTTTCTCCATGCTCAATGTGGTACACACAAGGACACAGGACAGAGGTTGAGTCAACTTTAATCCATGTCAACTGGCTGCAAGTGTGATTTAGTTATTGCCAACACCTGTTAGGTGCCACAGGTAAGTTACAGGTGCTGTTAATTACACTAATTAGAGAAGCATCACATGATTTTTCGAACAGTGCCAATACTTTTGTCCACCCCCTTTTTTATGTTTGGTGTGGAATTATATCCAATTTGGCTTTAGGACAATTCTTTTTGCGTTTTTTTCATTTAAGACTAATTAAATGAAGATAATAATACCAAAGAATTTGTGTTTGCAATCATTTTCAGGAAGAAACTGAGTATTATCTGACAGAATTGCAGGGGTGTGAATACTTTTGGCCATGACTGTACACAGTGACTGCACCAGCAGAATAGTGAGTGCAGCTCTGGAGAGTAATACAGGATGCAACTCAGGATCAATAATGTGTTTATAATATTTCTGTTAATGTAGATGTGTTTTATCTGTAGCTTTCAGGTCAGGCCACAGAGCATCATTTGAATACTAAACCTTCTATACTATATCTAAGAATATCCGTTTCATCCATTTCTCACTTTTTATGATCTGGGTTGTGTATACAGAAAACTTCACAGCTCGACAACAACTGCCCATAATGGGCGCAGCACCCGGGCCTCCTGGTGAGAGGATCACCATTGTTTGCAGCTCCTCATTATACAGGATTGCACCCCTCGGGGTCACGCAGAGGCCAATATAAGCCACACATTTCCAGAGCTGCATATGTGCTAATTCCTCGTTGTTAGATCAGGGCTATCTGCTTGCTATACCCAGGGTCAGGGCTGCCACTAGGAATTTCAGGCTCCATACTGGCAAAATTTTGGGGGCTCCCTTGTGACTCTGCCCAGGCTCCACCCCAGCCCCGCCTCCATGCCTTGAACTGTCCAAAGTCAAAAAATTTTTTAAGCTGCCACCACGACAAAGTAGAGACTCTTTTGGCCGGGCCCTACTCTACTCTATTAATCATTTGTTAAAATATCCAATACAACTTAGGTATATTTGTATTTTTCCATTTTTGAAATGACCAATAATATCACATACAGGGGACAAATACCACCGCACCATGACCAGACACCATATTACCACCACATAGTGACCTATAATACCACATATAAGGGACAAATACTGCCACACCATGTTCAGACCACATATTAGCACCATATAGTGACCAAATAGTAGCACATACAAGGAACAAATACCACCGCACCATGTCCAGACACCATATTACCACCACATAATGACCTATAATACCATATACAAGGAACAAATACCGCCACACCATGTTCAGACCACATATTACCACCATATAGTAACCAAATAATAGCACATACAAGGGACAAATTCCACTGCACCATGTCTGTTGTGAATTCTGTTCTCGAACTCCCTCCTGTGGTTATGAATGGTACTTCGGCGAGTTCTGTCCATGGACTCCCTCTGGTGGCTGTGAGTGGAGCTGCTGGTTCTGAGATTCCTTCTCCAGCTGATCTCGTTTAGGCCTTGGCTGGCTGCTCTATTTAACTCCAGTCAGATCGTTACCTGATGCCAGCTGTCAATGTCCTAGTACTGGTTCAGTTTTCTTGGATCTTTCAGATTACCTGTCTGCTTCAGCAAAAGCTAAGTCCCTGCAAGCTTATTTCTTACCATTATGTTTTTGTCCAGCTTGCTATTATGATTTTGTCTTGTTAGCTGGAAGCTCTGGGATGCAGAGTGGCACCACCGCGCCGTGAGTCGGTGCGGTGCTCTCTTTTGCACACTCTGCGTGGTTTTTTGTTAGTTTTTTATGCTGACCGCAAAGATACCTTTTCTATCCTCAGTCTATTTAGTTAAGTCTGGCCTCGTTTGCTGAAACCTATTTTCATTCCTGTGTTTGTGACTTCCATCTTTACTCACAGTCAATATATGTGGGGGCTGCCTATTTCTTTGGAGAATTTCTCTGAGGCAAGGTAGGCTGTATTTTCTATCTTTAGGGGTAGTTAGCTCTTAGGCTGTGAAGAGGCATCTAGGCAGAGTCAGGAATGCTCCACGGCTATTTCTAGTTGTTGTGATAGGATTAGGGGTTGCGGTCAGCAAAGCTCCTACTTCCCAGAGCTCGTCCTGTATTACTAGTTTGCTCATCTGGTCATTTCTAGTGCTCCTAACCACCAGTTCAATCCTAACAGTACAGCTGGCCCGTAAAGTGTTAATGCATCTCAATAGAGGGATAAGAGAAGTTCTGAGACCATTTTTTTTTTTTTCTCTCTGCAGTGTGTTTTGTTTCTCTTTTCCCCTAAATCTCTGGGTGGTTCAGGACACAGGTGTAGATATGGACATTCAAAGTCTGTCCTCTTGTGTGGATCAACTCACTGCAAGGGTACAAGGCTTTCAAGATTATGTAGTTCAGAACCCGATGTTAGAACCCAGAATTCCAATTCCTGATTTGTTTTCTGGGGATAGATCTAAGTTCCTGAATTTCAAAAATAATTGTAGACTGTTTTTTGCTTTGAAACCCCGCTCCTCTGGTGACCCCATTCAGCAAGTAAAAATCATTATTTCTTTGCTGCGTGGCGACCCTCAAGACTGGGCATTTTCCCTTGCGCCAGGAGATCCTGCATTGCATAATGTAGATGCGTTTTTTCTGGCGCTTGGATTGCTTTATGATGAACCAGATTCAGTGGATCAGGCAGAGAAAATTTTGCTGGCTTTGTGTCAGGGTCAGGATGAAGCGGAGGTATATTGTCAGAAGTTTAGAAAGTGGTCTGTGCTTACTCAGTGGAATGAATGTGCCCTGGCGGCAATTTTCAGAAAGGGTCTTTCTGAAGCCCTTAAGGATGTTATGGTGGGATTCCCCACGCCTGCTGGTCTGAATGAGTCTATGTCCTTGGCCATTCAGATCGATCGACGCTTACGTGAGCGCAAAAATGTGCACCATTTGGCGGTGTTTTCTGAGCAGAGGCCTGAGCCTATGCAATGTGACAGGACCTTGACCAGAGCTGAACGGCAAGAGTACAGACGTCAGAATGGGCTGTGTTTCTACTGTGGTGACTCCACTCATGCTATCTCTGATTGTCCTAAGCGCACTAAACGGTTCACCACGTCTGCCACCATTGGTACGGTACAGCCAAAATTTCTTTTGTCCGTTACTCTGATTTGCTCTTTGTCGTCCTATTCTGTTATGGCATTTGTGGATTCAGGCGCTGTCCTGAATTTGATGGACTTGGAGTTTGCCAGGCGCTGTGGTTTTTTCTTGGAGCCCTTACAGTATCCTATTCCATTGAGAGGAATTGATGCTACACCTTTGGCCAAGAATAAGCCTCAGTACTGGACTCAATTGACCATGTTCATGGCTCCTGCACATCAGGAGGATATTCGCTTTTTGGTGTTGCATAATCTGCATGATGTGGTCGTTTTGGGTTTGCCATGGCTACAGGTCCATAATCCAGTATTGGATTGGAAATCAATGTCTGTATCCAGTTGGGGTTGTCAAGGGGTACATGGGGATGTCCCATTGTTGTCTATTTCGTCTTCCCATCCTTCTGAAGTCCCTGAGTTCTTGTCAGATTACCGGGATGTATTTGATGAGCCCAAATCCAGTGTCCTACCTCCTCATAGGGATTGCGATTGTGCTATTAATTTGATTCCTGGTAGTAAGTTTCCGAAGGGCCGACTGTTCAATTTATCTGTGCCAGAACACGCTGCAATGCGGAGTTATATAAAGGAGTCCTTGGAGAAAGGGCATATTCGCCCGTCGTCGTCACCGTTGGGAGCAGGGTTCTTTTTTGTGGCCAAGAAGGATGGTTCTCTGAGACCTTGTATAGATTACCACCTTCTCAATAAAATCACCGTCAAATTTCAGTACACTTTGCCGCTACTGTCTGATTTGTTTGCTCGGATTAAGGGGGCTAGCTGGTTCACCAAGATAGATCTTCGAGGGGCGTATAATCTTGTGTGTATTAAACAGGGCGACGAGTGGAAAACAGCATTTAATACGCCCGAGGGCCATTTTGAGTACTTGGTGATGCCATTCGGGCTTTCTAATGCTCCATTTGTGTTTCAGTCCTTTATGCATGACATCTTCCGAAAGTACCTGGATAGATTCATGATTGTATATTTGGATGATATTTTGGTCTTTTCGGACGATTGGGAGTCTCATGTGAAGCAGGTCAGAATGGTGTTCCAGGTCCTTCGTGCTAATTCCTTGTTTGTGAAGGGGTCTAAATGTCTCTTTGGAGTTCAGAAGGTTTCATTTTTGGGCTTCAATTTTTCCCCTTCTACTATCGAGATGGACCCTGTTAAAGTTCAGGCCATTTATGATTGGACTCAGCCTACTTCTGTGAAGAGCCTTCAGAAATTCCTGGGCTTTGCTAATTTTTACCGTCGCTTCATTGCTAATTTTTCTAGTGTTGTTAAACCATTGACTGATTTAACCAAGAAAGGTGCGGATGTGGTCAATTGGTCCTCTGCGGCCGTTGAGGCTTTTCAGGAGCTGAAGCGTCGTTTTTCTTCTGCCCCTGTGTTGTGTCAGCCAGATGTTTCGCTCCCGTTTCAGGTCGAGGTGGATGCTTCTGAGATTGGAGCAGGGGCTGTTTTGTCTCAAAGAGGTTCTGATGGCTCTGTGATGAAACCATGTGCTTTCTTTTCTAGAAAGTTTTCGCCTGCTGAGCGCAATTATGATGTGGGCAATCGAGAGTTGTTGGCTATGAAGTGGGCGTTTGAGGAGTGGCGACATTGGCTTGAAGGAGCCAAGCATCGTGTGGTGGTCTTGACGGATCACAAGAATCTGACTTATCTCGAGTCTGCCAAGCGGTTGAATCCTAGACAGGCTCGATGGTCGCTGTTTTTCTCCCTCTTCAATTTTGTGGTTTCGTACCTTCCGGGTTCTAAGAATGTGAAGGCTGATGCCCTTTCAAGGAGTTTTGTGCCTGATTCTCCGGGAGTTCCTGAGCCGGCTGGTATTCTCAAAGAGGGGGTAATTTTGTCTGCCATCTCCCCTGATTTGCAGCGGGTGCTGCAGGAGTTTCAGGCTGATAGACCTGACCGTTGCCCAGCAGAGAAGCTGTTTGTCCCTGATAGATGGACTAGTAGAGTTATCTCTGAGGTTCATTGTTCGGTGTTGGCTGGTCATCCTGGGATTTTTGGTACCAGAAATTTGGTTGCTAGGTCCTTTTGGTGGCCTTCCTTGTCACGGGATGTGCGTTCTTTTGTGCAGTCCTGTGGGACTTGTGCCCGGGCCAAGCCTTGCTGTTCCCGCGCTAGTGGGTTGCTTTTGCCTTTGCTGGTCCCTGAGAGGCCCTGGATGCATATTTCCATGGATTTTATTTCAGATCTTCCTGTTTCCCAGAAGATGTCTGTTATCTGGTGGTTTGTGACCGGTTCTCTAAAATGGTCCATTTGGTACCTTTGCCTAAATTGCCTTCCTCCTCTGATTTGGTTCCATTGTTTTATCAGCATGTGGTTAGTTTGCATGGCATTCCGGAGAATATTGTGTCTGACAGAGGTTCCCAGTTTGTTTCTAGGTTTTGGCGGGCCTTTTGTGCTAGGATGGGCATTGATTTGTCTTTTTCTTCGGCGTTCCATCCTCAGACAAATGGCCAAACTGAGCGAACTAATCAGACCTTGGAAACCTATTTGAGATGCTTTGTGTCTGCTGATCAGGATGATTGGGTGGCTTTCTTGCCGTTGGCCGAGTTTGCCCTTAATAATCGGGCTAGTTCGGCTACTTTGGTTTCGCCTTTCTTTTGTAATTTTGGTTTTCATCCTCGTTTTTCTTCGGGGCAGGTTGAGCCTTCTGATTGTCCTGGTGTGGATTCTGTGGTGGACAGGTTACAGCAGATTTGGACTCATGTGGTAGACAATTTGACATTGTCTCAGGAAAAGGCTCAACGTTTTGCTAACCGCCGTCGGTGTGTTGGTCCCCGGCTTCGGGTGGGGGATTTAGTCTGGTTATCTTCTCGTCATGTTCCTATGAAGGTTTTTTCCCCTAAGTTCAAGCCTCGGTTTATTGGTCCTTATAAGATTTCTGAGATTATCAATCCGGTGTCTTTTCGTTTGGCCCTTCCAGCCTCTTTTGCCATCCATAATGTTTTCCATAGATCTTTGTTGCGGAGATATGTGGTGCCCGTTGTTCCCTCGGTTGATCCTCCTGCTCCGGTGTTGGTTGAGGGGGAGTTGGAATATGTGGTGGAGAAAATGTTGGATTCTCGTTTTTCGAGGCGGAGGCTTCAGTATCTTGTCAAGTGGAAGGGTTATGGCCAGGAGGATAATTCTTGGGTTGTTGCCTCCGATGTCCATGCCGCTGATTTGGTTCGTGCCTTTCACTTGGCTCGCCCTGATCGGCCTGGGGGCTCTGGTGAGGGTTCGGTGACCCCTCCTCAAGGGGGGGGTACTGTTGTGAATTCCGCTCTTGGGCTCCCTCCGGTGGTTGTAAGTGGCACTTTTGTGAGTTCTGCTCTTGGGCTCCCTCCGGTGGTTTTGAGTGGAACTGCTGCTCCTTGGATTTAGCAGTCAGCAGCTGCTTCCATTGATCGTCTTTCTGGCTCGGCTATTTATCCTGGCTCTATCCTTCAGCCTGGGCCAGTTGTCAATGGTTCCTGGTTGGCTTCACATCTCTGCTTGGATTTCCCTGATATTCTGACCAGTTCAGCAAAGATAAGTCCTTGCTTGTTCTTTTGCTGTCCACATATTGTGGACTTAATCATTTAGCTCTTTCTATGTTTTTTCTTGTCCAGCTTGTCAATATAGATTTATTCAGGTAAGCTGGAAGCTCTGGGAAGCAGATTTACCCTCCACACCTTTAGTCAGGTGTGGAGATTTTTGTAAACTTTGTGGTGGATTTTTCTAGTTTTTTTTATACTGACCGCACAGTATTCTGTCCTGTTCTATCCATCTAGCTAGACTGGCCTCCTTTGCTACATTCTGATTTCATTCTGCGTATGTCATTTCCCTCTCCACTCACAGTCAATATTTGTGGGGGGCTGCCTTTCCTTTGGGGATTTTCTCTGAGGCAAGATAGCTTTCCTGTTTCCATCTTTAGGGGTAGTTAGTCCTCCGGCTGTGAGGAGGTGTCTAGGGAGTGACAGGAACATCCCACGGCTACTTCTAGTGTTGTGATAAGCTCAAGAACTGTGGTTAGTACAGGTAACATCTCCTCCAGAGCTCGTCCCATGTTGCTCCTAAACCACCAGTTCATAACACGTGTCTCCATTCCTGCCCCCTTGTCTCCATTCCTGCCCCCTTGTCTCCATTCTGCCCCTTGTCTCCAATCCTGTCCCCTCTCCATTCTGCCCCATTTCTCCAACCCTGCCCCCCCCTCCCGCCACTTTTAATAAAAAAACAAACAAAAAAGTCTCAAGATCGCACCACCGGCGAATAACGACGTCATATGCCGGCGACGTGCGCGCTGACGTCAGCTGCCAGCCTCCGATTGGCTGGCGGGTTTAACTATTGCCGTTGCGGGTCTCTGACGCAGATTCAGTTACTGCACAGATCAGAAGCTGGAGCCCGATTTGCAGAAGAGACGGGGCCTGATGCGGGCCCCCTCTGCCCACTGGGCCCCATACACCAGTCAGGGCAGTAATTCCCTGATGGCGGACCTAGGAAGGAGCAGCTGGGAAAATGGAGTATGAGAAAACTGCACTTCGGAGCCTCCGACTGCAAGACCAGCTTCTTCAGGAGAAGGTAAGAAGTCATTAAAGTGCAAGTGAGCTCGGAAGGCCATTGAGGCAAGGTCCCCCGGCTGGGCATTGGGGAAAAGTCCCGGACGTGTTCTCAGTGACATGTGATATTGATGTGTCCCGTACCTTTCTCCACCAGGACCAGTAATAACAGGAACAGTCAGTATGGGGCTTTTGGTGCATCTGAGAAGATAAAGGACCCCCGATCTCTACACGATAAGTCCTAACATTCAGCAGTGCATCCGATGGCTGCGCTATGTGAGTGCCTGAGTTATATCACATCAGATCGGGCCTCCACACGTGTGGGGTCTGACCTAAAATGCCACCTATCCTATTTTGTGTATATAGGGGCCCCCAATCATGAGACACCCCCCCCACACACACACACACACACACACACAAACTCATCTTATTACTATTGGCTCATAAGAGGAGGGTTGGGCTGTTTTCTTGCCCTTTGTTGAGCCTCTGTAAAATATAATTCATGTAAAGGGGCCCAAGCTGCTGACAGTTTCCTTCTATGTATTACATTATGCAGCTACAGTGCTAGCCAATACATGTGAAAGTATATGGACAAAAAACAAACCGTTTTATTCTATTTATTTAGAGAGTTCATTAGCAGCGTAGTATGCAACATTTTGTGACATTTATAACTATTGGTGGACTGGAGGTAGCAGAGGGAGGGCGACGGCGCCATCTATTCTCAGTCAGGCGGTGAAATGGAGGGGATCGGCCATGCAGTGCTCTGCTCCCTGCCTGACACATGGCAATATACATAATGCACTGTCATGGGCTGTACAGAGGATCACAGCATGTAGTGGCATCTGGTGTAATAAGTGATTTTTAGTGGTTTCAACACTCCAATTAACGAATACTAATCATTGATATTGTTTCAATCAGTTATACATATATATATCCTTACTTACAAGGAGTGTAGCATAAGGTCATTGAAGCTGAAATGTACCTTTAGCCAGATGGTCAGTTTAACCAAGGAATGTAATTGTTTATCTACTAACAAAGGACTTTTGACATTCAAAGATGAGAGTCACCTGATTAGAACTTTCCCAAATATGTTATCCTGTTAATTATGTTAGATAGATACTGTTAAGTCTCCAGGACACATACCATGAGAGAGCAAAGCCTTTAGATGAGTTTCAATAGACAGTTTTAGCATATAAGAGAGGACTGGAGACTTGGGAAGGGAACAGAAACACATTCAGCAGAAGAGAGATGTGACAGAGAGATGAGGAGAGAGATGGAAATGAACACAGCCTGATGACTTCTGCCATAATAATGTAGTGTATGAATAATTTGTTTTGCTTACTTTATGGTTTAATCTTATTATTTATTAAGTAAATTCAATTTTGTTTATTCAATTCTCGTTTGAACATTTATTATTCATCATAATCTGTGAATCCGTAACAAAACAAAGTGGTGTCAGAAGTGGGATTGTTTTGAATAACAATGTTTACAAAATTGAACAAGTTTGTTAAGAATAGGAAAGCAGTTGAGAGTATCAGATCCTTGCCAAAATGGGTGTTATCAGGAAAGTGGACCCCAATGGCACGGGAATGTAATAAGTATATGGAGGGACAGCGCTTACCAAATCCCCAGGATGTGGCTGCCAAATTCGATCTCAAGTTATGATGCAAAGGAAAAGAAAACTGCTGCAGCCATTGGATGGGTATGTGTCCAGGCATTTCAAAGTTTGCAGGAGGAGATTGATAACTTGCGTTTAGAGCTGCATACAGCTATAGAGCAAAAGATCAGCTTGTAATCAGGCTTGAGACCAAAAGAAACAGCATGACAATATGCAAAGGAATTTTGAAGCTTATGTAGTTAAAAATGTGAATAAGTATAAGAGGAGGAGACAGCAGCCAATGTCAGATATTCATACTGCACAGATTAGGACCATGATTGCACATGAGAATTGGTCAGATTTGCTCGAATGAGATGGCTCTGACAGTGAGACAAATGAGGAAGAAAGGCATGCCAGACCAATTGTAACTACAAAAACAAGGAGAGAAGTCACACAGCGTAGTAGAGATAGGATGGATGCAGGAAATGCAGCTGTTGGAGCAGAAACCGCAATGACAGAGGAATCTAGGAATTAAACAGCAGAAGTTATCTGCTCTAGAGAAAGCAAAAGTGTCAAAAAAATAGTACAGCAGACAGAATAGATCAAGAAAGGAGAGAAGAGGATAATACCCACATTAGAAAGACGCCTCCCGGAGAAGCATTGCGAAACGCGCGTCGGGGCAGAGGAACGCTGAGGTTTTTCACATGGCGATTTGTGAGGTAATTCATTCACTTACTTACCATATGATTTTCACAATCACAGGCTGTTATAAACTGGAATATCTACAGGGATGAGATTTATCTTACCCTTATAGTAGCGATTAGAGATACTTTAGCTTAGGCTCTGCGTACTGATAGGTAGAACTCGGACACAAACCTGCTAGCAATGTGAGCAATTCATTGGAAGTTATTTAACTATTTATCACATATTTAGCCTCTGTTTTAGAAATATCCTATGGCAGTTTAGTCCCTCTTTTTCTGGATAATGTACCCTTCTTGTAATATGTTAATTATATTTTATATTTGGTTTCATAAAAAATTGATTTTATTCAAGTACCACTGTGGAGATCTTTTAATGTTTGGTCACCTTGATAGTAAGATGTTATGACATTTAGTGGTGCAGTGCCCTCTAGTTAGATGGGATTAAGTATTTGTTGAGCAATTACCTGTGAATATATCAAATTAGAAAGAGAAGGAAGGAGTGGTTTTGTGACCTGATAGCTAGTGGAGTTCCATTCCAGGAGATAGGGATCCCATCTACCAGTGACCTGTTGAGAGGATGGCAAGATCTGAGGAGGAAAGGCAAATTGCAAATCACCAGGCCCAGGAGGGTGGCGACAAGTGAGATAGGGGGTTGGAAAGATAGAGGTGGGACACCTGATGGAGGCATACAAAGGCCCTACTGCAACCGCCCGTTACACGCCTCCAAAACCAGGGCATACCATAGCCCCTGCCCCGATTCCCTCATGGACTAATCTAATTGCAGATTTTAGATAAAAGTTGTGGAACATTCCATGAGAAATGTGTTTGAACAGTTTTGCCATTTCTGATGTAAACTAATGATGTTTGTTTTTGTTCTAGAGTTTTAAGAAGAGAAATATTCCGGTGAGCATACTATGATGTATGCGCTGGCTGAGTTATTTGATAACCTGGGTTTGGTCTTGGTGATCCTTAAATGTGCACTTCTCATTTGAGGGTTTGTAATACCTTCCAACTCACAGACCGCTGTCATTTGGTGATAGACCCTGATGTTTTAAATGGCAAAAGAGCACAACAGATGCAAGATGATTCTGTATGTGGGCGCCATGTGAAAGAGGCGTACAAGGAAAAGAGGGAGTAAAATTGCAGACAATGAACTAGTGTGAGATGACTGGTGATATACTGGGGGTTGACTAAAGAAATAGATGACTTAATGACTTATTTGTACCACGTTGTTTGTCACTGTATGTGTTTGTGCATCCCCTGTAATTGTCATGGATATCCTTAGTTAAATTAGTTCACAGCCAAAGAAAAAATCCACGTGGTATTTTTATTTTTTATGAGCTCAATCTTTCAGTTTTGTTTGTACTGTGTTTGGTTTTAAAAGGAATGGTTTTCATCTTTTAGTCCACTTAATGTTGGATTGGGGGGTTGGGTATGTAATTAACCTTTTGTTTTGCTTGCAGGAGTGAAAGAAGAAACCCTTGGCCATTTAATTAACACGTGGTTACAGCGCACAGTAAATAGTTTTGTTTCTGCAGTTGACTTATTTTTTAGTTTTTCACATTTTTATTTTTTTGGGAGCTCCCGTGCATATTGGGTTTTGGAAAATGTATACAATAAATGATTTCACTGAATATTTGTTTGTTAATGTCGGTCTTTTGCTCTTGGTATACCTTTGTTCATCTACACCTGAGTACAGTATTAGCATGAAATACAAATGTGTGGTTACCCAAAGTGTGTGTTTTTTTAAATTTGCATATAAAGGAGAAACTTTCCTGCTTACTGAATGAATGCATTGGTGAAGCCAGGCACAGAGGTAGTCAGTAATGGTTACTTTTTTTTAACCAAGCATAGGGGAAAAATTATGGAGTCAATCAATTCTGAGGAAAAAAATTATGGAGTCACCCTGTAAATTTTCATTCCCAAAACTAACACCTGCATCAAATTAGATGCGCTCATTAGTCTGCATCTAAAAAGGAGTGATCACATCTTGGAGAGCTGTTGCACCAAGTGGACTGACATGAATCATGGCTTCAACAGGAGAGATGTCAATTGAAACAACTGAGAGGATTATCAAACTTTTAAAAGAGGGTAAATCATCACGCAATGTTGCAAAAGATGTTGGTTGTTCACAGTCAGCTGTATCTAAATTCAGGACCAAATACAAACAACATGGGAAGGTTGTTAAAGGCAAACATACTGGTAGACCAAGGAAGACATCAAAGCGTCAAGACCGGAAACTTAAAGCAATATGTCTCTGTGGTGAAATATGTGTATAAATATCTATATGTGTGTAGTGACCTATGTTTAGGGTTATATGTGTAACTAGTGATAATGTAACATCTGTCCTGAAGGCAAGTCGCACCTAGGTGTTAATAGGTACTTCCTTGGGACTAGTAGAATTGTGTCTCCTTATCTCACCAGGAGGTCTAGCTAGGGCCAAGAAGAAAGGAACATTTGGCACCTTCTAGGTCTTGGAGTGGAGATGCTAATTGCAGCTGGAGAGGGCATCTATTCCTGAGAACCTTTTCACACGTATCTCAAGAGAAAATAATGTATTCATTGGGGGGCGCGGCTGTGGCCCAATCAAACAGGCAGCATTTATGATATTGACCTGAGGGGCCGGTCTAGAAACCTGACCTCCAGACCAAAGTTATAAATTTAGGCTGCAGACAGAGAATTGTGTTCACATGTGAGGGCAGCCTGAGAAGCTGATGTGTTCCACCAACTCCATTCACCCCCCTCAGGGAGCAGAAAGCAAACTACCAGTGAGATGATTTCTGTAAGTTTCTCCTGTTTATTTTGATACTGTTTTGCATAAGTTGTATGTCTTTTTATTATCATATTTTTATACCTTTTTCTTATTGTAAGCACTGACCCTTTTGTTATTAAAGTATAAAACTTTAACAAGTTGAACCTTGAATGTTCTAAAAGACTCCACAGCCTAAGGTGTGTGAGCCTTATGAGTGATAGACATATTTTTATTAGTATTATTTTCTGGGACTCATCACCCGTGCATTCGATGAGTGGTGGCAGCGTGTATGAGCGGGTGTGTGGCCTGGGTCGGTGTGTGATTTATGCTCCCATTACAGCATAGGACAGAGGTTGAATGCTGGACTGAGAGAGGGGAGATAGATTAACCCTTGCAGGCACAACCCCAAGTCACGTGTGAGAGCGGGCACGTGACAAATTAGTGACACCACGGAGAAGGGATCTGTGACAGTTTCCAAAACAGGAAATGCACAACAAAACAAATGAGGAACGAATGAGTGGAAACTGGAGTCAACGTTTGAGACCGAACTGTAAGAAACCGCCTAAAGGAAATGTGATTTACATACAGAAAAGCTAAACGAAAACCATCATTAACACCTAAACAGTAAAAAACAAGGTTACAATGGGCTAAGGAAAAGCAATCGTGGACTGTGGATGAAAGTCATATTCAGTGATGAATGTTATGGTTCTCAATGGCAAGAGAACATAGCCCAGCATACATAGGAACTAGCTCTTGGAAGGATGGAAACTTAAACTGACCATGAACTAAACCTGCCGCACAACTAACAGTAGCCGGGTAGCGTAGCCTGCGTTTTATCCCTAGACGCCCAGCGCCGGCCGGAGGACTAACTAATCCTGGCAGAGGAAAATATAGTCCTGGCTCACCTCTAGAGAAATTTCCCCGAAAGGCAGACAGAGGCCCCCACATATATTGGCGGTGATTTAAGATGAAAATGACAAACGTAGTATGAAAATAGGTTTAGCAAAATCGAGGTCCGCTTACTAGATAGCAGGAAGACAGAAAGGGTACTTTCATGGTCAGCTGAAAACCCTATCAATACACCATCCTGAAATTACTTTAAGACTCTAGTATTAACTCATAACATCAGAGTGGCAATTTCAGATCACAAGAGCTTTCCAGACACAGAAACGAAACTGCAGCTGTGAACTGGAACAAAATGCAAAAAACAAACAAGGACAAAAGTCCGACTTAGCTGGAAGTTGTCTGGTAGCAGAAACATGCACAGAAAGGCTTCTGATTACAATGTTGACCGGCATGGAAGTGACAGAGGAGCAAGGTTAAATAGCGACTCCCACATCCTGATGGGAACAGGTGAACAGAGGGGATGATGCACACAAGTTCAATTCCACCAGTGGCCACCGGGGGAGCCCAAAATCCAATTTCACAACAGATGAATCACGAATCTGCATTGGGCAAGGTGATGATGCTGGAACTTTTGTTTGATGCCGTTCCAATGAGATTTATAAAGATGACTGCCTGAAGAAAACATGCAAATTTCCCCAGTCACTGATGATATGGGCTGCATGTCAGGTAAAGGCACTGGGGAGATGGCTGTCATTACATATTCAAGAAATGCACAAGTTTAAGTTTATATTTTGGACACTTTTCTTATCCCATCAATTGAAAGGATGTTTGGGGATGATGAAATCATTTTTCAAGATTATAATGCATCCTGCCATAGAGCAAAAACTGTGCAAACATTCCTTCAAAAAAGACATAAGGTCAATGTCATGGCCTGCAAATAGTCTGGATCTCAATCCAATTGAAAATCTTTGGGGGAAGTTGAAGAAAATGGTCCATGACAAGGCTCCAACCTGCAAAGCTGATCTGGCAACAGCAATCAGAGAAAGTTGGAGCCAGATTGATGAAGAGTCCTGTGTGACACTCATTAAGTCCATGCCTCAGAAACGGCAAGCTGTTAGAAAAACCAGAGGTGGTGCAACAAAATACTAGTTATGTGTTGGAGTGTTTTTTTGTTTGTTTTTCTTGATTCCATATTTTTTCCTCAGAATTGAGTGATTCCATAATTTTTCCCCTATGCTTGGTTAAAAAAAGTAACCATTACTGACTACAACATTTTTGTTCGTGTTTTTTTTAGTGTTTCTTCACGCCAGAAAGTTGCCATTTGAAATGACTTTAGTTTTGTGCCATGTCCGTGATCTACTTTTTTTTCTGCAAAATTAAACAACTGAATGAACATCCTCCAAGGCCGGTGATTCCATAATATTTGCCAGGGCTTGTATATTACAGCAACTATCACAGAGAGCAGGAAAATTGAACTCTGCTATAAGCAGCTAATGATGTAAAACCACACATGTAGATGGCAGAATATACAGTGGCAGATTAATGTGCGGAAGATGAACTTTACACTAAGATAGGTGAGAACAGTCTTGGACAGTGAATCTCACACTGATGGCACGCTGCGCCATTCACTCGATAGCACGCACTTTATTTTTTACACTTACATTGGTGAACGGGCCGTTGACCTCCCTCCAGGCCACAATGAGCTTGGCCGTATTGTCCCCAATCTTCTGCAAGGACTTCAGCTCTTTTACAGATCCGGTGTTGAGGAGATTGAGAATCATCTCTCATGTTCTGCAGCTCATCCGTCCCCATGTTAATCTCCCTGCTGGGTATGTTCTCCTGACCATCGTGAGCCTTCTGTGGATGTGATGGGTAAGATCATAAAGAAAACCTCCAAATATAAAGACCCAAGTGAAATCCACCATTCTGGGTGAGGTGGCATTATGGAAACTGTCAGTAGGTGAGTCCCTCCACCACTTAAGCACTCCTAGCATTTCTCACCTGCATTTTCTTTTCCTCCATCTGCAGGGGCTGGACGTGGAGCACCTTCTTGGCTTCGGCAGTGGACGAGTCCCTGTGGGACTTGTAGACATGTGCGGCACTTGCGGTTTTGCCGTGATCCGACAAATGCGGTACTTGCAGCAACGGAAAAAAAGCGCTGCTAGCAGTGTTTTTTTGTCTCAACGCAAGTACAAAACTGGAAGAAGAATTGCTGGGAATTGTAGTTTCCGTGGGGCACCGCAGAATGATGATCCCTGCTCTCAGACCGCTGCGGCCCCACCTTGATCTCCATCTCACTCTCCTCGCATTTCTTTAGGAGCGCCATGTGCTTCTGTTTGGGGGTACTGAGTAGTTGGGTTTCCATTTTTCCCTTTTCTGTCAGAATCCGGTCAGGTTTGAGCAGCCTGTTCACCACCGCAGGGTCCATGTGGCGATATTGAGCTTCTTCCCGTAAAAAAGCGGAAAGGTTCTCCCATATGCGTCAGACACTAGGGCGACCAGGGACGTATTTAGAGTTTATGCTGCCCTAGGCACTTTTAGTGCTGCCTCCCCCATTGTTGAGTATGACTAATGCAGACACTGTCGGCAGTGACTTTGCCTACTTTTAACATCAGCGATTTTTGCCATTCGCGGAAGATCCGGCAGTTTTTCCGCATCTGCCACGTAATGGATCACTTACGGCAACACTGCGTTCGGCCTCATTTATTCCCTATGGGACTTGCGGACATGTGCGGCACTTGCGGTTTTGCCGCGATCCGGCAAATGCGGTACTTGCAGCAATGGAAAAAAAACGCTGCTAGCAGTGTTTTTTGTCTCAACGCAAGTGCAAAACCGCAAGTGCCGCACATGTCCGCAAGTAGCCATCACTACCTGTCCCTGCACCTTGCTAGCTCATCCCTAACCATCCCTCTCTGACCTAAAACTACGCTACACTATACAGTTTTAGAAAAACAATTTATTAACTTACATATTCCTATGATATGGGCCATATGTGAGAAATAAAACGGGTCTGATTTCCGAAGCGTGAGAGAATGAACTGGCATTTTCCCACGCTCCAGAGTTCAGCGCAGGTCAGTCTGTGAGGGTGCGCAGCATCAGTGACGACACCGCTAGTCCCTGATGACACGCTGGCAGCATCTCAGTCGGGGCAGTCACATCAACTATAGGATTAGTAATGGATAGGTAGAAGAAACCTGGCACTCAACTTAATGCTGTGAATCAGAAACAATTTTATTTGTAGTACCAAAAATACGTTTCGGTCACCCGGATCTTCATCAGTTACTATAAAGGTGAGCAAGATAATAAACAGAACATGAAAATAATATAGAAACAAAATAACAAGACTTATAACAGTAGGTGCAAATCTGACAAGTAAATAGAACAGATGAATATTGTGGTATCCAGTATATAATGTAGAGATCCATACAGGATGGAGTGCACAGAGGATAGCCATTGGATCATGACCGATGAAATCCAGAGTGTGTCACAGATATTCGAATAAATCAGTACAAGTGGCTCTAGAAAAAAAGAAAAACGTATTAATCAAAGATATATGACAAGCATAATAATATGAACCATAGGCGGAATCATCACATATCGAACCCTGTCACTATACCACAATATTACAATATGACTACCAGTACTAAAAACGTCAACTAGTCCCACAAAAAACTAGACCTCACATGACTCTGTGGGCCAAAATATGGAAAAATTATAGCTCTCAAAATGTGGTGATGCAAAAACTACTCTTTGCAATAAAAAGCATCTTTTAGTGTGCGACAGCTGCCACACATAAAAACCCGATATAAAAACCAGCTATAAACAGTAAATCAAACCCCCTTAGATAGGGAAAAATAATAAAATAAAATAAATTATTTTTTTTCCATTTTCCTATTAGGGTTAGCGATGGGGCTAAAGCTAGGGTTAGGGTTGGGACTAAAGTCAGGGTTACGGTTAGGAGTAGGGTTAGGGTTGGGATTAGGGTTAGGTTTGTGATTAGGGGTGTGTTGGGGTTAGGGTTGGAGTTAGAATTGGGGGGTTTCCACTGTTTAGGCACATCAGGGGCTCTCCAAACGCGAGTGATGGGATTCAGGGGGCACATGCCACTTCAGTGACACTGCTTTTAAAAATTAGCAGGCGGTTGCCCGAACCATCAAGAAGCGGTGCCGCAATCTGGTTTCCTGGCCTGCAATTTTCAACTAAATGTGGAACTCATATGGGGCAGGATGGGAGCTCATATGGGGCAGGATGGGAGCTCATGTGGGGGCAGGATGGGAGCTCATGTGGGGACAGGATGGGAGCTCATGTGGGGACAGGATGGGAGTTCATGTGGGGACAGGATGGGAGCTCATGTGGGGGCAGGATGGGAGCTCATGTGGGGGCAGGATGGAAGCTCATGTGGGGGCAGGATGGGATCTCATATGGGGGCAGGATGGGATCTCATGGGGGCAGGATGAGATCTCATATGGGGCAGGATGGGATCTCATATGGGGCAGGATGGGAGCTCATGAGGGCAGGATGGGAGCTCATATGGGACAGGACGGGATCTCATATGGGACAGGATGGGAGAACATATGGCTGGAGCCAGGAATGAGACAAGGGGGGAAGGATGGGGAATATTATTACTGTAGGGGCTAATTAAGGGATATAATTACTGCAGTGATGCATTTTATTTTTGGAGGATACGGTTTTCAATGGGGGTACCTGATACTTTACAGAGCAGCACTATGCTGCCTTTTTTCTTCACCTGGTGTAGAACAGAAGATTGGATCTGTGAAAATCTGTGCTGTAAAAAATGCAACAAATCTGTAACGTATGCACAGGCCCTACGTTCAACGATAATCACAATAATGCATCAGCGTGGTCAGTGAACGGCGGACCGAAGACATATACAGAAGGACTTTAGCATATGGACATACGGAGTGAAAAAGAGAGGTGTATGCTGCTGCAGTGATCGCTGGCTGTACATGAAAGTGTTCCCCATTCACTGACAGCAAGCGGAGATGTTGAGTGGCGAGCTGCCTCTAATCCTCCATTTACATGAGGTTAGGAGCAGTCAGGAAGCAATGTAACCAGTAATGTATACAGACGCCTGCGGAGTAATGTACGGGGACAGGTGCAGGCGCTTCGTTTCTCCATTCCTGACCCGGGTTGTGGAGTCGTCTTTAGGGCGTAACGTCATTTCCAGCGCACATTCTGAGCGCTTCATGTCATCGGGAGATTAGATGCTCAATTAACTGTTGTCTCTCGTCACATTCTTGCAGAAGAATATTTCTTTCATGAGCTGCGTCCCTGGAGGCCGTGCTGCTTTATATTCCGAGAGTGTGATATTACTCCAGCCTCACATATCCGGCCATTAATTAAAGGCAGTGCTCTTGTCATTGTGTAAGAACACGACCAATGTAATCTAGTGGAGTCAGTTCTCACTTCTGAGGCCCAACACATGAGCTGGTGGCACGATATGCGAGTGAGAGCACAATGTGAGAGCAGAGGCACAATAGGCGAGCGGGAGCAAAGAAAGCAAAGTGGGAGCACAGTAGATGAGCGGGGGCAAGATATGAGAACGTGAGTACAATATGACAGGGGGATCACAGCAGGCGAGCGGGAGCACGATGGGAAAGCGGGAGCACGAGGGGAGAATGGGAGCACGACGCCAGAGCGGGAGTACGAAGCCAGAGCGGGAGCACGACGCCAGAGCGGGAGTACGATGGGGAGAATGGGAGCACGACGCTAGAGCGGGAGCACGATGGGGAGAATGGGAGCACGACGCCAGAGCGTGAGTACGATGGGGAGAATGGGAGCACGACGCCAGAGCGGGAGTACGAAGCCAGAGCGGGAGCACGACGCCAGAGCGGGAGTACGATGGGGAGAATGGGAGCACGACGCCAGAGCGGGAGTACGATGGGGAGAATGGGAGCACGACGCTAGAGCGGGAGCACGATGGGGAGAATGGGAGCACGACGCCAGAGTGGGACCACGATGTGATAGTGGCAGCATGATGAGAGTGGGAACACAATAGGCGAGTGGGAGCACTATATGTGAGCGGAAGCAGGATATGATAGTGGGAGAACGACATGCAAGGGGAGCATGATATGTGAGCTGGTGGCACAATAAGCGAAGGGAGCACAAAATGTGAGCTGGCGTCACAATACGCGAGGGGAGAACGATACGTGAGCTGGCGGCACAATATGCGAGGGGAGAACGATAGGTGAGCTGGCAGCACAATATGCGAGGGGAGAACGATACGTGAGCTGGCGGCACAATATGCGAGGGGAGAACGATAGGTGAGCTGACGGCACAATATGCGAGGGGAGAACGATATGTGAGCTGGCGGCACAATACGCGAGGGGAGAACGATACGTGAGCTGGCGGCACAATACGCGAGGGGAGAACGATAGGTGAGCTGGCGTCACAATATGCGAGGGGAGAACGATACGTGAGCTGGCAGCACAATATGCGAGGGGAGAACGATAGGTGAGCTGGCGTCACAATATGCGAGGGGAGAACGATAGGTGAGCTGGCGGCACAATATGTGAGGGGAGAACGATAGGTGAGCTGGCGGCACAATATGCGAGGGGAGAACGATAGGTGAGCTGGCGGCACAATATGCGAGGGGAGAACGATACGTGAGCTGGCGGCACAATATGCGAGGGGAGAATGATACGTGAGCTGGCGGCACAATATGCGAGGGGAGAACGATACGTGAGCTGGCGGCACAATATGCGAGGGGAGAACGATACGTGAGCTGGCGGCACAATATGCGAGGGGAGAAAGATAGGTGAGCTGGTGGCACAATATGCGAGGGGAGAACGATAGGTGAGCTGGTGGCACAATACGCAAGGGGAGAACGATAGGTGAGCTGGTGGCACAATATGCGAGGGGAGAACGATAGGTGAGCTGGTGGCACAATATGCGAGGGGAGAACGATAGGTGAGCTGGTGGCACAATACGCAAGGGGAGAACGATAGGTGAGCTGGTGGCACAATATGCGAGGGGAGAACGATAGGTGAGCTGGTGGCACAATATGCGAGGGGAGAACGATAGGTGAGCTGGTGGCACAATATGCGAGGGGAGAACGATAGGTGAGCTGGTGGCACAATACGCAAGGGGAGAACGATAGGTGAGCTGGCGGCACAATATGCGAGGGGAGAACGATAGGTGAGCTGGCGGCACAATATGCGAGGGGAGAACGATAGGTGAGCTGGCGGCACAATATGCGAGGGGAGAACGATAGGTGAGCTGGCGGCACAATATGCGAGGGGAGAACGATAGGTGAGCTGGCGGCACAATATGCGAGGGGAGAACGATAGGTGAGCTGGCGGCACAATATGCGAGGGGAGAACGATACGTGAGCTGGCGTCACAATATGCGAGGGGAGAACGATAGGTGAGCTGGCGGCACAATATGCGAGGGGAGAATGATACGTGAGCTGGCGGCACAATATGCGAGGGGAGAACGATAGGTGAGCTGGCGGCACAATACGCGAGGGGAGAACGATAGGTGAGCTGGCGGCACAATACGCGAGGGGAGAACGATACGTGAGCTGGTGGCACAATATGCGAGGGGAGAACGATAGGTGAGCTGGCGGCACAATATGCGAGGGGAGAACGATAGGTGAGCTGGTGGCACAATATGCGAGGGGAGAACCAATAGATCTGAGGAGTCACTTGACATGGACATTTACTGCAGCCGTCGCTAATGACGCGAGTTATCGGACTGGATTGAGGAAATTCTCTTGTGCTATATCATACAAAGGCCTATGTTGCAGATTACAGTTGGTAAAAAGACAATTCCCTAACGTTATTACTAAATTGCTCCTATTCATTGTATAGGTTACGATGAGAGAACAGTCTATCATAGTCTCTCCCATCATCCTGTAGCAGACTTGGCAGTTTTGATTTCCTCTCGTGGCTACAAACAACTTTTTTTGAGGCTTCTCAAAACTAGGAGTTTTTCAAGCTTAAAAAACTGCCTAAAAAACCCTCTCCATATTGTGCAAATTTTTCCTTTCCAGTTGTTTTGCGTTTTTTTCCTTAAGTTTTTTTGTTTTGTTTTTTTTTGCAACCTTTTGATTGGACTGTGCCTACTTTGGAGATATTTCATGTACTTTTTCTTGCCATCGGGCGTTTTTTTCACAACAAAAATAAAACACAGATAAAAAAGGTAAGGCAGCAAATTGGATTTCCTACAGAAATTAACTAGGAGAGTTTTCAAAGAGGATTTTCTAGAGGATAAGCCGCCTTAAAAAACTTTTATGCATTTAAAGACAATGTGACACTCGAGACCCCCAGACAATTTCCACATATAGTGCCTCGTCCGGCAGCCCCCCATATGTGCCAAACGTCAACAGAAAGCCTATATTGTGAGTGCGCCCTCGAAGGCACCATGACGTTTGCCTCGAACCTACACAAATGTACTGTTCCCCAAAAGCGAGCGGAGGGATCGAATCACACTAAAGGGGCACATACTACACATTACCTTAATTATGGCATGTAAGTGTCCCAATTTAAAGGGGTCTGCTACCCTGGCACATTGCCTTTAATATATATCTTGTGTAGCAGGACTCCATTATTGATGAATACAAGCCTCCTCCTCACCACTATACTACAGTGTCAGCGCAATTCATTGTAATCTGTATGGAAAAGCTTACAAAAGAGCACCGATACGTCTGTAACAGTCTGAAAAGATAGACATGGAGATCAGCCATTTACTGGATAACCAGTGCAGTATAACACGGCAGTGAATCTGGGGGTCTGATAGGCAGAACACGATGGGTTTTACGCTGCTTGTCTCTCCTGTTGCATTTTATAAAACACGATTATTGCCTGAATCTGAACTAATTTCTCACTTAAGAAGATTTGCCTGTAGGATCGTTCTTTCCCCTTTCCCGCTCACTCCAGGCCCACTGCGTGCTGCAGGCTTTACACAGACAATGCTAATTTTATGGCTTTGTAGAAATACTCGCCGTAAATAACGTATTTCCACTGAGATGAATGACACTTTGTATCTGCACTTCTCCCAGGTTCTGCGGGGTAACCTTTACACGGTGCTGTGGATGGAGCGCGGCCTATGGGATGGACACATGCGGCAGTCAGCACGCTCAGAATAAGAATGTCAGCACTTTATATAATTAGTTCTGATCATCCTATGGAGGAAACGAAGGATCCGAGAAATGCAAACGACTGGTGATACATTGTGGGCAGTGCATCAACAGTGAGTGCACCGGCAGAATAGTGAGTGCAGCTCTGGAGTATAATACAGGATGTAACTCAGGATCAGTAATGTAATGTATGTACACAGCGACTGCACCAGCAGAATAGTGAGTGTAGCTCTGGGGTATAATACAGGATGTAACTCAGGATCAGTAATGTAATGTATGTACACAGTGACTGCACCAGCAGAATAGTGAGTGCAGCTCTGGGGTATAATACAGGATCAGTAATGTAATGTAATGTATGTACACAGTGACTGCACCAGCAGAATAGTGAGTGCAGCTCTGGGGTATAATACAGGAGGTTACTCAGGATCAGTAATGTAATGTATGTACACAGTGACTGCACCAGCAGAATAGTGAGTGCAGCTCTGGGGTATAATACAGGATGTAACCCAGGATCAGTAATGTAATGTATGTACACAGTGACTGCACCAGCAGAATAGTGAGTGCAGCTCTGGGGTATAATACAGGATCAGTAATGTAATGTATGTACACAGTGACTGCACCAGCAGAATACTGAGTGCAGCTCTGGAGTATAATACAGGATGTAACTCAGTATCAGTACAAGAAAGGAGACTTTCAGACCTCGCTCAGAGCTCTGGGTTTGATTGCCACAGCTTTATATTGGCACAAGTCACCTTTTGCCATTCTCTACGATAGGGATACATTAATGATAGAAGTACTATTCTGATGGTTATAATTATACAATTCCTCCATAACCAGATATTAGTTTTCAGCAAGCTCCTCCATAAAATACAACCATAGTTTCCATTTTGCAGCTGTATCATTGTCTTGAGACACTTAAAACGTAGCAGAAAGCGCTCATCCTGCAGTCTGGGAATGGACATTTTACCTCTGCTGCTCCAGATGTTTAACTATAACTTCAGCCGATCTCTTTGCTCCGTACATCAAGTCCTGCTGAGCAAACTGCAAACTTAAAATGAATTTTTTTTTTTTTATTTATTTTTTTTAAAAAAAGCTCTTTATGAGGCCTAGAGAGACTGGAGGTGTCAGATTTTCCATATGATAAAATATGGGTCCATCTGCTTCGGTTTAGCAGCCCTGACTGGAGCTAATTGGCAGATCAAGCCATTTGATGTTCCATATTAGATAAGAAGCTACGAGAGTGAACATTGACTAGGACACTTTTTGGATGGATCCCAAAGTTGCTCTTTCCCAACCGCAGTAAAATATCAGGGTGCTAATATGATCCAGATTGGACGCACAGAAGCTGCACAGAAAGTAACAAGTGTCAAATGCTTTGAACTACTTTTGACGAAGTCCTCCACCAAATCTTCCCTGGAGGAGCAACACAAAGACTGAACGTAACCGGAGCCCGCTGGCTACAGCCGTCCTGCGCTGCATCATGGAGGAGAACACGGACCGGTGATTTACAGGGGGCCACAACATATTAGAGACCTGAGAAGTTGAGAGGATGGATCCAGTTATACGGTACGAGGTGGAGTTACTGGATACACCCGGTACTGAACCGACCAGAATAATAGATAACAATTCCATAAATCAGTATTACTCCAATTGGCCCGGCTGCAAGGTTATCTTTACTATTTGTCCCATGTATCCCAAGGCAGACGTCAGTCTTTAGGGAACTCCCTTCCACCGGACATTTATCTTGAGAAGATGCCTCAGATTTTATGTATACCTTCACAATGATTTTTTTCTTATTGTTCATTCTCAAATGCGAATATAAGTGACTTCCTAATAGCCTCCATTTAAACACTTTCTACCATTTTGCTGCTGCACATGTCGGTAAGTTCTTTATCTAGTTCCTATCATGATCCTGCTCCGGACAGTGTCTCCGTTCTCTCCCATCTCTCAGTGCTATGCTACAGTCGTACGGTCCGCTGAGCTTATCGGACCTTTCACACCAGCAAATTGTGAACATGAATAGCTCTGTGTGCCTGTCCGCACAGCAGAAGGATGGACATGATGTCTGCTATGTACATGCACTTGTCAGGTACAGAAATCACAGCAGACAAGCACATACTGCAATTTTTTTTTTAACAAGAACCCCCTAGTGTTAGAGCTGTGCTGATACATGAAAGCTAGTGAAGACCGTAGGATCCAGGCTACATACAGAGCACACGTCCAGCCTATATTACTGGGAGAGACACAGACCTCACATCCAGCCTATATTACTGGGGGACACACACAGCTCACATCCAGCCTATATTACTGGGAGGGACACACAGATCTAACATCCAGCCTATATTACTGGGAGAGAGACAGACCTCACATCCAGCCTGTATTACTGGGAGAGACACACAGAGCTCACATCCAGCCTATATTACTGGGAGGGACACACAGACCTCACATCCAGCCTATATTACAGCGAGAGACACAGAGATCACATCCAGCCTATATTACTGGGAGACAAACAGACCTCCCATCCAGCCTATATTACTGGGAGAGACACAGACCTCACATCCAACCTATATTACTGGGAGAGACACACAGAGCTCATATTCAGCCTATATTATTGGGAGAGACACACAGACCTCATATCCAGCCTGTATTACTGGGAAAGACACATATGTCACATCAAGCTTCTATTACTGGGAAACACAAAGCCTTAGCATCCAGAGTATATTACTATAAGAGACACACAAATAATACACGCAGCCTACATTATTGGGAAAACATACAGAGCTAACATACAGCCTATATTACCGAGAGAGATCCAAATACCAAATATCCTGCGTATATTACTGTGATGAACATACAGAGCTGTTCAAAAATCACTTGGCACTCAGAGAATTATTTTTCCAAGATGATTATTTCATTTATTTGTGCATCCAGTTAAAGAATAAACGTTTTCGGTCCACACATCAGACCTTCATCAGAAATTCCTTTTTATCAAACTGGACAAATAATGCACGTGGGTTTATCAAGGCCAGACAGGCCAAGGCTGGGTAACCCAGGACAAAGGCAAGGAGGTAGAAAGCCTCTATGTGCCTGAAGAGGTTGTGCTGGGTGAAGGTGCAGATCCGCCGCTGTGAATGGCGCTTAAGACGCCAGCTATGTGGCGTGAAGACTGAAGTTCCCGGGGACCACTTCAGTCTTCACGCCACATAGCTGGCATCTTAAGCGCCATTCACAGCGGCGGATCTGCACCTTCACCCAGCACAACCTCTTCAGGCACATAGAGGCTTTCTACCTCCTTGCCTTTGTCCCGGGTTACCCAGCCTTGGCCTGTCTGGCCTTGATAAACCCACGTGCATTATTTGTCCAGTTTGATAAAAAGGAATTTCTGATGAAGGTCTGATATATGGACCGAAAACGTTTATTCTTTAACTGGATGCACAAATAAATGAAATAATCATCTTGCAAAAATAATTCTCTGAGTGCCAAGTGAATTTTGAACATTGGATTGACGGGCTGGAAACCCGACTTGAGCACCATATAGGAACCTTGAGTGCCGTGTGCATTTTCTTTATCTTTTGAACATACAGAGCTGGCATCTAGCCTATATTACTCAGAGAGGCATACATAGCTCAAATCCAGCCAATTTTACTAGAAGAGACACACAGACCTCATGTCCAGCTTATATTACTAGGAGTGAAGCACAAACCTCTTATCCAGCCTATATTACAGGATGCACACAGATCCCACATCCAAATTATATCACTGGGAGATACTCACATCCAGCCTGTATTACAAGTAGACACACTCCCACATAAAAAAAACAAACAAACCTGAAACTTGGATAAGGCTTTAAACTGCATATTAGGGGGGTCTAAGAGTTAATAAATATTGCAAACAAACCTAGGACAACTTTATTAACTAAAGGTAACAACTAACATGTACAAATAATTTTTGCCTAGCCACAAGTGTCCATAACCTTTAAAGGGACTGTCCATTTTACAGAATTTATTTCTATACACCCTTTCTGGGAAGTTTCGGGTAATAGAAGGGGGTTTCTCTGACCAGAGTCCTCATTTCTTGGCCTAAGTGGGGAGCGATTATGAAGAGCATCTCAGAATTTACTTGTAATCCACTGATTGGAATCAGCAGCAAATAAGTACTGCATTTCTTTGGATTTGCAGGGGATCCACCGCAGTGAGTTTGTTCTTATGAAGCTGTCTCAGTCTTGGTCTCACACAACAATGTAGCCAGTTATAGGGAAAGCTGACACATAGTATCCTCTAAACAACCATTGTGCAGACTGTTCACATTGGAAGGGCGGACACAGACAACCAATATCCTCATGCAAATTCTGATCCTCAGCTCCGTCAAATATTAAAACAATTTCATAAACAGTACTTAAGCTTTGTAAAATGAATTAGACACCAGATGGTCCCTCATTAAGGTGATTACAATCACAATTGCTCTTCAGTCTCTTTCCACTAATTGCATTAGTTTTTCCCAAAATGAAAACTTTTGAAACTATTGAAAAACTCATAAACTAAGCTTTTTTTCTCGTCTTCCGCTTTACAGGATTACAGCCAAGCACATGCTGAGGGCACAGCGTAATGTGATAATCTGCACGTGGTTTTCTTGGTCAGAAAGTTTGACTCTGAAAATAGAATATCAACCACATCAGCTCAGGGGTAACGGGCGGATAAATGGGCCACAAGACAAAAATAGAATGGAAATAAAAAGGGCTGAAAACTCCCCCAAGTCTGCTGGATTGTAGAGATAAGGACGTGATATTTAAGGCAACAGATTGTTGGAACCTTACTGTAAGTACAGCAGAGCATGTTCCCAAGACACTAGCCGTCCTGTATAGTCCTGTGTTCCCCAAACCAGGTGGCTGATAACATAGGACAATAGCTTGCCACTCAGTAAATACTAGGATGATAGACAGAATATGGGTTCCTGGAGTCTATAGAGAATTGACTGGACAGTTTTTCACTTCTACTTTCCTAGTTTCCAGATTAATGAACAATTTGGATTTACCGCAGATATATCGGCGATCGTCCCATTCACGTGATGACGCTAAAACGTCCCATTTCAAATGGACGAAACAGATTTTTAGTGGCAGAAATTTCTAAGAAATGGGAAATATAAGAGGAAGGATTTGGGTTTGCACAGATCATTTGTTAGTACAAATGCTCTGATGTCCATAGTCGGAACAATCCAACACAACCACTAATGGTCTGGATGCTGGAGAAGATAGAAGTATTGCACTGGAGAAAGGAAACAATGGATCACTGGATACAGGAGGAGGAGGCCTTTTCTTACTACTTCCTGCTGAATCCATCTCTGGCTTTGGTTCACAAAACTGCATAAAACATAACATGACTGTTTCCAGCTTTATATATGTACCATCAGGGAAAATTGTATTTTTATGTTCTTTTTTTACTTACATGCACTCATTTTTAATAAAAAACAAAAAATGTAACGGCGCTTCATAAATAATTTTGCACAGTTTTGTTTTTGCATCCTGTATGATCAATGCCTGATGACCATCAATGCATATGGATGACAACGACTGATGACAATGCCTGATGATCACAGACACATAGGGATGACGACGCCTAATCACCACAGACACATAGGGATGACGACGCCTGATGACCACAGACACATATGGATGACGACGCCTGATGACCACAGACACATAGGGATGACGACGCCTGATGACCACAGACATACAGGGATGACGACGCCTGATGACCACAGACACACAGGGATGACGACGCCTGATGACCACAGACACATAGGGATGACGATGCCTGATGACCACCAATACATATGGATGACAACGCCTGATGACCACTGACACATAGGGATGATGACGCCTGATGACCACCGATACATATGGATGACGACGCCTGATGACCACCGATACATAGGGATGACGACGCCTGATGACCACCGATACATAGGGATGATGACGCCTGATGACCACCGATACATAGGGATGACGACGCCTGATGACCACCGATACATAGGGATGATGACGCCTGATGACCACCAATACATATGGATGACTACGCCTGATGACCACCAATACATATGGATGACAATGCCTGATGACCACAGACACATTGGGATGACGACACCTGATGACAATGCCTGATGACCACTGAAACACAGGGATGACAACGCCTGATGACCACCGATACATAGGGATGACGACGCCTGATGACAATGCCTGATGACCACCAATACATAGGGATGACGACGCCTGATGACCACTGATACATATGGATGACAACCCCTGATGACCACAGACACATAGGGATGACGACGCCTGATGACAATGCCTGATGACCACTGAAACACAGGGATGACAATGCCTGATGACCACCGATACATAGGGATGACAACGCCTGATGACAATGCCTGATTTCCACTGACACACAGGGATGACAATGCCTGATGACCACCGATACATATGGATGACAATGCCTGATGACCACCGATACATATGGATGACGCCGACTGATGACCACCAATACACAGGGATGACGACGCCTGATGACCACAGACACATAGGGATGACGACTGATGACCACCAATACATATGGATGACGACGCCTGATGACCACAGACACATAGGGATGATGACTGATGACCACCAATACATATGGATGACAACGCCTGATGACCACAGACCCATAGGGATGACGACGACTGATGACCACTGATACATATGGATGACAATGACTGATGACCACCGATGCATATGGATGACGACGCCTGATGACCACAGACACATAGGGATGACAACGACGCCTGATGATGACCACCAATGCATTTTTCCACTAGTTCAAACACAAAACACTGTGGCTCCATGGGTCTCTTTTTATCCGACACTGGCCCATTACTTACAAGAGTTACATACTGAAATAGATTGCGGTATGTTGTGTTCTGACACATCACAGGGTAGTCGGTACAATGATTTGGGAATGTAACTAGATGTGTAACGCTTTATTTCAGTCTTGAAGGACCTTAAAATTCTTCCAGTGACTGCTCCCGCTTCAGTCCACACAATTAATTAGATGAAAAGTCCCCGGATCATTCAGCAGCTGATTAAAGTTTTACAATAATAGTCCCTTACGTGCATTGTAGCCTCCACTCTGGTTTAATTTGACTGAGGTCTTAAATCCCCTTTTCTGTCCTCAGAATAATTCAATATGATAATGTAGCCAGGATTACACTCACCCTGCACATAGAGATGGAGTGCGATTCTGTCAGCTCTAAACGTTCACAACCCAAACCCCTGTGAATGCGCCAAACAGCAGGACCTTCACAAGGACTCTGGGGGACCGCAAACTAAAGTGGGGGGATCCAAAACGGATAATCCCCCATAGGATCGCTGCCTAGTTCATACTAGCAAATGATGTACAGAGAGTGGATAACGAAGCAAATGCCCCATCATTCCTCCCCTTTCCCTCTTTTTGCAGAAACAAAATAGTCCAGTTTCATAGGTGAGAGTAACCACTACAACAATGGCTGACTAAATCCATCCAGATGACAGGTTTCTGGTCTCGGCCCTTTATCCAAGAGAAAGAAATAAAGTTGTTTTAGTAATTATTCCAAAAGATTTTGTTTTTACCGACCCCCAATAAAATAAGTTCTCTAAAACTGAAAGTTCCCCTTTTACACATTTTGACACTGAACCACTAGGTGGCGCCATCTGTCCACAGCGAGGATATCACACAATATTACTGGAGTGAGCGATCCGCAAGGGGTACTAGCAGAATCCAAAGCTGATGGTAAACCATTGTATAACCATATACCCCAACATCCGACAAGACTACAACCTGCAGTAACCCTCGTTCCACCAAACCCCTGCACGACCAGCTCTGCCCTCACCGACTCTATCCTCACCCATCCCTTGTAGATTGTGAGCCCTCGTGGGCAGAGTCCTCTCTCCTCCTGTACCAGCTGTGACCTGTATTGTTCAAGATTATTGTACTTGTTTTTATTATGTATACCCCTCCTCACATGTAAAGCGCCATGGAATAAATGGCGCTATAATAATGACATATAAAGCTCTTCAACCTTCAATCCAGTAAAATAGAAGAGAGATTCAACTGAGTTTACAATGGACTTTTAGTATTGTTTTCTAAGCCAAAATTAGTAGAATAAACTAAATAAAAAGGTAGAATCACTGTGTACATACATTACATTACTGATCCTGAGTTACATCCTGTATTATACTCCAGAGCTGCACTCACTATTCTGCTGGTGCAGTCACTGTGTACATACATTACATTACTGATCCTGAGTTACATCCTGTGTTATACCCCAGAGCTGCACTCACTATTCTGCTGGTGCAGTCACTGTGTACATAAATTGCATTACTGATTCTGAGTTACATCCTGTGTTATGCTCCAGAGCTGCACTCACTATTCTGCTGGTGCAGTCACTGTGTACATACATTACATTACTGATCCTGAGTTACATCCTGTATTATACCCCAGAGCTGCACTCACTATTCTGCTGGTGCAGTCACTGTGTACATAAATTGCATTACTGATTCTGAGTTACATCCTGTGTTATGCTCCAGAGCTGCACTCACTATTCTGCTGGTGCAGTCACTGTGTACATACATTACATTACTGATCCTGAGTTACATCCTGTATTATACTCCAGAGCTGCACTCACTATTCTGCTGGTGCAGTCACTGTGTACATACATTACATTACTGATCCTGAGTTACCTCCTGCTTTATCCTCCAGAGCTGCACTCACTATTCTGCTGGTGCAGTCACTGTGTACATATATTACATTACTGATCCTGAGTTACATCCTGTATTATACCCCAGAGCTGCACTCACTATTCTGCTGGTGCAGTCACTGTGTACATAGATTGCATTACTGATCCTGAGTTACATCCTGTATTATACTCCAGATCTGCACTCGCTATTCTGCTGGTGCAGTCACTATGTACATACATTACATTACTGATCCTGAGTTACATCCTGTGTTATACCCCAGAGCTGCACTCACTATTCTGCTGGTGCAGTCACAGTGTACATACATTACATTACTGATCCTGAGTTACATCCTGTATTATCCTCCAGAGCTGCACTCACTATTCTGCTGGTGCAGTCACTGTGTACATATATTACATTACTGATCCTGAGTTACATCCTGTGTTATGCTCCAGAGCTGCACTCCGGAGTCTTCCCAGCAATCTTTGCTTGCTCTGTGTCTGCTCACTGCCTTCTCCGATTTCCATTCGATGACTCGTGATATTACTACTAGGTGCCCTCATCTATTGTAGGAAAACCTCCTGCATTATAACAGCTGTATTTCTTATCTGAATACTGACAATGGCTCTTGAATATGACTGCCCCTTAATCTCCTCTTTGCAAAATTATAATTCATTCTTCGCGGCCAAATCACAGTCACTACACAGTGATAATATATTACTAAAACGTCAGTTTTATGAAAACTATTCAAGGTATATTGTAAAAAGCCCGCATAGCCTCCATCACACAGGTGAGAAGTGCAGCCACGTATCGAGATGATGGCAGCTCCTGGTTTCCAGACCCTAAGGCTATGTGCACACGATGTGGATTTGCTGCGGATTTTTCCACGCAGAAATGCTGTAGATCCGCACTGTGATGTACAGTCTGTTATTAAATGGAAAAAAAAAAGCTGTGCAGATTGTGCAGAAAAATCAGTGCGGAATTGCTGCGGATTTCAAACAAGTGCATGTCACTTCTTTTGTGCGGATCTGCAGCGTTTCTGCACCCCTCATGTTAAAATTACGCAGTGGCAAAAACTGCTGAAATTCCGCACAAAATCTGCATAAAAACTGCGGCAAATCTGCGGCTACGGATTCTGCCAGGAGATGCGGATTTTGTGCAGAAAATTCTGCACCTCTTTTCCTACGTGTGCACATAGCCTAAAACCTTGCACAGAAATGTCCCCAGATCTGTGTGCAAAATGGTTCACCCAGAGACAGCGAATGTCAGAGAGGTGCCGGGGAGTTATCTGCAAAGGAGGGGGTCAGTATGGATAGCGCCCCTCTATAGGTCATCTCACTCCGGGCAATGAGACATTGCAGGAAATTCTTAGGATGGAAAAGTTAAATACTGAGTTGCTGTGATTGCATCTCAAAGTGATAAAAATCAGAAATGGCATCAGAAAATCCCAAGAGCAGAAATGAGATGATCTGCAGCACTCTTCATGCTCCTGTCTAGAGGAGGCTCTGAGCAGAACAACAGGTGACTATAATATGTTATGGTCCCACCAGCCTGGAGCCTCTTGTCATTGCGCTCCTGGGAACCTCCAGGAATAAATTATTTTACCGCGATAGATGGTGAAAAAAAAAATCCTCCAGAGAAACTGTGCAAAGTTTCTGCCAAGCAAGTGTCTGATTAGGTCATTTCTATTGAAGATGATTGTTCCATCTGCCCCACATCAATATTGCTCTCCCCTCACGTCTTCTCCCGCACGTTTATGGGCCAGCTGCAGTCGGTGTCTATTACATTCACAACACTCCTCTCTGGATACATTTCAGTACAGTAACTTTCTTTTTTTTTACATTCAAAATGTTCAACCTTTCAGAACCTCTTGTTTTCTTAATATGTATTTGTGAAATAGTTGCAGCTTTATTCTAATACCCTGCGCAGCTCCAAACCAACATTTTACCTGTCTCACGCCGCCACTAGGGGGAGCTCAGCGCATACAATTCATATGCATTACAGAAACTTCTTGTAGCTGAGCATTTGCTACCGTATCACTTATAAATATGGGGGTTGATACATGAATAATTACTTTTATAGCTACAGAAGTTTAAGGCCATGTTCACACCTTTGCAGAAAATTTCAGCTCTGGATTACGTCACAAATCCATAACAAATTTGCCAGGTGTCCACACATGGAATCCACATGCAGATTCCCAAGATCGAATAGGATGAAATCCGCAATAAACATCAGCACAAGAATGAGTATCCGCACAATGCTTTTATTTTCTTGCAGATTGCTCTTTCCGCAACGTGTGAATGAGATTTAAAAAAAAAAATTTCTTGCATTGCAGTCTAAATTGCAGCGGATTTGTGGTGAACTTGGCGTAAAAAAACAAGTAGTGAAATGATTGTGATCTCTGGCCCCGAATCCTGCATTAATATAGACGTGAAGCTGAAGCCAGAACAATGTAACATTTAGCAGATCCCAACAGAAACTTCTCATCTGTAAATCATTACACATTGTAACAGGAACCACAGATATTTCCACAAGTTACCAGGTCCGTTATGTTCAGTTACTGGAGAAAAAACTCGAATTGGGATCAAAAGCTGTAAAAGCCGCCTGTTCAGACAGTGCAGTCAGCAGCTGGGTGACACTTGTCTAGAAATGGGTGCAAGACCTTGAGATAGGTCACCAGGGTCTTCTCCGCCATCAAGCATCCGGCTGCAGGTCTTCCTCTTCGCCTTGTTCCTTTTACTCTTCCAACCATAATGTCCTTTGCATTTTGCATAAATCAATATTATATTTGTGAAAATAAGAAACTTTGTAATTATATTATCAGGGAAATCTGCTTCTTTCTCCACTTATGCTCCAATTCATCCCCTCAGCTAAGTTTCTGGACTCATTACTCAAACTAAAAAAAAAAAATTGGGGGTGTCAGAACAAGACTTCCTGCAGCTCACTGAGGGATCAGATTACAGTTGCCTTCTCAGGGCAGACAAAAATGCAGTAAGGGGTAAAGTGAGAAAAAAATTGGCAGCTACTGCTAGTAAGAGTATTCTCACCCCCAGTGCTGGATTCACAGCTACACTGCTCAGTACTGCTGTATAAAGTCCTACATGCTGCTGTTGTTGTTTCTGAACATGTGTGACATAGAAACAGAACAGCAGGAATCCCTCATGTCTGTATGTGCTGGGTATGGGAGACATTGAAGCAGCTGGTCTCCACCCGTCACCTCATAGAAAGTTGGAAATTAGGGATACAGCCTGAAGATGGAAAGAAATGGAATGAAATGCAGGATACACATGATATTATGGAGAGAAATAGTGCTATTCCCTATAGTATACACACCACAGCTTAATCAGAACAGTAACCCAAATCTACACGTCATGTTTCCATATTCCACCATCATCTTCCCTCCTTATTCCTCCTTCAGAGCTTTGACATTACAACACGGGGGTTGTGGGAAGATATTTTCATTCCTGTTTAAACCCTACGCGTCTGATTCATTAAGTCTGGTTTTGCATGCCAATTTAATGAAGAAAAAGCTGGAGAAAGATTAGCCGTCATTAATAAAAAGTTTGTGCCTCGATAAGGAATTTGTCAAATTTTTCAATTGCGGAGCATCACCGCCAGAAATGTCCGAGGAGAGCTGATGTACATTTCTGTCTTAATATATGCCACTTTGTGGTGTAAATTAGGAAAAATTGGTTGGGTGCGCCCCATCCTGCCTGAAGTTAACTCACTTTTTTAAAAGTTGGCAGAGCTGGCACAGGGCTATCATAAAAACATTTAAAGTTACAACTTTTCAGTTAGTTTTGTAGAAGCATTTTATTCCAGTATTTTAGTGAAAACTGGTGGATGAATCCGGCCCTAAAAACTTTCTGATCACGTGAGGCTTTGCCTGGTTATTATGAGCTCAAAGCAAAGCACAAAAAAAGTTCTTTATTTTTCAACCAAAGTTCCATATTTGCACAAATGATTGTAAATGTTGCCAAAAAAGCAGATTTAGAGACTATACAATTACCATGGGTTAAGTAACTACTGGACGCAGAATAAAGCTCTTTTTACTGCCAGTTTCAATATTAGGAAGTAGCATTAGTTAATAATAAAGATAAATAAGTGGGAACGTGAGGGGTTTGTTATTCCTGAAAATTGTTTTAATATGTCTCTCCTGCACGGCCCTTTGTCCGCCCGCATAATTCAGGTAATTGGATTATAGTGGCAAAACTTTTCTATTAGTAGCAAAGAGATAAAAGATAAAATAACTACATAAGAAAAATATAACAATCTAAACCAATTATTTTGAAAAGTCTCCTTTTGTATCTTTAGAGACTCAAAAGAAAGATATAAACGAGATAAGGGCACATACAATTGTAAGTGTGTCTCAGTATTAGAATATATTTATGGACACATGCAAGAAAAAAATAAAAATTAAATATGTAATGTTGCTAATGTGATGGATGTGAATACTTTTCTGCCCAATGATGACAAAAGTATTCTAGGAGTGATACCTTTATTGGCTAACAAGAAAATAATATGTTTGCAAGTTTTCAGAGTACAGAGGCTCGTTCTTCAGCCAGGATTACACAATGTGATGTAAACTCATGGCAGACGTACAAAGAATGAATGTCAACATGCTGAAACTATAGAACAATTTATAGAGATAAATATGGACTACATCAGAGAAAAGATTCATTGATGCAGGTATAATAAAACAGCACAATTATTTTTCTGTTTGCTTCTACAAATATGGATTGAACAGCAGTCCATACACGAGCACCATGGCGTTTATGGCGATATCGCCTCCGATAAAACATGTTACACGTAATCTTAGTGCATCATTGAGGAAGAATACAGAACCTACAGTAATTTGCAGATAGGGGGGAAGGAACATTGTAATATTTGTCTCCCCACTTCTTCCTGACAATGGATATTACTTTTTCATCTCCGCACAGGAGTGGGAGTAATATACTGCTTTAATAAATATGCAGAGCATCACCTGCTAATTTTGAAGTTCTGACCCAGAGAGATGCATTTGCTTTTTTTTTTTTTTTTTTAATCAGGAACCTCGAAATATTCAATCTCTAGGTAACAATTTATCTAAACTGTGAGCAGCGAGCATTTACTCAGTGTAAATCCACGACGGTTTATCCAGAACAACCTTCTGGAGGTTGTGATTTCAGGGGGCACCTCTTGCCTCCCAGTCCTTTGATCAACGTTTAATATGATATCCGCACGGCCAGGCTTTTTATTTTTCCCCTTTTCATGCCAGTTTCCTCTTCCTCTGGTAGCTGGAGATTCCATACCATAAAACTGACATTTCTAGGTTTATTCCTCCATGCCAGTCGGGCAATGGAGCCTGGAGAATCAATTCTCCTTGCCCAATCCATCTCTGACTTTCAAAACATTTAATCAAGGCGAGATCAGCCCTTCCGCCATGAAAAGAAAAACCAAAAGACGGAAAATCGCAGTCTGTTACAGAGTCTCGAGTTACAGGAGCGAACCTGCTTTAAACCGGAGATGGGACTACATGAGCAGGGCTTGGGGACATATTCGATGTCACAGAACGTCATGGATGAACACTGGGGAAGAGTCCACGATAAAAAGTGACTTATGTGTAGGACAGGCGGCTCTGGAAGGACTGCGCCGATGATGAATGTTCAGAATACAATGAATACGCCAGGGAAAAAAAGGACGATGGATAATGTTTTACACTGCACCTTAGGTATTTTCCCATAATCATTGCACCAATCCCACTAAAGTGGGAAATAAAAGGGGTGCAGCCGGCTCAGCGCCATGTCACACATTACAGCAACTCAGCCCAAACCAGAGTAAGGGAGAAAAAGTCCAAAGAACCCGGATCGAGTGCTGAGAATCGGCAGCTATGTGTCCTTCCAAAAGGCCAAGTGATGGCACAACCTGCACACAGGCAGCCTCCCAGTCTCACCCCGGTGCTACCCTCTGCATACGACCAATCATGTAGGCACCATTCTTAAATACTACAATTTTCAGAAGGGTTATAAAGTAAATGACGCTTCCCTGCAACTATGTGACTTGATTAGAAATCAAATTAACTTCATTAGATTTCTGTTGATTTTTGAGTCAGACCCAGGAGCGGACAAGTTCTGACGGTTCAGCAAAAGTAAATTATTGAAATTACAAAGTGGTTTCATTTTATGTAGATTTATAAACTTCAAATTGTAAAATAAAAGATGTTTTTCAGTGAGTTCAAGCAGGGTGATTTTTGACGAGGATTTTAGAGCAGATTCTTCTCAAAAGCTTTCTAACGTGAACACAATGGAGTTTCTTTCAGCGTGCATGTTGACGTTTGAAGCTTTTTTTTTAACTGCAGAAAAGCTTCAAAATTAGCCTGTGAATGAATCAGGAGCAGAAACAAAAGCCCGATTTAGAAACCGAAAACAATATTAAAAAAAAAAAAGAAAAAAAACACACCAAATAACGCTTTAGGTTCCCGAGAAAGATAGTGTGGGAACAAATGTAAGCAACAAGCAAGCAAAATGCACACGCTCTTAATTGTTGCTGTAATATGAAGACACGTTCACATGTACAAATTTTCTGCTTTAAAGTTTGGCGTGCTTGTGTGGCAACCAAAACCGGTGACAAAATGTGTTAGTTACAGAGGGACATATACAGTTAGGTCCATATATATTTGGACAGAGACAACAATTTTCTAATTTTGGTTATAGACATTACCACAATTAATTTTAAACAAAACAATTCAGATGCAGTTGAAGTTCAGACTTTCAGCTTTCATTTGAGGGTATCCACATTAAAATTGGATGAAGGGTTTAGGCCGGCGTCACACTAGTGAGTTTTACGGACGTAAGAGCGCAGAAAATACGTCCGTAAAACTCGCCAAACAAACGGCACAATTATTCTCAATGGGTCTGGTCCTATCAGCCGTATATTACGGATCCGTAATATACGGCTTTCTACGGCCGTACAAAATCGCAGCATGCTGCGTTTGTCAGCGTATTGCGCAAAAAATATGCCAATGAAAGTCTATGGGGGCGAGAAAAATACGGATTCCACAAGGACCAGCAGTGTGACTTGCGAGAAATACTCAGCGGTGTTAGTGACAAGCCGGTAATTCAATTGCCGGCTTTTCATTTCTCCTTCCCAAACCCGACAGGATATGAGACATGGTTTTCATATAGTAAACCATCTCATATCCCCTTTTTTTTTGCATATTCCACACTACTAATGTTAGTAGTGTGTATGTGCAAAATTTGGTTGCTGTAGCTGCTAAAATAAAGGGTTAAATGGCGGAAAAAAATGGCGTGGGCTCCCGCGCAATTTTCTCCGCCAGAATGGTAAAGCCAGTGACTGAGGGCAGATATTAATAGCCAGGAGAGGGTCCATGGTTATTGGCCCCCCCGTGGCTACAAACATCTGCCCCCAGCCACCCCAGAAAAGGCACATCTGGAAGATGCGCCTATTCTGGCACTTGGCCACTCTCTTCCCACTCCCGTGTAGCGGTGGGATATGGGGTAATGTAGGGTTAATGTCACCTTGCTATTGTAAGGTGACATTAAGCCAGATTAATAATGGAGAGGCGTCAATTATGACAACTATCCATTATTAATCTAATTGTATGAAAGGGTTAAAAAAAACACACACACATGATTCAAAAGTATTTTAATGAAACAAACAAACAGGTTGTTTAAGTATTTTATTGCTCTCTCAATCCATCAGGAAGACCCTCGCTTGGCAAAATAATAAACCCACAATATACATACCATCCGAGGATCTGTCAGGTCCCACGATGTAAATCCTTCTGAAGGGTTTAAATCAATTTACAGGCAGGAGCTGCGCTAAAGCACTCGCTCGTGCCTGTAATCCCCGGGTGCTGAAAGGAAAGCTGGGTGATCTGTACTTACATTGAGTCGCGGTGAGGCGCCCTCTGCTGGATGTCCTCATGAACTGGAGCCTTGGAAAAGTTCCCACGCTCGAGTTCATATGAGTTCATCCACCAGAGGGCGCCTCACCGCAACTCAATGTAAGTACATATCACCCAGCTTTCCTTTCAGCACCCGGGGATTACAGGCACGAGCGAGTGCTTTAGCACAGCTCCTGCCTGTAAATTGATTTAACCCCTTCAGAAGGATTTACCTCGTGGGACCTGACAGATCCTCGGATGGTATGTATATTGTGGGTTTATTATTTTGCCAAGCGAGGGTCTTCAGGTGGATTGAGAGAGCAATAAAATACTAAAACAACCTGTTTATTTCATTAAAATAATTTTTAATAATGTGTGTGTGTTTTTTAACCCTTTCATAGAATTGGATTAATAATGGATAGGTGTCATAATTGACGCCTCTCAATTATTAACCTGGCTTAATGTCACCTTACAATAGCAAGGTGGCATTAACCCTTCATTACCCCATATCCCACCGCTACACGGGAGTGGGAAGAGAGTGGCCAAGTGCCAGAATAGGCGCATCTTCCAGATGTGCCTTTTCTGGGGTGGCTGGGGGCAGATGTTTGTAGCCGGGGGGGCCAATAACCATGGACCCTCTCTAGGCTATTAATATCTGCCCTCAGTCACTGGCTTTACCATTCTGGCGGAGAAAATTGCGTGGGAGCCCACGCCAATTTTTTCCGCCATTTAACCCTTTATTTTAGCAGCTACAGCAACCAAATTTTGCACATACACACTACTAACATTAGTAGTGTGGAATATGCAAAAAAAAGGGGATATGAGATGGTTTACTGTATGTAAACCATGTCTCATATCCTGTCGGGTTTGGGAAGGAGAAATGAGAAGCCGGCAATTGAATTACCGGCTTTTCACATATATCGCGCTGAATTAAATATAAATACAGAATATATATATATGTGTCTCAATGACATATATATATATATATATATATATATATATATACTGTATATATGTTTTAACGGACATTTGAGCACATAAATCCATTAGATGTCGGTTTTGCAAGCCTGCGAGAAAATATCGCAGTACGGATGCCATACGGATTACATACGGAGGATGCCATGCGCAAAATACGCTGACACACCCTGCCTACGGATGACATACGGACCACTATTTTGGGAACATTTCTCCGTATTACGGCCGTAAAAAACGGACCGTATTGTCTTACGCTGAGTGTGACGCCGTCCTTAGGAGTTTCAGCTCCTAAACATGTGTCACCCTGTTTTTAAAGGGACCAAAAGTAATTGGACAATTGACTCCAAGGCTATTTCATGGACAGGTATGAGCAATCCCTTCGTTATGTCATTCTCAATTAAGCAGATAAAAGGCCTGGAGTTGATTTGAGGTGTGGTGCTTGCATTTGGAAGGTTTTGCTGTGAAGTAAACATGCGGTCAAAGGAGCTCTCCATGCAGGTGAAACAAGCCATCCTTAATCCCTTCAAGACCCAGCCTGCTTTCACCTTTCTGACCCGGCCAATTTTTACAATTCTGACCACTGTCCCTTTATGAGGTAATAACTCTGGAACGCTTCAACGGATTCTGAGATTGTTTTCTCATGACATATTGTACTTTATGATAGCAGTAAAATTTCCTCGATATGACTTGCTTTTTTTGTGAAAAAAAAATTAAAATTTACGAAAATTTTGAAAATTTTGCAATTTTCATAGTTAATAAATAACATTTCCCATATGTCTACTTTACATCAGTACAATTTTGGAACCAAAATTTTTTTTTTTGTTAGGAAGTTATAAGGGTTAAAAGTTGCCCAGCAATTTCTCAACAAAATTTACAAAACCATTTTTTTTAGGGACCACATCACATTTGAAGTCACTTTGAGGGGTCTATATGATAGAAAATAAACAAAAGAGACACCATTCTAAAAACTGAACCCCTCAAGGTGCACAAAACCACATTCAAGAAGTTTATTAACCCTTCAGGTGCTTCCCAGGAATTTTTGGAATGTTTAAAAAAAAAATGAACATTTAACTTTTTTTTTCACAAAAAATGTACTTCAGATCCAATTAGTTTTATTTTACCAAGCGTAACAGGAGAAATTGGACCCCAAAAGTTGTTGTGCAATTTGTCCTGAGTACATTGATACCCCATATGTGGGGATAAACCACTGTTTGGGCGCATGGCAGAGCTCGGAAGGGAAGGAGAACCGTTTGAACTTTTTAACGCAGAATTGGCTGGAATTGAGATCAGCCCCATGTCGCGTTTGGAGAGCCCCTGATGTACCTGAACAGTGGAAACCCCCCACAAGTGGCACCATTTTGGAAAATAGACCCCTAAGGAACTTATCTAGATGTGTGGTGAGCACTTTGAACCCCCAAGTGCTTCACGGAAGTTTATAATGTAGAGCCGTAAAAATAAAAAATCTAATTTTTTTTCCGCAAAAATTATCTTTTTGCCCCCAATTTTTTTTTTCCCAAGGGTAACAGAAGAAATTTGACCCCAAAAGATGTTGTACAAGTTGTCCTGAGTATGCTGATACCCCATATGTGGGAGGGAACCAGATTGGGCTCATGGCAGAGATCGGAAGGGAAAGAGCGCTGCTTTGGAATGCAGAATTTGATAGAATGGTCTGCGGGCGTCACATTGCATTTGCAGAGGCCCTGATGTACCTAAACAGTAGAAACCCCCCACAAGTGACCCCATTTTGGAAACTAGACCCCCAAAGGAACTTATCTAGATGTGTTGGGAGAACTTTGAACCCACAAGTGTTTCACTAAAACTTATAACGCAAAGCCGTGAAAATAAAAAATCATTTTTTTCCCACAAAAATGATTTTTAGCCCCCAAATTTTTATTTTCTCAAGGGTAACAGGAGAAATTGGACTGCAAAACTTGTTGTCCAATTTGTCCGGAGTACGATGATACCCCATGTGTGGGGGTAAACCATGGGTGCATGACAGAGCTCGGAAAGGAAGGAGCAGCGTCTTACTTTTTCAACGCAGAATTGGCTGGAATTGAGATGGGACGCCATGTCGCATTTGCAGACTCCCTGATGTGCCTAAACAGTGGAAACCCTCCAATTCTAACTCTAACCCTAACCCCAACACACCCTTAACCGTAGTCCCAACCCTAACTGTAACCCAAACCACAGCCCTAATCCGAATACTCCCGTAACCCTAATCCCAAGCTTAACCACAACCCTAACCCCAACACACCCCTAACCCCAACACACCCCTAACCCTAATCCCAACCCTAACCATAACCCTAACCACATCCCTAGCCCTGACACACCCCTAACCTAATCCCAACCCTAACCCTAATCCCGACCGTAAATGTAATCCAAACCCTAACCCCAACCCTAACCACACCCCTAACCTAATCCCAACCCTAACCCTAATCCCAACTGTAAATGTAATCCAAACCCTAACCCCAACTGTGGCCCCAACCCTAACTTTAGCCCCAACCCTAACAGTAACTTTTAGCCCCAACCCTAACCCTAACTTTAGCCCTAACCCTAACGGGAAAATTGAAATGAATACATTTTTTTATTTTATTGTTTTTCCCTAAATACGGGGTTGATAGAGGGGGGTTTGATTTACTATTTATAGCGGGTTTTTATGTTTAGCAGCTGTCACTCACTAAAAGACTCTTTATTTAAAAAAAATAGTTTTTGCATCACCACATTTTGAGAGCTATAGATTTTCCATATTTTGGTCCACAGAGTTATGTGAGGTCTTGTTTTCTGCGGGACGAGTTGACGTTTTTATTGGTATCATTTTCGGACACATGACATTTTTTGATAGCTTTTTATTCAGATTTTTGTGAGGCAGAATAAACAAAAAACAGCAATTCATGAATTTCTTTTTTGGGGGGGCGTTTATACCGTTCCGCGTTTGGTAAAATTGATAAGCAGTTTTATTTTTTGGGTCAGTACGATTACAGTGATACCTCATTTATATCATTTTTTATGTTTTTATACAATAAAAACTTTTATATAAAAAATAATTATTTTTGTATCGCTTTATTCTGAGAGCTATAACTTTTTTATTTTTTGCTGATGATGCTGTGTGATGGCTCGTTTTTTGCAGGACAAGATGACGTTTTCAGCGGTACCATGTTCATTTATATGTGTCTTTTTGATCGCGTGTTATTCCACGTTTTGTTTGGTGGTATGATAAGGCAGTTTTTTTGCCTTTTTTTAATGGTGTTCACTAAAGGGGTTAACTAGTGGGACAGTTTTATAGGTCAGATCGTTACGGACGCGGCGACACCAAATATGTGTACTTTTATTTTTTATTATTATTTACATAAATAATGGATTTATTGGTAAAATATTTATTTATTTGGGTATTTTTTTAAAATATTTTTTACACATCATTTTTTTTTTTTTTTACTTTATTACATTGTCCCAGGTTGGGACATCACTATATAAAATCAGATCGCTGATCTGACACTTTGCATAGCACTGTGTCAGATCAGCGATCTGACAGGCTGTGTAAGAGGCTCACAAGCCACCTCACTCCAGGACCCGGAAGGAGCCCCGTGGCCATCTTGGAGCCGGGGGTCTCCATGGAGACCACAGGAACAAAGCGATGATCGCGTTGTTCCGGTGGGAGAGCGCAGGGAGCCCCTGTCCCTGCGCAATTGTCCTCTCTGCCGCTGTCAGTACTGACAGTGGCATCAGAGGGGTTTAATGCCCGCGATAGGTGCTAGCACTGATCGTGGGCATTGCGGCGGGGTGTCAGCTATCACATACAGCTGACACCCGCACGCGATCACCGCGGCGCTCAGCGTGAGGCCGCAGTGATCGTGCCGCCGTACTAGTACTGCGCTGGTCAGAAATGCAACTCCCACAGTGCAGTACTAGTACGGCGGAGGTGGGAAGGGGTTAAGTTGCGAAAACAGAAAAAACCCATCCGAGAAATTGCTACAATATTAGGAGTGGCAAAATCTACAGTTTGGTACATCCTGAGAAAGAAAGAAAGCACTGGTGAACTCATCAATGCAAAAAGACCTGGGCGCCCACGGAAGACAACAGTGGTGGATGATCGCAGAATAATCTCCATGGTGAAGAGAAACCCCTTCACAACAGCCAACCAAGTGACCAACACCCTCCAGGAGGTAGGTGTACCAATATCCAAATCTACCATAAAGAGAAGACTGCATGAAAGTAAATACAGAGGGTTCACTGCACAGTGCAAGCCACTCATAAGCATCAAGAAGAAAAAGGCTAAAAAACATCTAAAAAAGCCAGCACAGTTCTGGAAGAACATTCTTTGGACAGATGAAACCAAGATCAACCTCTACCAGAAATGGAAAGAGAAAAGTATGGCGAAGGCGTGGTCCAGCTCATGATCCAAAGCATACCACATCATCTGTAACACACGGCGGAGGCAGTGTGATGGCTTGGGCATGCATGGCTGCCAGTGGCACTGGGTCACTAGTGTTTATGGATGATGTGACACAGGACAGAAGCAGCCAAATTAATTCTGAGGTATTCAGAGCCATACTGTGTGCTCAGATCCAGCCAAATGCAGCCAAACTGATTGGTCGTCGTTTCATACTACAGATGGACAATGACCCAAAACATAAAGCCAAAGCAACCCAGGAGTTTATTAAAGCAAAGAAGTGGAATATTCTTGAATGGCCAAGTCAGTCACCTGATCTCAACCCAATTGAGCATGCATTTCACTTGTTAAAGACTAAACTTCAGACAGAAAGGCCCACAAACAAACAGCAACTGAAAACCACCGCAGTGAAGGCCTGGCAGAGCATCAAAAAGGAGGAAACACAGCGTCTGGTGATGTCCATGAGTTCAAGACTTCAGGCAGTCATTGCCAACAAAAGGTTTTCAACCAAGTACTAGAAATGAACATTTTATTTACAATTATGGAATCTGTCCAATTACTTTTGGTCCCTTTAAAAACAGGGTGGCACATGTTAAGGAGCTGAAACTCCTAAACCCTTCATCCAATTTTAATGTGGATACCCTCAAATGAAAGCTGAAAGTCTAAACTTCAACTGCATCGGAATTGTTTTGTTTAAAATTCATTGTGGTTATGTCTATAACCAAAATTAGAAGAATGTTGTCTCTGTCCAAATATATGTGGACTTAACTGTAGCTAAATTAAATGTAAACATTCGGTGGATTTCATCTCATGCATTTCAAAGGGTGAAATCCAAAATACAGATTTGCAGCATAAAGTAACAAGCAGAATAGTGAGTGAAGCTCTGGAGTATAATGCGGGATGTAACTCAATATCAGTAATGTAATGTATGTACACAGTGACTGCACCAGAAGAATAGTGAGTGCAGCTCTGGAGTATAATACAGGATGTAACTCGATATCAGTAATGTAATGCATGTACACAGTGACTGCACCAGCAGAATAGTGAGTGCAGCTCTGGAGTATAATACAGGATGTAACTCGATATCAGTAATGTAATGTATGTACACAGTGACTGCACCAGCAGAATAGTGAGTTCAGCTCTGGAGTATAATACAGGATGTAACTCAGGATCAGTAATGTAATGTAAGTACACAGTGACTGCACCAGCAGAATAGTGAGTGCAGCTCTGGAGTATAATACAGGATGTAACTCAGGATCAGTAATGTAATGTATGTACACAGTGACTGCACCAGCAGAATAGTGAGTGCAGCTCTGGAGCATAATACAGGAGGTAACTCAGGATCAGTAATGTAATGTATGTACACAGTGACTGCACCAGCAGAATAGTGAGTGCAGCTCTGGAGTATAATACAGTGTGTAACTCAGGATCAGTAATGTAATGTATGTACACAGTGACTGTACCAGCAGAATAGTGAGTGCAGCTCAGCTCTGGAGTATAATACAGTGTGCAACTCAGGATCAGTAATGTAATGTATGTATACAGTGACTGCACCAGCAGAATAGTGAGTGCAGCTCTGGAGTATAACAAGACGTAACTTAGGATCAGTAATGTAATGTATATACACAGTGACTGCACCAGCAGAATAGTGAGTGCAGCTCTGGAGTATAATACAGGATGTAACTCAGGATCAGTAATGTAATGTATATACACAGCGACTGCACCAGCATAATAGTGAGTGTAGCTCTAGAGTATAACACAGGATGTAACTCAGGATCAGTAATGTAATGTATGTACACAGTGACTGCACAGCAGAATAGTGAGTGCAGCTCTGGGGTATAATACATTACATTACTGATCCTGAGTTACATCATGTATTATACCCCAGAGCTGCAGTCACTATTCTGCTGGTGCAGTCACTGTGTACATACATTACTGATCCTGAGATACATCCTGTACTGTACTCCAGAGCTGCACTCACTATTCTGCTGTGCAGTCACTGTGTACATACATTACATTGCTGATCCTGAGTTACATCCTGTGTTATACTCTAGAGCTACACTCACTATTTTGCTGTGCAGTCACTGTGTACATACATTAGATTACTGATCCTGAGTTACATCATGTATGTACACAGTGACTGCACCAGCAGAATAGTGAGTGCAGCTCTGGTGTACAATACAGGAGGTATCTCAGGATCAGTAATGTATGTACACAGTGACTGCACCAGCAGAATAGTGAATGCAGCTCTGGAGTATAATACAGGATGTAACTCAGGATTAGTAATGTATGTACACAGTGACTGCACCAGCAGAATAGTGAGTGCAGCTCTGGAGTATAACACAGGACGTAACTCAGGATCAGTAATGTAATGTATGTACACAGTGACTGCACCAGCAGAATAGTGAGTGCAGTTCTGGGGTGTAATACAGGAGGCAACTCAGGATTAGTAATGTAATGTATGTACACAGCGACTGCACCAGCAGAATAGTGAGTGCAGCTCTGGGGTATAATACAGGATGTAACTCAGGATCAGTAATGTAATATATGTACACAGTGACTGCACCAGCAGAATAGTGAGTGCAGCTCTGGAGTATAATGCAGGATGTAACTCAGGATCAGTAATGTAAAATATGCACAGTGACTACACCAGCAGAATTGTGAGTGCAGCTCTGGGGTATAATACTGGATGCAACTCACGATCTGTAATGTATGTACACAGTGACTGCACCAGCAGAATAGTGAGTGCAGCTCTAGAGAACAATTCAGGATGTAACTCAGGATCAGTAATGTAATATATGTACACAGTGACTACACCAGCAGAATAGTGAGTGCAGCTCTGGGGTATAATACTGGATGCAACTCAGGATCTGTAATGTATGTACACAGTGACTGCACCAGCAGAATAGTGAGTGCAGCTCTGAAGTGTAATAGAGGCTGCACATAGAACAGACTTTTCAGTATATCGGCCTTGTTGACTCAGAAATGGAATTCTAAGGGTATGTGCACACGTTCAGGTTTTTTTGTGTTTTTTTCGCGATAAAAACGCTATAAAAACTCTTTAAAAACGCATACATTATGCATCCGATCATTTAGAATGCATTCTGCATGTTTTGTGCACATGGTGCGTTTTTTCCGTGAAAAAAACGCATCACGGCAAAAAAAGCTGCATGTTCATTAATTTTGCGGATTTTCCGCGTTTTTCCTGCAATTCTATGCATTTGGAAAAAAACGCACAAAAAAACGCGTCAAAAACGCATGAAATAACGCAAAAGAAACCCATGCGAATTTCTGGCAGAAATGTCCGGTTTTTGTCAGCAAAATGTCTGCAAGAAATCCTGACGTGTGCACATACCCTAAATGTAATTTATGTATGACACATGGATAAAGAAACCTCATCGGGTCATACAAGTAATAATAGGCATCACTGCATAAGTAAATCTGATAGGGAAAATAAAGTGGACGGAGGAGTAAGTTTCCTGTCCCTCCAAGGACATCTCTCCATATGATGGACCCAGACAGCTGACTGTCATAGTAGGGATTACAGCACTTACAGATAATATTCATTTCTGGCAATAAAAAAGCACTTATCGTATGTTTATCTGGAATGGAAATATGCAAAGCAGAACAAACATCGCTCCTGGGCATCTGCTCCAGTCTAAAGGAGCAGATCCTCCGGAAAGATTGGGGAAGCTCCGAGGCTGCATCTGAGGCTGTTACTGGCACAGATCTGAAGGGGGCACTGTCACAATAGCATGTAAGAATGGGGGGAAAACTGCGGCATTTCTACTGCTGACACTTTGCAGGGGCATAAAGATCTGGGATTTAGCTTAGTATGTTAAGAAGTTTGTGGAGAATTATCGGAAAATCTGCATAATTAACAAACCATGAATAGATTCATGCTAAACATTTTTTGTGGAAAATTAAAAAAATGCATCTTCAACAGGAAACATGAACAGAGCTTATTACGGAAGCTTAAAGGAGGATTACAAATGATCTTTACAAGAGGCTGAATGCAAGGCGGCGCTGGCCGGACACGGTTCTTCACAATCCGAGCCTCGTACGCCCGGTGCTGCTGAGTGTGGACGGCTCTTATTGACTCTCCCAATGGGCCCATAGGTGCAGCACTACTTTCCAATTTTATATAATTAGTGCATCATTTATACTCACCCTGACTCCTAACATTTCACAGGAGCATGCCACTGTCTGGGAGGAATCCACAGCGCTGTTCAGTCTAAGATTTCAGATTCTTTGGGAGCTAGAACAGCTGAAAAATTGAACCAAGTTGAGATGGTAAATCTCTTGGAAATGTCACCCAAACTATACCCAGATGAGCAAGTATTCCTCGTCCACGATATTAGAAGGGTTACTTGGCATCTCTCATGTGGCAATTAGGGCTGCTCACGTTATGCTGATGGCGGCCTCCCAGGTATTGGGACATCTTGTGCTTCTGTGCTATTAACGCACGCCTGCTCGCTCTGAATGTATGCCAAGTGGCCGCCGTTGTTGCGTCTCTGTCATCCCGATGTGCAAGTGTGAAGTGTCGGATAACTCCTTTTACACCATGGATACAGGTAAATTTGAAAGCATAAACAATCAGTGCTTTTCTTTTTTATTTTTAATGGCCTTCAGCTCTATTTTGAGCCACGGCTACTTGATGGATGAACACTCTGTAGGAAGATCAATCTTCTGCAGCCTACATAGGTCCTCCAGGGTCTTCTCTGCCATTATCCTGATCGTATTAAGCCATCGGGTTGCAGGTCTTCCTCTTCGCCTTGCTCTTTCTATTCTTCCGACCATGATGTCCTTCTCCAGTGATTGCTTTCTTCGCATGATGTGCCCACAGTACACAAGTCGTAGCTTCGTGATCCTTGCTTCCAGTGACATGTCTGGTTTGACTTGTTCTTCTTGCCATCCATGGTATTGATAGCATTCTTCTCCAGCACTACATTTCAAAGGCATTAATTATTCTCCTGTCTTGTTTCTTTATCGTCCAGGTATTGCTTCAGTATGTTACTACAGAAAAGACTAGATGCAGTGGGAAAAATAAGTATTGGGTACATCGCCGATTTTGCAAGTTTTCCCACTGTGAGGCAGATCAAATGCGAGGGTCAATATGTGTCCCCCAGGATGCGAATGGAGTCTTATTAAACCTGCTGGAGTGCATTACAGTCACAGATATAGCTGAGGTTGCAATGCAGAATAAAAGTTAGTTTGGTCTTGGACAAAATATTTCCCCAAGGCAGATTTAATAAAACCTGACATGGGCTTTTATTTTTGGAGCGAACTACAGGATGGTAGTGGTGCAGTTCTCTCTCTCCAGACAGGGTCTCCTAAGTGGCCCATGGCCACAGATTCCATTTAAAACTTCTGCAGCAAAGGGTTGGAGGTGTCAGTGTTGGTTTGCAAGCAGCAGGGCAGGTGGCTCTGCAACATCTGGCTTGTGCGAAGTAACATAGAGCCAAGGGAAGCAAAACACATGGCATCCTTCAACATGACACAGTGGTGCAGTAACCCACAGGAACCGGTCTCGGATACGGACTGTCTTGACGTCTTGGCTCCAATCTGGAGGATACCATTTGCTTTCCATTTGTGAGTTTCTTTGAACATTAAAGACATTTGCTTTGAACTTTTATGTGGTCCATGCCTATCTGTGACACTGCAACAACCCCACTGCACTACACCACCTACAAAGAGTGGAGAGGGCCATAATTTTTATTCTAGGTACGCATCAATTGTGAGAGACAGAATCTAAAATAACCCCAGAAAATCACATTTTATGTTTATTACATAATTAATTTAGATTTTATTGCATGAATTAAGTATTTTATCATGTACCAATCTGCAAGAATTTTGACTCACACAGACCTGTTAGTTTTTCTTTAAGAAGTCTACCACTCATTACCTGGATTAATTGCACCTGTTTGAACCCGTTACCAGTATAAAAGACACCTGTCCACAGAATCATACTCCAACCTCTCCACCATGGCCAAGACCAAAGAGCTGTCTAAGGACAAAAGAGACAAAATTGTAAACCTGCACAAGGCTGGGATGGGCTAAAGGACAATAGGCAAAAAGTTGGGTGAGAAGGCTACAACTGTTGGCACAATTATTAGGAAATGGAAAAAACACAAGATGACTGTCAATCTCGCCTCGTAGGGCAAGGATGATTCTGAGAAAGGTCAGGAATCAGGTGGGAAATACAAAGGAGGAGCCTTAAAATCTGGAAAATCAGGAGAAGATCTGCATGGTGGAATGTGTCAAGATCCCTGCTGCAGTGTGTGCAAAGCTGGTCAAGAACTACAGGAAACGTCTGATCTCTCTAACTGCAAACAAAGGTTTCTGTGCCAAATATTAAATTATTTTTTATATTGTATTAAATACTTATTTCATGCAATAAAATACAAACTAGTTATGTAAAAAATCCTACAGTTTGATTTTCTGTTTTTTATTTTTTAGCTTCTGGTCTCTCACAGGTGAAGTGTACCTATGATAAAAAAAATACAGACCTCTCCATTCTTTGTAGGTAGGAAAGCTTGAAAAATCGTCAGCGTATCAACATTTTAACGGCAGAGACGAGAACTGCACTAAACCCATCTCAGAAGAGGACTCTGATGCAGGACATGGTAGATGATCCTTTGCTCAGGTTACTTCTTATTTGATGCACTTTACAACAGAAATAAATGGTTAATATCACTAATGGTCATTTTATACCTCTACAGCACTATTTGAAAATGGTCTAGTGGGGCATAAAAAGTGATGAAAATGCATAAGTTCATTGCACAATATTATTTTTATCAAGATTTCTAGTACATTTTGCTCATTGAATCTCCAGTTTAAAATATTTTAGACTTTCCTTATATGAAGAGGTTTTGTTGAGAGGCTGCGATGCCCGCTATAAAGGGATTCTATGCCTACAAGATTAACCCACTGATTTTGGCAGGACCAAAAAATGTTTCTGCATTTTAATTGTATTATTAAGTGACTTTTTTGCTGCAAAAACGTTGCCTAAAAATACATTTAAAACAAACAAAAAATAAAAGGCAAAACACACCACAAAATAAAAGTGACGTGAACTATAGGCACGTTTTCCCTTTTACATGAATGGGAAACCAGTCTCCATGTGGACGTTTCTTTGAGCTGGTGATCAGTGTTGTACGGGGCGTGCACATTCTGCTGCACATACTCTTCTCTACACAGCCAGGTACTAATCTATGTATGCAGCTCTCCTCCAAACAGGTTTACGTGAAGTAAACCAATGTGCCATGTTGAACTCTTCCAATAGTGTCAACGGCATAGACACAATTATTGCTGATTAGGACCTGAATCTTTCTTGATGGCCTCCGCTGTTCTATCATAGACATACATAAATGATCTCATAGATCACTAGGGAATGAGAAGGCAGTGGCAACCTCACAGAGACCGTAGGCTGGCACCACACACAGTGAATAGTCCTAATGTACAGCCCTGCATGCCAGTACAAGAACCCCCAACCTGAGGACCACATACGGGGAAGCGGGAGGCTTCTCCTTACTAAAGTAGAAGGAATTAAAGAGAAATTGTGCTCAAGTGACGTAAGTTTCCAAGGAATGTCACCCAAATCCTTCTTCCACCCCCGACACCTCCACCCGCTGCAAGTAATCCTGGGGCTGAAGGAGACAGACAGGGACAGCTGCACTCCTTCCGATCGGATCCCAACTGACTTGCCTCTCCTGCCATGAACTTGGGAGAGATGCTTTCCCTGTAATTCTGCTCTTCCTCTAAGAGACGTGACCAAACTCAGGGTTGGGGGGAATGGTCATTGTAACCCCTTAATCGCTTTTAAGTTTATTTCACTTTTCTATTAAAAAAAAATTATTATGAAATGAGTGACCCGGACGTGTGAGTTCTGGTTTATCAAATGTTACCTATTTACTACACATGGCTCCATCACCTGATCTGGATAATGTTATACGAACACTCGTCGCTACAACACCAAGGAAAAGTTGTGGGAAGATGGGAATCACTGGATGGAGATGTTACTAATCTGCAAAAAGTGTAAAAATGGAAATAACATTTTCAAAACATCTGGATTATCTAATCTGAGCCTCGTGCAGAAGTCCCGGCATGTCCGGGCCTCGACTTCTGTCACGGAGGTTATTAATGGTCATCTAAGGAAAGTTCTGTGCCACTGAATGTACAAATCAGGATCCGCTGCCATCAGCTCCGGTGTAATCACCGACTAGTGACGTCCCCGATGGAGACAAGTCCAGAGACACTGCCGGAAGCTCCGGTGTAATCACCGACCAGTGATGTCCCTGATGGAGAGAAGTCCGGAGACACTGCCGCAAGCTCCTGTGTAATCACCGACCAGTGACGACCCTGATGGAGACAAGTCCGGAGACACTGCCATCAGCTCCTGTGTGATCACCGACCAGTGACATCCCTGATGGAGACAAGTCCGGAGACACTGCTGGAAGCTCCTGTGTAATCACCAACCAGTGACATCCCTGATGGAGACAAGTCCAGAGACACTGCCATCAGCTCCTGTGTGATCACCAAGCAGTGACGTCCCTGATGGAGACAAGTCCAGAGACACTGCCGGAAGCTCCTGTGTGATCACTAACCAGTGACGTCCCTGATGGAGACAAGTCCAGAGACACTGCCGGAAGCTCCTGTGTGATCACCTAGTGACGTCCCCAATGGAGACAAGTCCGGAGAAACTCTAGTCACGGGAGCAGGATTAGGCCACGCAAGCGGCTCACAATAGTATCAATGGCATATGCCTGGCGATGTCATGTGGAAAACAACTTTGCAGGCATATACTGTCTCATTAACTTCCTTTATGCCATCGAAAACATGACGGATGCTAATAAAGCCTGCACCAGTGTAAGGAAATTAGATGGTATGGAAAAATTTTTGGCAAACCAAGAATGTTAATTAGAATGTGAGATTCAGTTTTGCCAACAACCTTTGACGTCCCACAATTTTTTTTTATTCATCCAAGGTTATTGGTCACAGTTACATCATCATTCGGGGGTCTAAAAATAAGAAAGCACATTTTTGGGATTAACAGTCTGAAGGCAGAGACGGCCTCTGATTTTCATGGCTGTTGGGAGGTGAGGGGTTACGATGACAGTTTGCCTGCACAAAAGGCTTTAACGGACTTAAGCATCAATGTCACAGATTTGGGAGCCTTGTACATTTCATGGCTTTTTACCTAATGGGAAAACAGACGTCCATTTCACAGTTAAGGCAGTTCGTCTTTTTTTTTACGCCCAATTAAAGGTCACCGCAGATTCCAGCCGGCCCCTTGTTATGTAGATACCGTATTTGAAATTCCATCTATACAATAGTGTTGATGAAATAATTATAAATCGCACCCCTCTGACCGCCGCAGCGCTGTCATATCAGCAAGTCATTTCCTCAGTCGTGACCTCGCTGAGATAGGGGTTATTGATCGGGACCAGGCAGAATACACCCAGCAATACATATCTCCCCGCAGCACGCGCCAGCGCCCAAATTATCTCCACGTCACGCAGATTAAGTGAATGGAATGAAATGAATCATTTATGCCATGCCTGTACATGCAAATCTCACTTTGTATCAGATAGATGGAAAACTGCACTCCAAGAAATCGCAGCCAGAATATATATACACAAATAATGTACAGAAAGAAAGTGAACCCATCACACATAGACACAATGCATGTAAGGTTATCTAGCCTTATAAAGCTGATCCTTGGGTGAGTACATCAGGGCTGGTTTGCGCTTTGTCATGGCTCTTACTCAGCCTGCACCAATGCCTCCATTATGCTTCCTGACAATTTGTAAATTAATTGATAACTTGAAGTTACTATGTTTGTCAAAAAGTCTACACACAGTCACTACTGATTGGACAATGCACTTGTAATAACCGGACATACATGTTTACATTTCCAAGAGAAATAACAGAGGAGTGACAATACAGATCTAAGCAAAGATTCTCCAGAATTGCTTTTTCATAAAAGACTACGAGTACACCACGACGCAAATTATGTTTTTCTCTCATTTTCCTGAATGATGGATGTGCAGCGCCCCAGAGTCCTGGTCGTTGCAGTACTGTGGCTCCGCCACTATGGGGAGCTATGGTACGTCTGATTGCACTAAAGGAGTTTCTCTGACCAGGTAACACCTCACTACACTTCACACTCTGGCCACCAGGGGGGGTGGTCCTATCTAGTAGGCCACTCCTCACACTCTGGTAAAACTGGGGGTTGGACAGGAAGACAGAGAGAAGTAGCTGGGAAGAGCTAGTGAGAGGACCTGTCAGGGATGGGATCCTGACGGACTCCTCAGAGCAGAACTAACCAGTGCACAACGGGAATACAGTAAAGAGGAATTGGGACCAGAAGGAGTCGTGCTGTTAGACCGAGGCAACATCCTTCTGAGGCGCAAACAGTCGGTGGCCTGAACGCCGAGCAAGTAAGAGACTTTAAGTACTACTGCAAACCACGGCAGGACAGCCAATTACAGGTTGGCTGTCTCACTTAACACCTAAGCAGACAACGGAGGCAGCTGTGGGAGAGGGGCGACTCTAGGGTCCCGGAAGAACTCCAGGCCTACCCCGTCATACGGGTGCGTCCTACCATATCACCTGGAGGACGGAGAGAACGAACATCAGAGATAGACAGAACCAGTTGTGAGGACTATCCCGGGAGCTCAGCAGGGAAGGACTACAACACCCAGCGCTAGAAGGTAGACACTGATTCCCACCTGTAAAGAGAACTCCTGATGTGTCTTTAGACCGGCCGGTCTCTGACAGCCCTGGTAACAGCGCTCTGGACTGAGGACTCTAAAACCTTCAGTAAAGAGGTAAAGAGACTGCAAACTTGGTGTCCTCGTTATTTACTGCACCGCACCACCAACGCTATCCACATCTATTACTGTACGCCCCTCAGCAGGGTCACGGACCGGGTCTAGCCACCATGACAACCCCAGAGCAGAGACTCAGAGGCCCGGTACCGGGTACCCCTCGGCCCTGCGGCAGTGGGGGCACTACAATATGGCGTCACGAACAGGATCTACTTAAGCCTGAAGAATCAGGTCATGTGTGCCTTAGAACTGTGATTTATTGTGCTTGGACTGTACTTTATTGCAAAGACTGTGCTGTGCCATTTACCGCCAAAATTCGCCATTGCCGCGCACGGAGGGAGGAGCCTTAGCTTCGTGGGCGGAACCAGCCAAAAGAAGCGCGGAACGGAAAGCGCAGTAAGGCGCCAATCCCGGAAGAGGAACTCCGACCTCCAGCAGGTTAGTGGGAGGAAGGGACAGCCATGTCCGAGTCGGGAGGAGAGGAGGTGGCGGCCGCAGCCGCGGACGCAGGGGCAGCTCCGGTCCCCGCAGCGAGTGAAGCCGCGGCCCTAATACCACCACCGGTTGCCGCAGAACCCGCTGTTCCCCTCAGCCAGTCGGACACTGCCGCTAACACAAAAGCCATAATGCCCTTCTCCTTGCCGTACCTGCCCGGAGCGGCCTGGCTCCCACGATACTCTGGGGAGTCGCATACATTCACTGACTTTAAAGAAGGGCTCTGCAGCCTGCTCGAGTTCTATCCCCTGACAGAGCCTCAGAAGGTTCATATGATAACCGGCCAACTCTTTGGGGCGGCTCTGAGAGAATTGAAGTCCTGGCCCGCCAAGGATAAGGGAACTGCACAACAGATTTTTGCAAAGCTTAAAGCCACCTTCGATACTCGCACTGCTACAGAAATTAAACTGACTTTCTATGGATGCAAACAAAGGCCGCAGGATAGCTTACGGGACTATGCCCTTAATCTCCAAGAGGCGATGCGGGCCATTAAGCAGAGTGACCCCAGCAGCATGCAAGATGGGGATAAACTTCTGAAGGAGCGGTTCATTGAGGGGCTCCTGTGCAGTCACCAGCGGGGCCAATTGCACTTCCTGGCCATGCAAAATCCAGACTTGACTTTTGCGCAATTTAAAGATAAGGCTATCCAGGCATTGCAGGAGCGACAGCCCAGCCGCGCAATACCACCCAGGCGCCCCGCTCTCACATACCACCAGGAGGTGGCATCGGATACCCCAGTTGCCGCGGAGGCCGACACCCAGAGCTTCGAGGACGACTCCCCTGCAGGACTTCGCCTCCAGATGCAAGAGCTAACCAAGAGCGTTGCTGCCCTAGCCCGGACGGTGCAGTCCCTACAGGAGGCCCCCAAAGAAAAGATCCAGCTAGCCTCCGGACCAGAAGATGTCCCCTGGATGCGACAGAAGAGGACCCCACCGACCAGAGGCCGGGACAGCGATCGCTTCCATCAGGACGGACGACCCATCTGCCGCCGATGTCACCAGGTGGGCCACCTTGCAAGGTACTGTCCTTTAAACGAGCAACCCCTGGGGCAAAGGGCCAATCCCCAGGAGTAGGACGGTCAGGCCCGCAGCATTGGAGAACCAAGTATATTGGAGGACGACCAGTTCTCCCTGTAGTGATTGATGGAATCCCCTTGAACGCCTTGCTGGACACCGGTTCTCAGGTGACGACTATACCTTACGTGCTTTATAAACGGTATTGGGAGGACGCTGATATTACTCGTGGCCCTGACGATGATTTCACCATAATAGCCAGTAATGGTCAGCCGTTGCCACAAGTGGGGTATAAGGAGGTCACCATCAAGGTGGGGCGGGTGGAATTGAAAGCCCAAGGGATTGTGATTGTTGATATTGATCGTCGAGAATGTAATCCCATGATGACTCTTGGTACTAATGTTATAGAAAATTGTCTTGCAGAAGTTATTGTTTTGTTGCAACAGGTGGCAGAAACCGCTGGCCACAGTGAGCAACGTGCCCTGCAGAAGGAAATCAGAGCTCTGATGCAGAGACAGCAGGTAGAGCTGACTGGTGGTGAGATTGGTCGTGTCACTGTGAGTGATTCAAACCCCATCGCGATACCCCCCAGGAGTGAGATGTTAATATGGTGTCGGGCAGCCATAGGCCTCAGGGGTAAGGACTACCAGGCCTTGGTAGAACCCGTATATTCAGACAATAGGCCTACTGTTCTGACAGCCCGGGGGGTGGTCGACGTCCGCCAGGGGAGAGTGCCCGTACGTGTCCTCAATTGTGGGGAGGAAGAGGTTCACCTCACCAAGTATACCACGCTCGCCAAACTGTTCACTGTCAATAATAGTGTGATACAGACACCTGAACCCTTGGTCCCGTCAAACGTGGCGGAGAACAAAGGTTCTGCAGAGCACTCGAAAGACTGGTGTCGGGAATTGCATGTGGGCACTGACTCTACCCCATCCCATCAAAAACAGGGGGCCTACAGGGTGGTACACGAGTACGAGCAGGTATTCAGCAAACACCCCTTAGATTTTGGGCAGGTGAAAGGGATCCGACATCACATCCCCACGGGAGATCACCGACCCATAAAAGAGAGATATCGCCCTGTACCCCCAGCTCATTACCAGTGTGCCAAGGACATGTTGCGGGAAATGAAGGAGGCTGGGGTGGTGAGAGACAGCTGTAGCCCCTGGGCAGCTCTGTTAGTCCTTGTTAAAAAGAAAGATGGTACAATGAGGATGTGTGTTGATTACAGGCAGTTGAATCGCATTACACATAAGGACGCATACCCACTGCCCAGGATAGAGGAGTCTCTGGCTGCCTTAAAATCTGCTAACTACTTCTCTACCTTAGATCTCACCAGTGGGTACTGGCAGGTTCCTGTAGCGGAGGCGGACAAGGAGAAGACGGCCTTCACGACACCAATGGGTCTCTGCGAGTTCAACTACATGCCCTTCGGATTGTGCAATGCTCCCGGGACATTCCAGAGGATGATGGAGTGCTGCCTAGGACACATGAACTTTGAAACTGTGCTGCTGTATTTGGATGATGTCATTGTCTTCTCTAAGACCTACGAAGACCATCTGAAGCACCTGGCCGAGGTGTTTGAAGCCCTGTCCAACTTCGGCTTAAAGGTGAAACCGTCCAAGTGTCATCTGCTGAAACCTAAAGTGCAGTACCTGGGCCATGTGGTGAGTGCTGAAGGAGTGGCCCCAGACCCCGACAAGGTCACAGTGATCAAGGACTGGCCAAAGCCCAGTGACCTCCACGAAGTCCGGCAGTTCCTCGGGCTGGTAGGCTATTACCGGAGGTTCATTAAGGACTTCACCAAGAAGGCCGCACCCTTGCAAAACCTGTTGGTGGGCCAACCAAAGAAGACCAAGGGGAGGAACACCCCCTTTGATTGGAACGAGGAGCTGGAGGAATCCTTCACCTGTTTGAAGTCGGCACTGACGGGAGAAGAGGTACTGGCTTACCCCGAATATGACCAACCGTTTGTGCTGTACACAGATGCCAGCAATGTGGGATTAGGAGCCGTGCTGTCTCAGGTCCAGAAAGGCAAAGAAAGGGTGATCGCTTACGCCAGCAGGAAACTCCGTCCCACGGAAAGGAACCCTGACAACTACAGTTCCTTTAAGCTGGAATTCCTTGCCATTGTTTGGGCAGTGACAGAGAGGTTCAAACACTACCTGGCCTCCGCGAAATTCACCATCTTCACGGACAACAATCCGCTAACGCATCTGGATACTGCCAAACTCGGGGCCTTGGAACAGCGATGGATGGCCCGGCTGTCCAACTACGATTACACCATCAAGTACCGGACAGGACACGAGAATGCCAATGCCGATGCCTTGTCCCGAATGCCCAATTTGCCAGAAGCGGGAGAGGACCCGGAGGCACTTGAAGAGGTGGAGCTGCCTGCATTCCATCGCCCCAAAGCCACTCAGAGCTCTCATCATGTGAAGAACAGGCACAAGAACCAACCGGATGACACGCTGAATCCCCTGTCCCATCACGGGTGGGCGGAAACCCAGGATGGTGACCCCGCGGTCCGTCGGGTGAAAGAGCTCTTGACGCAGGCAGGGTCGCACCCTGGCCCAGATGACCCACAAGAGACCCAACAGCTGTGGAAGGGGAGAAGCAAACTGTTTATCCATGATGGCAAGTTGTGCAGGAGGAGCATCGACCCACGTACTCATGAATTGGTGTGGCAGATAGTGGTGCCAAGGCGAGATGCGCCCATGGTTCTGGGAGCCTACCATGATGGAACCGGACACTTCGGATGGAGGAAGCTAGAAAGGCTACTCCGAGGGAGGTTCTATTGGATTGGCATGAAGAGAACCATTGAGAAGTGGTGTCGGGAGTGTGGTCCATGTAGTCTGCGCAGGAAGGACCGTGACAGTCAACGGGCTCCCCTGCGGCCTATCATCACCAAACGGCCGCTCGAACTGGTCGCGCTGGATCATGTGAAGCTGACACCTAGCCGGTCGGGCTATATCTACGCCCTTACCATCGTGGACCACTACTCCAGGTTTTTGGTGGTTGTACCTGTCAAGGATCTAACAGCCAGGACTGCAGCCAGGGCCTTCCAGCAGCACTTTTGTAGGCCCCATGGCTACCCAGAGAAGGTACTGACTGATCAGGGACCTGCATTCGAAGCGGAAGTGTTCCAAGAATTCTGTCAACTGTACGGGTGTAAGAAGATCAGAACCACACCGTACCATCCTCAAACCAACGGGATGTGTGAGAAGATGAACCAAGTGGTAATCGATTTATTGAAGACCTTGCCTGTGGAGGAACGGAACCTGTGGCCAATAAAGTTGCCTGACTTGGTGGATATGTACAATCACATCCCAGTAAGTTCCACCAACTGTACCCCAGCGTACCTGATGCGAGGAAGATCTAGTCGGTTACCCGTTGATTTGGACATGGGGGTCCTAGTACCCGAAGATACCTCGCCGGATGCCGACTGGGATGCAGAAAGGCAGCGAAGGTACCGCGAGGTACAGGAGTGTGTAGAAAGAAGTCTCGCCCAGGCTAGGCAAAAACAAGAAAGGGACTACAACCAACACGCTCCTGCGATTCCCCTGTCCCCTGGTGAACAAGTACTTAAACGAAAGAGGAGATTACACAAGCTCGATGACCAATGGGAAGCGGAACCGTATACCATCCTGCCATCCGACTTCGACAACACGAAGGTCTGTCTCATCAGCAAGGACAGAGGGGAGACCTCGACAGCGGTATCCAGGGATCACCTTAAGGTCTGCCCCGATAAGTTGAGAGAGAGGGACACGGCCCCAGGAATCTCCCCGCCGGTGGAAAAGGAGAAGATGATCCATACCGTCCTTGGTGACTTTCCCCAGTCCTGGACTCAGATAAATCAGGCCATCGTGGTACCTGTTCTAATGTTTCCACAGCCGGACCCACCAGAAACAATGGTGGTACAAAATCATCCGGCCCCGCAACCTCAACAAGCCTTACCTGAAGATGCCATGCCAACCGTTGAACCGGCAAATCCTCCCTCTGCTGTCAGTGAATCTGCTGTACCCACTGTTGATAGCAGCAGCCCTGAGAGCTCCAGCCTGCCAGTGCTACCCAGACTCACTAGAAGTGTAGCTAGAAGACAGTACACTACACCAGCGGTAGCAAGCATAGCGGGCCCCGTTAGGCCAATAGCAACCCCTGCACTGTGACGGTCCACACGCAGCACTCAAAATCAAACTCCTCTCCGCTACAAAACTTGGAGGTATTAGCGGGGGCTGCTATTCAGTTGAAAATGTTTGTGTATATCTTTTGTTACAGGTTTTAAAATGGACAATAGAGTAATGGACAGTGAATTGCTCAAAAACTTTCACAAGGGGGCCCCTTTGTTTACCCGGGGTCCCCGCTGTTTCAACCACTGAACTGAGAGTCATAAACTGTGCATGACCTAACTTTCGCAACGTTCAAGAGTTCTCACCTCCCATAAAGGGAAGCACTGTTATGTTTAATTGTTATACTAATTCAAAAATTTTGTGTGTTTCCTGTTAACATGTATTGTTGTTCTTGTTTTCCCAGTCCGGGAGTACTGGATTTAACCGGGGGGGAGTGCAGCGCCCCAGAGTCCTGGTCGTTGCAGTACTGTGGCTCCGCCACTATGGGGAGCTATGGTACGTCTGATTGCACTAAAGGAGTTTCTCTGACCAGGTAACACCTCACTACACTTCACACTCTGGCCACCAGGGGGGGTGGTCCTATCTAGTAGGCCACTCCTCACACTCTGGTAAAACTGGGGGTTGGACAGGAAGACAGAGAGAAGTAGCTGGGAAGAGCTAGTGAGAGGACCTGTCAGGGATGGGATCCTGACGGACTCCTCAGAGCAGAACTAACCAGTGCACAACGGGAATACAGTAAAGAGGAATTGGGACCAGAAGGAGTCGTGCTGTTAGACCGAGGCAACATCCTTCTGAGGCGCAAACAGTCGGTGGCCTGAACGCCGAGCAAGTAAGAGACTTTAAGTACTACTGCAAACCACGGCAGGACAGCCAATTACAGGTTGGCTGTCTCACTTAACACCTAAGCAGACAACGGAGGCAGCTGTGGGAGAGGGGCGACTCTAGGGTCCCGGAAGAACTCCAGGCCTACCCCGTCATACGGGTGCGTCCTACCATATCACCTGGAGGACGGAGAGAACGAACATCAGAGATAGACAGAACCAGTTGTGAGGACTATCCCGGGAGCTCAGCAGGGAAGGACTACAACACCCAGCGCTAGAAGGTAGACACTGATTCCCACCTGTAAAGAGAACTCCTGATGTGTCTTTAGACCGGCCGGTCTCTGACAGCCCTGGTAACAGCGCTCTGGACTGAGGACTCTAAAACCTTCAGTAAAGAGGTAAAGAGACTGCAACTTGGTGTCCTCGTTATTTACTGCACCGCACCACCACCGCTATCCACATCTATTACTGTACGCCCCTCAGCAGGGTCACGGACCGGGTCTAGCCACCGTGACAACCCCAGAGCAGAGACTCAGAGGCCCGGTACCGGGTACCCCTCGGCCCTGCGGCAGTGGGGGCGCTACAGATGCAGATGAGTTGCATAATGTTCAATGATCGAGCATTAAGAGGATAAATCACATTTATTGGACAAATCTCCCAATGAGAACAGGATTTTCTTTTTTTAAAAAACTAAAAAAAACTCAAAATGCAGCAAATTTTTCTGCAAAAGAATCCAAATATTTTAGTTTGTGAAGAACTGAAAATGGTCATTCGTGGAATTTGCAGAAGTAAGATATCACATTTACAGAGATCAGAAGCTTTTTATCTTACCAGACCAAGTTCCATGAGCACCTTTGGAGTATCCTCAATAGGGCTGTGGTCAGGGGAGCGTGGTGACCGCCCCATGAGTTCTCTCCTTTATGCCCATAGCAGCCAATGAATCAGGTTTCCCTGCAGCATGAGATGGGACATTGTCAGCATGAAGAGGAGTTTGCTACAGACTGCGCCGTTCTTTTTGTCAGAAACTCTATATACTTTGCCAAGGTCATTTTCACACCTTCAGGGACCTTAAAGGGTCTACCAGGTCTCTCCCCGATTCCGGCTTAAAACATGACTGCCACTTCCTTGCTGATGTCGCAGCCTTATAGGGACATGGTGGTCATCCACCAACCATTTTTTTGGACCATCCAGGGTTGCACTGCATCATCAGTATATCATCAGACTGTTTTATAATTAGTCTTAATGTATGTTGGGGCCACTGCAGCCATCTCTGATTGCGAGAGTTTAGGGGCAGACGAATAGTAGATTTATGCACAACTGCAGCCTCTATAGGATCCTACACCTTGAGTTTCGCAGACTCCAGCAGCTTCACATACCTGTCTGCTGCTTTGTAATGGTATGTTAATGGCTGCTTTCTTAAACTGGTGAATTTGTTTGGGAGAACCTTCCTTATTATGCCTTTATCTGCATAAACCCATCTATGCTCTGCATCAGCCACAAATCTCTTCACAGTACGATGATCTTGCTTACATTTATGTGAATTATCTAATGTTTTCATATCCTGTCTGAGGCACTGCACTATTTGATGCTTTTCAGCAGCAGAGATCCTTTTTCTTTCACATATTGCTTGAAACCTGCGGCTGATCAATTGCAAACTGTAATCTGTAAGAATTGATGGATGCCAATTTCCTTGATGTCTTTTCTCCATAGCTGCAATATCTTTGTGAAATCTCTCACTGTGCTCGTCGCTCGCTACTCTGCAGTTTGGTGGAAAAAAAGTCTAGATGTTAAGGTAAGAAAAAAATCTTTAAGGAAACGTTTCAGCTAAGATCCTTCTAATTTTTCAGATTTTCCATCAACTCTTCAGTTATCTGCTCTTGAGTTCCCACTAATGTGAAAACGACCCTTGTAGCATTTTACTTGTCCTGCAACAAACGGAGAAACTCCTCATCATGAAGCTTTCAAATCTGAGGTCCAATAAAGACGCCTTCCTTTACTTCACACAACCTTGGAAATGTATCAATTAAAAACTTGATGCTTTTGCATTTTTATTCATTGCTTTACAAAGTTCTTCATTAATCCCAACTAGATCAGCAATGGTGCTGACACCATCTTATGTGGGTCACCAAGTGATGGACACTGGACATTTTTACTCCCTGGCTGACGTGAATGTCGGAGAAGTCGGTCTCTTATTGTACTGATATTCTCCCACTCACACAGAAAGCAGCAGGACTTATCCACCCTGGAGACCAAGTAAGAGGACAACCACCTTTAAGTCACCACAAATGTTGATAGTAGTTCAGACTCCTCCACAGCGGTTTCACGTTGCGGTAGGTTTCTTTCATGTGGACGGCATAACCACCTGGAATTGAAGGTAGCGTATTGCCATTATGCAGCAAGACTGCTTTCGGGATTGATTTGGACGAATTGATGAAGAGCCTCCACTCTTCTGGATTATGACTAATCTTTAGAGTTTCCATTAAACTTCTGATGTTGCATGACACAAGATTGCCCTCCATGAAGTATTGGACAAGACTCTTTATCATGGTTGCTGAAGAAAGAAATGCAAACATTGTTGGCTAGTAGATTCCATTGCTGTAACCTGGAACCTAAGAGCTCAGCCTTACTGCTGTAGTCAGGAACCCAAGAGCTCAGCCTTACTGCTGTAACCTGGAACCTAAGAGCTCAGCCTTAAGGTACCTTCACACGAAACGACATTATAACGATATCGCTAGCAATCCGTGACGTTGCAGCGTCCTCGCTAGCGATATCGTTTCGTTTGACACGCAGCAGCGATCAGGATCCTGCTGTGATGTCGCTGGTCGCTGAATAAAGTCCAGAACTTTATTTGGTCGTCCGATCGCTGTGTATCGTTGTGTTTGAAAGCAAAAGCAACGATACCAGCGATATTTTACACTGGTAACCAGGGTAAACATCGGGTTACTAAGCGCAGGGCCGCGCTTAGTTACCCGATGTTTACCCTGGTTACTAGCGTAAAATGTAAAAAAAACAAACAGCACATACTCACATTGCGTCCCCTGCAGTCTGCTTCCTCCTCTGACTCAGCGCCGCAAAGTGAAAGTGAAAGCAGCACAGCGGTGACGTCACCGCTCTGCTCTCACTGTACGGCGCTCAGTCAGTCAGGAAGTGGACGCAGGGGGACGTGAATGTAAGTATGTGCTGTTTGTTTTTTTTAGATTTTACGCTGGTAACCAGGGTAAACATCGGGTTACTAAGCGCGGCCCTGCGCTTAGTTACCCGATGTTTACCCTGGTTACCAGGGGACCTCGGCATAGTTGATCGCTGGAGAGCGGTCTGTGTGACAGCTCTCCAGCGACCAAACAGCGACGCTGCAGCGATCGACATCGTTGTCGCTATCGCTGCAGCGTCGCTTCGTGTGAAGGTACCTTTACTGCTGTAGTTAGGAACCCAAGAGCTCAGCCTTGTCACGCTCACGCTGACTGATGGGCATGAGCCAAGGGGGTTTGTGGCCCCACTGTGCCACAAACCAGACTACCCTGGAAGGGGCGTGACTATGACAGCTGCCTTGGTTTTCACTGGAGCCTCTGATGGTGAGGTCAGGCTTGTGCGGCAGGCAGCTGCCAGGTGCTACTCCAGGGTGGTGTCTGGCTGTGGCTGCTGATCCCACTTGGGAACAGGAACACTAAGACAGGTGCAGGCATCAGGCAGGAGTAGCAGATGAGCAGATGAAACTCAGACAAGTAGGCTGGCACGGCTGAGACACAAGGCTGGCAGAGACACAGGGCTGGCAGGAATGGCAGAGACACAGGGCTGGCAGGAATGGCAGACACAGGGCTGGCAGGCATGGAGAGACACAGGGTTGGCAGGCACGGCAGAGACACAGGGCTGGCAGGCACGGCAGAGACACAAGGCTGGCAGGCGCGGCAGAGAGACAGGGCTGGCAGGCACGGCAGAGACACAGGGCTGGCAGGCACGGCAGAGACAGGGCTGGCAGGCACGGCAGAGACACAGGGCTGGCAGGCACGGCAGAGACAGGGTTGGCAGGCATGGCAGAGACAGGGCTGGCAGGCACGGCAGAGACACAGGGCTGGCAGGCACGGCAGAGACACAGGGCTGGCAGGTATGGCAGAGACAGGGCTGGCAGGTACAGCAGAGATACAGGGCTGGCAGGTATGGCAGAGACACAGGGCTGGCAGGTGTGGTGTCAGAAAGAGCAGGTAGGGACCTGTTGACACAGGAAGTGCAGATACGGATATGAAATATGAAGGAACAGATTGGGACCTGTTCACACAAGAGGTGCAGGCAAAGAAACAAGCAGGAAGGAATGAAGTATGAAGGAACAGGTTGGGGCCTGTTCACACAGGAAGAGAACCGCAAGGCTGCGGATAGGAGCGGTAGAGCAGCAAGAGATTGAGCAGCAGCAGAAGCTAAGCAGAGCGGAACCACAAGGAATGCGGAGAGGAGCTGCAGCAAGGGATTTCTGCAGCAGCAGAAGCTAAGTAGATCAGAACCACAAGATATGCGGAGAGGAGCTGCAGCAAGAGATTACTGCAGCAGCAGAAGCTAGGCAGAGCGGAACCACAAGGAATGTGGAGAGGAGCTACAGCAAGAGATTCCTGCAGCAACAGGAGCAAAGCAGAGTAGATCGGAGCAGAACCGCAGGAGTGTGGAGCAGAGGTAAAGCTGCAAGAGAGCGGAGCACAGGCAAAGTCACAAAGGTACAGAGCAGGTAGAGCCGAAAGAGTGCAGAGCATAAGCGCATAAGCCAACAGAGAGGAGAGAGGACACAAGGAAAGACACAGCAGGGAAAGCCACAGACAAGGAGACAGAGGTAGGACAAAGTTCAGACAAGGCAATGGAACAAGACAAGGTACAAGGACAAAGACACAGGGACCAGGATATTCTGCCTCCTGGAGGGCGGACATACCAAAACAAGGCAAAGCAAGGACAGACACTGAGACCAGAATATACAGCCTCCTGGAGGGCAGACCAACAAGAACAAGGCAAAGCTAAGAGTAGATCCTCCAAAGAAAGAGGAACACAGAGCAAGGCATGGCAGCTCAGAAGCTAAACACTGAGTTTACACATTGCACAGGCCCAGTCCACAGGGTGGAGCTGTCCTAAATACTGGAGGCCTCTTGGTAATTGGTCAGGAACAGATTAGACAGGTGCACCTGATTCCTATAAGAACCAGAGAGTTCTGGCACCGCCCCCTATGCACACAGCCAGGAAGCATGCAGAGAGCAGAGGTACAGAATATGGAGCTGGCAACAGACAGAACCCAACATGACATAGAGCAGAGAGTAAGATGGTGTGTGAGGGATGGAAGGCCATGTAGTGATGCCAGCAGAGTTGTTACAAGCCTACTGCTGTAACCTGGAACCTAAGAACTCAGCCTTACTCTTGGGCAGATCCAAATCTCTAACAAGATTATTCAGGTCACTTAGTGTTATAAGTTCTGGTTCAGTTGAGGTTGCTGACAAAGTCTAGGTTGTGAGAGGAAGATGCTTCATGACACCAAGTGCTGCCTTCTATCTCACTTGACTCGACTGACAATGTTTCTGCTGCTTTTGGAACTGGCAGTTCATCTGTTTCTTGTACTGGGTGTACTGCAGATGAAAGGTTTGAATACTGTAAAGTCCACGTCTTTCTTGAAATTCCTTTCCTAATGGGGGACACCATGATGAAATAGCAATTGGTAATGTGATTGGTTGGCTCTCTTCAGATCATTGGGACTGCAACAGCCATAGATTGCCTCTTCCCATGCAACCACCGAGAAAGATGTGATGCACGTCTATTGTGGCATATGTGTAGAGCCAAACTCTTGTCCTGATCTTCTATTCTGCAGCCAAAATACAGGTTGTAGGCTTTCCTTATCATGGAAATCATGTTTCGCCTTTGTGACACAAAAGTGACTTCTCTGCATATGTAGCATAAGCTATCCGCTTTGTTAATGCAAGAACGAGGCATATCAGGAAAAAACATATAGAAACATGTCAATATGCTAAGAAATTCTAAAAGTGTATACCTTACGCAGAGCATTTATAAGTGTATATCTTACACAGAACATTTATAAGTGTATACCTTACACAGAGAGCATTTATAAGTGTATACCTTACACAGAGAGCATTTATAAGTGTATACCTTACACAGAGAGCATTTATAAAAGAGGTGATGAGCAGAGTTTGCATTTTTTGATTGGTCGGCCTAAAATGATAAGACTGAAGGCTCAATAGACTAAATAGAAGATGCAATAGACGAGCTACTAACAATGCAATAATGAGAAAATAAAAACAAATTTTTCTATAAGCTTAATGAAAAGTGACAAAAATAATTACAGCCTCCTCTGGATCATGGAAATTAGAGCCAATCAGCAAATTTAAGCATCAGATTCATCTTCAGGACCAAAAGATGAGTTATGTTCAACTGTTTTCGTCTTTGAACCAATTTGGATGTAGAACAGTAAAATTACAGGGGTGTGACATTGATTTCAGTGATCCAAAGACCCCAAGACACAAACCTTCCATGAATCTATGGGGAAAACAAAAAAGGACGTCTTTAAGGCAGTGACATCCAATCTGCATAATTTCGTAAGCGGTGTATTAATGAAGCAAACACGTCAGGAGATTGGAATAGATCCTCAGATACTAAATTGTACATATATTTTCTGAATAAGGAAATTAAAGTCACCGAATTATGAAGCAGCAGTGTCCGATCCCCCTGTAATATAAAGGCTCTCATACACATTATACGAATATCGGATATTTACGAAAAGTTCTGATGACAGTCTAACGTGTATGGGGAGAAAAGGATCCAGTATGCCTGGAGATCATTTTTATCCTGTAAGTGTATGTTCAGTCTGCGTTTTTTTTCCACCGGTCAGAAAGCAAGACGCTTCAGGAGTCGCCAATTTCTGGGTTTTTCTGTTGGTTTAATCGTTTCCTTAAGAACTTTATCAATGCTTTTTTCCCCCAGCATTTTTGGATGTCTTTTAATTGGCATTTTCTGATCGTTTTTGATATCCATTAAGCAATGAATAGAACGCTTGCGTTTGTTGACTCAAAAATGCTTATAAAATGCTCAATAAAAACACCATGGTGTCTTCTGGGCATCATTTAGCCCCCCCCCCCCCCCATTGATTTCTACAGTACAGACCAAAAGTTTGGACACACCTTCTCATTTAAAGATTTTTCTGTATTTTCATGACTATGAAAATTGTACAGTCACACTGAAGGCATCAAAACTATGAATTAACACATGTGGAATTATATACTCGTACTGAACAAAAAAGTGTGAAACAACTGAAATTATGTCTTATATTCTAGGTTCTTCAAAGTATCCACCTTTTGCTTTGATGACTGCTTTGCACACTTTGGCATTCCCTTGATGAGCTTCAAGAAGTAGTCACCGGGAATGGTTTTCACTTCACAGGTGTGCCCTGTCAGGTTTAATAAGTGGGATTTCTTGCCTTATAAATGGGGTTGGGGCCATCAGTTGTGTTGTACAGAAGTCTGGTGGATGCACAGCTGATAGTCCTACTGAATAGACTGTTAGAATTTGTATTATGGCAAGAAAAAAGCAGCTAAGTAAAGAAAAACGAGTGGCCATCATTACTTTAAGAAATGAAGGTCAGTCAGTCCGAAAAATTGGGCAAACTTTGAATGTGTCCCCAAGTGCAGTGGCAAAAACCATCAAGCACTAGAAAGAAACTGGCTCACATGAGGACCTCCCCAGGAAAGGAAGACCAAGAGTCACCTCTGCTTCTGAGGATAAGTTTATCCGAGTCACCAGCCTCAGAAATCGCAGGTTAACAGCAGCTCAGATTAGAGACCAGGTCAATACCACACAGAGTTCTACCAGCAGACACATCTCTAGAATAACTGTTAAGAGGAGACTTTGTGCAGCAGGCCTTCATGGTAAAATAGCTGCTAGGAAACCACTGCTAAGGACAGGCAACAAGCAGAAGAGACTTGTTTGGGCTAAAGAACACAAGGAATGGACATTAGACCAGTGGAAATCTGTGCTTTGGTCTGATGAGTTCAAATTTGAGATGTTTGGTTCCAACCACCGTGTCTTTGTGCAACACAGAAAAGGTGAACGGATGGACTCTACATGTCTGGTTCCCACCGTGAAGCATGGAGGTGTGATGGTGTGTGTGGGGGGGGGGGTGCTTTGCTGGTGACACTGTTGGGGATTTATTCAAAATTGAAGGCATACTGAACCTACAGGGCTACCACAGCATCTTGCAGCGGCATGCTATTCCATCCGGTTTGCGTTTAGTTGGACCATCATTTATTTTTCAACAGGACAATGACCCCAAACACACCTCCAGGCTGTGTAAGGGCTATTTGACCAAGAAGGAGAGTGATGGGGTGCTACGCCAGATGACCTGGCCTCCAAAGTCACCAGACCTGAACCCAATCGAGATGGTTTGGGGTGAGCTGGACCGCAGAGTGAGGGCAAAAGGGCCAACAAGTGCTAAGCATCTCTGGGAACTCCTTCAAGAGTGTTGGAAGACCTTTCCCGGTGACTACCTCTTGAAGCTCATCAAGAAAATGCCAAGAGTGTGCAAAGCAGTCATCAAAGCAAAAGGTGGCTACTTTGAAGAACCTAGAATATAACACATAATTTCAGTTGTTTCACACTTTTTTGTTAAGTATATAATTCCACATGTGTCAATTCATAGTTTTGATGCCTTCAGTGTGAATGTACAATTTTCATAGTCATGAAAATACAGAAAAATCTTTAAATGAGAAGGTGTGTCCAAACTTTTGTTCTGTATATTATGAAGCATCTTCCTTGGGACATGTCACTTTTAACCTCTTGAGTTTTGAAGAAAAACACATTCAAAAGACTGAAGTTATAAACAGGGACTTGTTTTACCATTCTAATAACTACGATGAATATTTTTAGTGTTTTGTGAGTGCTTTTTCTGGCATTAAGAGCGGGGCTGCTCTAGAAATACTGGAAAAAGATGCAGTGTGAACAAAAGCAAAGAGATAAGCCACCACAAGAGATGTCTCACAGCAGCTCTCTCGTAGAGAGCACCGAAGTGAAATAGCAGAACGAGCGCAGTGTATGAGAGTCAGGTGAGATAGCTGCTGGATGAAGGATTGTCCGACTGACAGCAATCTCAGGTCTATCTATTATTTTGGAGCTATCTAGTAGGAAATACTCATGAGAAATGAGAAGATGAAATGGTAAATATGTCTGCTACAGGTAGTGAATTTCACCGTTGTGCTGCCCTGGCTGTCCAAGACTGATCTTCTGGTTGGCACTTAGTTTCCTAGGCCAGCAATGACACTTCGTTATATATATGTATTATCTGCCATTTTTAGTTTTCCTTCATATTTGTTTGGTCAAAAAAGGTAAATAATCCTAAAGTGAAGAGACTGTAGACAATCCTCCTCCACCGTCTCTCTGGATGGCTTCCACTGCCTACATGAGACTAATTATATGGGTATGTTGTGGGCACATTGGCTGCAGGCTCCTGGCTAAGGAAAGCAGCAACTGTTCCCAAAACCACCCTCACACTGGGAGAGATAGACGGGGCCGGTCTGTAGCCAGATGTTCTATCAGGGGGTCCGGCTGCCCACGGCACACTGTAGATGACATTTTTGCGATGTGACTGGCTTATTCCAACTATGCAGAACTTAAAGGATCCACCTAGATTTTCCAATTATTATTATTATTATTTATTATTATAGCGCCATTTATTCCACGGCGCTTTACATGTGAGGAGGGGTATACATAATAAAAACAGGTACAATAATCTTGAACAATACAAGTCACAACTGGTACAGGAGGAGAGAGGACCCTGCCCGCGAGGGCTCACAATCTGCAAATATTACCTATTTACAGCATTTTCCCCAAAAAGTAAAAGTTCTTCATGTGTTTCTGATATTGGCATCTCTCCTTCCGTTCACTTCAGGTTCAGCTCCTGCCATCGTCAGAAAGTGGCTGATCGCTGCAGCTGAAAGTGTAGTAGTCAATGGTGGCCAGTGAAATGAATTTATGATCTTGTCATACAAAGATGGCTTGAGTCAGCTGGATTCTCCATTATAGGTCCTCCATGACTTCCGAATAGGTCATCTGACCAGATGTTGTCCTCATGGTACATCGCCTTTACCTGTCCACGTTAGTTATGTATAAACAGCTTGCCCTAGTCCACCCTTTCTACATTGTCAATGACCGATCTCACCTTACTGACTTCACCGATCCTAATTATAAATATAAGGATTTGCGCAATAACTTTTCTTGGAAGATGGCAGGAGCCAAGCGGTCAACAGCTGTGGCGAAGTCTACCAGGACCTACTCTTGACCTTTCAACCCTCTGCTTTCATTACACATGCTAAGACCCTGGCAAGACTTCAGACTTTCTCCCCTTTCCGTGGTGAGAGTCAGGCCAGCTGCATGCCTTCTCGCAGCCTGGGAAAATACTTCCCCCTCCTTCCTACCCACTTCGATGTGTCAGCTTTTCCCTGGGACTCGTGAAACCCGAGCACTCGTCCTCCAGGGCTCACACTCTGCCATTCACCCCTCACTGTTGTTCCAATAAAACCCACAGGAGCAGCCTGGAATCTGGCATAGTACCTCCAACTCCGCACCGAAGAGGTCCACATGGTCAAAGAGAGCAAAAGTGATCAATGCCAAGGACACACAGTGAACAGGAAAATTGCTTGGATCCAAATGTAAGTTCAGTAACCAAAACATTAATAAAGTAATTCCTGCAAAACATAAGACCCCCACACAGTCATGGTGCAGATTATTGGAAGCAAAGATTTGGTTTAGTGTAAAAAGACAAACTTCATTGGGCAGGAACCAACTTCATATCATTAGAAAACTTGTCCAAATACATTCAACAAACACTTTGTGGACTTTTTCTTTCCTGCAAAGTATTTATCTTTGTGTGTTTTGCTTTTCCATATAGGCCATTGTACTAAACAGTTTTCCTAGGAGATATTTTACATTGTGTACTTAACATTCACAAGTGACCACAACTGTGAGCGGGAAAGATCATTCCATGGAAATCAGAAAAGGGTAAACTGGATTATATGGAGAAAGAACGACAGAGGAAGGGTCGTGGAAGAGCGATATACACACAGGCAAATTGGCGGCGTCCAGTTTCTGCCATTCCAAGGGGAGTAGCAATGGTGGTGGAGCGCCCCCACGTGTAGGGCAATGGGGTACTCGGTACCGGGTCTATCTCTCTCGGTTCTAGGGATGTCACGGTGGCCCGACCCGGTCCGTGGCCCTTCTGAGGGGCGTCCAATTAAAGGTATAGTTTGATTGGTGTTCGTGACGCCACCTGTGGTATTCGGTCAGGGTGACCGACGCTGCTTAGGAGTCCGCTGGGGTGATGGAATGGCAGCTAGATGGTTTACCTTCCCACAGGTGAAGTATGTCCCCAGGGCTTCCCAGATGTGGAAGGTGGTGATGGTGGACTTTTAAGGCGCAATGAATAACGAGGACACAAAGGTTGCAGTCTCTTTACCTTTTACTGAAGACTTCAGGGTCCACAGTCCAGAGTACTATTCACAGGGCAGGCAGAGTCCGGCCGGTCCGAAGGCAAATCCAGAGTTCTCTTGACCAGGTGGAAATCAGTAGCCTTCCTACTAGTGCCTGTGTGTTGTAGGACCTCCCTGCTGAGCACCATGGGATAGTCCTCACAACTTTCGTGGATGTTTCTGATGTTCTCTCTCTCTCTGTCCCCCAGATGGTATGGATAGGACAACCCGTATGACTGGGATAGCCTGAGGCTTGTTTATAGGGACCCTAGAGACGCCCCGACCCCCACAATTTGCCACCGTGTCTTCTTAGGTATAAAGGTCGGGCAGCCAACTTGGAATTGACTGTCCTGCCGGTCTCTGAAGTAATGCGTAGAGTCAATTACTCCCTCGGTGTTCTGGCCACCGGCTACGCGCCTCAGAAGGAGGCTGACGATCTTGGGGCAGAACTCCTCCCGGTATTATCTCCTTGTGCTGTGACTTCGTTTCTCACTCTCCACAATACACTTCGCTTCGTGTCCTTTCTTAGGATGCTGCCGCACGTAGGGGCTGGCGCAGCTCCGTAGCTCTCTATCTCGTGCTAGGCCTCTGTCAGGATCCCACCTCTGACAGTGACCCTCTGTCTGCAGCTCAGATGTTCCTCCTTCTTCCCCTGTCTGCCTGACAGGTCCTCTCTGGGTCAAACCCAGGTAGCTTCTCCCTAACTTCCTATCCAACCCACCAGTTTTACCCGTGTGTGAGGAGTGAGGAGTGCCCTAATAGATAGAAGCAAGGCTCATCCTGGTGGACTGGAGTGTGAGGTGATACCTGGCAAGGTGAACTCCTTTAGTACCATCAGACGTAATATCACTCCCCCTGGTGGAAGAGCGACATTACTACAATGACCAGGACTCTGGGGCGCTGCACTGGTTAATTGGCCATTGCAAAAGGGAACCCATTAAAGTTCTGTTTAATTAGTAGAGGACAAAAAGTATGTCTTACAAAGTCCGGGAGTTATATCTATGCAATGTTTAATTAAACACTTGACCAAAAGAACATGTTACTGTCCTGAATTACATGCAATGAACCATTATACCGACTGAATATTTATTTTCTTTTGCTGCTGGATGTTATTACGGCAGCTCCTAAAACAGTTAAAAAGAAATTTAATTTAAGACTTGCATTACTTTTGTAATATCTTTGCTCAGCACCGATACATGAGGAGGGTGAAATAGAAGTGCCCATGCTTGCCCCCTGTCATATTTCACCACAAAGTGGAATGAAAAGTTAATGCAGCGCCCCAGAGTCCTGGTCGTTGCAGTACTGTGGCTCCGCCGCTAAGGGGGGCTATGGTACGTCTGATGGCACTGAAGGAGTTCATCTGACCAGGTATCACAGACACCAATACATTTCACAGCCGGGCCACCAGGGGGAGCTAAGGGTTCTATTCATTAGGCCACTCCCCACCATTGTGGGTAAACTGGGGGTCAGGCAGGAAGTTAGTTCAGAAAGCTGACTGGGTTGGAACCAGGCAACACCTTGTGGCAGAAGGTGTTGTGGGAGAAGATTCAGTAGGGTCCCTGTCAGGGGTGGGATCCTGACAGAGGCCTGGCTACAAGAAGGAATGTAACGGGACCGTGCCTGCTCAGCATAGCGGCGGTGCCCAAGGAAGGATTAGAAGCGAGATAGATTGTGCTGAGTGAGAAACGAGATCAAAGCAAGAAGGAGAATACCAGTAGGAGTCGTGCTGTAAGACCGAGGCAACATCCTACTGAGGCGCACAACCGGCGGCCGGAACGCCAAGGGAGTATTACAATATTCAGCTTCAGGCAATACTCTAAACCAACGGCAGGACAGTCAGTCTAAGGCGAGCTGTCTCACCCAAATCACCTATGCAGTCTTGGGGGGCAACTTGTGGAGAGGGGCGACTCTAGAGTCCCGGAAGAGCGCCGAGCCTACCAGTCATACGGGTGCCGTCCTAACCGTAACATCAGGGAGGGACGGAGGATTAGCAGAACATCATCTAATCGAGTTGTGAGGGAACTTAAGAAACGGACACAACAGTTGTGGGGACTTTCCGTAAGCACAGCAGGGAAGGACCACAACACCTAGTGCTAGAAGGAAGGCACAGATTTCCACCTGTTAAGAGAACTCTGGAGGTGCCATTGGACCGGCCGGACTTGCGCAGCCTGGTTATCTGGATTCCGGACTGAGGACCCAGAGATCTTCAGTAAAGAGGTAAAGAGACTGCAACCTGGTGTCCTCGTTATTTACTACAACCTACACTGCACCGCAACATCACCATCCGTCACTTCATTCACTGTGCGCCCCTCGGCAGGGTCACTGATCGGGCCTAGCCACCGTGACAACCCCAGAGCAGAGACTCAGAGGCCCGGTACCAGGTACCCCTCGGCCCTGCGGCAGTGGGAGCGCTACAAAACTTGGCATCACGAACAGGATCTACTTAAGCCTGAAGAATCGGGTCATGTGTGCCTTGGAACTGTGATTTATTGTGCTTGGACTGTACTTTATTGCAAAGACTGTGCTGTGCCACTTGCCGCCAAAATCCGCCGCCATTACAGCGCTGAGGAGAGCGCAGGAGAAGAAGAGGGGCGTGGAGTGGGCGTAGACAAGCTGGAGAGCGCGAACGACAATGGCCGCCCAGTCTAAATATTTCTGTGTCCTGAGGACGTGTCCGTCAGCAGCCGAGGTCCGCCTCCTCATTCTCTTTGGAGGATGGAGACCATGGAGACGGGGCCGCCCACGAAAGAGACCGCAGGAAGAGGACACCAGAGAGGAAGCGAAAATGGCGACGCCGGGAGCACCGCGTGGGAACGACCCGACTCAGCGAGAGGCTGCACAACCCGATACAGCCCCGGACACGCCATCGTTGCGGGAATTGACCCTTGCGGAGCTACCGATAGGCCGACCCCCATGGCCGATGTCCGAGGAGTGTGCGGCAGCAGCCGAGGCCCGGCAGGTAGCCTACCGCCTGGAAGCCGATGCCCGTTTGATCGCTCGGCTGGGCCAACCTACGGAGGTCCGCCTGTCTCCGGTGTCCCCCGCTTCTTTTATCTCGACCGCGGCGGAGTGTGAGCTGCAGGCACAGGGCCTGAGGATCCTGCCGGAGGCGGAGCACCTGCAGCGTGGCGGAACAGACCCCAACCAGCAGCCCAGGCTGATCTGAGGAGCGTTGAGGAGGTTCCACCGTCACACTGGGGTGTAGTAATATCCTTCAACTCCCGGAAAGGAAGGGGAGTTATCCAGGAGATCGGGGAGCCACTGCAGGTCCGGGTGGATCGGGAAGAAGTGGAGCCCTGCGGGGGAAGGTACGATTCCGACCTGGAGCCTGGCGATGCAGTGACCTACACCCGGTGGAGGAGGGAGGCTGGCGAAACTGGCTGGATTGCTCGAGGCGTCCAGCGGTGCATCGCCCTCCAGGCTGCTGCCGGGACGCCGGAGGACGAGCCTTCTGCAGGGAAGGTGCCGGAGCCCGTCCCCGCGGAACCTCAGGAGGTCCGGGTCCACCGCGTGCCTCTGGGTCGCGCTTGCCCACAAGCAAGGAGGGCATCCCGCAGAGGGGTCCTGTCGCTGCTGGAGCCAGGACCGGCCCTTGATACATCGAGGCGACCCGTTGGCCGGGTGAGGCCTGGAAGGAGACCACCCCCTGCACAGCCACAAAATGAGTAAGACACAGCATTATTTGTAAATAGTTCTTCAAACTGTTTGTTTTCTACTACTTTGCTGCTAAAACCCGTCCAGGGTTAACTCTTAAAGGGATCCCTTTGTTGACCCGGGATCCATATTGTTTTGTTTGCTTTTCCTACCTTGCCCTGTTATCAGGAACTGCCGCCATCATGAACAGTGCATGATACAAACTGCTTGTAAATAGTTTGCACCTTATTAAAGGTGCTCCCTACTGGTTTTACTTAAAGAGAGACTCTTGGCGAAGATACCGCACCGGAGCTTTTGCTGAGTATGGACTGGTAGCTTGAGAAGATGTGCTACCTCATAAAGACTTGGTCCCCTCTTAAAGGGGATGTTCACATATTGTGCTGATGAACCGTATTGCCTTAAGACAGTTGGGTGGCAATAATGTCTTGGAAAGAGAAAGTAATAATGTTGATATGAACACGTTAAATGTACCTAACTAGTTAAATGTGAAAAGTGTTTGATAATGTTGATGGAAGAACGAGGACAGGAAGTGAACCCGTAGGGGTTAGTGGTGAGTCCTCTTAGGAGCCAGATAGAGATGGCTCAGTGATTTCAAACTGAAGGTAAATGTTATGTTCTATACTGTGTATAGTAGTTGAAAAGGCAGTAGGCCCGGGCTGAAAGGGGCGGTCCTGTAAAGAAAGGAGAGGCAGTAGGTCTGGAGCCGTTAGGACAGGCGGTCCTGCAGATTTAAAGAAGGGGTATGAAGTTAAATTGCCTTATAATGTGTTATAAGAAGGTCTTTAGTGGATTCAGAGTGTACATCCTTAAAGGCAACGTTGAATTAATGTTTAAAAAAAAAAATAAAAAAAAAAATTTGCACTTAGTAGAATACCCGGTTGGGTAAAGAGAGTTATTTATAGAAAAGTTATTTAAAAGTATTTAACCATGTTTGTAACGTTCAAGTGTCCTCACCTCCCATAAAGGGAAGCTCTGTTCAAGTATACTTACTGTTATTGCACTCAACAAAATTGTATGTCTTTTTGCTAACCTGTATTGTTGTTTTCTTCCCAGTCCAGGAGTACTGGATTTAACCGGGGGGGAGTGCAGCGCCCCAGAGTCCTGGTCGTTGCAGTACTGTGGCTCCGCCGCTAAGGGGGGCTATGGTACGTCTGATGGCACTGAAGGAGTTCATCTGACCAGGTATCACAGACACCAATACATTTCACAGCCGGGCCACCAGGGGGAGCTAAGGGTTCTATTCATTAGGCCACTCCCCACCATTGTGGGTAAACTGGGGGTCAGGCAGGAAGTTAGTTCAGAAAGCTGACTGGGTTGGAACCAGGCAACACCTTGTGGCAGAAGGTGTTGTGGGAGAAGATTCAGTAGGGTCCCTGTCAGGGGCGGGATCCTGACAGAGGCCTGGCTACAAGAAGGAATGTAACGGGACCGTGCCTGCTCAGCATAGCGGCGGTGCCCAAGGAAGGATTAGAAGCGAGATAGATTGTGCTGAGTGAGAAACGAGATCAAAGCAAGAAGGAGAATACCAGTAGGAGTCGTGCTGTAAGACCGAGGCAACATCCTACTGAGGCGCACAACCGGCGGCCGGAACGCCGAGGGAGTATTACAATATTCAGCTTCAGGCAATACTCTAAACCAACGGCAGGACAGTCAGTCTAAGGTGGGCTGTCTCACCCAAATCACCTATGCAGTCTTGGGGGGCAACTTGTGGAGAGGGGCGACTCTAGGGTCCCGGAAGAACTCCGAGCCTACCCGTCATACGGGTGCCTTCCTAACCGTAACATCAGGGAGGGACGGAGGATTAGCAGAACATCATCTAATCGAGTTGTGAGGGAACTTAAGAAACGGACACAACAGTTGTGGGGACTTTGCGTAAGCACAGCAGGGAAGGACCGCAACACCTAGCGCTAGAAGGAAGGCACAGATTTCCACCTGTTAAGAGAACTCTGGAGGTGCCATTGGACCGGCCGGACTTGCGCAGCCTGGTTATCTGGATTCCGGACTGAGGACCCAGAGATCTTCAGTAAAGAGACTGCAACCTGGTGTCCTCGTTATTTACTACAACCTACACTGCACCGCAACATCACCATCCGTCACTTCATTCACTGTGCGCCCCTCAGCAGGGTCACGGATCGGGCCTAGCCACCATGACAACCCCAGAGCAGAGACTCAGAGGCCCGGTACTGGGTACCCCTCGGCCCTGTGGCAGTGGGGGCGCTGCATTAAGTTACTGTGATTTTCTAAAGCTTTACTTAATGGGGTTGTCTGGTCAGAAGATAATGATAACCTTTTGGATAGGAGCTCTGTGCAGTACCTTGCCGCGGCTGTTACTAGTGTTGGTGTAAAATCGATTCACAGGACCTGATCCATCAACCACCTTAGTAATCAAGTGGGTCCCACCACAACGATGCCATCAGGGTCCTCCATCGGTAAACTTCAAGTGTGAATAGTGAGTAAGCGAGAAGTACAAACGGAGTGGTCAGTAGTAATTCTAGAAAAAAAAGTAGTAGCAGGAGAGAGCTCTCAGAGGCGCCAAGGTGACATGATCCAGGTTGGGGTTTGCCTCTTTCTTTTCCTTCCCCGGCCTGGTTATGGTTGACCTTTCCTGCCTCTCTTTGGTTGGTGGGTGGCTATTTATTGGTGCCATTTCTGGTAGCATTTGATTGATAGTTCAGTGATAGTTCCAGTCTCTGGCTTGAGCAGCTGACCCATATACCCTAGTGATCCTTCTGCCTCTGACTACCTGTATTTGTGCCTGACAGGTTCCCTATCCCTGACTTAGTGTGTTTGGTGGTTTCCTACAGTGTATGACTCGGCTTGAATTCTGAACCCTACCTCCTGCTTTGCGTCTGTTACTACATTTCCCGTCTGGCTTTGACTCTTTGGCTCGTACCCCGACTACATCTTGTCTCATGTTTTGGATCCTGCACTCCCGTCTTTTTCCGCTTTCAGGCTGGTCTCTAACCACGTGCATTGCTGTGACCTCTGGTACTTCGTCTTCCTGTTTGTTGCTGACCGGCCTGTCTGACTTCTCTGCCGCCTCCTAGTGGCTCTACTCGCTTTGCACTGTGGTGCTACACAGTGAGTGCTACCTTTCTTCCCTTACCTGCGCCCCCTGGTGGAGGTTGCATGCACCTGCCTTGCAGTTGCGTTACACCAGGACATCGATGTACTAGAGGTTAAATTCAACCCCGTAAAACAATTCCTGAACGGGATACAGTTTCGTTGGTGCCTCCCTTAGGCTGGAATCAGATGAGCATATGAATAGTCTGCCTTTATTTAGAAAAAAGATAATTTTTAGTCTGCATTGTCATCCATTTTTACACATTAATTTAAAAAATGACACAAGGCCAAATACAATTTTTTATTACAATGTATACGGATGATCTCCAGATTTTTTTGGGGGGACAAAATTTGGGTGAATCTGATCTCAGCATAGTTCATCTGAAGTGCCCCATTCACTTGCATTGCTCCGTGTGCCGTCTTTTTGGTACTTGCTCGTCTGAGCGAGCTCTTGGATTCATAGCAACACTGAACATTTGGGCAACAGTTGATGGCAATCTTGGCCACAACCTGATCATCAGTTCTTAATCCTCAATGAGACAGCATTGTACCTGTGATATCCCAGGGGAGACACCACACAATAGCAACATAAGATGGACATAGCATATTCCCACTAACACAAAGAACGCTTGATCATCCTTCCAAACCGCAAACATTACGGGGGCTGAATGGATACTGAACAGCTCTGCCCTTCCACTCAGCGGAATGTGCAAACTATTAAAATTAGCAATCATTTTGTGAAAACAATTATTGGAAAAAAGTAAAATGAGCATTATTCATCCATATTAGCTCAGCCGCGCACATACCTTGTATTTGATGGCTGGACAATCTGACGGATGTGGAGGAAATTCACGCACTCCTGTTGAGATCAGGTTGCTCCCCAATCCCTAGTAACTGGATTAGGAGGTGACGAGAAGCCGCCTGTTTTCATCTTGTGGTTCCGCTCGTTAGGACAAAATGTTTTCTTTTGTCGTTACTGTTAATAAAGTGTAAATAAAGCGTGCAGGGAGACGATCACGGGATTGTGTTCCCATTCACTGGGACTCTGCTAATTGAATTTAAGCAATAACAAGGAGCACATGGGCAGCGACATACCTGCAAATTACTTCGGCAAGGCTTGAGTTTCCCTGCACGGGGGCGAGAATACAGTGCAACAAAAGAGTGATGTGCCGTCTACACCTGTGAATTTACTGCTTGACTGTATGATCAAAGCGCGGACTATTGTAAAAAGGAGCAGGTCACTGTCCCGGAACACGTAATGTGGCCTAAAAATAATATGCACTAAAGCAGAGTGGAAAACCGTACAAAGTCATAAGCAGCTGTCCAGGAGCTTCTTCTACATCCTTATAGAGCTACGATCATGGCCTACACAATATTATAGCTCCGCATTTCTGCATGTAACATTATCATAACATTTAGAAGGGTGTAAAAGTTTGTCAGCTAGTAATTTTGTTTTCTTGCATGGATAGATGAAAAACAAACGTAGGATACTCAGTTTCTAGCTCCCCAGCCGACTTCAGACAAAAGTGCACTAAACGATTCCAGATATCCAGAGACCCAACGTCCGCAGTCACAGATGGTGCGACTGGGCCATGCCGATGCCAGCACCTATGGCAGCAGCGTATATGTCCGAGGATGCACATTCAGATGAAGTGTATTGTGGCACAAAGACCTGCCGGGCTTCTTGCACTGCAATACAGGCTGCTGGGCAATCGGAGTCCGGCAGATGACCGGCATGCCAGTGACGGGCGGCACAAGGCAAAGTCAGCGGCAGGCAATAAAAGAGGACACTGCATGTCGTGGGCGCCAGGGGTGGTACGGGGAATGGGGTACTTTATTTTTAATGTGTTAGAAGAGAGCGGCAGAATGGACATTATACCAGGAAGGGACCCAGGATGTGAAGCATTATACCAGGATGGGGACCATTATACCAGGAATGGGAGCATACCAGGAAGGGGCCCAGGATGTGAAGCATTATACCAGGAATGGGGGGCAGAATGTGAGGCAATATATCAGGACAGGGAGCATTATGCCAGGAACGGGGGCATTATACCAGGAAGGAAGACATTATACCAGGAATGGGGCATTATACCTGGAAGGTGCAGGATTTGAGGCATTATATCAGGATGGAGTCCATTATACCAGGAATGGGGGCATTATACCAGGAAGGAAGATATACCAGGAATGGGGGCATTACACCAGGAAGGGGCAGGATGTGAGGCATTATATCAGGATGGGGAACATTATACCAGGAAGGGGGCCAGGATGCGAGGCATATCAGTATGGAGACCATTATATCAGGAATGGGGGCATTATACCAGGAAGGGGCAGGATGTGAGACATTATATCAGGATGAGGAGCATTATACCAGGAAGGGATCCAGGATGTGAGGTATTATACCAAAAAGGGGGACCTTACACCAGGAAGGGGGGCATTATACCAGGAATGGGGCTAGGATTGGGGAATTATTACAAGGATGGTGGATATTATTTAAGGGGTCAAGGATAAGGGGACATTATACCAGGAAAGGGCCCATGATGGGGAACATTATAGCAGGAAGGGGCCAATAATGGACTACATTGTTACAAGGATGCGGGACATTATCTCGCTAAGGGGCCCAGGACAGTGGACAATATATCAGGAAGAGGCCCAGGATGGGGGACATTGTATCGAGAAGAGGGACGTTATTACACAAAGGTACCAGCAGGGGGACATAAGTACATGGAGGGTGAACTTGTATGTTCTTTATAGCATTTAGAAGAAGACAAGAGCCTACACATCTGACTAACATGCAGGTGGGGGCCCAGGATAAATTCTGCACTTGGGATTATCAGACTATGCCACTGCATGTATGTTAATTTTGTTTCAGTCGGATTTCAGAGTAAAATTAACAATCTCCTATGAACCTTCAGCAAGCTGCGCCTCTCGCCTATAGTGCACGTCAAGGTTTTTTTTTCCCCAAGCATGTAATTTCATTTCTTTTGTGCATAAATTCTTTGTTTGTTTTTTAGTTTTTAGGCAGAAAAAATTTAATCAAAAGCAAAGTTATTACAAAACTGTCGTTTACAAGCATTTTTTATACGTGGATTTTTCTGCCTGTGTGAAGGTACAGTACCCACATAGTAGTTCTACAGAATTTTCTCATATAAAATATTCTTTGAATATTAAATGGTTTCTTCTGTTAATCCATCTCACCGACTGGCCATGAAGCGGCAGCCACTCCGCGTGTTTGTGATGGGAGTTGGAGGGCATCAGATAGCGGTGTGACATCTGCGTCCTTCCTCTGGGAGTACAGGCTATAGATAGGACAGGTACCCCGGCGCGGGCATGCACCTATTGAGCCACATGTTATAAAGGGAAAAACTATTTCATTTCATCAGAATAACTCATCAGCGCTACACGGAGGTTTATAAAGTGCAGATACAAGCTATATGCTCCGGCTCCAGCAGCCAATATACCAGTATGTGATTGTGTGAGTGGATATAGGACCCCCTGCTGCTGCTCCTCCGACAGCGTGAAATTATTGACTGATTCGATAAATAATGGCTGCGATGCAAAGCGGTTTATCTTATTCCTACCTTCTATACAATCAATGCAGATAGGAGGCCTGTCTACGGCTAATGATAATCTGATGCAAAGACCTAATCACGTTAATGTAAAGCTGGTGGCTGCGGGAGTCTGGGTCCGTCACTCATTACATTCATCACTGCCTACCATCCAGACATGGCGCGCTGCTCAGCATTGCTACCTACGGCTGACTTCACGCTAGCTCATCTGCAGACGTATCGGTCAGACATACACCTAAAGTCATCTTGCGTCTGCCTAGATGTGGACATATATGTTTGTTAATTGCACGCGATGTCCGGCTTCCTGTATTATGCTTACTTTTTTTTACTGCTTTAGATGGGCACACCTCAATTACTTTCAGCGCCAACTCCGCAGCGAGGTGGCGATGCTATGTCTACAGAAGTAAATTGGATTTTACCACCAACTTCATTAAAAATGTGTACGTTTTAGATATATCGAAAAGTACAGATCTAAAGGTTTCAGTAAATCTGCTATTGATGTAATCAATAAAAAAATAATGTGGACAAGAAATCTTTGTCAAGTACAATTCTCTGCCGCCAGCCATCTCGGCCTATTTTCCCATACACAGGAGAGCTCGCTCCTATTTCTCCATGAAAGGGACACTGCCAGATATCTTTGGCATCAGCTTATTTTATGGAGAATATAAGGATCAGCAGTCCAAAATCAGACACCACGGATCCAAAACTAACCTGACAATCCTCCGTCTGGGCCCACCTATACATTAGACTGCTGACCAAATGCATCAATATCAGACGATGCCGGTCTAACAAGTCTGTGATGCACAATAATGTCTGCTGAGCCAATGTATCTAATCTTATCAGGTGTGATACTATGTGCTAAGGTGCTTTATCTAAAGGCCCCCCATTTACATTAGAGCTAGTGGTCGGCCAAACAATCATTCGTCTGAAGGCTCTCTCTCCCGACTCCCCCATTCTTCTGCCAGACTCTTCAGGTGGTGGCTATCTCTTGAGAACAAAAGGATCGGCCGCTGAAATCAGGATACTTCTCTGCCTTTACATCATAGCAGGGGAGAGTCGGAAGGCTCCTAATATACATAAAGGTACCGTCACATTAAGCGACGCTGCAGCGATAGCGACAGCGATGCCGATCGCTGCAGCGTCGCTGTTTGGTCGCTGGAGAGCTGTCACACAGACCGCTCTCCAGCGACCAACGATGCCGAGGTCCCCGGGTAACCAGGGTAAGCATCGGGTTGCTAAGCGCAGGGCCGCGCTTAGTAACCCGATGTTTACCCTGGTTACCAGCGTAAAAGTTAAAAAAACAAACAGCACATACTCACCAGCGCGTCCCCCAGCCTCTGCTTCCTGACACTGACTGAGCTCCGGCCCTAACAGCAGAGCGGTGACGTCACCGCTGTGCTTTCACTTTCAGTTTAGGGCCGGCGCTCAGTCAGTGTCAGGAAGCAGAGGCTGGGGGACGCGCTGGTGAGTATGTGCTGTTTGTTTTTTTAACTTTTACGCTGGTAACCAGGGTAAACATCGGGTTACTAAGCGCGGCCCTGCGCTTAGTAACCCGATGTTTACCCTGGTTACCAGTGTAAAATATCGCTGGTATCCTTGCTTTTGCTGTCAAACACGGCGATACACGGCGACCTAGCGACCAAATAAAGTGCAGACCTTCTAGCAGCGACCAGCAATTTCACAGCGGGATCCAGATCGCTGCTGCGTGTCAAATACAGCGATATCGCTATCCAGGTCGCTGCAACGTCACGGATCGCTGGCGATATCGCCTAGTGTGACGGTACCTTTAGACTGTCAACCGCTCCTACCGATATTGGTGGGTTTTGGACAATTTTAGTATATGGTGACCTGTACCCTCTCACATACAATGCGCTCTAATCAATGTATCATGTGTGATAACCTCCTAAAGAGCCACTTCCCTACAATTTTATAAGATACTAGTAGACTGTATGATTTTCTTTCAAATCCAGTTGCCCATTGACTTTCTTTTTTTACAGAAGTATTGGTTTGGGAATATGATAATGGCACAATACTTCCTCGACTTAATGGGAAAGTTGCAGAGCCCCAACATAAGGTACCCATACTCAAGATTAAGATACGTCACATATCGGGTACAGGTGACAGACCGGTCAGCAAAGCGGAGCCCTCTCCATACAGAGAGTGCCCCCAATGTGTCAAAAGCTGCTGGAAAGAACCTCAAAACGCATCACAGCTCTGATCTCGGATAGTGGTATTTATGTGGTTCTAACAAGTGTGGGGAAAAAGTTCAGGCGCTCATCGAACTCCCCCGACCCAATAATGAAATCGTGGGGTGCCGATGGGTTATCATCGCAGTCAAGGGACTTCTGAAAGCCACAGCCATGGCCATTTTGTTCATCTTGGTCTCAGGGTTTAATTTCACAATATTTTGCAATACTGTAGTATTGCAGAATATTGTGCTCTAGAGGAACTAAAAGACAAATATGAAAAAAGTAAAAAATAAATTACTTAAAAAAAAATAAATAAACCAAACAGGTTTAAATAAACTGACACCCTTTTTTCCATTGTTTTAAAAAAACATATTTAGTATTGCTGAATCTGTAAAAGTCCAATCAAAATAAAACATATTTTCATCCCTACAGAAAATGATGCAATTAAAAAAAAAAAAAATTTTTTGGTCATCACAGCTTTTGCCAAAAAATGCAAATAAAAGTTATTAAAGCTCCTAACGTAACCAGCAAACAAGTCTTCACGCAGCTCTATCAACAGGAAAATAAAGTTGGTCTACATTCCCACTGAATATTTGGTGAGTTTTTGATGTTGCAGAACTTTTGCACCTATTATGTAAAATATGCTCCTCGCATTTTTCTATGCTTTTTTTTTCCCTCTGTTTTTCATCGTCATGTTTTATATAAAAGATGCTCCTTTTTAATACTTCTTAGTATATGGCTTTGTCAAATTTTATTCACACAGTCATTTGTAGATTATGTATTTCTGCAACAAAAACTCAGGCGTTTTTTACCTGCAGATTTTCTACATCTAATGCAATTCTATCAGGGAAATCTGCACATAAAACTCAGTGTACTCGCAAGAGAAACTGAAATGTTGAGGATCTCAAACATTCACAGCAGATCTGTTTACACAGAGTAAAAATAAGCACAAGGAGCAGAAAATTTCTATGGATCCCATCCACTTTGCTGGAACGTTAAGACGCTGAGTGAAAACAGGGAACGTCAAAAACTGAATAAAACCTACTGTATATGGGTAGATGAATGCTGTCACTTATAACTATGATCCGTCTGCCTGCTTTGATAGACAAGGAAATAATGATATTAGAAGAACCACAGCAAAAAAAAAAAAAAAAAAAACGATGTTAAGTTGAAAAAGGTTCCAACACAGAAACCTAAGAAACAAGAAAAGGACCAGATAAACTGAACATCAGTACAGCAAAGCCGGACTTTCAGGTCCTCCAAATTAAATGCTGCCATACAGTTGTGCTAAAAAGTTTACATACCCTGGCAGAATTTTTGCTTTCTTGGCCTTTTTTCAGAGAATATAAAAGATAACACCAAAACTGTTCCTCCACTCATTGTTGGTGGTTGGGTGAAGCCATTTATTGTCAAACTACTGTGTTATCTCTTTTTAAGTCATAATGACAACCCAAAACATCCAGATGACCCCGATCAAAAGTTCACATATCCTGGTGATTTTGGCCTGATAACATGCACATAAGTTGATACAAATAGGTGTGAATGGCTACTAAAGGGAACATCCTCACCTGTGACCTGTTTGCTTGTAATCAGTGTGTGCATAAAAGCTGAGTGAGTTTCTGGGATCCAGACAGACTCTTGCATCTTTCATCCAGCCACTGACGTTTCTGGATTGAGAGTCATGGGGAAAGCAAAAGAATTTTCAACGGATCTATGGGAAAAGGTAGTTGAACTGTATAAAACAGGAAAGGGATACAAAAAGATATCCAGGAAACTGATAATGCCAGTCAGCAGCGTTCACACTGTGATTAACAAATGGAAAATCAGGTGGTATGTAAAAACAAAACCACGGTAAGGTAGACCAACAAAAATGTAATCCACAACTGCCAGGAAAATTGTTTGGGATGCAAAAACCCACAAATAACATCAGCTGAACTACAGGACTCTCTGAAAACTAGCGGTGTGGCTGTTTCAAGATGCACAATAAGGAGGTACTTGGAAGAAAAATGGGCTGCATGGTCGTATCTCCAGAAGAAAGCCATTACTGCACAAATGCCACAAAGTATCTCGCCTACAATACGCAAAACAGCACAGAGACAAGCCTCAAAACTTCTGGAACAAGGTAATTGTGTGGTGAGACCAAAATTGAACTTTTTGGCCACAACCATAAACGTTACATTTGGAGAGAGGTCAACAAGGCCTATGATGAAAGGAACACCATTCCTACTGTAAAAGCACAGAGGTGGATTGCTGATGTTTTCGGTATGTGTGAGCTACAAAGGCACAGAAAACTTGGTCAAAGTGGAAGGAAAGATGAATGCAGCAAGTTATCAGCAAATATTGGAGGCAAATTTGCACTTATCAGCCCGAAAGCTGCACATGAGACGTATTTGGACGTTCCAACATGACAACGATCCAAAACACAAGGCCAAGTCGACCTGTCATTGGCTGCAGCAGAACAAAGTGAAGGTTCTGGAGTGGCCATCTCAGTCTCCTGACCTCAGTATCATTGAGCCACTCTGTGGTGATCTCAAGCACGCAGTTCATGCTAGACAGCCCAGGAATTTACAGGAACTGGAGGCTTTTTGCCAAGAAGAGTGGGCAGCTTTACCATCTGAGAAAATAACCTCATCCACAACTACCACAGAAGACTTCAAGCTGTCATTGATATTAGAGGGGGCAATACACGGTATTAAGAAATGGCGTATGTAAACTTTTGCTCTGGGTCATTTGGATGTTTTGTGTTGTCATTATGATTTATAAAGAGAAAACACAGTAGTTTGACAATAAATGGCTTCACCCAACCACTAACCATGAGTGGAGAAAAAGTTTTGGTGTTATTATTCATATTCTCTGATAAAAGGCCAAGAAAGCAAAAAAGTCTGCCGGGGTATGTAAACTTTTGAGCACAACTGTATTTCCCTGCATTGTAGCTTACTGACGATTCACTCTTTCCACAATGAATACCATCGCAGCGGAGGGAATGCATCATTCAGCCATATACATTACAGCTTTGATGTGCTGCAGTGTCTCAAATAATTCTTTAAAAACACTCAGACTTATCCTGACCGTCTGAGTGATAAGGTCAGAAGAATCTTTTTTTGTATTTTTTTGGTGTTACGTTTCTCCCCTTTTTAAATTAAAGCTTCGGGCCTTACGGTTTGGTTTACTCGATTGTGGCTAGAAAAAAGGTCAAAGGGCAGAAGGGAAGAAAGGTGACCTACGTACATAGAGAAGCACACAGACTAACACAAATCACTTGTAAAGGTGGACATGAACACTGGGTGTAAATGGCAGCAAGGAGCGAAGGCCCTTCACTCAGCTCAAAGTCTCATAATTAGATTTAACAACCTTTATTCAAAAAGGAAGTCAGATGTGCGACAATCACCAGTCTTACTTTACAGTGCACATTTCGTGAGGTGAAGTGTATGATAATGTCTAATATCGACACTGGTAATTAATATACTAAATAGTGTAATGAAGAAGCCACACTTCTAACATCAAGGGTATCCCACCCTCAGAAAGAAAAACGCTTTGTAAATACATTGCTTTTCAAATATTGTTCCCCAAGAACATCCTGTATTATACCCCAGAGCTGCACTCACTATTCTGCTGGTGCAGTCACTGTGTACATACATTACATTACTGATCCTGAGTTACATCCTGTATTATACTCCAGAGCTGCACTCACTATTCTGCTGGTGCAGTCACTGTGTACATACATTACATTACAGATCCTGAGTTACATCCTGTATTATACCCCAGAGCTGCACTCACTATTCTGCTGGTGCAGTCACTGTGTACATACATTACATTACTGATCCTGAGTTACATCCTGTATTATACTCCAGAGCTGCACTCACTATTCTGCTGGTGCAGTCACTGTGTACATACATTACATTACAGATCCTGAGTTACATCCTGTATTATACCCCAGAGCTGCACTCACTATTCTGCTGGTGCAGTCACTGTGTACATACATTACATTACTGATCCTGAGTTACATCCTGTATTATACCCCAGAGCTGCACTCACTATTCTGCTGGTGCAGTCACTGTGTACATACATTACATTACTGATCCTGAGTTACATCCTGTATTATACTCCAGAGCTGCACTCACTATTCTGCTGGTGCAGTCATTGTGTACATACATTGCATTACAGATCCTGAGTTACATCCTGTATTATACCCCAGAGCTGCACTCACTATTCTGCTGGTGCAGTCACTGTGTACATACATTACATTACTGATCCTGAGTTACATCCTGCATTATACCCCAGAGCTACACTCACTATTCTGCTGGTGCAGTCACTGTGTACATACATTACATTACTGATCCTGAGTTACATCCTGTATTATACCCCAGAGCTGCACTCACTATTCTGCTGGTGCAGTCACTGTGTACATACATTACATTAGTGATCCTAAGTTACCTCCTGTATTATACTCCAGAGCTGCACTCACTATTCTGCTGGTGCAGTCACTGTGTACATACATTACATTACTGATCCTGTATTATACTCCAGAGCTACACTCACTATTCTGCTGGTGCAGTTACTGTGTACATACATTACATTACCAATCCTGAGTTACATCCTGTATTATACTCCAGAGCTGCACTCACTATTCTGCTGGTGCAGTCACTGTGTACATACATTACTGATCCTGAGTTACATCCTGTATTATACTCCAGAGCTGCACTCACTATTCTGCTGGTGCAGTCACTGTGTACATACATTACATTACTGATCCTGAGTTACATCCTGTATTATACTCCAGAGCTACACTCACTATTCTGCTGGTGCAGTCGCTGTGTACATACATTACATTACATTACTGATCCTGAGTTACATCCTGCATTATACTCCAGAGGTGCACTCACTATTCTGCTGGTGCAGTCGCTGTGTACATACATTACATTACTGATCCTGAGTTACATCCTGTATTATACTCCAGAGGTGCACTCACTATTCTGCTGGTGCAGTCACTGTGTACATACATTACATTATTGATCCTGAGTTACATCCTGTATTATACCCCAGAGCTGCACTCACTATTCTGCTGGTGCAGTCACTGTGTACATACATTATGATCCTACGTTATATCATGTATTATACTCCAGAGCTGAGAATATTAGTAAGTATTTGTACATATTCCTAAAGAAAAATGTACCAAGTGGGAATCTCACGTAAAAGAAAGTATCCTGGTGGGCTACAGTGAAGCCCAGAAAGGATACAGAATCCTGCACCCAGAAACAAACAAAGTCACAGCAGAGATGTAATGATTGATGAGAAAGTCCTGTCGCTCAACTTTCATGACATGATACCAGTAGTCCAACTGAAGCAACAACAATCTCGGTCACAACTTCAAAATAACAAGAAAAAAAAAAGATGTAGAAGTTTAGTTAGGTTCTTCAACCGCTGAAGAAGCAACAGAAAAATCAGGTGAACCTGAAGTCAGGATTTCGTGTAGATCAAACAAGGGTATATCAGCTAAGTGTCTATCCTATTTTGTCAAAACACTACCCGAGTCAGAACCACAGTCATGGGATGAGATGCAACAACTACCTATCCATGAAAAACTGAAGTGGATTAATGAGGAAATTAAGTCCCTTCACCAACTTCAGACTTGGAAACTCACCAAACTACCACAAGGCAAGAAAGCAATCAAATCTAAATAGCTTTTTAAGACCAAGTATGACTCTGAAGGAAAGATTCACATATTTTAAGCAAGATTAGATGCAAAAGGATATTCTCAGAAATATGGTGAAGATTTTGAAGCCACGTTTTCTCCAGTCGCTAAGCAGACCACATTCAGGATGCTAATGGATATAACTGCTGAACAAAAGAGGTTTATCAAGACATTTGGACATCAAAACTGCCTTTTCAAATGGTGACATTGAAGAGGACTTGTACATAATTCAACCTGAGGGTTATATCAATACGGGTGAAGAGAATCTCGTTTGCAAACTACAATAACCTCTTTATGGTCTTAAGGTACCGTCACATTAAGCGACGCTGCAGCGATATAGACAACGATGCCGATCGCTGCAGCGTCGCTGTTTCGTCGTTGTGTGGTCGCTGGAGAGCTGTCACACAGACAGCTCTCCAGCGACCAACTATGCCGAAGTCCCCGGGTAACCAGGGTAAACATTGGGTTACTAAGCGCAGGGCCGCACTTAGTAACCCGATGTTTACCCTGGTTACCAGTGTAAGTGTAAAAAAAAAAAAACACTACATACTTACATTCCGGTGTCTGTCGCGTCCCCCGGCATCCGCTTCCCTGCACTGTGTCAGCGCCGGCCCTAAAGCAGAGCGGTGACATCACCGCTGTGCTCTGCTTTACGGCCAGCCGGCGCTGACACAGTGCAGGGAAGCGGATGCCGGGGGACGTGACAGACACCGGAATGTAAGTATGTAGTGTTTGGTTTTTTTTACATTTACACTGGTAACCAGGGTAAACATCGGGTTACTAAGCGCGGCCCTGCGCTTAGTAACCCGATGTTTACCCTGGTTACCAGTGAAGACATCGCTGAATCGGCGTCACACACACCGATCCAGCGATGTCAGCGGGTGATCCAGCGACGAAATAAGGTGCTGGCCTTCTAGCTCCGACCAACGATGTCACAGCAGGATCCTGATCGCTGCTGTGGGTCAAACACAACGATATCGCTATCCAGGACGCTGCAACGTCACGGATCGCTATCGTTATCGTTGTTAAGTTGTTCAGTGTGAAGGTACCTTTAAGCAATTGGCAAGTGCAAGGAACAACAAAATGAACAAAGTCTTTTTGGAACACGGATTTAACAGAGGTCAAGCAGATCCGTGTTTATACAAAAAACGTACAGACGGAAAGTGGATGTATAGTCTTAAATTTGGACGTTGTGACTGGTTCATCAAGAAGAAGCAGAAAATGCAAAGATGACTAAAATTAAAAATCAGCATTTTGAAACAAAAGATCTTGGAAATGTGACAAATTATCGAGGAATCCAGGTCCAAAGAGAAGATTTAAATTTTCTTCTAAACCAAAGTGCAAAAATCAACTCAATTCTCAATCAGTTTGGATTGTCAGAAGCCAAAGGTATATCAACCATCCTACCTAAAATTGTAAGGAGAAGATGATCTGCTACCTAACAGTGAGATATACAGGCAGTGGGGGCACTTCTATACATAGCAAATATGACTTGACCAAATATCACAGCAAAAATTGACATTCTCTGCAGATATATGGAAAAAAAATGCACCAAAAAGACTGAAATGCCTTTAAGAGAGTTCTTTGATATTTGAAAGATACTATAGACATAAATTTAAGAATATCTGCAACAGGACATCTAAAACTCACAGGCAATGTGGATGGAGACTGGGCCGGTGACTCAAGTGATCGTAAATCGACAAGTGGCTATTTGTTCAAGCTTGGAGAAAGTTCAATTTCTTAGTCTACCAAAACACAAAACAAGTGTCTGTAACCTTGTCATCTACAGAAGTAGAGTATGTGTCTGCAGCCCACGCAAGTCAATAGGTCATTTACTTACACAAATTATTAGGTGATCTTGGTAAGCCATCAAGTCAACCGATGGTGATTTATGAAGACAACCGAGGATGCATTAAACTTTCAGGCAGTGAGAAGATCAATGCAAGAACCAAACACATTGACATTAATCATCATCGCCTGGTTGATTTGATAGAAAGTGGCTTAACAGTTTGTTTATTGCGAGACTGACCAGATGATGGCTGATGTTATGACAAAGCCACTTCCTAGAGCTAACTTGGAAGAATCAGAACTACTATGGGACTAACAGGATAAGTACTTCCTGAGTGAGGGTGTTGGAAAAATGCTTATAATTGTATATATTACATCAACTACTATGTGCTACTGTTTAATAGTGCATGACATTCTGTCTCCAGCAATACTGTTATATTGCTAGTGAAGCGCTGTTAAATTGTAGCAAATAATACTTGACGCAATATACAATAGGAAGCATTATTTCAACAATATGAAGCCACAGATTGCAGTTAAGAAGCACGTTTTAATTTAACATATTTTATTGCAAAACATAGATACTTAATTCCTAATCACATTTTTTTTATCCGTCTGTGGTTATTATTTCCAGTGCAATTACAGACTTACAAAAACTCCTAAAAGCAGATGAATTTTGGTAACGTTTTGTGCGTGTGGTTCTGATTTGCAGAGGTAACCGATTCCCTGCTGCTTCTGCCAATGGCTTCTTTGTAAAAAAGCTTACAACAGTATAAAATAGTGCTGAGGACACAATACCGCTTTATTGAAACTCTATACCTCATGTGTCGAGCTAGAACAAACAACAATTTCACATTGTTACCAAATTTAATGTTTCCACTGAGTCAATTTCTCTCAAGCCCTAAGGTGTACTTCACAGGCGAGGATGTATTTAAGGTAAAGGGGATGTGTCACACGCAATCAAAATTATTCGACCCCCATTGCATATCAGGAAATTAGCTACAAACTTTGTGTGGAATAAATCAATAAAACAAGAACATTGTAAATAGCTCAACAGGAGTAATATAATAAAAGGTGTCTCAAAATTCAGTACAAAATGCCACTTTATGACAAGCATGTTCAGTATTTAGCAGATGAGGATTTGGTGGCAACAGAGCTGCACTCACTATTCTGCTGGTGCAGTCACTGTGTGATCATTACTGATCAAGAGCTGCGCTCACTATTCTGCTGGTGCAGTCCCTGTGTACATACATTACATTACTGATCCTGAATTACATCCTGTATTATACCCCAGATCTGCACTCGCTATTCTGCTGGTGCAGTCACTGTGTACATACATTACATTACTGATCCCAAGTTACCTCCTGTATTACCCTCCAGAGCTGCACTCACTATTCTGCTGGTGCAGTCACTGTGTACATACATTACATTACTGATCCCAAGTTACCTCCTGTATTACCCTCCAGAGCTGCACTCACTATTTTGCTGGTGCAGTCACTGTGTACATACATTACATTACTGATCCCGAGTTACCTCCTGTATTATACCCCAGAGCTGCACTCACTATTCTGCTGGTGCAGTCACTGTGTACATACATTACATTACTGATCCTGAGTTACATCCTGTATTATACCCCAGAGCTGCACTCACTATTCTGCTGGTGCAGTCACTGTGTACATACATTACATTACTGATCCTGAGTTACATCTGCAGCGCCCCAGAGTCCTGGTCGTTGCAGTACTGTGGCTCCGCCACTATGGGGAGCCATGGTGCGTTCGATGGCACTGAAGGAGTTCATCTGATCAGGTATCACAGACACCAATATATTTCACCGCAGGGCCTCCGGGGGGAGCTAAGGGTTCTATTCATTAGGCCACTCCCCACCATAGTGGGTAAACTGGGGGTCAGGCAGGAAGTTAGTAGAAAAAGCTGACTGGATTGAACGAAGCAACACCTAGTGGCAGAGGGTGTTGTGGAGGAAGAGACAGTAGGGTCTCTGTCAGGGGTGGGATCCTGACAGAGGCTTGGCAACGAGAAAGAACGTAAAGGGACCGCGCCTGCTCCGGGTAGCGGCGGTGCCCAAGAAAGGACTAGAAGCGAGATAGATTGTGCTGAGTGAGAAACGAGATCAAGCGATAGGAGAATACCAGTAGGGGTCGTGCTGTAAGACCGGAGCAACATCCTACTGAGGCGCAATACCGGTGGCCGGAACGCCGAGGGAGTGGAATAGCATACAGCTTCAAGCCATACTCCAAACAGCGGCAGGGCAGTCAGTCTCAGGCGGGCTGCCTAACTCAAATCACCTATGAAGTCTTGGGGGGCAATTGCGGGAGAGGGGCGTCTCTAGGGTCCCGGAAGAACTCCAGGCCTACCTGACAAACGGGTGCCGTTCTAACCAGAAATAAGGAAGGGACGGAAGATTAGAAGAACATCATTTAGTACAGTTGTGAGGGAACTTAAGAAACAGACACAACGGTTGTGGGGACTTTCCGTGAGCACAGCAGGGGAGGACCGCAACACATAGCGCTAGAAGGAAGGCACCGATTTCCACCTGTGAAGTGAACTCTGGAGGTGCCATTGGACCGGCCGGACTTGCGCAGCCTGGTGAACCGTATTCTGGACTGAGGACCCAGAGATCTTCAGTAAAGAGGTAAAGAGACTGCAACCTGGTGTCCTCGTTATTTACCGCGACCTGCACCCCACAACTGCACCGTTACAACACCACTATTTGCACCGGACGTCCCCCACTGACAGACAGGGCCACGGACCGGGTCTAGCCACCGTGACAACCCCAGGACTGAGACTTAGAGGCCCGGCTCCGGGTACCCCTCGGCCCTGTGGCGGTGTGGGGGCGCTCCAAATCTTGGCGTCACGAACAGGATCTACTTAAGCCTGAAGAATCAGGTCATGTGTGCTTTGGAACTGTAATTTGTTGTGCTTGGACTGTACTTTATTGCAAGGACTGTGCTGCGCCACTTGCCGCCAAAATCCACCGCCATTACAGCGCTGAGGAGAGCGCCGGAGAAGAAGAGGGGCGTGGAGTGGGCGTAGACAAGCTCAAGAGCGCGAAGGATAATGGCCGCCCAGTCTAAATATTGCTGTATCCTAAGGGCGGGCCCGTCAACAGGAGAGATCCGCCTCTTAATCTTCTATGGCGGGCGAAGACCGAAGAAACGAAACTATGACTCAGATGAGGTGGAACTGGAGACCAGGACAGGCCTACAGAAAAGGATGGCTCCGCATAGACCCCCGTCACCAGCGGATTATTCTGACATGCCTCCGCTGGAGAATTTGGATCCTTGGGAGCTGCCGCTGGAACATCCCGGGCCTGGACGGTCCCCGACTCATACGCCTTCCCCAGGAGGGACTACCGCAAGTGGAGGTACCCAGTGCCGCGATCCCCGGGATGGCCACCTCACTCCTGCACACGACCCGGTCACTGCTGCGACCGGTGGCGCCCCGATGTCCCCGCCGTCTAGCACCAATGCACCGGGGGGGGCATGACCTCGGGCCCTTTCCCTGGGGGGAATATCGGAACCATCTAATCGCAGAGTTTCAGCGTGAAGTGGAGCGGGAGGCGCGAGGTGAGCTGCTGGAGGGCTCCTTGCCGAAGTGGGGCGTGGTGGTTGTATACCTGCCCCAGACGGGAAAGGGCTTCGTGCAGGAGATCAGGAACGCCCTAAGAGTCCGCATCACCCGGGAGGAAGTGGGGCCCTGCCTGAGTGGAGACGGCGCCAAATCCTTCCTGAAGCCGGGAGATGTAGTCACCTACCGTCGGCACCTAAAGGGGAGCGGATGGTGGGCTCGGGACATGCAGCGCTGCACCGCCGTTCTGGCGGTATCCCGCACTGAGGGGGAGGAGCTTGCCGCTGAAGCCGCCGCCGCCGCTGCTGCTGCTGCCAGCATTATTCATCGGCCCACACAGACCCTCATTGCAGCGCACGACCTGGTCGTGCAGGAGACCCAAACCCACGGGGTGCACCTGGCCACGGGAGTGAACTTGGAGACCGACCTGCCTGGGCCGCAGAGGGCCACCTGCCAGGTAAAGCCTTGGTGGGGGCTACCGAAGAAAGAGTAAGCATGAATGCTTTGCAAATGTAAATAGTTCTCCTTTTAACTGTTTGTTTACTGTTTGCTGCTAAACCCGTCCTGGGTTATTCTTAAAGGGATCCCCCTGCTGATCTGGGATCCCTATTGTCTGTTTGTTTTTCCAAAAGTTTGCACAAAGTTGAAAGAACTGCAGTAATCATGGACCGTGCATGATACAAACTTTTCCCTTGTAAATAGTTTGCACCTTATTAAAGGCGCTCCCTACTGGTTTTACTCAAAGAGACTCTTTGCGAAGATACCGTACCGGAGCCTTTGCTGAGTATGGACTGGTAGCTAGAAAAGACGCGCTTCCTCACAGAGACCTGGCCCCTCTTAAAGGGGATGTTCATTTGTTGATAATGCTTTAAGGCCAATAGCTATAACGCTGATAAAGAAAAGTAATGATAACATTTACATGTAAAAGTTATGTGTATGCAATTAGTTAAATGTAAAGAAATGCTGATAATGTTTTCGGAAAGAAGATAATTAATAATGTTGGTAAGAAAAAGAAGGGGGGGGATAGAAGGTAGACCCTGCGTTCCCCATCGAAAGTTAATAATGTGTTACTAAGGACAGAAAGTGAACCCGTAGGGGTTAGTGAGTGAGTCCTTCTAGGAGCCAAGTAGAGCCGGCTCAGTGTTCTCAAACTGAAAGAAAAGTTATGTTCTATACTGTGTATAGTAGTTGAAAAGGCAGTAGGCCCTGGCTGAACGGGACGGTCCTGTAATAGAAAGGAGAGGCAGTAGGTCTGGTGCCGATAGGACAGGCGGTCCTGCAGATCCAAAGTAGGAGAATGAAAAAGTTAAAGTGCCTTATAATGTGATTATAGGAAGGTCTTTAGTGGATTTAGAGTGTGAGTCCTTAAAGGCAATGTTAAATTATTGTTCAACAATTTTGCACTTAGTAGAATACCCGGTTGGGTAACAGGAGTTATTTATAGCCTGTAATTTATAATGTTAACCATGTTTGTAACGTTTAAGTGTCCTCACCTCCCATAAAGGGAAGCCTGTTCAAGAATACTTATTGTTTTGCACTCAACAAAATTGTATGTCTTTTTGCTAACTTGTATTGTTGTTTTCTTCCCAGTCCCGGAGTACTGTGTTTAACCAGGGGGGAGTGCAGCGCCCCAGAGTCCTGGTCGTTGCAGTACTGTGGCTCCGCCACTATGGGGAGCCATGGTGCGTTCGATGGCACTGAAGGAGTTCATCTGATCAGGTATCACAGACACCAATATATTTCACCGCAGGGCCTCCGGGGGGAGCTAAGGGTTCTATTCATTAGGCCACTCCCCACCATAGTGGGTAAACTGGGGGTCAGGCAGGAAGTTAGTAGAAAAAGCTGACTGGATTGAACGAAGCAACACCTAGTGGCAGAGGGTGTTGTGGAGGAAGAGACAGTAGGGTCTCTGTCAGGGGTGGGATCCTGACAGAGGCTTGGCAACGAGAAAGAACGTAAAGGGACCGCGCCTGCTCCGGGTAGCGGCGGTGCCCAAGAAAGGACTAGAGATAGATTGTGCTGAGTGAGAAACGAGATCAAGCGATAGGAGAATACCAGTAGGGGTCGTGCTGTAAGACCGGAGCAACATCCTACTGAGGCGCAATACCGGTGGCCGGAACGCCGAGGGAGTGGAATAGCATACAGCTTCAAGCCATACTCCAAACAGCGGCAGGGCAGTCAGTCTCAGGCGGGCTGCCTAACTCAAATCACCTATGAAGTCTTGGGGGGCAATTGCGGGAGAGGGGCGTCTCTAGGGTCCCGGAAGAACTCCAGGCCTACCTGACAAACGGGTGCCGTTCTAACCAGAAATAAGGAAGGGACGGAAGATTAGAAGAACATCATTTAGTACAGTTGTGAGGGAACTTAAGAAACAGACACAACGGTTGTGGGGACTTTCCGTGAGCACAGCAGGGGAGGACCGCAACACATAGCGCTAGAAGGAAGGCACCGATTTCCACCTGTGAAGTGAACTCTGGAGGTGCCATTGGACCGGCCGGACTTGCGCAGCCTGGTGAACCGTATTCTGGACTGAGGACCCAGAGATCTTCAGTAAAGAGGTAAAGAGACTGCAACCTGGTGTCCTCGTTATTTACCGCGACCTGCACCCCACAACTGCACCGTTACAACACCACTATTTGCACCGGACGTCCCCCACTGACAGACAGGGCCACGGACCGGGTCTAGCCACCGTGACAACCCCAGGACTGAGACTTAGAGGCCCGGCTCCGGGTACCCCTCGGCCCTGTGGCGGTGTGGGGGCGCTCCACATCCTGTATTATACCCCAGAGCTGCACTCACTATTCTGCTCGTGCAGTCAATATGTACATACATTACATTACTGATCAAGACGGCTTTTCCTATGCCATTGTTGGTTAGTAAAGAAATAGCAATAGAAATGATTAATTTAGGAGCTAAAAGGTTACATTATCAGTCAACAGATAGAAATTAAAGGAACAGTATGAGGGTGGTTGTGGGGGAGAAATGTAAGATGGTCACAGCTGGAGAATGATCCTACACCCTGTCAATCACACAGATGTGTCGGCCGACTCACCCAGGAAAACACCTTGCTCAGGAGATTGCACAAAGAAATGAAAGACGACAAAGTGTCTAACAAACTGGGAATTAATGAAACGCAGGCGGAGTGCCGGGGACACCAAATATCATTAGTGTCTGCAGAATATTAAATTACAAAGGGCTCACAACTACTTTCATTCATTGAAACTAATCCAGGATATGGCAAGACTTGGGAGAGGAAGATTATAATGGTGACTTCTGGATTCCATAATGGTTTTAACTGGGAGTGGGAATAATGCTGGATTTCTATATCTCTAAAGGCAAGATGGTTTATACTCTGGTACCTGTGAGGTAGAGACGGGCTGCACATTATAGCGCGATCGCTGCAGCCTCAAAAGGTTTTGTATTTAACCCAGAAGAGAGATCGGAATTTCTACAGAACGCTGAACATTGTCTATAAAGGGATTCCCCAGATTAAGAGTTTTCTTCAATTTTCTTAGTTGCAACCACAAAAGACCCATTTACCAGCACTTTCATATGTGGTCAGGTCCCTGCAGCACTTTTACTGAGGCTTGATGAACAAATATTAAAAGCAGAAAATGTGGATTAAATTGGAATTTGGGGTATTGTCATAGAAATGTAATGATGAGCTCGAGTTAGCAGATATGAAGCCGTCAGAGTTACGCTTATGTCACTTTTCAAATCTTTAGAAAATGTTAAATATCTTTGCTAATAATGTGGTTTTAGAGCCCTGGAAATTAAATGATTTTTAATTTTTGTTTAAACAAAGCATTAAATGAAAAATTGAGCTGATCCAGTAGGACACAGTTGTGTAGTCTAAATTTAACATTTTGGACTCCATTTGGTTCATTGAAATAAAAAAAAAGCAGCAAATTGTGCGACATCAGAGGCATACTGTCAGGTAAGCAAAAAAAAAAACGTAAATAAATCAAACTTAAGGAACGTGCAGGAATACGACTTCACTTTGGGTGTGAATGAACAAATTGAAAATAGCCAATTTATTTGTCAGGCAAAAGTTATTCTGCCCAAGTTTTGATCTGTCTGGTTAGATCTTTTAGATAAACTTTGACATGATAAATACCACTTTCTCCAATTTTGTAAAATTTGTTGGTAGATTGAAGAAGTCCAAGCACCGAAAAAAAAAAATACACAAAGTTATAAAGTACCTGTAAGGAGGAACACAGGGACCCAAATCAATGATCTGTAGGCACTGGGAGTCTACAGGAGAATAGCTAAAGGTACCTTCACACTAAACGACGCTGCAGCGATATCGACAACGATGCCGATCGCTGCAGCGTCGCTGTTTGGTCGCTGGGGAGCTGTCACACAGACCGCTCTCCAGCGACCAACGATGCCGAGGTCCCCGGGTAACCAGGGTAAACATCGGGTTACTAAGCGCAGGCCCGCGCTTAGTAACCCGATGTTTACCCTGGTTACCATTGTAAATGTAAAAAAAACAAACAGTACATACTCACCTTCTGCTGTCTGTCACACGTCCCTCGCCGTCTGCTTCCCGCACTGACTGTGAGTGCCGGCCGTAAAGTACAGCACAGCGGTGACGTCACCGCTGTGCTCTGCTTTTACTTTACGGCCGGCCGGCGCTCACAGTCAGTGCGGGAAGCAGATGGCCAGGGACCTGACGGACATCAGAAGGTGAGTATGTACTGTTTTTTTTTTTTACATTTACAATGGTAACCAGGGTAAATATCGGGTTACTAAGCGCGGCCCTGCGCTTAGTAACCCGATATTTACCCTGGTTACCATTGTAAAACATCGCTGGCATCGTTGCTTTTGCTGTCAAACACGACGATACACGCCGATCTGACGACCAAATAAAGTTCTGAACTTTCAGCAACGACCAGCGATATCACAGCAGGATCCTGATCGCTGCTGCGTGTCAAACTCAACGATATCGCTATCCAGGACGCTGCAACGTCATGGATCGCTATCGTTATCGCTGCAAAGTCGTTTAATGTGAAGGTACCTTTAGTAAGGCTACTTTCACACTAGCGTCGGGCTTGGCCCGTCGCAGTGCGTCGGGCCGAGGTTACCGACGCTAGCATTGTATACGCCGCACAACAGGGGCAGCGGATGCATTTTTCCAGCGCATCCGCTGCCCCATTGTGAGGTGCGGGGAAGTGCGGGGAGGTGGGGGCGGAGTTCCGGCCGCGCATGCACGGTCGGAAAAAGCGGACCGTCGGCGGCAAAAAACGTTACATGTAGCGTTTTTTTGTGCCGACGGTCTGCCACAACACGGCGCAACCGTCGCACGACGGTTGCGACGTGTGTCAATCCGTCGCAATACGTCGCTTAATGTTAGTCTATGGGGAAAAACGCATCCTGCAAGCACTTTTGCAGGATGCGTTTTTTCGGCCAAACTACGCATTGCGACGGATTGCAAAAAACGCTAGTGTGAAAGTAGCCTAATAGACTATATGCTGGGTGGAATAGGTCATCCTTGTTTCATTTTTTCACATTTCCACAACTCTGAGGGAAGAAAAAAAACTGTTCTCATGCATCCTCATGAAATCAGAGGCATATACAGTGACATGTAAAAGTTTGGGCACCTCTGGTCACAATTCCTGTTATTGTGAACAGTTAAGCAAGTTGAAAAAAAAAATTATATCTAAAAGGCCTAGAATTACAGATGACATTTACTTTGTATTTTAGGAAAAAAAAATATTTTTTTTTTTCACCTTTCACATTTTAAAAATTACAAAAAGGAAAATGGGTCGAAGCAAAAGTTTGGGCACCCTTGTAGATTTGTGTGCTCCGATAACTTTGCCAAAGCTTTCAGACGTTTATTATCCTGTTAGGGTTATGGCTCATTCACTATCATCTTTAGGAAAGGCCAGATGATGCAAATTTGCAGCTTTAGGCCGGCGTCACACTAGCGAGTTTTACGGACGTATGAGCGCAGAAAATACATCTGTAAAACTCGCCAAACAAACGGCACAATTGTTCTCAATGGGTCTGGTCCTATCAGCCGTATATTACGGCGACGTATTATACGGCTTTCTACGGCCGTAGTAAATCGCAGCATGCTGCGTTTGTCAGCGTATTGCGCAAATAATACGCCAATGAAAGTCTATGGGGGCGAGAAAAATACGGATTCCACACAGACCAGCAGTGTGACTTGCGAGAAATATGCAGCGGTGTTAGTGAAAAGCCAGTAATTCAATTGCCGGCTTTTCATTTCTCCTTCCCCAACCCGACAGGATATGAGACATGGTTTACATACATTAAACCATCTCATATTCCCTTTTTTTTGCATATTCCACACTACTAATGTTAGCGGTGTGTATGTGCAAAATTTGGGTGCTGTAGCTGCTAAAATAAAGGGTTAAATGGCGGAATAAAATGGCGTGGGCTCCCGCGCAATTTTCTCCGCCAGAGTGGTAAAGCCAGTGACTGAGGGCAGATATTAATAGCCAGGAGAGGGTCCATGGTTATTGCCCCCCCCCCCCGTGGCTACAAACATCTGCCCCCAGACACCCCAGAAAAGGCACATCTGGAAGATATGGGGTAATGAAGGGTTAATGCCACCTTGCTATTGTAAGGTGACATTAAGCCAGATTAATAATGGAGAGGCGTCAATTATGACACCTATCCATTATTAATCCAATTGTCTGAAAGGGTTAAAAAAACACACACACACATGATTAAAAAGTATTTTAATGAAATAAACACACAGGTTGTTTTAGTATTTTATTGTTCTCTCAATCCATCTGAAGACCCTCGCTTGGCAAAATAATAAACCCACAATATACATACCCTCTGATGAACTGTCACGTCCAACGAGGTAATCCATCTGAAGGGGTTAATTATTTTACAGCCAGGAGCTGCGCTAATGCACTCGCTCGTGTCTGTAATCCCCCGGGTGCTGAAAGGAAAGCTGAGTGATCTTTACTTACATTGAGTTGCGGTGAGGCGCCCCCTGCTGGATGTCCTCATGAACTGCAGCCTGGGAACTTTTTCCCACGCTCCAGGTCATATGAGGACATCCACCAGGGGGCGCATCACCGCGACTGAAGGTAACTATAGGTCATTGACCTACATTTCCTTCATTCGCCGGGGCTTACAGGCACGAGCACAGCTGCATTAGCAGGGCTCCTGCCTGTAAAATATTTTAACCCCTTCAGATGGATTACCTCATGGGACGTGACAGTTCATCAGAGGGTATGTATATTGTGGGTTTGTTATTTTGCCAAGCGAGGGTCTTCAAATGGATTGAGAGAGCAATAAAATATTAAAACAACCGGTGTGTTTATTTAATTAAAATACTTTTTAATCATGTGTGTGTGTGTTTTTTAACCCTTTCAAACAATTGGATTAATAATGGCTAGGTGTCATAATTGACGCCTCTCCATTATTAATCTGGCTTAATGTCACCTAACAATAGCAAGGTGGCATTAACCCTTCAGTACCCCATATCCCACCGCTACACGGGAGTGGGAAGAGAGTGGCCAAGTGCCAGAATAGGCGCATCTTCCAGATGTGCCTTTTCTGGGGTGGCTGGGGGCAGATGTTTGTAGCCACGGGGGGGCCAATAACCATGGACCCTCTCCTGGCTATTAATATCTGCCCTCAGTCACTGGCTTTACCACTCTGGCAGAGAAAATTGCGCGGGAGCCCACGCCATTTTTTTCCGCCATTTAACCCTTTTAGCAGCTACAGCGCCCAAATTTTGCACATACACACTACTAACATTAGTAGTGTGGAATATGCAAAAAAAAGGGGGATATGAGATGGTTTACTGTATGTAAACCATGTCTCATATCCTGTCGGGTTGGGGAAGGAGAAATGAAAAGTCGGCAATTGAATTACCGGCTTTTCACAGATATCGCGCTGAATTAAATATAAATACAGAATATATATATATATGTGTGTCTCAATGACATATATATATATATATATATATACAGGTCCTTCTCAAAAAATTAGCATATCGTGTTAAATTTCATTATTTACCATAATGTAATGATTACAATTAAACTTTCATATATTATAGATTCATTATCCACCAACTGAAATTTGTCAGGTCTTTTATTGTTTTAATACTGATGATTTTGGCATAATTTAACACTATATGCTAATTTTTTGAGAAGGCCCTGTATATATATGCTGTATATATGTTTTCCCGAACATTTGAGCACATAAATCCATTAGATGTCAGTTTTGCAAGCCTGCGAGAAAATATCGCAGTACGGATGCCATACGGATTACATACGGAGGATGCCATGCGCAAAATACGCTGACACACCCTGCCTACGGAGGACATACGGATCACTATTTTGGGAACTTTCTCCGTATTACGGCCGTATTACGGCCGTAAAAAAAGGACCGTATTGTCTTACGCTGAGTGTGACTCCAGCCTTATAAAAACCTAGCCTCCTTTAACCTTGTGCCAAAAAGCAGCAATGAGTTCTTCTAAGCAGCTGCCGAGCACTCTGAGAATGAAAATGGTGGAGCCCAGAAAGCAGGAAGAGGCTGTAAGAAAAGATTAAAGCGTTTTCAAATTGCCCTTTCCTCAGTTCAAAATGTAATTAAGAAATGGCCATTACCTGGAACAGTAGAGGTCAAGATAAGGTCTGGAACACCAAGCAAAATGTCAGTGAGAGCTGCTTGTAGGATTGCTAGAGAAGAAAATCAGAACCCGCGCTTGACTGCAAAAGACCTTCAGAAAGATTTATCAGACTCAGGAGTTGTGGTACATTGTTCTGCTGTTCAGTGACACCTGCATAAATATGGCATTCATGGAAGAGTCCTCAGAAGAAAATCTCTCCTGCATCCTCACCATAAAATTCAGCATCAGAAGTATGCAAAAGAACATCTTACCAAGCCTGATGCATTTTGGAAACAAGTCCTGTGGACCGATGAGGGTAAAATACAAATCTTTGGCCCCAATGATCAGTGTAGAGACAAAGGGCACAGAGTTTCAGGAAAATAACATCCCGCCAACCATTAAGCATGGGGGTGGATCAATCGTGATCTGCGGTTGTGTTGCAGCCAATGGCAGGGGGAACATTTCACGGGTAGAGGAAAGAATGGATTCAACAAATTCTTGATGCAAACATAACACCATCTGTAAAAAGACAACCCAGGAATCTCACGGAACTGGAGGAATTCTCCAAGGAAGAATTGAAGAAAGTACATCGAACATGAGCTGAAAGACTTGTCTGGCTACAAAAACAGTTTACAATCTGTGATACTTACAAAAGGGGGCACTACTAGGTACTAAACATGCAGGGTGCCCAAACTTATACATTGTCCTATTCATTTTTTATTATTTTTAAAATGTAAAAGATGAAAATATATATTTTTTAAATTCTAAAATACAAATCAAACGTGCCACTTTTAACTTTAGATCTTTTAGCGATCATTTCATCTTCCACTTGCTTGACTGTTCATAATAACAGTAATTCTGACCAGGGGTGTCTAAACTTTTACATGCCTCTGTAAAAGTTACAGTATGGCTGACACTTTGTTCCAAGGCAGTGAGCATGCATGTGTCTGCCCATTTTTACATACAGCAATATTTTACTGTAACAGATGTCAATAATCTCTCTGCGGCATTCTGAGACGAGCCGCATGCATTTCTCTTTCACCCTCAGCAGTCTTACACTTTTGCATTTTTTGTGACATTCTCTCTCGATGGATCAAACATGCAGAATACCATTTCGCAGCATAAACTGCTTACGGAAGTGTTCTCGCCGTGCAATAGAGGATGCGACGTCTGCTTCTATTAGCGCCTTTCATTAACACTGCTTAACATAAGAGACAATTAGCCCACACAGGTTTGGTTACATCCGCCATATGAAATTCACTTTTCAGCCACTGGCTGACTCTTTGCAGTCGCTTTTCATTAAGTGACCCAGAGTAATCTGAATAACCGTGAAAATCTCGTCACCTGCATCCTCCTGGCCAGATTACAGCCTAGCGCCGGCGAGAGCCCTCCAATCATCCCCGTATATGGTTATTTGGGTGATTAATATGTCGTGTCGGAAAAAAATGCCACATTGTGCCGACCCACTGACAGTTTATTGTTGTGTTTTATTTGCAGAACTTAACACTTGTTCCTGCTGTCAGAAATCATGTGTCAATTCAGGTCAACGAGAACTGTATAGAAAAGAGAGGCAGCATTCATCAGTGCACGGGGCGGCACCTTTGCACCGAGGCTGCTAGCGCCCCCTTACCAGAGAGGAAGCGTAAGTCGCTAGGATTTATCCACACATCATTGTCAGGTCACTTTTTTTTTCCTGCGTTTTTTTTTAAGTTGCAAAAATTGCTTTAATAATAACTTTAAAAGGGTTTTCCAGCTTCTGCCCTGATGTCACGATTACAGCCAATAAGTGCCCAGCGGATCTGCCGAGCTGACAGCATAGATCACCGAGAGCTTGTACTTTCAATAGATTGGCTGCAGCGCCGTCGTTGTGATGTCAGCATTGCCGACAATAACAGACACCGGCAGCAGCCCAAGGAAGGGAGAGAGGTTGGTTTTTTTGTTGTTAAAAACCTAACCGAATGGACAAAATTTTTCCAAAGAGTGGTTGCCGTATGTATGGCATCTGCAGGATGATGCACAATCCCACTGTACCTCTCCTACTTTTAGGGCGCAGTCATACATATAAAATCGGACTTAAGTGCACAGACTGGCCGGCAACTCTTCCAACCTGCGCTTGACAGCTGCATAGAAATAGATGTAGCTGTCACGCTCGGGTAGGCACAGCCGCCGGCCAGTCCGTCCATTGCGTTCCCACTTATACGGCCGTCTGACTGATCTTACACAATAGCGAAAGGGTCTATAACTTTCTTTCTGACTTTGCATTTACATTTCCCAGCACAACTAATGTTTCCATACACTGTAATTAACTGTGAGCACATGTGTGTATCACTAGGTCACAATGTAAAAAAAAACCAACTTATTTTTAAATCTGCAGGGATAACTGCAGCGGTTTTGCCCTGCAGATTTATCAAATCCGCTGCGGGAGAGAGACGCCGCAAAGTGTGAACATGGCCTAAAACGTCCCATTTTAGACCTTGGCACAACATCCGCCAAGCCTCCATCACAGTCTCCCCACTAAGCTGACCTGCTCCCAATTTGCAGCTAATGGTAAGGTCATGACAGGAGGTACAGAGGCCCTGGTAGGACATAATAGCGATGGAATTGTAAATGTCACTTTGGTAAGCACAGAATTAGATAGGGGCAGGGAGGGGAAGCTTCCTATTGAGCTGAGAATCCAGGCTAAAGAGAATGTATTTTCTATCTGACTGTGACGCATTTGATTTTCGGAGGTGTGCGGCACCAGGTATCTATCATTAGTAACACTCCGCTCAGTAATGAATCCTTTTATTTATCCGCCTCATAGCTCATGAATACATAACAAGCCTGTTTCCTGGTGCATCTGGCTCCTGCTCCCAAGCTGCACATAACTTAATTTTGCATCTTCTCCAAAAGCAGAGAGGGATCACAGCTGTGCTCGGCCTTAAAGGGATAGAGCATATGGGGGGGGGGGGGGGCAGGTAATATAGCCGAGATGATCTAGTATCACAATGCATTCGATCGTGGATACAGAACGGTTTGTGAAGGTGAGAAGCAGGGTTGTTGCTCATTTCACCTGGAATAATAATGCTGAGTATTGATGGGTTCACACCTGGTGCCTATAAGCAATCTCATGCGTTGGGGTTACAGGGCAATTTTGGCCACAAAACAGATTGTGCACCGAAAAGGTGCTCTATACCAATGCTACATCACAACCTAATGCAAATCAATGTGGTGCATTGCGAATCCTTCAGAATGAAGAACCAGCAAGTCGCAAACAATCCAACTGGTTCAGACTTTTTCCGCCTTCTCTGGTCGCAGTGCGATCCCATTCTTCTGTAGCGTAGGGTCACACGACCGTTTTCTACATCCGAGAAAAAAAGTCTGATTATTCCGATAAGAGTGGAGAGAAAAAAAATAAGTTTTTGAATCTTACGCATTTTGTCATTCTGTGAAAATCAGACTCCACTTGGTTTTGTCATACGAGTGTGGCGCAATTTTTTTTTTTTTTCTTTACAGACTCAAAAGTTGCTTTGGCGATTTTGTTCTGACACTCCTTTCAAAATCAGACATGTCTCTGACTTTTTCACAAACCTCTCAGCCCGAGGACAAAGAAGAAACTGGACATGTGCACAGCCCTATAGGATATCATACGTACGAGTGCTAGCCGTGAAAACCACGCATCTGAGAAAATTGGTTGCGTGCACGAGCCCTTAAGCAGCAACGTATTAGGTGCACAGAGTGATGTTTGGCCACGCGACCTGTATCATGGAAAAATAAAGTCTTCTAAAAAGAATAATACGTCCCAGCAACTAGTGACCCCTCTACTGCCAATCTTTAGGTGGGGAGAGGAGGCCATAGGCCCTGTTATAGCTGGGTTCAATGTTTCGGCTTACATGTTGGGTTAGTCGGACCTCACTGTCCCCCACATGGCACAATGCTGAGGATTTTTTATTTCATTCTAGAAAAAAAAAAAAAACTGGGGTCTCCCACCCATGTAGCCTTATCTCTGATCTAAATGACTTGGTAGATTAAGAATCCCAAAAAATAAAAATCAACAGGACACCCAAGAGAAGCTCAATTGCATGCAGTAGTCATATTACTCCTGCTTTATGGAACACTTTTTGTTTGTTTTTTACAAGTTCCATAATTTTGGAAAAGATTTTTACAACTTTTTTACTATGAACAGATTAACTTCTAGAATCCAAGAATGGAAACGCATGTCAAGAAACAACTCCAAAAGTCACATAAAACCATTGAAAGGGGTATCAGAGTAAAAAAAATGAAAATAAAAATAAAAATAATGATCACACGCTCAGTGGTTAGCACAACAGTCTTGCAGCACTGGAAACCTGGGTTCAAATCCCACCAAGGACAACACCTGCAAGGAATTTGTATGTTCTCCCCGTATTTGCGTGGGTTTCCTCCGGGTTCTCCGGTTTCCTCCCACATTCCAAACACATACTGATAGGGAATTTAGATTGTGAGCCCCATCGGGGACAGCGATGATAACGTCTGTAAAGCGCTGCAGAATATGTTAGCGCTATATAAAAATAAAGATTATCATAATTATTACCCGTTCACTGGCTAGGTGGTGATTATTAGACTGGTGTGGACGCATACCGACCATCTTCATGATCACATAGATAAAGAATGGAGTGACATAATGAACGCGACTGAATACTCCAATTAACTCCTGATGGTCGCAGACTTCACCACAGCCCCAATATATGAACTTAAAGGGTCATCAAAGAAAATCAAGTTATCCCCTATCCACTGCAAAGGGTAGAAGTTGCTGCTTGCTGGGGTCTGACAATCCTGAATGAAGGTGTGCACATGCTCGGCTCTGCTCCATTCATTGTCTAAGGGACTGCAATTCCCATCAGTCACATGGAGCATGTGCACCTCCGCTTCATTCAGGATAGCCTCGTCCCAGCACTCAAAACCACATTCAAATTAGCCCTTTTCCTTCAAATTAATAATAAGAAAATAATAATAAAAAAAAGTCTTGCTAAGAATACAACTTTTGAGGCTTCAGATTTGGAAACATGCTTCCATATCGGATAGAGTTAATCCATACCTAGAATGCTCTGAATGATTGAGATTCTGGAGATAGCAGTGGTTAACTCCATGAAAAATTCCCTTTTTGCACAAATCAATGGCAAAAAAAAAAGAAAAAAAAAATCTTCCACACCTAAACATCACAGGGAAAACATACTTAGGAGAGAAAAACGTCCGCAGCCGCCCCCTCGGAATAAGCCCACCCCATTTCTGTGCAAATGAAGAGGCTGTGTACAAAGTGAAGGGGGAATAAGTGAGTCTGTAACAAGCATGAAGCCACACAGAGCCATTGATACATGCAGACAATTTCACTGCATAATAGACTATCAGGCAGGATACAATTTAAATTAAAAAATGCAATTTTCACCTTGAAATGAACAAATGATTACAATTTCTATACAAATTAAGGCATTCAGTCTGCCTTTGAGTACTGCCACCCAGCCATAAAATCTATCATAATTACCATGAAATACATTTTCAAATATTTTGATTTTTGTCCGCCGCCTTTAAAATACACAAGCGAAGCAGATACGTGCTTCTGTTGCCCCCCACCTCCTGCAGAAAAACACATTAAAAAAAGAAAAGAAAACTGTCCAGAGATTAAACTTTCCCTCCTCTATCCGCCTAGTGAGATAAAATGGGCTAAAGGGAAAAAAAAAAAGAAGCAAAAAGAATGAATAAAAAAAACACAAAAGAAATGACAGTGATTGAGAAGCACTTGTCTCCAAAGCTGAAGATTTATCAAGATGGGTTCTCTTATCTGTAAAAATCACATTTGCTGCCGACGGCCCTTGGTCTGACTGTCACAGTTTCGTCGCTTGGTCACAATTATTTCATAGATTCATTGCCACGACCAATCAACAAGGCTCCTCTAATCAAAATGAGCAATTATTTAAAGTGATTCTTGAGGATTTATTAAAATGTTTAAAATAATTGAGCACAACTAGGTCTCTAATATGCGCAAAAGTTAATATTTTGGAGGACATTAACTATGACGGGTGCGTAAACTGCAACTTATCAATGTAGTAAGTCAAATCAGTTCTTATTAAGTGCGCCAAAGCTTCGAAATGACAAGAAAGAGTGTGGTTAAATTGGAGTGAAGTACGACATATATAGGATTGCATTCCTATGCAACAGTCTAAAAAAAAGTTGCATATTTTAGACAGGTCACAGCTGTCTTAAAAAATAAAAAAAACTTGGAACAAATGCATTTGTGTTGAAACATGCATAAAAATGTATGTAATAAACTGCAGCTCAATCCGACATTTTACACACTCCTCTCCTGGCGCTTTCTAGCACTGGAAAATGCTTAAAAAGGGTGCAAGTGGCACAAAATATTCTGACATGTTACACATTGGCTACAGGCTCCTACATAACAATGGGTAGAGTAAAGAAAACAGAACAGATACCATCGGCTTAGCATTCTTGAGGCCGCGTTCTTCCCATGCAGATGGGTCCTTGGATCCTGGACGGATCCTAAAAGTGTCCAACTATATTTAAACACTATTGATATTCACATGGAGAACGTTAGTATGGGCCAGACGACATTGATCCTGCATCCTTCAGCTGTGTACAGCGATTCCTGTCTGTCTTCATGTACACTACACTGGAGACGACAATGATGCTGACACTGGGGGCAGAGGAAAATTACGCTGACACTCGGGGTAGAAGATAATGACACTGACACTGGGGGTTAGTGATAGTAAAACAGACACTTGGGTCAGAAGACAGCACAACAAGTTGCTTTTCTTCATAATTTATCGAAAAAATATTGAATCCAGTAAATAAATATATACATATATATACACACATATATATATTATACAGTTATATGAAAAAGTTTGGGCACTCCTATTATCTTAAGCTTAATGTTTTATAAAAATTGTTATTTTGCAACAGCTATTTCAGTTTCATATATCTAATAACTGTTGGACACAGTAATGTTTCTGCTTTGAAATGAGGTTTATTGTACTAACAGAAAATGTGCAATCTGCATTCAAACAAAATTTGACAGGTACATAAGTATGGGCACCCTTATCATTTTCTTGTTTTAAATACTCCTACCTACTTTTTACTGACTTACTAAAGCACTTTTTTTGGTTTTGTAACCTCATTGAGCTTTGAACTTCATAGCCAGGTGTATGCAATCATGAGAAAAGCTACTTAAAGTGGCCACTTGCAAGTTGTTCTCCTGTTTGAATCTCCTCTGAAGAGTGGCATCATGGGCTCCTCAAAACAACTGTCAAATGATCTGAAAACAAAGATTATTCAACATAGTTGTTCAGGGGAAGGATACAAAAAGCTGTCTCAGAGATTTAACCTGACAATTTCCACTGTGAGGAACATCGTAAGGAAATGGAAGAACACAGGTACAGTTCTTGTTAAGGCCAGAAGTGGCAGGCCAAGAAAAACATCAGAAAGGCAGAGAAGAAGAATGGTGAGATCAGTCAAGGACAATCCTCAGACCACCTCCAGAGAGCTGCAGCATCAACTTGCTGCAGATGGTGTCACTGTGCATCGGTCAACTATACAACGCACTTTGCACAAGGAGAAGCTGTATGGGAGAGTGATGCGAAAGAAGCCGTTTCTGCAAGCACGCCACAAACAGAGTCGGCTGAGGTATGCAAAAGCACATTTGGAGAAGCCAATTTCTTTTTGGAAGAAGGTCCTGTGGACTGATGAAACCAAGATTGAGTTGTTTGGTCATACAAAAAGGCATTATGCATGGCGGCCAAAAAACACAGCATTCCAAGAAAAACACTTGCTACCCACAGTAAAATTTGGTGGAGGTTCCATCATGCTTTGGGGCTGTGTGGCCAATGGCGGCACCGGGAATCTTGTTAAAGTTGAGGGATGCATGGATTCCTCTCAGTATCAGCAGATTCTTGACAATAATGTTCATGAATCAGTGACAAAGTTGAAGTTACACAGGGGATGGATCTTTCAGCAAGACAATGATCCAAAACACCGCTCCAAATCTACTCAGGCATTCATGCAGATGAACAATTACACTGTTCTGGAATGGCCATCCCAGTCCACAGACCTGACTATCATTGAACATCTGTGGGATCATTTGAAGAGGGCTGTCCATGCTCGGCGACCATCAAACTTAACTGAACTGGAATTGTTTTGTAAAGAGGAATGGTCAAAGATACCTTCATCCAGGATCCAGGAACTCATTAAAAGCTACAGGAAGCGACTAGAGGCTGTTATTTTTGCAAAAGGAGGATCCACTAAATATTAATGTCACTTTTCTGGTGAGGTGCCCATACTTATGCACCTGTCAAATTTTGTTTGAATGCAGATTGCACATTTTCTGTTAGTACAATAAACCTCATTTCAAGGCAGAAACATTACTGTGTCCAACAGTTATTAGGTATATGAAAATGAAATAGCTGTTGCAAAGAAAACAATTTTTATAAAACACTAGCTGTACTACCCGGCTTCGCCCGGGTTAATGACTGCTGTTAGCAAAATAGAATGTGTTAACAAAAATTTATTCTGCACACAAAAACCACAAAACAAATAGATAGAAATGTAATTATTAAAAGGCAAAAACTAAGCAAATAGAAGCATTTCACAACATATATTAGCTTTGTTATACTGAGAATGTCTTTGTTGCCTATATTAACCAATCAGAGCTCAGGTTAATTAACTGTAGCAAAATAGAAGCTGAGCTGTGATTGGTTGCTATTGGCAGCCTGATAAATCCCCAGCCAACAGGAAGCCCTCCCCCCTGGCAGTATATATTAGCTCACACATACACATAATAGACAGGTCATGTGACTGACAGCTGCCGTATTTCCTATATGGTACATTTGTTGCTCTTGTAGTTTGCTTATTAATCAGATTTTTATTTTTGAAGGACAATACCAGACTTGTGTGTGTTTTAGGGCGAGTTTTATGTGTCAAGTTGTGTGTGTTGAGTTGCGTGTGGCGACATGCATGTAGCGACTTTTGTGAGATGAGTTTTGTGTGGCGACATGCGTGTAGCAACATTTTGTGTGTTGAGTTGCATGTGACAGGTTAGTGTAGCAAGTTGTGTGCAGCAAGATTTGTGCATGGCGAGTTTTGCGCGTGGCGAGTTTTATGTGTGGTGCATTTTGAGTATGTGCAAGTTTTGTGTGAGGCAACTTTTGCATGTGGTGCAACTTTTGTACATGTGGCAATTTTTCTGTGTGTGCAAGTTTTGCATGAGGTGAGTTTTCCATGAGGTGAGTTTTGCACGTGTGGCGAGTTTTGCGTGAGCCTAGTTTTGCATATGGCGAGTTTTGCATGTAGCGAGTTTTGAGTGGTGACTTTTGTGTTTCGACTTTTATGTGGCGAGGTTGGTGTGTGTGTGTGGTGAAATGTGTGCTGAGGGTGGTATATGTGTTCAAGCACGTGGTAGTGTGTGGCGCATTTTGTGTTTGTGTTCATATCCCCGTGTGTGGTGAGTATCCCATGTCGGGGCCCCACCTTAGCAACTGTACGGTATATACTCTTTGTCGCCATCGCTCTCATTCTTTAAGTCCTCATTGTTCACATCTGGCAGCTGTCAATTTTCCTCCAACACTTTTCCCTTCACTTTTTCCCCATTATGTAGATAGGAGCAAAATTGTTTGGTGAATTGGAACGCGCGGGGTTAAAATTTCACCTCACAACATAGCCTATGACGCTCTCGGGGTCCAGACGTGTGACTGTGCAAAATTTTGTGGCTGTAGCTGCGACGGTACAGATGCCAATCCCGGACATACACACATACATACATACACACATTCAGCTTTATATATTAGATATACCTGTATGTAATCTCCTGTATATAGTATATACCTGTGTGTCATCTCACCTATATATAGTATATATCTGTGTGTCATCTCCTGTATATAGTATATACCTGTATGTCATCTCCTCCTATACATAGCATATACCTGTGTCATCTCCTCCTGTATATACTATATACCTGTAGGTAATCTGCTCCTGTATATAGTATATACCTGTGTGTCATCTCCTCCTGTATATAGTATATACCTGTATGTCATCTCCTCCTGTATGTAGTATGTACCTGTATGTCATCTCCTCCTCTATATAGTATATACCTGTGTGTCATCTCTCCTGTATATAGTATATATCTGTGTGTCATCTCCTCCTGTATATAGTATATACCTGTGTGTCATCTCCCCTGTAAATAGTATATACCTGTGTGTCATCTCCTGTATATAGTATATAGCTGTATGCCATCTCCTCCTGTATTAGCCCTCGTTCACACGTTATTTGGTCAGTATTTTTACCTCAGTATTTGTAAGCTAAAATGGCAGCCTGATAAATCCCCAGCCAACAGTAAGCCCACCCCCTGGCAGTATATATTAGCTCACACATACACATAATAGACTGGTCATGTGACTGACAGCTGCCGGATTCCTATATGGTACATTTGTTGCTCTTGTAGTTTGTCTGCTTATTAATCAGATTTTTATTTTTGAAGGATACCAGACTTGTGTGTGTTTTAGGGCGAGTTTCGTGTGTCAAGTTGTGTGTGTTGAGTTGCGTGTGGCGACATGCATGTAGGGACTTTTGTGAGATGAGTTTTGTGTGGCGACATGCGTGTAGCAACTTTTTGTGTGTCGAGTTGCATGTGACAGGTTAGTGTAGCAAGTTGTGTGCAGCAAGTTTTGCGCATGGCGAGTTTTGCGCGTGGCGAGTTTTATGTGTGGTGCCTTTTGAGTATGTGCAAGTTTTGTGTGAGGCAACTTTTGCATGTGTTGCAACTTTTGTGCATGTGGCAATTTTTCTGCGTGTGGCAATTTTTCTGCGTGTGCAAGTTTTGCGTGTGGCGAGTTTTGCACGTGTGGCGAGTTTTGCATGTGGAGAGTTTTGCGCGTGGCGAGTTTTGAGCGGCGACTTTTGTGTTTCTACTTTTATGTGGCGAGGTTGGTGTATGTGTGGTGAAATGTGCACTGAGGGTGGTATATGTGTTCGAGCACGTGGTAGTGTGTGGCGCATTTTGTGTGTGTGTTCATATCCCCGTGGTGGTGTGATTATCCCATGTTGGGGCCCCACCTTAGCAACTGTACAGTATATACTCTTTGGTGCCATCGCTGTCATTCTTTAAGTCCCCCTTGTTCACATCTGGCAGCTGTTAATTTGCCTCCAACACTTTTCCTTTCATTTTTTCCCCATTATGTAGATAGGGGCAAAATTGTTTGGTGACTTGGAAAGCGCGGGGTTAAAATTTCACCTCACAATATAGCTTTGACGCTCTCAGGGTCCAGACGTGTGACTGTGCAAAATTTTGTGCCTGTAGCTGCGACGCCTCCAACACTTTTCCTTTCACTTTTTCCCCATTATGTAGATAGGGGCAAAATTGTTTGGTGAATTGGAAAGCGCGGGGTTAAAATTTCACCTCACAACATAGCCTATGACGCTCTCGGGGTCCAGACGTGTGACTGTGCAAAATTTTGTGGCTGTAGCTGCTACGGTTCAGATGCCAATCCCGGACATACATACATACATACATACATACACACACACACACATTCAGCTTTATATATTAGACTAGCTGTACTACCCGGCTTCGCCCGGGTTAATGACTGCTGTTAGCAAAATAGAATGTGTTAACAAAAATTTATTCTGCACACAAAAACCACAAAACAAATAGATAGAAATGTAATTATTAAAAGGCAAAAACTAAGCAAATAGAAGCATTTCACAACATATATTAGCTTTGTTATACTGAGAATGTCTTTGTTGCCTATATTAACCAATCAGAGCTCAGGTTAATTAACTGTAGCAAAATAGAAGCTGAGCTGTGATTGGTTGCTATTGGCAGCCTGATAAATCCCCAGCCAACAGGAAGCCCTCCCCCCTGGCAGTATATATTAGCTCACACATACACATAATAGACAGGTCATGTGACTGACAGCTGCCGTATTTCCTATATGGTACATTTGTTGCTCTTGTAGTTTGCTTATTAATCAGATTTTTATTTTTGAAGGACAATACCAGACTTGTGTGTGTTTTAGGGCGAGTTTTATGTGTCAAGTTGTGTGTGTTGAGTTGCGTGTGGCGACATGCATGTAGCGACTTTTGTGAGATGAGTTTTGTGTGGCGACATGCGTGTAGCAACATTTTGTGTGTTGAGTTGCATGTGACAGGTTAGTGTAGCAAGTTGTGTGCAGCAAGATTTGTGCATGGCGAGTTTTGCGCGTGGCGAGTTTTATGTGTGGTGCATTTTGAGTATGTGCAAGTTTTGTGTGAGGCAACTTTTGCATGTGGTGCAACTTTTCTACATGTGGCAATTTTTCTGTGTGTGCAAGTTTTGCATGAGGTGAGTTTTCCATGAGGTGAGTTTTGCACGTGTGGCGAGTTTTGCGTGAGCCTAGTTTTGCATATGGCGAGTTTTGAATGTAGCGAGTTTTGAGTGGTGACTTTTGTGTTTCGACTTTTATGTGGCGAGGTTGGTGTGTGTGTGTGGTGAAATGTGTGCTGAGGGTGGTATATGTGTTCAAGCACGTGGTAGTGTGTGGCGCATTTTGTGTTTGTGTTCATATCCCCGTGTGTGGTGAGTATCCCATGTCGGGGCCCCACCTTAGCAACTGTACGGTATATACTCTTTGTCGCCATCGCTCTCATTCTTTAAGTCCTCATTGTTCACATCTGGCAGCTGTCAATTTTCCTCCAACACTTTTCCCTTCACTTTTTCCCCATTATGTAGATAGGAGCAAAATTGTTTGGTGAATTGGAACGCGCGGGGTTAAAATTTCACCTCACAACATAGCCTATGACGCTCTCGGGGTCCAGACGTGTGACTGTGCAAAATTTTGTGGCTGTAGCTGCGACGGTACAGATGCCAATCCCGGACATACACACATACATACATACACACATTCAGCTTTATATATTAGATATACCTGTATGTAATCTCCTGTATATAGTATATACCTGTGTGTCATCTCACCTATATATAGTATATATCTGTGTGTCATCTCCTGTATATAGTATATACCTGTATGTCATCTCCTCCTATACATAGCATATACCTGTGTCATCTCCTCCTGTATATACTATATACCTGTAGGTAATCTGCTCCTGTATATAGTATATACCTGTGTGTCATCTCCTCCTGTATATAGTATATACCTGTATGTCATCTCCTCCTGTATGTAGTATGTACCTGTATGTCATCTCCTCCTCTATATAGTATATACCTGTGTGTCATCTCTCCTGTATATAGTATATATCTGTGTGTCATCTCCTCCTGTATATAGTATATACCTGTGTGTCATCTCCCCTGTAAATAGTATATACCTGTGTGTCATCTCCTGTATATAGTATATAGCTGTATGTCATCTCCTCCTGTATTAGCCCTCGTTCACACGTTATTTGGTCAGTATTTTTACCTCAGTATTTGTAAGCTAAAATGGCAGCCTGATAAATCCCCAGCCAACAGTAAGCCCACCCCCTGGCAGTATATATTAGCTCACACATACACATAATAGACTGGTCATGTGACTGACAGCTGCCGGATTCCTATATGGTACATTTGTTGCTCTTGTAGTTTGTCTGCTTATTAATCAGATTTTTATTTTTGAAGGATACCAGACTTGTGTGTGTTTTAGGGCGAGTTTCGTGTGTCAAGTTGTGTGTGTTGAGTTGCGTGTGGCGACATGCATGTAGGGACTTTTGTGAGATGAGTTTTGTGTGGCGACATGCGTGTAGCAACTTTTTGTGTGTCGAGTTGCATGTGACAGGTTAGTGTAGCAAGTTGTGTGCAGCAAGTTTTGCGCATGGCGAGTTTTGCGCGTGGCGAGTTTTATGTGTGGTGCCTTTTGAGTATGTGCAAGTTTTGTGTGAGGCAACTTTTGCATGTGTTGCAACTTTTGTGCATGTGGCAATTTTTCTGCGTGTGGCAATTTTTCTGCGTGTGCAAGTTTTGCGTGTGGCGAGTTTTGCACGTGTGGCGAGTTTTGCATGTGGAGAGTTTTGCGCGTGGCGAGTTTTGAGCGGCGACTTTTGTGTTTCTACTTTTATGTGGCGAGGTTGGTGTATGTGTGGTGAAATGTGCACTGAGGGTGGTATATGTGTTCGAGCACGTGGTAGTGTGTGGCGCATTTTGTGTGTGTGTTCATATCCCCGTGGTGGTGTGATTATCCCATGTTGGGGCCCCACCTTAGCAACTGTACAGTAAGCGCGGGGTTAAAATTTCACCTCACAATATAGCTTTGACGCTCTCAGGGTCCAGACGTGTGACTGTGCAAAATTTTGTGCCTGTAGCTGCGACGCCTCCAACACTTTTCCTTTCACTTTTTCCCCATTATGTAGATAGGGGCAAAATTGTTTGGTGAATTGGAAAGCGCGGGGTTAAAATTTCACCTCACAACATAGCCTATGACGCTCTCGGGGTCCAGACGTGTGACTGTGCAAAATTTTGTGGCTGTAGCTGCTACGGTTCAGATGCCAATCCCGGACATACATACATACATACATACATACACACACACACACATTCAGCTTTATATATTAGACTAGCTGTACTACCCGGCTTCGCCCGGGTTAATGACTGCTGTTAGCAAAATAGAATGTGTTAACAAAAATTTATTCTGCACACAAAAACCACAAAACAAATAGATAGAAATGTAATTATTAAAAGGCAAAAACTAAGCAAATAGAAGCATTTCACAACATATATTAGCTTTGTTATACTGAGAATGTCTTTGTTGCCTATATTAACCAATCAGAGCTCAGGTTAATTAACTGTAGCAAAATAGAAGCTGAGCTGTGATTGGTTGCTATTGGCAGCCTGATAAATCCCCAGCCAACAGGAAGCCCTCCCCCCTGGCAGTATATATTAGCTCACACATACACATAATAGACAGGTCATGTGACTGACAGCTGCCGTATTTCCTATATGGTACATTTGTTGCTCTTGTAGTTTGCTTATTAATCAGATTTTTATTTTTGAAGGACAATACCAGACTTGTGTGTGTTTTAGGGCGAGTTTTATGTGTCAAGTTGTGTGTGTTGAGTTGCGTGTGGCGACATGCATGTAGCGACTTTTGTGAGATGAGTTTTGTGTGGCGACATGCGTGTAGCAACATTTTGTGTGTTGAGTTGCATGTGACAGGTTAGTGTAGCAAGTTGTGTGCAGCAAGATTTGTGCATGGCGAGTTTTGCGCGTGGCGAGTTTTATGTGTGGTGCATTTTGAGTATGTGCAAGTTTTGTGTGAGGCAACTTTTGCATGTGGTGCAACTTTTGTACATGTGGCAATTTTTCTGTGTGTGCAAGTTTTGCATGAGGTGAGTTTTCCATGAGGTGAGTTTTGCACGTGTGGCGAGTTTTGCGTGAGCCTAGTTTTGCATATGGCGAGTTTTGCATGTAGCGAGTTTTGAGTGGTGACTTTTGTGTTTCGACTTTTATGTGGCGAGGTTGGTGTGTGTGTGTGGTGAAATGTGTGCTGAGGGTGGTATATGTGTTCAAGCACGTGGTAGTGTGTGGCGCATTTTGTGTTTGTGTTCATATCCCCGTGTGTGGTGAGTATCCCATGTCGGGGCCCCACCTTAGCAACTGTACGGTATATACTCTTTGTCGCCATCGCTCTCATTCTTTAAGTCCTCATTGTTCACATCTGGCAGCTGTCAATTTTCCTCCAACACTTTTCCCTTCACTTTTTCCCCATTATGTAGATAGGAGCAAAATTGTTTGGTGAATTGGAACGCGCGGGGTTAAAATTTCACCTCACAACATAGCCTATGACGCTCTCGGGGTCCAGACGTGTGACTGTGCAAAATTTTGTGGCTGTAGCTGCGACGGTACAGATGCCAATCCCGGACATACACACATACATACATACACACATTCAGCTTTATATATTAGATATACCTGTATGTAATCTCCTGTATATAGTATATACCTGTGTGTCATCTCACCTATATATAGTATATATCTGTGTGTCATCTCCTGTATATAGTATATACCTGTATGTCATCTCCTCCTATACATAGCATATACCTGTGTCATCTCCTCCTGTATATACTATATACCTGTAGGTAATCTGCTCCTGTATATAGTATATACCTGTGTGTCATCTCCTCCTGTATATAGTATATACCTGTATGTCATCTCCTCCTGTATGTAGTATGTACCTGTATGTCATCTCCTCCTCTATATAGTATATACCTGTGTGTCATCTCTCCTGTATATAGTATATATCTGTGTGTCATCTCCTCCTGTATATAGTATATACCTGTGTGTCATCTCCCCTGTAAATAGTATATACCTGTGTGTCATCTCCTGTATATAGTATATAGCTGTATGCCATCTCCTCCTGTATTAGCCCTCGTTCACACGTTATTTGGTCAGTATTTTTACCTCAGTATTTGTAAGCTAAAATGGCAGCCTGATAAATCCCCAGCCAACAGTAAGCCCACCCCCTGGCAGTATATATTAGCTCACACATACACATAATAGACTGGTCATGTGACTGACAGCTGCCGGATTCCTATATGGTACATTTGTTGCTCTTGTAGTTTGTCTGCTTATTAATCAGATTTTTATTTTTGAAGGATACCAGACTTGTGTGTGTTTTAGGGCGAGTTTCGTGTGTCAAGTTGTGTGTGTTGAGTTGCGTGTGGCGACATGCATGTAGGGACTTTTGTGAGATGAGTTTTGTGTGGCGACATGCGTGTAGCAACTTTTTGTGTGTCGAGTTGCATGTGACAGGTTAGTGTAGCAAGTTGTGTGCAGCAAGTTTTGCGCATGGCGAGTTTTGCGCGTGGCGAGTTTTATGTGTGGTGCCTTTTGAGTATGTGCAAGTTTTGTGTGAGGCAACTTTTGCATGTGTTGCAACTTTTGTGCATGTGGCAATTTTTCTGCGTGTGGCAATTTTTCTGCGTGTGCAAGTTTTGCGTGTGGCGAGTTTTGCACGTGTGGCGAGTTTTGCATGTGGAGAGTTTTGCGCGTGGCGAGTTTTGAGCGGCGACTTTTGTGTTTCTACTTTTATGTGGCGAGGTTGGTGTATGTGTGGTGAAATGTGCACTGAGGGTGGTATATGTGTTCGAGCACGTGGTAGTGTGTGGCGCATTTTGTGTGTGTGTTCATATCCCCGTGGTGGTGTGATTATCCCATGTTGGGGCCCCACCTTAGCAACTGTACAGTATATACTCTTTGGTGCCATCGCTGTCATTCTTTAAGTCCCCCTTGTTCACATCTGGCAGCTGTTAATTTGCCTCCAACACTTTTCCTTTCATTTTTTCCCCATTATGTAGATAGGGGCAAAATTGTTTGGTGAATTGGAAAGCGCGGGGTTAAAATTTCACCTCACAATATAGCTTTGACGCTCTCAGGGTCCAGACGTGTGACTGTGCAAAATTTTGTGCCTGTAGCTGCGACGCCTCCAACACTTTTCCTTTCACTTTTTCCCCATTATGTAGATAGGGGCAAAATTGTTTGGTGAATTGGAAAGCGCGGGGTTAAAGTTTCACCTCACAACATAGCCTATGACGCTCTCGGGGTCCAGACGTGTGACTGTGCAAAATTTTGTGGCTGTAGCTGCTACGGTTCAGATGCCAATCCCGGACATACATACATACACACACACACACATTCAGCTTTATATATTAGATTAAGCTTAAGATTAATAGGGGTGCCCAAACTTTTTCATATAACTGTATGTATATATATATATATATATATATATATATATATACATACATGCTGTATATATAAATATATATATATATATATATATATATATATACACACACACACATATATCTATATATATATAAGAGGCATCGTGATTACTTGCTAATCCCGCCACCTGCACAGTAGCTCCGCCCCCCACATCACCACACATAATCCCGCCCCCCCACCACATTACCACACACAATCCCGCCCCCCACCACATCACCACACACAATCCCGCCCCCCCACCACATTACCACACACAATCCCGCCCCCCACATTACCACACACAATCCCGCCCCCCCACCACATCACCACACAATCCCGCCCCCCCACCACATTACCACACACAATCCCACCCCCCCACCACATTACCACACAATCCCGCCCCCCCACATTACCACACACAATCCCGCCCCCCACCACATCACCACACACAATCCCGCCCCCCCACCACATTACCACACACAATCCCGCCCCCCACCACATTACCACACAATCCCGCCCCCCCACCACATTACCACACACAATCCCGCCCCCCACCACATTACCACACACAATCCCGCCCCCCCACCACATTACCACACACAATCCCGCCCCCCACCACATTACCACACATAATCCCGCCCCCCTACCACATTACCACACACAATACCGCCCCCCCACCACATTACCACACACAATCCCGCCCCCCCACCACATTACCACACATAATCCCGCCCCCCTACCACATTACCACACACAATCCCGCCCCCCACCACATTACCACACACAATCCTGCCCCCCACCACATAACCACACATAATCCCGCCCCCCACCACATTACCACACATAATCTCGCCCCCCCACCACATTACCACACATAATTCCGCCCCCCACCACATTACCACACATAAGCCTGCCCCCCACCACATTACCACACATAATCCCGCGTCCCCACCACATCACCACACATAATCCCGCCCCCTCACATTACCACAGATAATCCCGCCCCCTGCACAGTAGCTCCGCCCCTCACCCCATCACCACACATAATCCTGCCCCCCCACATTACCACACATAATCCCGCCCCACCACATTACCACACATAATCCCGCCCCTCACCACATTACCACACATAATCCCACCCCCCACCACATTACCACACAAAAAGCCCGCCCCCCACCACATTACCACACACAATCACGCCCCCCCACCACATTACCACACAATCCCACCCCCCCCACCATATTACCACACACAATCCAGCCCCCCCACATTGCCACACGAGGCTCCGTCCCCACACATTACCACACGAGGCTCCGTCCCCACACATTACCATACGAGGCTCCGTCCTCACACATTACCACATGAGGCTCCGTCCCCACACATTACCACACGAGGCTCCATCCCCACACATTACCACACGAGGCTCCGTCCCCACACATTACCACACACAATCCCGCTTCCCCACATTACCACACGAGGCTCCGTCCCCACACATTACCACATGAGGCTCCATCCCCCACACATTACCACACGAGGCTCTGTCCCTCCACATTACCACACGAGGCTCCATCCTCACACATTACCACACGAGGCTCTGTCCCCACACATTACCACATGAATCCAGTTTGCTTTTGATTTTACACTGTGAATAAAATGTATTAGTATTATTATGATTTTTAATTATTATTATTGTTATTAACTTCATTTTAAGTTAATTTACCACCTGCGTAAGCGCTATTGAATGTTGTCATTATTTACTTTAGTTTAATCACTAGCAGCGTTAATTGATAGCAATGAGCATGCCGAGCGTTAGCTGGCTGGAAACAGCTAGTATATATATATATATATATATATATACACAGATACACAAATAATAGAAATAGCTTTGCAGTGTATTCACCACTGTGAACAAATCATCCAGACTGCAGCAAGCTTCCGACTTGCAGACAGATCCCAGGTGTGGGTGATCCCTGAGCAGCCAGATCCTGGGAGTAGGTGATCCCTGAGCATCCAGATCCTGGGAGTAGGTGATCCATGAGCAGCCAGATCCTGGGAGTAGGTGATCCCTGAGCAGCCAGATCCTGGGAGTAGGTGATCCCTGAGCAGCCAGATCCTGGGAGTAGGTGATCCCTGAGCAGCCAGATCCTGGGAGTAGGTGATCCCTGAGCAGCCAGATCCTGGGAGTAGGTGATCACTGAGCAGCCAGATCCTGGGTGTGAGTGATCCCTGAGAAGACAGGACCCAGGTGTCGGTGATCCCTGAGCAGTCAGATCCTGGGATTAGGCTATACCTGAGCAGACAGATCCTGGGTGTAGGTGATCCCTGAGCATATATGCACTTCCATAGAATGAGCAGGAGAACAGAGACACTGACCGACGATGAGGGAAACCTGTTCAATCTATGGAAGTTAATCATCTATGAAAGATAATGACACTGACACTCGGGGCACAGGATAATAACACTGACACGGTGTACAGGACAATATGGTATAATGATTCTGGCAATCGGGGTACGCGATAAAGACGCTGACACTCGGGGTACGCGATAAAGACGCTGACACTCGGGGTACGCGATAAAGATGCTGACACTCGGGGTACGCGATAAAGACGCTGACACTCGGGGTACACGATAAAGACGCTGACCCTTGGGGTACGGGATAATGACGTTGACACTCTGGGAACGGGATAATGACAGATTAATATTTGGGGTACAGAGCCGTACATGATATTTGGGGTACAGGCTGGCACTCCGGGTGACACTTTATGCTGTCAGTCTCGCCTCCGGTTCCTGGAGTATCCTGACACCTGAGTTATCTGACTGAAAATATAATTGTCCCTTCAAACAACTTTAACACACTGGGGTTAGACTGGAACATGTAGCAGCCTATAGAAACCATTTTTTCATGAAAAATGGTTGATATGGACGACTGCTTCACCATTTTGGAGGAGATTACATAAAACTCACCAGTATATTTACCAACCAGAATAGGAAGGTGCTGACACTGTGCTCAGTCAGTTATTTGGGATTCCCGCACCGGAGCATGCTGGCGCCTATTCTGCTGTAATATCCATATCATCTTAGCTTTTATGCCGCTAATGGTAATTGTTGACATAATGTATGTCTCAGCGCCGATCTCTGGGGTTTTTACATTGCATTTATTACAATCACAGAACATGGTGAGAGCCGTACAGGAAGATGAAGGAGCGGGATGCTAATAAACGAGATGTCGGTACATGGAGCAGCTTTCACATCCCATCTTCAGTGGAACAGTAGGACGTCGTCTGACGCCTGAACACTGGAAATAGACACTCGGGGCAAATTCACAGAACACTGACTTTATAAATACTCAACATACTGTCTGAGCGTGTGCTTATCACATCCTCTAAAGGAAACCTGCCATGTGAAAAGCTAAGCCGCCATTACACCAGCGCAGAACATGTAACACTCACCGTGTCACTCCTCCATCTTCCCATTCTATAGAAGAAGCGCCCATCATAATATGTCTGAGTGTGACCAAGAGGAGAAACCAGTGACACTGACATTCTCCATCTGTACAGTCGGTACAGTGATGCCCATCTGGCTACATGTATACTAACAATGGACAGGACAATGACCCGACACTCGAGGGGGTACAGGATAAGGACGCTGACACTTGGGGGTACAGGATAAGGACGCCGACGCTCGGCGGTAGGTAGGGGATAAGGACTCCGACGCTCGGGGGTAGGGGATAAGGTCGCCGGCACTCGGGGGTAGGGGGATATCCTTGAAAAAGGATACCATATCCGAAACGTTGCCACGCCGTTCAGGCATTAAAAGCCCACTTTTTTCTATTTTTTGTGTGCTGTTTTCCTTTTTTTCTCTTATTATTGAAGCCATTGGACGATTGGTTTGGAAAGCTTTGCACCATTGCTGCGGTAATATTGATGCTGTTCCTATTTTGTTCTCTATATCTATATATATAATTGTCTAAGGGATACTTCCGTCTTTCTGTCCTCAACTTCCGTTACGGAAATCTCGCGTCGCTGATTAATCTCGGCAGCTGCCTGTCATGGCTGCCGTGACCAATCAGCGATGGGCACAGTCCGATTAGTCCCTCCCCTACTCCCCTGCAGTCAGTGCCCGGCGCCCGCTCCATAATCCCCTCCAGTCACCGCTCACACAGGGTTAATGGCAGCGGTAACGGGCCGCGGTGTAACGCACTCCATTACCGCTGCTATTAACCCTGTGTGTCCCCAACTACCGTATATACTCGAGTATAAGCCGAGATTTTCAGCCCAAATTTTTGGGCTGAAAGTGCCCCTCTTGGATTATACTCGAGTCATGGTCAGTGGGTGAGGGGGAGAGGACTGTCGTATACTCACCTGCTCCTGGCGCTCCTAACGCTGTCCCAGCCTGTCCCATGGTCTCCCGCTCTGCAGCTCTTCCTCTATTCAGCGGTCACGTGGTACCGCTCATTAAAGTAATGAATATGGACTCCACTCCCATAGGGGTGGAGCCGCATATTCATTACTGTAATGAGCGGTACCAGTGACCGCTCATTACAGGAAGAAGCTGCGGTACCATGGGAAAGGCAGGGACCGCGTCAGGAGCGCCAGGAGCAGGTGAGTATTTCATATTCACCTGTCCGCGTTCCATCCGCCGGGCGCCGCTCCGTCTTCCTGTCCTCTTGCAGTGACTGTGCAGGTCAGAGGGTGCGATGACATATTAGTGTGCACGCCGCCCTCTGCCTGCACAGTCAGTGCGGAGAGACGGGACGCTGAGGAGCAGCGACGAGAGGTGAGTATGTGATTATTATTTTTTTTATTGCAGCAGCTGCAGCAGCATTACATATGGCACAATGCTATATGGAGCGTCTATGGGGCCATAAAGAACTGCATGGAGCATTATATGGGGCATCTATGGGGCCATAACTGCATGGAGCATTATATGGGGCATCTATGGGGCCATAGCTGCATGGAGCATTATATGGGACATCTATGCGGCCATAACTGCATGGAGCATTATATGGAGCATCTATGGGACCATAACTGCATGGAGCATTATATGGGACATTATATGGGGCATCTATGGGGCCATAACTGCATGGAGCATTATATGGAGTATCTATGGGGCCATAACTGCATGGAGCATTATATGGGGCATCTATGGGGCCATAAAGAACTACATGGAGTATTATATGGGGCATCTATGGGGCCATAAAGAACTGCATGGAGCATTATATGGGGCATCTATGGGGCCATAACTGCATGGAGCATTATATGGGGCATCTATGGGGCCATAACTGCATGGAGCATTATATGGAGTATCTATGGGGCCATAACTGCATGGAGCATTATATGGGGCATCTATGGGGCCATAAAGAACTACATGGAGTATTATATGGGGCATCTATGGGGCCATAAAGAACTGCATGGAGCATTATATGGGGCATCTATGGGGCCATAACTGCATGGAGCATTATATGGGACATTATATGGGGCATCTATGGGGCCATAACTGCATGGAGCATTATATGGAGCATCTATGGGGCCATAACTGCATGGAGCATTATATGGGGCATATATGGGGCCATAACTGCATGGAGCATTATATGGGGCATCTATGGGGCCATAACTGCATGGAGCATTATATGGAGTATCTATGGGGCCATAACTGCATGGAGCATTATATGGGGCATCTATGGGGCCATAAAGAACTGCATGGAGTATTATATGGGGCATCTATGGGGCCATAAAGAACTGCATGGAGCATTATATGGGGCATCTATGGGGCCATAACTGCATGGAGCATTATATGGGACATTATATGGGGCATCTATGGGGCCATAACTGCATGGAGCATTATATGGAGCATCTATGGGGCCATAACTGCATGGAGCATTATATGGGGCATATATGGGGCCATAACTGCATGGAGCATTATATGGGGCATCTATGGGGCCATAACGGCATGGAGCATTATATGGAGTATCTATGGGGCCATAACTGCATGGAGCATTATATGGGGCATCTATGGGGCCATAAAGAACTGCATGGAGTATTATATGGGGCATCTATGGGGCCATAATGAACTGCATGGACCATTATATGGGGCTCCTGATCAATATGGATATTCAAAAACACTTAACCTACTGATGTCTCAATTAATTTTACTTTTATTGGTATCTATTTTTTTTTTTTTTAATTTACCAGTAGCTGCTGCATTTTCCACCCTAGGTTTATACTCGAGTCAATAAGTTTTCCCAGTTTTTTGTTGCAAAATTAGGGGGGTCGGCTTATACTCAGGGCGGCTTATACTCGAGTATATACGGTATTTACTATTGATGCTGCCTATGCAGCATCAATAGTAAAAATATGTTATGTTCAAAATAATTTTAAAAAAAAAACTGCTATACTCCCCATCCGCCGCCTTTCCCGCTCCTCGCGACGCTCCGGTGACCGCTCCATGCAAGCGGCAGGTTCCGGTGGCAAGGATGGTATGCGAGAAGGACCTGCCATGACGTCACGGTCATGTGACCGCGACGTCATCACAGGTCCTGCGCTCATACCAACCCTGGGACTGGAAGCTGCCGCGTGCACCGCACACAGGGCCAGGACTTCAAGGGGCCTTCGGAAGGTGAGTATATGTTTATTTTTTATTTTAAGTCTGTATACTACATGGCTCTGTGCTGTATACTCCGTTGCTGTGCAATATACTACGTGGCTGGGCAATATACTACGTGGCTGGGCAATATACTACGTGACTGGGCAATATACTACGTGACTGGGCAATATACTACGTGGCTGGGCAATATACTACATGGCTGCCCAATATACTACGTGACTGGGCAATATACTACTTGACTGGGCAATATACTACGTGGACATGCATATTCTAGAATACCCGATGCGTTAGAATCAGGCCACCATCTAGTATATATATGTATATATATATATACATATACACACACATATATATATATATATATATATATATATATATATATATATATCTAATATATAAAGCTGAATGTGTGTGTGTGTGTATGTATGTATGTATGTATGTATGTCCGGGATTGGCATCTGAACCGTAGCAGCTACAGCCACAAAATTTTGCACAGTCACACGTCTGGACCCCGAGAGCGTCATAGGCTATGTTGTGAGGTGAAATTTTAACCCCGCGCTTTCCAATTCACCAAACAATTTTGCCCCTATCGACATAATGGGGAAAAAGTGAAAGGAAAAGTGTTGGAGGCGTCGCAGCTACAGGCACAAAATTTTGCACAGTCACACGTCTGGACCCTGAGAGCGTCAAAGCTATATTGTGAGGTGAAATTTTAACCCCGCGCTTTCCAATTCACCAAACAATTTTGCCCCTATCTACATAATGGGGAAAAAATGAAAGGAAAAGTGTTGGAGGCAAATTAACAGCTGCCAGATGTGAACAAGGGGGACTTAAAGAATGACAGCGATGGCACCAAAGAGTATATACTGTACAGTTGCTAAGGTGGGGCCCCAACATGGGATAATCACACCACCACGGGGATATGAACACACACACAAAATGCGCCACACACTACCACGTGCTCGAACACATATACCACCCTCAGTGCACATTTCACCACACATACACCAACCTCGCCACATAAAAGTAGAAACACAAAAGTCGCCGCTCAAAACTCGCCACGCGCAAAACTCTCCACATGCAAAACTCGCCACACGTGCAAAACTCGCCACACGCAAAACTTGCACACGCAGAAAAATTGCCACACGCAGAAAAATTGCCACATGCACAAAAGTTGCAACACATGCAAAAGTTGCCTCACACAAAACTTGCACATACTCAAAAGGCACCACACATAAAACTCGCCACGCGCAAAACTCGCCATGCGCAAAACTTGCTGCACACAACTTGCTACACTAACCTGTCACATGCAACTCGACACACAAAAAGTTGCTACACGCATGTCGCCACACAAAACTCATCTCACAAAAGTCCCTACATGCATGTCGCCACACGCAACTCAACACACACAACTTGACACACGAAACTCGCCCTAAAACACACACAAGTCTGGTATCCTTCAAAAATAAAAATCTGATTAATAAGCAGACAAACTACAAGAGCAACAAATGTACCATATAGGAATCCGGCAGCTGTCAGTCACATGACCAGTCTATTATGTGTATGTGTGAGCTAATATATACTGCCAGGGGGTGGGCTTACTGTTGGCTGGGGATTTATCAGGCTGCCATTTTAGCTTACAAATACTGAGGTAAAAATACTGACCAAATAACGTGTGAACGAGGGCTAATACAGGAGGAGATGACATACAGCTATATACTATATACAGGAGATGACACACAGGTATATACTATTTACAGGGGAGATGACACACAGGTATATACTATATACAGGAGGAGATGACACACAGATATATACTATATACAGGAGAGATGACACACAGGTATATACTATATAGAGGAGGAGATGACATACAGGTACATACTACATACAGGAGGAGATGACATACAGGTATATACTATATACAGGAGGAGATGACACACAGGTATATACTATATACAGGAGCAGATTACCTACAGGTATATAGTACATACAGGAGGAGATGACACAGGTATATGCTATGTATAGGAGGAGATGACATACAGGTATATACTATATACAGGAGATGACACACAGATATATACTATATATAGGTGAGATGACACACAGGTATATACTATATACAGGAGATTACATACAGGTATATCTAATATATAAAGCTGAATGTGTGTATGTATGTATGTGTGTATGTCCGGGATTGGCATCTGTACCGTCGCAGCTACAGCCACAAAATTTTGCACAGTCACACGTCTGGACCCCGAGAGCGTCATAGGCTATGTTGTGAGGTGAAATTTTAACCCCGCGCGTTCCAATTCACCAAACAATTTTGCTCCTATCTACATAATGGGGAAAAAGTGAAGGGAAAAGTGTTGGAGGAAAATTGACAGCTGCCAGATGTGAACAATGAGGACTTAAAGAATGAGAGCGATGGCGACAAAGAGTATATACCGTACAGTTGCTAAGGTGGGGCCCCGACATGGGATACTCACCACACACGGGGATATGAACACAAACACAAAATGCGCCACACACTACCACGTGCTTGAACACATATACCACCCTCAGCACACATTTCACCACACACACACACCAACCTCGCCACATAAAAGTCGAAACACAAAAGTCACCACTCAAAACTCGCTACATGCAAAACTCGCCATATGCAAAACTAGGCTCACGCAAAACTCGCCACACGTGCAAAACTCACCTCATGGAAAACTCACCTCATGCAAAACTTGCACACACAGAAAAATTGCCACATGTACAAAAGTTGCACCACATGCAAAAGTTGCCTCACACAAAACTTGCACATACTCAAAATGCACCACACATAAAACTCGCCACGCGCAAAACTCGCCATGCACAAATCTTGCTGCACACAACTTGCTACACTAACCTGTCACATGCAACTCAACACACAAAATGTTGCTACACGCATGTCGCCACACAAAACTCATCTCACAAAAGTCGCTACATGCATGTCGCCACACGCAACTCAACACACACAACTTGACACATAAAACTCGCCCTAAAACACACACAAGTCTGGTATTGTCCTTCAAAAATAAAAATCTGATTAATAAGCAAACTACAAGAGCAACAAATGTACCATATAGGAAATACGGCAGCTGTCAGTCACATGACCTGTCTATTATGTGTATGTGTGAGCTAATATATACTGCCAGGGGGGAGGGCTTCCTGTTGGCTGGGGATTTATCAGGCTGCCAATAGCAACCAATCACAGCTCAGCTTCTATTTTGCTACAGTTAATTAACCTGAGCTCTGATTGGTTAATATAGGCAACAAAGACATTCTCAGTATAACAAAGCTAATATATGTTGTGAAATGCTTCTATTTGCTTAGTTTTTGCCTTTTAATAATTACATTTCTATCTATTTGTTTTGTGGTTTTTGTCTGCAGAATAAATTTTTGTTAACACATTCTATTTTGCTAACAGCAGTCATTAACCCGGGCGAAGCCGGGTAGTACAGCTAGTATATATATATATATACACACACACAAATAGAAATAGCTTTGCAGTGTATTCACCACTGTGAACAAATCATCCAGACTGCAGCATGAGCTTGAGCAAGCTTCCGACTTGCAGACAGATCCCAGGTGTGGGTGATCCCTGAGCAGACAGATCTTGGGTGTAGGTGATCCCTGAGCAGCCAGATCCTGGGAGTAGGTGATCCCTGAGCAGCCAGATCCTGGGAGTAGATGATCCCTGACAGGACAATGACCCCGACACTCGGGGTACAGGATAAGGACGCCGACACTCGGGGTACAGGATAAGGATGCCGACACTCGGGGTACAAGATAAGGACGCCGACACTCGGGGTACAGGATAAGGACGCCGACACTCGGGGTACAGGATAAGGACGCCGACACTCGGGGTACAGGATAAGGACGCCGACAATCGGGGTACAGGATAAGGACGCCGACACTCGGGGTACAGGATAAGGACGCTGACATTCGGGGTACAGGATAAGGACGCTGATACTCGGGGTACAGGATAATGGCACTGACACTCGGGGTACAGGATAAGTACGCCGACACTCGGGGTACAGGATAATGACACTGACACTCGGGGTACAGGATAAGGACGCTGGCACTCGGGTGTACAGGATAAGAACGCCGACACTCGGGGTACAGGATGATATTGACACTTGGATACAGGATGGTGATAGATATTTGGGAGTAGAGTACAGGCTGATATTTGGAGTACACGGTGACATTTGAGGTATGGGTCCGAACAGGCGGACATGTGGGGTACATGACTGTACATGGGGACGGGGGGGTTAAAAAAAAAAATTCATATACTCACCTTTCGCCGCCTTTCCCACTCCTCGCGACGCTCCGGTGACCGCTCCATGCAAGCAGCAGGTTCCGGTGCCAAGGATGGTATGCGAGAAGGGCCTGCCATGACGTCATGGTCATGTGACCGCGACGTCATCACAGGTCCTGCGAGAAGGACCTTCCATAACGCCACGGTCATGTGACCGCGACGTCATCGCAGGTCCTGCGCTCATACCAACCCTAGGACCGGAAGCTGCCGCGTGCACCGCACACAGGGCCAGGACTTCAACGGCCCTTCGGAAGGTGAGTATATGTTTGTTTTTTATTTAAGTCTGTATACTACGTGGCTCTGTGCTGTATACTCCGTCGCTGTGCAATATACTACGTGGCTGGGCAATATACTACGTGACTGGGCAATATACTACGTGGCTGGGCAATATACTACGTGGCTGGCCAATATACTACATGGCTCTGTGCTGTATACTCTGTTGCTGTGCAATATACTACGTGGCTGGGCAATATACTACGTACGTGGCTGGGCAATATACTACGTGACTGGGCAATATACTACATGACTGGGCAATATACTACGTGGCTGGGCAATATACTACGTGACTGGGCAATATACTACGTGACTGGGCAATACACTACATGACAAGGCAATATACTACGTGGCTGGGCAATAAGCTACATGACTGGGCAATATACTACGTGGCTGGGCAATATACTACGTGGCTGGGCAATATACTACGTGACTGGGCAATATACTACGTGACTGGGCAATACACTACATGACAAGGCAATATACTACGTGGCTGGGCAATAAGCTACATGACTGGGCAATATACTACGTGGCTGGGCAATATACTACGTGGCTGGGCAATATACTACGTGACTGGGCAATATACTACGTGACTGGGCAATATACTACGTGGCTGGCCAATATACTATGTGGCTGGCCAATATACTACGTGGACATGCATATTCTAGAATACCCGATGCGTTAGAATCGGGCCACCATCTAGTATATATATATAGTGCTGGACAGCCCGAGAGACAGTACCAGAGGACGCGCAGTGCTGGACAGCCCGAGAGACAGTGCCAGAGGACGCGCAGTGCTGGACTGCCCAAGAGACAGTACCAGAGGACGCGCAGTGCTGGACAGCCCGAGAGACAGTACCAGATGACGTGCAGTGCTGGACTGCCTGAGAGACAGTACCAGAGGATGTGCAGTGCTGGACTGCCCGAGAGACAGTACCAGAGGACGGGCAGTGCTGGACTGCCCAAGAGACAGTACCAGAGGACGTGCGGTGCTGGACTGCCCAAGAGACAGTACCAGAGGACATGCGGTGCTGGACTGCCCGAGAGACAGTACCAGAGGACGCGCAGTGCTGGACAGCCCGAGAGACAGTACCAGAGGACGCGCAGTGCTGGACAGCCCGAGAGACAGTGCCAGAGGACGCGCAGTGATGGACTGCCCAAGAGACAGTACTAGAGGACGCGCAGTGCTGGACAGCCTGAGAGACAGTACCAGATGACGTGCAGTGCTGGACTGCCTAGGAGACAGTACCAGAGGATGTGCAGTGCTGGACTGCCCGAGAGACAGTACCAGAGGACGGGCAGTGCTGGACAGCCCAAGAGACAGTACCAGAGGACGTGCGGTGCTGGACTGCCCAAGAGACAGTACCAGAGGACGTGCGGTGCTGGACTGCCCGAGAGACAGTACCAGAGGACGTTCGGTGCTGGACTGCCCAAGAGACAGTACCAGAGGACATGCGGTGCTAGACTGCCCGAGAGACAGTACCAGAAGACGTGCGGTGCTGGACTGCCCAAGAGACAGTACCAGAGGACATGCGGTGCTGGACTGCCCAAGAGACAGTACCAGAGGACGCGCAGTGCTGGACAGCCCGAGAGACAGTGCCAGAGGACGTGCAGTGATGGATTGCCCAAGAGACAGTACCAGAGGACGGGCAGTGCTGGACTGCCCAAGAGACAGTACTAGAGGACATGCAGTGCTGGACTACCCGAGAGACAGTACGAGAGGACATGCAGTGCTGGACTACCCGAGAGACAGTGCCAGAGGACAGGCAGTGCTGGACTGCCCGAGAGACAGTGCCAGAGGACAGGCAGTGCTGGACTGCCCTGGAGACTGTGTACACATACTCAAACACTGATACAACTCAGATCCAATACACTGAAGTCCATGTTTTTATGAACTAGAAAAATCATGGATGTCTAAATGGGACCTTACTAAGGACAAAGAACACCACAAAACCTCACATCAAAACAAGATAGCTGCAGTATAGGTCTGTCAAAGAATCTTTCGACAGAGGTTGCTTTAAGGTTGAAAGATAACACAAGTCCATAATTTTCAATCTATAACTTAACATGTTGATCTAGAGAAAGTAAAAGCCCATGAGGCAGATGCTAATTCCCCTGAAACCACATATAGTAATCAGTCTACTTGCCTGAATCAACATTCTATCAGATAATCTAGTACCATTATATTTTTTAAGAAAGACATACAGGCCGTTTTTAAGCTTTCTTAGTGAATCAACCATTACAGTTTCATGTGGCAATCCATACAGTAAAGAATCGCTGTCTGTGATGATACAGAAGCCTTCTTCTAAATATACAAGATACCCCTTTGGCATCATTGCTGGCTTAGGTGTAATAGGATTTTTAAAAAGATCTCTGTACTGGCCATTAAAATATCTTTGCACATTGTAATTGCTCATAGGCCATTTATGTCCATGTGTTCAGGCATTGACTGCAAAGTATTTGCAAGAAAATAGTGCTCAATTTGTCAGTTTAGATAGATTTAACACAATAAACAGTTTATTCACATAACATGAGCATTCTTGGACTTGTCAGTCTCAATACAGTCTGACCCCCTACAATAGTGTTGCATTGCATGTGACCTGTGAAGCTTTTGTCTTCCCCATTGAACTCACTGGAAAAAATCCACAACAAACCCACAAGCTATCTGCTACATAAATTGATCTGATGCAGAATTAAAATCAACACCACAAGTCAGATTTCTCTCTGATTCTGCCTGGATTTTTCCTTAGAATGTGGATGACATTTTGAAAAATTATATTTACTTTGTTGCTTTTGTAAAATCCTGTAGAACTACAGCTTTATAAACCCTGTGTGATGATACCCGAACTTCTGTCCACTCTTTTTAAGTGGACAGTTCCTGTTCCTCAGTGCTATTCCAATACTATAAGAACTGCTCCTTTCCTGTGAGTGTGCACATTAATTGTTCATTAGCATTTCTGCCTCAAAATAAATCTTCTGTGTCATGCCGGTTTACAGTTTGTCAGTAGAGCAGGAGCAGAAAGGCTGCTAAATATGGATCTCATATAGACAGAGAACAGCACATTAGAAGGGAGTTACCGTAGGTCTTCTTCACATTTTGAAGTGTTTTCACTGGGCTGTAAATGTGATTTGAGTTAATTACTTTGCATGTTTGTTAGGGTACCGTCACACAGTGCCATTTTGATCGCTACGACGGCACGATCCGTGACGTCGCAGCGATCGTATGATTATCGCTCCAGCGTCGTAGACTGCGGTCACACGTTGCAATCACGGCGCTGGAGCGATGCCGAAGTCCCCGGGTAACCAGGGTAAACATCGGGTAACTAAGCGCAGGGCCGCGCTTAGTAACCCGATGTTTACCGTGGTTACCAGCGTAAAAGTAAAAAAAAAAAAAAACGTACATGCTCACCATCTGATGTCCGTCCGGTCCCTTGCCGTCCGCTTCCTGCTCTGACAGATCCGGCCGTACAGTGAGAGCAGAGTGCAGCGGTGACGTCACCGCTGTGATCTGCTCTCACTTTCCGGCCGGCAGACAGTCAGAGCGGGAAGCGGACGGCAAGGGACCGGACGGACATCAGATGGTGAGCATGTACGGTTTGTTTTTTTTTACTTTTACGCTGGTAACCACGGTAAACATCGGGTTACTAAGCGCGGCCCTGCGCTTAGTTACCCGATGTTTACCCTGGTTACCAGCGAACGCATCGCTGGATCGCTGTCACACACAACGATCCAGCGATGACAGCGGGTGATCAAGCGACGAAAGAAAGTTCCAAACGATCTGCTACGACGTACGATTCTCAGCAGGATCCCTGATCGCTGCTGCGTGTCAGACACTGCGATATCGTAACGATATCGCTAGAACGTCACGAATCGTACCGTCGTAGCGATCAAAATTGCACTATGTGACAGTACCCTTAGTTACACCTTGGACTATTAGATAAAGCTAAATTGTTTGTAATGACAGTGACTTTTAAAGATAAACTACTTAACCCCTCCCTCTCTCACAATAGTTTACAACCCTTATGAAACATCACTGGCTATTGTATATGCGCTTTTATAGATTGATAAGTATTATAAGAAGACGCCCCACGATGCATCAAACAGTATTAATAAACATTAAAAATGTTTGAAATGTAGTAAAATTTTATCAACTTTTGGAATTTCTAGTCCTGGCCAATGCCAACTACTTTTTGAAAAGTGGATATAGCTTATAAAAAAAACCCAGGAGCATGGTGAATTTAAAATAGTTAATTCAGGACTATATACCAGTTCAAAAACCATTAATGTAGACAAAGACTCGAATGGACAACTCGTCATGGGAGAGGAACAAAACAACGATTACTAGTCCATTAATGAAAAATTAATACATTTTATTAATAAAAATTGCACTTATAGGACAAGGGACAAGGACGTAAATACGCCTGTGGTGACAAGCTGTGAAAAAATGGGGCGCACAATATAGGCTCATATATCATATAATATATCTCATAGTGCCAGATACGAAAACAATAATAGAGGTTTCTGTATATGAAATAGTCATGTCATAGTATAAATGAAATATGATATATATATATATACAGTATATATATATATATACAGTATATATATATATATATATATATATATATATGTAAGTAATTATTATGCATCAGTGCAGTGGTACACGATATGCAATTATGTAATTGGTAAAAAAAATACAGATCTTGATACATGATATTTAATTTATACTATGGCTATTTCATATACAGCCACCTCTATTATTTGTTTTCATATCTGACACTATGAGATATATTATATGATATATGTTCGGCTGTTCTTATATTTAGAGCCCATTCTTTTTCACAGCTTGTCACCACATGTGTATTTATGTCCTATTCCCTTGCCCTAGAAGTGTAATAATAACATGTAAACATTTTTCATTAATCTGGACCATTAATTGTTGATTTGTTTCTCTGTGTTTTTGAGAAGTGGGCAGAGCTTAGTTGAGATGTCACGTGGTCGAACACAGCTGACAAATTAATTTTAATGTATCTATTGTGTATTGCTAGGTTAAGAAAAGTCCATTTATGTCTTTGAAATCTTTTGGCCTGTTTGCCTCTTGATTCATATTAGAGCCACCAATTGATATCGAGCTGCCTGGTGAGAGACCTTTGGAGTAAGGGCTTGTGCACACATTGCAGATTTGCTGCACGCACATTTTTGGAGCTGCGTTTTTCCTGCCAAGAGATACAGAAATTTCTGCATCCATTTACTCAACGTGTGCACGTAGCCTAAGTTTTCATCCATTGGGCTTTCACAACATGTCGAAGAGAATGGGATTCTCAATTTGGTAACTTCACGAACTTTTACCAGGACATAGTGTAATTAGTGTAATTAGTGTAATTAGTGTAGTGGGGATAAGTGTCCAGTAGGCTAAACATTAACTACATCTCAATGAATAGATGCCACACAAAAGAGAGTAGGCTTCATCTTTTTTAATGCATAACAGCAATGCCTGAGGTACACAAAAAAACACACACAGGCACAGGTAGTTAACCCTGTCACTGCTGGAGAGGTTATCTGGAGTTTGCAGACCTCTACGGGCAGTAGCGAGGGTAAAACAAGTACAAGTTTATCTTTCTAGTCTACGACTTAATATAGCTGAATAAATTATAGTGGGATTATATATATATATGTATGCACATATATATACACATATATATGTACACGCTTGGAGTGACATGAAATAAGACACAGACGTGACAGTCAGTTTGTGTGGAATGCCTACCAGTGCTATCGAAGAGGATCCTGTGGTGGTGGAATTAGACTAAAGGCTTAGAAGCAATTAATGTACAGTTTTCGGTGGGATACTGCAGCCACGGCATAGTCCATGTGGTTCCAAGCAGCATCCCTCTAAATGTCCATTTTATAGAAATATATATCAAAAAGAATGTCAAGTGTTCATATGTGCAAGCAACAACAGCTCCATTTTTTCATTTTTAACTCCACTTGAAATGTCTTCTTACTTTGTTTTCTTGTTGCCCCTTCCAGGGACGTCAGTAAGAGCATGTTGTCTTCTAGTACGGGAAAAGAGTCTTTTGTAGAGGAAACATTATTATGCTGAATGCTTGATAGGAAAAAAACATGCCCTTTGCTCCCCTTTAATAACCACCAATCCCCATATCGATATTTTTCTCTGGAAACATAATATATCAATGTTTTTGAAGACAGCACATATTTCATATACATCCACTTTACTAGACATCTCTTGTGAGGATATTCAGCGGAATGACCTTCAGCACTGGTTCTCATCTGGATCGGGTTAACTACCGTATGTACATATCATTAACCAATAGCTAAAACATGACTACAAAGCCGATTGTGGTCTCCTTAACAATTATTTCAATGGAATAGCAATATATTCCGAAAATATCATTGGTCCACAGTACTTCTGTAATGGTGACTGTATGGAAACTGTTCATTAGTAGATTTGCATCATTGTACGTTTTCTATCATCTTGGAATGTGATGAAATGAAATATTACTACATAGATGAATGTGATACCTTTATGTTATTGTCGAAAGGAAAATAAACATTTTAATCATTTGGTTATTACATTTCCAGATAATTTAGCAGATTAATTCCCTAGATTATTTTCAGACCTCCGTCCATGCATTATTCCACATAGTTCATATGTCATTGACCAATTCATTATGTAAGGGACATACCGTATACACAGTTTCTGTGTGACTAGATGAACTTGGTCCATGTTAATAGCAACTTTTTTTTATCTGCTCTTGTTTCAATGTTTATAGCATTGACCTAATTACAGTAATTGAAACAGTAGTCATTGAAAAGATCATTAATTTCCTTACATTTTCAATTAAGTAAGCATTTCTCCGTAGTAGTTATTGTATAGTTGTATGGAGACTCCTTTGAGTGAATATTATTTAGTGTTTGCGCCACATCTCCTGTACTTTATGGAATGATTGTGGGAATATTTAAGTGCAGTTTAATACATGGAATGAAATGATGATAAAAAGCTTGCACTCTAATCGTGAATTGTTCCACATCTGGTTGCAGTGTAATGGCCGATTTTTCCTTATTTGAGGCTTCTCAAGTAATTCACAGCTGAATATTGTCCCAATTCAAAACCAGTTGGTTCTTGCATCATGAACCTCAACAGTGATTGGCTGAGAAGGCGGGACAGTGTTTGAGCCTTTTCAATAATGATTCAGAAGTATTGTGAAGCATTGGACAACTGCTGGCATTGCGGCAATACTTTATGGTTGCAGAGAATCGGCTCTGTTTTATTGTTTCAGCAGATGAGAGAGGATGGGCACAAATGTTTACTGAAAGATGTAGAGCCCTCTGGCACCGGTGCTTGTAGCATCTACTCAGGTGTGAACTCTTCAGTAGGCTTGTCCCGTTTCTACAGGTAAAAGGCCCAAGACAGCAGAGTGTTCGCCAAGCTTCATCCGGCGCTGTGTGGACAGGCTAACGTTTTTAGCCAAGTAATCAACAGCAGCTGGAAAATAGATCTGAAACAGTTAGTGGAGGGTTAAGTTGACGTTATGTACACAACTAATTTTTCACATTCATTTTGGCCCTATGCATTTTCTTGTGAACACAGAATGGGCAAAAATATTCCAACTAAATTAATACATTTAAAAAATAGTTGTTGAATATAATTTTTTATCTGTTCAACATGGAGCCTAACCGAAAAGCAGGGGAAAAACACCGAATACACAAGTCCAAAAGATAATGTTGAAAAAATTAGTTTTATTATGTTAGTTACAAAAACAAATGAGGTAAGGGTGGGGTGTTTTTCCTCTGTTTTTCTGTTTATTTTTACCGATATGTCCGATATTTCTGTCCATCAGTAACACATATGGCATTGATATAATACTTCTATTTACAATATTTATAGCCATTTATTTCATGTGTACTTTACCTTTTGAGGTTTTCTTTTAATCAACATGGAGGCTGTTGGACAATACAGAATTACGCTAGGAATTTACCTTCCACTGCCTTTACGTCGGTAGGACTAATTGAATTTCAGATACATAATGTTTTTTATTTACTCCCTAGGTTTTCAAGCTACCTTTTACTATTTCCATTGCACTGGTAGTTTACATAAATAACTCAGATTCCATACAATGCAAAGGCTCTCCATTCCTGTTAATGTTCCAAATTCAATTAATAGTGATTTAGAAGTTACTGCCAATAAGTAAAGAAATAGGAGTCGTCAGTGGTGTGTCAGCTGTATCCTTAGGGGAGAACTCGTCCAGACAGGACGCTTATTAGAGTTGTCATATCCATTAGGTTTCCTTTCACGCTTCTGTGTCCTATCAGTATGGGCATCAGAGACAGACCTGTGTGTGCCAAGCGCCCCAAAAAAGTCAATGGATTTGATTAAGCAAAAGAATATTGTTGGATATATGTGTCATAATATTATACAGGGACACATTTCCAGTGTTCAAATTGGAAATTACATACCCATAATTATTTATTTATTTTTATTTTACAACTGGCTTGGATCCATTAATGCTTGTTTGTCCTTTATGCATTTGAGGTATAAGAAGTGTTTTGTCTAAATAATACATGATGCCATGACACCGCCATGCTGCAGTTTATTCTGAGCAGTACTGATCATTATGCCTCTTTAAATCTGCACTTGTCTATACTCTCCCAAATGAAAGCATAGCAGTGCCGGTATGCCTGAGGCTGGGGTTGGAATAGATTCTCACTATTAATTGCAGGTGTGCCCCTAACATGCACGAGGTGGGAGAAAGGTCAGGGTCAGCGCAGGAGCAGAGGCGGCTGAAACACATGGTGTTCATTTAGGCATGAAAAGTAATAGGCGCTATTATTGTTGAAACCATCTGTACTATTTGATACGGGCTATGGCATCCATAAGAAGCAAAGTATACTCATATCGCAAAGTACAGGATAGGCCCCCGAATAAACGCTGCTTATTATCTATATGTGGTTCAATTGATTTATAAGGTGCTAAGTAGAAGTTGCCATTGCTAGAAGTTGTATAGTACATTACAGATTTATTAGTGACATTCCAAATTTATTTGGCATTTTATTGTTGCACATTTCAGCCATGAGGCGGTGTAGGGAAAATAAATGTGTCTACAATGGCTAGTGAGATACGTCAAATTTGTTATTTCTTCCCTTATTCCTAAGTTCATGGATCTTTGACGTTTTTTACAATTATTCCTTAGGTCTCATTCAGATGTTTGTGATTTTTCTTATCTGCTCTTCAGTGTTATCGATTTGTGTTTCATCAGTGTTTAGTGAGTGTTTCAGTTTTTGCTGCATTACATCAAGTGAAATGAACCTTTATTAATCCATGCGACGTTTCATCTTCACTGAGCTTTTCTCAAGAACTGGAGCTGAAGCGTTGCATGGGTTAATGAAAGGTTAATTTCACTGAATGTGCTGCCTCACTTTCCAATTTTGTTGCTTGTCGGACACTGATTGAAGAGGTTGTCCACTACTTTATCATTGATGACTTATCTTTAGGATAGGTCATCAATGTCTGATCGGTCGAGATCCGACGCCCAGGGCACACCTGTCGATCAGCTGTTCTTGGCGTCGTCTGTGGTGGCCGCTGGCCGTAACTGCTCAATTTCGGAGCTGCTCCATCTTCTGATAGTGGTCGTGGCAGGGTATTGCACATCCACCTACTATTCAAATCAATAGGAGACGGATGTGCAGTACTCTGCAGCAGCCACTATCAGAAGATGGAGCGGCTCCGCAATTGAGCTGGCCGCCGCCGCCAAGAACAGCTGATCGGGGTGGATGCTGGGTGTCCGACCCCAAACGATCAGACATTCATGATCTTTCTTTCAGTGTACAGCTATATATTCCATTATAATTATTTCCTTATCTGGAACCTTTACACACTAGTTTGGATGTGCTGGTCAGTTTTTCTGTTTGAAGCAAACTCCTATGACGTGCACTCCTAGTCCCATTAGCCTAAGGCTGTTTTAATTAGCTGGTTCCCTCCTGCCCTATAAATTGTAGGCTTTTTACCTCAGGAAAGGTGTCTTATCAGGTACAGGGACCCAACATTAAGGGTATGTGCACACGTCCAGATTTCTTGCAGAAATTTCCTGAAGAAAACCGGAAATTTTCTGCAAGAAATCCGCATTTTTTTTTTGCATTTTTTTTCCGGTTTTTTCGCGTTTTTTTTTAGCATTCTGCAAGCGTAATTAGCTTGCAGAATGCTAAAGTTTTCCAAGAGATCTGTAGCATCGCTTGGAAAACTGACTGACAAGTTGGTCACACTTATCAAACATACTGTTTGACAAGTGTGACCAACTTTTTACTATAGATGCTGCCTATACAGCATCTATAGTAAAAGATAGAATGTTTAAAAATAATAAAAAAAATTAAAAAATGGTTATACTCACCCTCTGCAGACAGCCAATCTCCTCAGCGGCGTCCGTTCCTATAGATGCCGGTGTGGTTCAGGACCTTCGATGACGTCGCGGCTTGTGATTGGTCGCGTGAGTCACATGAGCGGTCACGCGACCAATCACAAGACAGCGACGTCATCACAGGTCCTGAACCACACCATCTATAGGAACGGAAGAGAGAGCATGCACCGGAGAGGCGGGAACACTTCGGGGGCCATCAGACGGTGAGTATATCACTATTTTTTATTTTAATTCTTTTTTTTTACCAATTATATGGTGCCCAGTGCGTGGAGGAGAGTCTCCTCTCCTCCACCCTGGGTACCAACCGCACATAATCTGCTTACTTCCCGCATGGTGGGCACAGCCCCGTGCGGGAAGTAAGCAGATCAATGCACTCCTCGGTGTGCGGAATCCCCGCAATTCCGCATTTTTAATGAACATGTTGCTTTTTTTTCCGCAATGCGATTTTTTCGCGGAAAAAAATGCAACATTTGCACAAAAAATGCGGAATACCCTGTAAATAATAGGAGGCATATGTAAGCATTTTTTTCACGTTTTTATCACGTTTTTATAGCGAAAAAACGCAAAAAAAACGCGAAAAATCCTGAACGTGTGCACATGGCCTAAGGGTATGTGCACACGTCAGGATTTCTTGCAGAAATTTCCTGAAGAAAACCGGAAATTTTCTGCAAGAAATCCGCATTTTTTTTTGCGTTTTTTTTCCCGTTTTTTTCGCGTTTTTTTAGCATTTTGCAAGCGAAATATACTGAACGTGTGCACATGGCCTGTCTTGACGATGGCTGTTGGGCTCACATATCTTGGCCAATCTATGTTCTAGGCACCGTATATACTCGAGTATAAGTCGACCCAAATATAAGCCGAGGCACCTAATTTTACCATAAAAAACTGGGAAAACATATTGACTAGTGATGAGCGAGTGTACTCGTTGCTCAGGTTTTCCCGAGCACGCTCGGGTGACCTCCGAGTATTTTTTAGTGCTCGGAAATTTAGTTTTCATCGCTGCAGCTGAATGATTTACAGCTACTAGCCAGGGTGAGTACATGTGGGGGTTGCCTGGTTGCTAGGAAATCCCCACATGTACTCAAGCAGACTAGTAGCTGTAAATCATTCAGCTACCGCGATGAAAACGAAATCTCCGAGCAGTCATAAATACTCGGAAGTCACGCGAGCGTGCTCTGGGAAAACCCGAGCAACGAGTTCATTTGCTCATCACTAGTATTGACTTGAGTATAAGCCGGGTATGCATTGTCCCTTGATCCCTGTCCTGGTATGCATGGCTCCTCATTCCCATCCTTGTATGCATGGCTCCTCATCCCTATGCTGGTATGCATGGCTTCTCATGCCTATACTGGTATGCATGTCTCCTTATCCCTATGCTGGTATGCATGGCTCCTCATCCTTATTCTGGTGTACATGGCTCCTCACCCCTTTCCTGGTCTGCATGTCTCTTCATTACTATCCTTGTATACATGGCTCCTCATTCCCATCCTTGTATGCATAGCTCTTCATCCCTATCCTGGTATGCATGGCTCCTCATCCCTATCCTTGTATTCATGGCCCCCATCAGAAAAACATTTAATATAAAACATCCTACTTACCGTCCCTGCGCTCCCTTGCAGCGTCTTGTTCCATTGTCAGCAGCTGATTTATGCTTGTAAGCAGCGCTTGGCAATGACATCATGCGCTGCTTATAAGCAGAGGACAAATGCTTATAAGCAGAGGACAAATGCCGGAATACTCACTGCCCGCCACGCCGGGACTATGTGCATGGAGAGCAGTGAGTATTCATTGCTATTTAGTAGCACCCACAGTGGCAGCCGCCGGCTTCCTGCAGCGGCCGAGCGACCACATGTGCCTGCTACTTAATGGAATGAATATTCACTGCCCTCCACACCCAGGGGATTGGTGAGAAGTGAATATTCATTTCTCTTAAGTAGCGGGCACACGTTATCGCCTGGCCGCTGCAGGAAGCCGGCGGCTGTGACTACTGTGCCCGCTATTACAGAGAAATGAATATTCACTGCAAGTGCAGTGAATATTCATTTCTCTTTAGCAGTGGGCACATGCTTTAGCTGCAGCAGCCAACTCCTCCCTCCTGTGACCCGCTGCTCTGCCGCTGCCGCTCCATCTTCTAAACCCTCAATCTAGTATAAGCCGAGGGGGTCTTTTTCAGCACAAAAAAACTTGGCTTATACTAGAGTATATACAGTACCTACTTTTTACTGTGCTTTTGTAGCTCTATTTCACAGTTCTGTTTTACTTCAGTTACTGTTGAGTTTTTCTTCAGTGATTTTAACTGATGAAAATAAAAAATATTAAACTGCAAAGCTTCTCCCATCTACTACAATTTTTATCAGACAGCACACAAATGGAACATGCTTGCTATCCTTGTGCTGTCCATGATTTTCATGGACCTATACTCTCCTATGGGCAATTTTAATCTGTGGATGAAAAACTGACATGTATTCATGATTTTTGTGGACACAGAATCCGCAGAGAAACGGACATGTTAATGGAACCATAGACTTTAATGGGTACGTTCTATCTTTGAAAAGCACTGCTGGAAACGTATACATGATTCATTGACGTTTGAATGAGGCCTTTGTGTGGTTGTCTTTTAGTTAGGCTATGTGCGCATGTTGCGTATTTGCTTGCAGAAATTTCTGCAAGGCTTCTTCATCTCTTGGCAGAGAAACGCAGCTGAAAATACTCGTGTTTTTCATGCATCTTTTCATGCGTTTTTGTAAATCCATAGAATTAAATAAAGATATATTATAAAAAAAAAAATTGTGATGTCATTTCCTTGTTCAACCTCTTAAGCCAGATACCCTCATTAATATTAAATAAAGACATGCACACACACACACAGTCACCAGCGTATGTAGGAGCATTAACATAATTAACCTATATATGCTGTAACAAAACAACAACTGTCAGAAATCTGCGTGAAATGCAATATCTGTTTGTTTTTTAAAAAAAAATAAAAAAAATTTGTGTGGGCACCGGCATAATTTTCATAACCAGCAGAGGGAAAGCCGATGGCTGAGGGCTGTTGTTGATATTCTGGGAAGGAGCCAATAGCCAAAGGTTCCCAGGCTATTAATATCAACTCACAGCTGTTTGGTTAGCATTTACTGACTAGTTTACAGAGGAACCCCTGAAAAAAATTGACATGGGTTCCCCTATATAATCGAACCAGCAAAGGCTAGGGAGACATCTGCAGGCTGATATTAATAGCCTGGGAAGAGGCCATGGATATTGCCACCAGGCTAAAAACATCAGCTCTCAGCCACTCTAGAAATGGCGTATCTTACAGATGCTCCAATTCCGGCACTTAACCTGCCTCTTGCTACTTGCCCTGTTGGTAGCAGGTAGGGTTCGTATTTGTGGTGTTGATGTCACCTTTGTATTGTCAGGTGGCATCAAGTTAGTAATGGAGAGGCGTCTATAAGACACCTATTTATTACTCACCCCATAGTGATATTGTATAAAAACACAGACCCCCAGAAAAAAAAGTCCTTTATTTGAAATAATCACACAGACTCCTTTAACCCCTTCATGACCTTGGGATTTTCCGTTTTCCCGTGTTCGTTTTTCACTCCCCTTCTTCCCAGAGCCATAACTTTTTTATTTTTCCGTCAATTTGGCCATGTGAGGGCTTATTTTTTGCGGGACGAGTTGTACTTTTGAACGACATCATTGGTTTTACCATGTTGTGTACTAGAAAACGGGAAAAAAATTCCAAGTGCGGTGAAATTGCAAAAAAAGTGCAGTCCCACACTTGTTTTTTGTTTGGCTTTTTTGCTAGGTTCACTAAATGCTAAAACTGACCTGCCATTATGATTCTCCAGGTTATTACGAGTTCATAGACACCTAACATGACAAGGTTATTTTTCACCTAAGTGGTGAAAAAAAATTCCAAACTTTGCAAAAAAAAAAAAAAGCGCCATTTTCCGATACTCGTAGCGTCTCAATTTTTCGTGATCTGGGGTCAGGTGAGGGCTTATTTTTTGCGTGCCGAGCTGGCATTTTTGATGATACCATTTTGGTGCAGATACGTTCTTTTGATCGCCCGTTATTGCATTTTAATGCAATGTCGCGGCGACCAAAAAAACGTAATTCTGGCATTTCGAATTTTTTTTTCGTTACGCCATTTAGCGATCAGGTTAATACTTTTTTTTATTGATAGATCGGGCGATTCTGAACGCGGCGATACCAAACATGTGTAGGTTTGATTTTTTTTTTATTGATTGATTTTGAATGGGGCGAAAGGGGGGTGATTTAAACTTTTATATTTTTTTTTATTTTTTCACATTTTTTTAAACTTTTTTTTTTTACTTTTGCCATGCTTCAATAGCCTCCATGGGAGGCTAGAAGCAGGCACAGCACGATCGGCTCTGCTACATAACAGCGATCATCAGCCGGAGATCAGTAACCATAGAGGTCTCAAGGACCTCTATGGTTACCATTCTAAAGCATCGCCGACCTCCGATCATGTGATGGGGTCGGCGATGATGTCATTTCCGGCCGCCTGGCCGGATGCGGTAGTTAAATGCCGCTGTCTGCGTTTGACAGCGGCATTTAACTAGTTAATAGCGGCGGGTGAATCGCAAATTCACCCGCCGCTATTGCGGGCACATGTCAGCTGTTCAAAACAGCTGACATGTCCCGGCTTTGATGCGGGCTCACCGCGGAGCCCTGCATCAAAGCAGGGGAGCTGACCTCGGACGTACTATCCCGTCCGAGGTCAGTAAGGGGTTAATCTAAATTTATCATACTTAGGCCTCTTTCACACTTGCGTCATGTTAGATCCGTCGCAATGCATCGTTTTGGGGAAAAAAACGCATCCTGCAAATGTGCTCACAGGATGCTGTTTTTTTCCCATAGACTTGTATTGCCGACGGATCGCGATGTATGGCCATACGTCGCGTCCGTCGTGCACTGGATGCGTCGTGTTTTGGTGGACCGTCGTCACGAAAAAACATTCAATGTAACGTTTTTTCGTACGTCGTGTCCGCCATTTCCTACCACGGGAACTCCGCCCCCTCCTCCCCGAAACTTAGAATGGGCAGGGGATGCGTTGAAAAACTGCATCCACTGCCGACTTTGTGCCGAATTTGCACAACGTACGTCGGGCCGACGCTTTGCGACAGCCCGGTACCAACGCAAGTGTGAAAGAAGCCTTACTGAACGCCTAATCCCCGACGCACTCATCTCCTACAAACAATCAAAAAATAATAAACCAACATATAATACTATCCTGTCCGACATAGTCTACTTAATACAGAGTGTCCCATGGCGATCTCACATGTAGAAAAGTCACATCGGGAGATGTGACCGCTCTACCCGGCCTCTGGCGATACACTGCGGGAGCGATTACCTCTTGTCATTGTATCACTGAGCCACCGTGAGAGTTCACTGGAGTTCATCATCTCCGGTGCTCTCACTTACGGCACTACCACTGTGTGAGAACTTTCTCACGCAGAAGTGCCGTAAGTGAGAGGACCGCAACTGATGAACTCCGGTGAACTCTCACGGTGGCTCAGTGATACACTGCAGGAGTGATTACCTCCTGTCAGTGTATCGCCGGTGGCCAGGTGACATCGACATATGTTGGTGTATTATTTTTGATTGTTTGCAGGAAACATGGGCATTGGGGATGAGGCGTTCGATGAGTATGTATTTTTTATCTGAATACGTTTGCAATTATATAGATGTTTTGATTTTTTTTTCCTCTTCTTTCTGATTGTTATTATGCATTAGGTTGTTCTTCTGCCGGTTATTGCAGGGTGGACGTACAATTGTTTGCACTATTGACAAGGCTTGTAATGGAATATTCAGTGCTGTTTCATACCTACAAATCCGTTACATTCCAATAACCATTCTCTGAATTACAAACCTCTGCATAAAAAAATTATATTGATTTTGTAAGTCAGCCATGAGTAATAAGGTATTTTTAAAAATGTGCTAACTGTAATGCAAATGGCAACGTATGACTGTATACATTTTACAATTACTTCCGTAACAAGTGAGACTTGTTGACCTTCAAAGATTTCTTGACACTTACTTTGTCCATATTGTCCATACTGGTAACTAGCTACAGGATCCATGCTGTAACCTGTTGTACTGTACGTTGGTGCACAGTAGGACTGGGATGTTGAGAGGCTGTCCACAGATTTGATGGAGTCACTGCGCTGGCTGCAGCTAGCTGAGAGAGAGTTACTTGTTTCCAACCCACTGTGCAAAGGAGAAATTGAAAATTCCGACTGGGACTGGGGGGGCACTCCGCCGGGACTGCTGAGGATGCTCATTACCTGTAATAAATACAAGAGCATTTAGTCAGGAACATGCTCTAAACAGCAGCATCTCAAGGGCTTATTCACATGTAGCATATTTTATCAAAATGATAATTTGTAAACTAAAACACAAGGGGGGGGGGGGGTGGTTAGCATCCAAAACAAGCAAATTTATGCTGGTTTTTTTTCCATCCATGGCTTGTTTTCTGGGAGAAAAAAATACCGACAAAATGCTTTTTGTAAACGTACCCTAATACAAGAATAGTGACATCATTATGTAGTTCAATATTTACCACATCTTTTGCCGTTGCATTAACATTCAGGTCTATAAAAATATCAAGTGTAAAGAAAAATAAACCTATTAAGATGTGAGAGATTTTAGAAGAAGAGAATAAAGCAGATATCTTTATCCTGAGGCTAAGAAGGTTAATATCCTTATAAAAGTAGATTGGTACAATGCTTATAAAATTTAGTTTTAAAATTACAATTACAGATTTCTCTAGTTCATATTGTCTCATAAATATTGGAAGGACTACTTAACTTTATTTATCAAGATTGTAGAAATGAAGAATCTATTATAATGCGTTGTGATTTTTTTTCTTTTTGATTTAAAGGGACTTTGCCAATTGTCAATCCATTATCATTTTGTGTATACAAAGCCTATGAAGAGTTGTGCGTCTCCATGGTAACAGACTGCAAACTGTGATGTCAAATTCTACATTAATGCTCCCTTCCTTCTATCCCCTTCTTACTAACCTAATATTCAATTGATATGTGTGCAAAAACTGTGGGATAGATGGATAGTAAAGTGAAAGTAGAATGAGACTACACAGTTTGTTTACAATGTGTTAACATGGAAATATACAGAGCTGCGAAGAATCTGCAGGCACATGATTATTGGCAAAATTGCTTCCTTTTATTTTCATTTTTGAAGCATCTAAAAAACAACAAAAACTCCCAACATGGACCTTCCTTATGGACTATCCATATAGATCTTCCCTATGCACTGTCCCTATAGACCTTCCCTATGTTCTGTCCCTACAGACCTTCCCTATGGGCTGTCCCTACAGACCTTCCCTATGGTCTGTCCCTACAGACCTTCCCTATGGTCTGTCCCTACAGACCTTCCCTATGGTCTGTCCCTACAGACCTTCCCTATGGTCTGTCCCTACATACCTTCCCTATGGTCTGTCCCTACAGACCTTCCCTATGGTCTGTCCCTACATACCTTCCCTATGGTCTGTCCCTACAGACCTTCCCTATGGTCTGTCCCTACAGACCTTCCCTATGGTCTGTCCCTACAGACCTTCCCTATGGTCTGTCCCTACATATCTTCCCTATGGTCTGTCCCTACATACCTTCGCTATGGGCTGTCCCTTCAGACCTTCCCTATGGGCTGTCCCTTCAGACCTTACCTATGTGTGGTCCCTACAAACCTTCCCTATAGACCTTCCCTATGGACTGTCCCTAGAGACTTTCCCTGTGGACCCTATAGAGCATCTTTAAGGACTGTACCTATAGACCTTCTCTTTGGACCTTCCCTATAGACCTTCCCTATGGATCATCCCTATAGAACTTCCCTAGGGACCGTCCCTAAAGACCTTCCCTATTTATTACTGAGTTGGCTCTGAATTCATCATGGCTCCCATGTAATAAATGTGTAAAATGCCTGTAAACAGAGAAGCACCATATTCTGCTTCTTTTTGTCTCATGGCGACAGTACTGATTGTGTAAGAACCATCTCAAGGCATTGGCATGGATTGGTACAATTAAGTAAACAAATCAATCCATTTATTAGGACTTCTATCAAAATTAGTAAAGTTTATCTGCCAGTAGCTAATCTGCCAGTAGCTAAGTACTAGGGTTAATATCTACTTCACAATTTGTCCTGTCCTTGGTAATGGCATGGTTTGTGCTTTATTGGAGACTTTGGCCCCAGTTCATGAAACTAGGCCAGTTTTGAGAAAATGTGCATAGGACTAAGTTGGGCCTATTAATGAAATTTGTGCATCCTTCTGCTGCATGTGTGTCACTGTAAGAAATCTATATCAGTCAAGGACCAGAGGACATTTCTTACATAATTTATGCCACTTTTATGGCATATGTTATTATGACCTTGTCAGCCGCACTCAACCGCACAACCTTTCAAAAAAGTTGTCAGAGTTTGCCAAGGCCGGCATACAAACGCCAAAAGTTGTAACTTTTTTGCACCGCTAAAAATTTCACAAAAATGTTGTAACCTTTAAAGTAGTTTTACATCAGAGTTTTGATCAAACGTATTTATTCGGCCACTTACTCTTCTAATACCCAATGTGGAGCATTGAAACGATCGACTGACGGTCGCGCTGCCAATCTTGTCAGTTTTTGGATCGCCAGGTTACTTTCTTTAGTTTTGTGACTTGTGATCATGGTAGTTGATAGTCCTAAACATAGACATATGCCTTGTCCTGCTCCTGACCCTGTAGTTGCTATCCTTCCTCATGACCCCTTTTTCCTACCCCCTGCACTTTGCCAAAAACTTGTTTAGCAGTTCCGCTACAGGGAGGAGAGAAGAGGAAGAGACGGAGATGGCTGTTCTTCTGAAAACAGGGTAATGTGATTTCTAGAAGTGTTTGAAGCTGAGGTCTTGAGGAAAGGGCCGTATAATCCCCTGCAGTACAGGGGGGTTCCACTCCCCCATCACCTCGCCTCAATAATGTATTACTTCTTAGTATATTACCATCACTAACCAAAAATCAATTGCAAGGCGACATCTGTAAGACTTTATCTGCAGGGATATCAGGAGCCTGTCAGTCTGTCTGATTGGCAGCTTTCTCTCCCTCCCCTACTTTTTCTGTCACCCCTTTCCTCTCTCTCTGGACTGCTGCCCCAAATCAGTCACACTCTATTTAGATTAACCTTTCGACTGCCTGACTACATGGAATGCTACTTATAACCTTAGGCATGGAAGGAGTTAACTATATTACACATATCTAAGGCTACTTTCACTCATCAGTTTTTTGCCATCAGTCACAATCCGTTGAATGTTGAAAAAAAACAGATCCGTCGTAGATTGTGAAAAACTGATGCGACGGATCTGTTTTTTTGCCGGATCCGACTAGTTGATCCAGCTAATTGGATCTTTAAAAAAAATAAGAGCATGCTCAGTTAAAAAAAACGGAATCCGTCACCAGGTTCCGTAATTTGACGGACCCGGCGCCATAAGCTTCCATTCTAGCAAACGACGGACGTCGACGGATCAAAAAACGTTACTATGTCCATTTCCTCCGGCCGCCAGATAAACATTTTTCAACGGATCCGGCGAACGACGGATGAAACGTGATGCCATCCGTCGGTAATACAAGTCTATGAGAAAAAACGGATCCGGCGGCAACATTCACCGGATCCGGTTTTTTTTTAGAAAGCAGCCTAAGATAAGAAATGTCCAATATTTTATGTTTATGGATTAGCGTTAATGATTTGTCAATGCAAACAATACAGTAAACCTATAGGTGTCCATGCCTTCATTTACCTGATGTTTAAAGCTCATAAAAAGATTTAAGCAAAAGCCACAAGCACTACATACCAAGACAGCACAGAGATAGCTAAGCCGCATGTAACCGTGTAACCCCTTGTATGCTGCTATACCGAGAAGCCGTTCTCAACCTTGCCCATAGGTCACTTGGTTAGTAGTCTGAGATGTGTTCTCTCTGACGCTGGGATATGTCCTCTTACTGCCCCTTCCGCTATATCTTTCCTCACATTCACTCTTTCTTCCCTCTGCAGACATTTTTGCCCTCAGGAGGTTCCATCATCCTATCCGTACTTTAAAAGAAGAGGAGTTAAAAAAAAAAATGTAATTAATTCCCTCTATTTCTGAGCTGGGCCTGAGGGTCTGTGTCCGCGGAGGCTCCAGCCAGGGAAATCTGCACCCTTTATGATAAACCAAGTCCGCTTTAGACGTTCAAGTGCAATTAGGATCCCCCATCTCGAGACCATCAGCTCTACCAACTTCTTGGGCCGCAGGAGGAAGGGAAATTGAGCTGCAGAGAAATCTACATGAAAGTGGGAGATAGGGATGAAAGACTGTCCCTTGTATACAATGCGGACAGGAACCTTATATTATCTCTGTGGATATGGGATCTGCAGTATGCAGGGATATTAAGAGATTAAACACTAACTTTACTGAAAATAACACTTTCTTGCACACTCCAAGGGCATTCTAATTCTCTCTTACAAAGCTGATAAATAATAGATGGCCACATATTGGTGTATTAAAGTGTAGGGGGTAATAAATGGACTGATATAGGTGTATTATAGTGTATAGGGTAATAAATGGCCACATAAAGTTGTATTACATAGTAGGGGAAAATAGATGACCACATATAGGTGTATTACAGTGTAGGTGGTATTAGATGGCCACATATAGGTGTATTACTGTGTAGGTGGTATTAGATGGCCACATATAGGTGTATTACTGTGTAGGTGGTATTAGATGGCCACATATAGGTGTATTACAGTGTAGGTGGTATTAGATGGCCACATATAGGTGTATTACAGTGTAGGTGGTATTAGATGACCACATATAGGTGTATTACAGTGTAGGTGGTATTAGATGGCCACATATAGGTGTATTACAGTGTAGGTGGTATTAGATGGCCACATATAGGTGTATTACAGTGTAGGTGGTATTAGATGGCCACATACAGGTGTATTACTGTGTAGGTGGTATTAGATGGCCACATATAGGTGTATTACAGTGTAGGTGGTATTAGATGGCCACATATAGGTGTATTACAGTGTAGGTGGTATTAGATGGCCACATATAGGTGTATTACAGTGTAGGTGGTATTAGATGACCACATATAGGTGTATTACTGTGTAGGTGGTATTAGATGGCCACATATAGGTGTATTACTGTGTAGGTGGTATTAGATGGCCACATATAGGTGTATTACAGTGTAGGTGGTATTAGATGGCCACATATAGGTGTATTACAGTGTAGGTGGTATTAGATGACCACATATAGGTGTATTACAGTGTAGGTGGTATTAGATGGCCACATACAGGTGTATTACTGTGTAGGTGGTATTAGATGGCCACATATAGGTGTATTACAGTGTAGGTGGTATTAGATGGCCACATATAGGTGTATTACAGTGTAGGTGGTATTAGATGGCCACATATAGGTGTATTACTGTGTAGGTGGTATTAGATGGCCACATATAGGTGTATTACAGTGTAGGTGGTATTAGATGGCCACATATAGGTGTATTACAGTGTAGGTGGTATTAGATGACCACATATAGGTGTATTACAGTGTAGGTGGTATTAGATGGCCACATACAGGTGTATTACTGTGTAGGTGGTATTAGATGGCCACATATAGGTGTATTACAGTGTAGGTGGTATTAGATGGCCACATATAGGTGTATTACAGTGTAGGTGGTATTAGATGGCCACATACAGGTGTATTACTGTGTAGGTGGTATTAGATGGCCACATATAGGTGTATTACAGTGTAGGTGGTATTAGATGGCCACATACAGGTGTATTACTGTGTAGGTGGTATTAGATGGCCACATATAGGTGTATTACAGTGTAGGTGGTATTAGATGGCCACATATAGGTGTATTACAGTGTAGGTGGTATTAGATGACCACATATAGGTGTATTACAGTGTAGGGAGTAATAGATGTCCACATATAGTTGTATTACAGTGTACGGATCATAAATGACCTCATATAGATGTATTACAGTGAAATGGGTAATAGTTGTCCACATATAGGTGCATTGCAGTGTAAGGGGTAATAAATATCCAAATAAAGTTGTATTGCAGTTGTGACACAGTCACTGGGGAAGTGATGGAGGGAAGATACACTGCGCATGATCGCGTCATGTAATACCCGAGTAGTTTCCTCTAGCACACTACATGTTGGGAGGATTAAATGACCGTTCTGTTATGGGCTGGTTTTAGTGGACTTTCATAGAGCGGGTGGGAGGAGGTTGTTTCAGATGCTGGGGTCATCTGAAGGCAATTGTCTATGCTGTGAAGATACTAGATGTGCAGCATCTTAAACAATGGATACTGGAAACCTGTGCTAGCATTTCTTCTGCGGTGTTGCTATCAGTGTGTCCAGAGTGGGAGAGAGGGTTGCATTGACAATCCAACACAATGGACAGCACTTTAAACACATTTTATAAGTGGTCATAAACTTGTAAATAACTCACGAAAGAATAAAGTTATGTTAAAACCAAGCACATCATTGTTTTTCTTGTGAAATTCTCAATTTGGATGTCACATGACCCTCTTCCCATTGAAAAAAATAAAGTTTGATCCAAAATGGCCTCCTTCAAAATGGCCGCCATGGTCACCACCCATCTTGAAAAGTTTTCCCCCTCCCATATACTAATGTGCCACAAACAGGAAGTTGATATCACCAACCATTCCCAGTTTATTTAGGTGTATCCATATAACTGGCCCACCCTGTAGGTTACTACATATAGGTGTATTACAGTGTAGGTGGTAATAGATGACCACATATAGGTGTATTACAGTGTCAGTGGTATTAGATAAGGTGTATTACAGTGTAAGGGTTATTAGATGACCACATATAGATGTATTACAGTGTAGGGGTAATAGACGACCACATATAGGTGTATTACAGTGTAGAGGTAATAGATGACCACATATAGGTCTAGTGCAGAGGTGGGGAACCCCTGGCTCGCCGGCCATTTACAGTCCGCGATGACCTTTTCTCTGGCCCGGGCAGATTCTCGGAGACCACAGTGCTTGGGCCGGTAGCCCTGTTTTGGCTGCCACTGATCCTTTAATTTTTTCTTGTACTGTGAGCACGCGCATGGAGCATTCACTACTGAACGATGTAGTGCATGCAGTGAAGGATACATCCTCAAATTGGCTAGTGCTTGATGCGCTCGCATCCCATAGATGAAGACTGCAGTGGCAGCCAGAGTGTCTACTGTGATACATATGCTCCAGCCCCAATGTCTTCTGTGATGTACATAATCCAGTCCCAATGTCTCCTTTGATGTATATGCACCAGTCCCCGAGTTTCCTATGTGATGTATATGCTCCGGCCCCAATGTCTCTAGTGATGTATATGCTCCAGCCCAATGTCTCCTGTGATATATGCCCCAGCCCAATGTCTCCTGTGATATATGCTCCAGTGTCTCCTATGATGTATATGCACCAGCCCTAATGTCTCCTGTGATAGGTATGCTTCAGCTCCAGTGTCTCGTTTGATGTATATGCACCAGTCCCAATGTTTTCTGTGATGTATATGCACCAGTCCTAATGCCAATGTCTCCTTTGATGTATATGCTTCAGTCCTAATTTGTCCTATAATGTATATGCATCAGCCTCGATGTCTCATGTGATGTACACTGACAAGCAAAAGGTTAAAAATGTTTTGAACTTTTGACTTTCAGGCTCCATATCTCACCATCCACTTATGCTTTGTATGTGTAACTACCATAATTTAATAGACATATTTTATCCTTTGATGTATATACTCCAGCCCTAATTTATCATGTGATGTATAAACTCCACCCCAGTGTCTCTGTGATGTACAGTTAGGTCCATATATATTTGGACAGAGACAACATTTTTCTGATTCTGGTTATAGACATTACCACAATAAATTTTAAACAAAACAGTTCAGATGCAGTTGAAGTTCAGACTTTCAGCTTTCATTTGAGGGTATCCACATTAAAATTGAATGAAGGGTTTAGGAGTTTCAGCTCCTTAACATGTGCCACCCTGTTTTTAAAGGGACCAAAAGTAATTGCACAATTGACTCCAAGGCTATTTCATAGACAGGTGTGGGCAATCCCTTCGTTATGTCATTCTCAATTAAGCAGATAAAAGGCCTGGAGTTGATTTGAGGTGTGGTGCTTGCATTTGGAAGGTTTTGCTGTGAAGTAAACATGCGGTCAATGGAGCTCTCCATGCGGGTGAAACAAGCCATCCTTAAGCTGCGAAAACAGAAAAAACCCATCCGAGAAATTGCTACAATATTAGGAGTGGCAAAATCTACAGTTTGGTACATCCTGAGAAAGAAAGAAAGCACTGGTGAACTCATCAATGCAAAAAGACCTGGGCACCCCCGGAAGACAACAGTGGTGGATGATCGCAGAATAATCTCCATGGTGAAGAGAAACCCCTTCACAACAGCCAACCAAGTGACCAACACTCTCCAGGAGGTCGGCGTATCAATATCCAAATCTACCATAAAGAGAAGACTGCATGAAAGTAAATCCAGAAGGTTCACTGCACGGTGCAAGCCACTCATAAGCATCAACAAGAAAAAGGCTAAAAAACATCTAAAAAAGCCAGCACAGTTCTGGAAGAACATTCTTTGGACAGATGAAACCAAGATCAACCTCTACCAGAATGATGGAACGAGAAAGGTATGGCGAAAGCGTGGTAAAGCTCATGATCCAAAGCATACCACATTATCTGTAAAACACGGCGGAGGCAGTGTGATGGCTTGGGCATGCATGGCTGCCAGTGGCACTGGGTCACTAGTGTTTATTGATGATGTGACACAGGACAGAAGCAGCCGAATGAATTCTGAGGTCTTCAGAGCCGCCATACTGTGTGCTCAGATCCAGCCAAATGCAGCCAAACTGATTGGTCGTCGTTTCATACTACAGATGGACAATGACCCAAAACATAAAGCCAAAGCAACCCAGGAGTTTATTAAAGCAAAGAAGTGGAATTTTCTTGAATCGCCAAGTCAGTCACCTGATCTCAACCCAATTGAGCATGCATTTCACTTGTTAAAGACTAAACTTCAGACAGAAAGGCCCACAAACAAACAGCAACTGAAAACCACGGCAGTGAAGGTCTGGCAGAGCATCAAAAAGGAGGAAACACAGCGTCTGGTGATGTCCATGAGTTCAAGACTTCAGGCAGTCATTGCCAACAAAGGGTTTTCAACCAAGGACAGATTCAATAATTTTAAATCAAATGTTCATTTCTAGTACAATTACTTTTGGTCCCTTTAAAAACAGGGTGGCACATGTTAAGGAGCTAATACTCCTAAACCCTTCATCCAATTTTAATGTGGATACCCTCAAATGAAAGCTGAAAGTTTGAACTTCAACTGCATCTGAATTGTTTTGTTTAAAATTCATTGTGGTTATGTCCATAACCAAAATTAGAAAAAAGTTGTCTCTGTCCAAATATATATGGACCTAACTGTACATACTCCAGTCCCAGTGTTTCTTTACTTAGCTGCTTTTTACTTGCCATAATACAAACTCTAACGGTCTATTCAGTAGGACTATCAGCCACCAGACTTCTGCTCAACACAACTGATGGTCCCAACACCATTTATAAGGCAAGAAATCCCACTTATTAAACCTGACAGGGCACACCTGTGAAGTGCAAACCATTCCCGGTGACTACCTCTTGAAGCTCATCAAGAGAATGCCAAGAGTGTGCAAAGCAGTCATCAAAGCAAAAGGTGCTACTTTGAAGAACCTAGAATATAAGACATATTTTCAGTTGTTTCACACTTTTTTGTTAAGTATATAATTCCACATGTGTTAATTTTTAGTTTTGATGCCTTCAGTGTGAATTTACAATTTTCATAGTCATGAAAATACAGAAAAATCTTTAAATGAGAAGGTGTGTCCAAACTTTTGGTCTGTACTGTATGTGCACCAGTCCTGATGTTTGATATGTGATGCATGTGCACCAGTCCCAGTGTCCCCTATGTGATGTATATGCACCAGTGTCTAATATATATGGTATATGCTCAAGCTCCATTGTCTGCTATGTGATGTATATGCACTGGTCCCACGTGAGCAGTGATTAATTTCCATCTTTGTGCAGACATGCAGTGCAATATACATCTGTGTTTGAGTATATACACATCTGCTGCAAGTTATTATAAAACGTATCGCAAGTTTACTGCACGCCTAACCAATGTAAATTTGGAAAAGCACTTGCTTTATATGTGTTCCAGCTCCAATGTCTCCTGTGATGTATATGCTCCAGCCCCAATGTCTCCTGTGATGTATATGCTTCAACCCCATTGTCTCCTGTGATGTATATACTCCAGTCACAATGTCTCCTGTGATGTATATGCTACATTCCTAATGTCTCATGTGATGTATATGTACCACCCCAGTTTATCCTGTGATGTATATGTTCCAGCCCCAATGTCTCCTGTAATGTACATACTCCAGTCCCAATGTCTCATGTGATGTACAGTATATGCACCATCCCCAGTTTCTACCGTGATGTATATGTTCCAGCCCCAGTGTCTCCTGTGATGTATATGCACCAGTCCCTGTATCTCATATATGATGTATATGCACCAGTTCCACGTAAGCAGTGATGAATTTACCTCTTTGAGGAGACATGAAGTGTAATATACATCTGTGTTCAAGTACATACACATCTGCTGCAAGTTATTATAAAAGTTATCATCGCAAAGAGTCGACTGCACTCCAGACCAATGTAAATTTGGAAAAGCACCTGTTTTATATGTGCTCCAGCTCCAGTGTCTCATGTGATGTATATACTGCAGTCCCAATGTTTCCTGTGATGTATATGCTCTAGCCCCTGTGTATCCTGTGATGTATATGCTCCAACCACAGTGTCTCATGTGATGTATATGCTCCAGCCCCAGTGTCTCCTGTGATGTATATGCACCAGCCCCAATGTCTCCTGTGATGTATATGCTCCAGCCCCAGTGTCTCCTGTAAGGTATATGCATCAGCCCCAATTTCTACTGTGATGTATATGCTCCAGCCCCAGTGTCTCCTGTGATGTATATGCTCCAGCCACAATGTCTCCTGTGATGTATATGTTCCAGCCCCAATGTCTCCTGTAATGTATATGTTCCAGCCCCAGTGTCTCCTGTGATGTATATGCTCCACCCCAGTGTCCTCTGTGAGGTATATGCGTGAGCCCCAATTTCTACTGTGATGTATATGTTCCAGCCCCAGTGTCTCCTGTGATGTATATGCTGCAGCCCCAGTGTCTCCTGTGATGTATATGCTCCAGCCCCAATGTCTTGTGAAATGTATATGCTCCAGCCCCAATATCTCCTGTGATGTATATGCTCCAGCCCCAGTGTTTCCTGTGAGGTATATGCATCAGCCCCAATTTCTACTGTGATGTATATGTTCCAGCCCCAGTGCCTCCTGTGATGTATATGCATCAGCCCCAGTGTCTCCTGTAGTGTATATGCCCCACCCCCATTGTCTCCTGTAATGTATATGCTCCAGTCCCTGTATCTCGTATGTGATGTATATGCACCAGTTCCACAAGAGCAGTGATGAATTTACCTCTTTGAGGAAACATGAAGTGTAATATACATCTGTGTTCGAGTATATAAACATGTGCTGCAAGTTATTATAAAAGTTATCATCGCAAAGAGTCGACTGCTCTCCAGACCAACGTAAATCTGGAAAAGCAATTGCAAGTAGCAACATCATCACCACTTAACATTACACCCACATCAAGGAGAAGCAGCTCCAGCCATCACATAAGGGGGCATTAATTGTTTGACTAAATATTGCATGATCATTTTCAAGTTGATAATTTTGAACATCCCCAAGTGATGGTATAAATATCCAAATGGCCCTTGGCAGAAAAAAAGGTTCCCAACCCCTGGTGTAGAGAGTAATAGATGACTACATAAAGGTCTATTACAGTGTATGGGGTAATAGATTACCACGTTTTCTGATTGTATTAGTATTTTCTATATTAGAAAAGATAATATTATACTCCAGTTACATAAATACATCTTACGCCCTAAAATTCCAACTATTCTAATGTTATATTTTAGAAAAATTTATAGACATTAACAAGATTATTTTAAAGTGACAAATGTACTTACTTTAAATATGTAAATATTAAAATGTATATTTTCATCAGATCCACAAGTTACAAAGTGCACATTAAGTTTTTTACAAAATTTTATTGTCCAATAACTAATAAATTGTGGATGATATAACATATAAAACTGCAAATATGTGTTTCCGCTGAGTATATAGGTAGTAAGAATACTGTTTGCTAGTTTCCATACCTCACCGACTTCTTGCAGGTAGCCCTCCCCTCCTTTTAATTCCTTCAGGGCTTTAGTAATTTAGAGTTCACATTGACTTATTGCTTCAAAACAAGATTTCCCGGGATCTTCTGTGCTGCTACCCACCAGTGCCCCCCTTTCTCCTTCTGGTGGAAGGTTCGATAAATGTGAAAGATGAAGAATACAAAGAGTTGTGGGAATGACACATCCCAGCCCAGGGCGCTCTTTCTCCTACTCCGTCTCTGTGCTGCACTGTCTCTGATCAATCACAGACCTCTATCTGTTAGCCAAGCTTAGCCCAGCTCCCTAGGCCTGACCTACATGACAAGGAGGTCAGGCCTCCATAAAGTATCTGAAGACAGAGAGTAGCTAGAGATAAGGAAGAGAGTTGTCTTTATAAGATAGTGACCTTCTCCTTTCGCTTTTCTGAATTCACCAGGTTTAATCTTTGATTTGCCCGGATTTTTTATCTCGCCATATAATGTTTAACTTCCTAAAAGTTTGTTTTTAGTCATTTCAGAATAAATTATCAACCTTTTCAAATAACTATACATTTCCTCTAATTAGTTTGACTCTTGGGGGGGAGGGGTTATACGTAAATCAACCATTTACTTAAAGAGGATCTGTCGCCAGGTCAAAAGTTGCCAGTATTTGCTCTTCTGTTTTTCCTACTGTTCCTCGGAGTACTTCATTTCTTATCTTCTCTTAAAATCTGCCATACGGTTCCAGATATATGGGTCTTTAGTTGGCACTGCTTTTTACGTTTTATTTTTTAACTAACTGGGCTGAGCTCACGCAGAGCAGCCTAGAGACACATCCCCTTGGCATAGAACATTAAAAGAGGACTAAATTAAAAGGCCCATATCTCTAAACCTGTATGGCGAATTTAAAAAGAGAAAAATAATGATACTCTGGGGAGTAGCTAGAGTAAAATAAGACCACGTTTGACCTGGTGTCAGGTCACTTTTAAGAAGAAATTACCTTACCACAAATGACTTTTAAAAACAAATCCAAAACTGCATGAAAACGTTTAATTATGCAATTACTCTAAATAATAGACTACAAAACTTTGTAGAAAATAATCATTAAAATTGAAAAGGGAAGCAAGCAGAAGTGTTATGCTAGTTTACCAATTTATTTGGTTATCTTTGACAGTATCACAACTGAAATTAAAATACTTGCTTTGTGCTTGAACACAAACCTAAAAATGATTGTTGTATACAGAAATAAAGTGAATGTTCTCAAGTATATTAAACTCTGAAGGCCCCAATTCATTGAGACTGGCTGGACTTTAGCACACTAGTCTTAATGAGGCGTGTGCAGTAATAACATGTGCCAAAGTCATGAAAAGTTAATAAATTCAGTGCATCTTATCATGTTGTTTTGCCAAAAATGTTACTCCGGTCAGTGATAGGCCCAGCTTCTCCCCATTTCCTCCCAATTTGGCGGAGCTTCCAAAAACTAGCGCAAAAGTGACAAAAGTCAACAAAAATTTGAACAACTTTGCATTTCCCAAAACATTTTTGATTTTCCAAAGTAAATTACAATTTTCTGGCTTGAATTCTTTGATGTATCAACTCCAAAGAATATTTTGGTCCGTAACTAGATCTTAAAGGGTCAATTGGTGAAGTGAGGAATCTCTCTCTGGTAGAGGTATAGTGAAGTGATTTATGTATACACCCGCTAATAGGATGTACTCAGTGGGTCTGTGTGCTATCTAATAAAAAACAAAATGGGCAGCACGCTGACATTCACATGCCTGTGTGAATGTACCCTTAAAGGAACATTTTTGATTAGTGTGGTCAATTTTATGATTGATTCATCTGATTGTATGCAAACGTTTGTTACATTTATCACGTCGGTAACTTTCCTCCATTTTATCTTATAATGAACTCCAGCTCGTCCAATCACTTTGTTCTCAAAGATTGAAAGTTTTGTACCAGTAAAAAATTGAAAGTAAAGCGAAAAAAAACAAAACACAAGATAGAATAATATATAGCAGAGGAAAGGGAAGAGCTTGAAGAAGGAGGGGGGCTGCGAAAGAGGAGGCCTACTGATTGTTTGAAAGATATGACTATTTAGAGAGAATGACTGCATAAATTTAATTAAAGCGTTTTCACGCTGCAAATGGCTGATTGTAATTATGTTCCCAGCCTCACTTAGCAGAGAAGATGTTGCCTCTTTGTGTAATGAAGGACAGCGAGCAGATGACAGCACCTATTCAGCAGGCTCTTTGTGTCAGGTGCTGATCTGTAGGATGAAATCAGGAGGAACGAGGTTGCAAAGCCGATCATGACTCTGGGATAGTCATCTGCAAGCAGGGTTTATATACTTAATAACTCTAGATTATTATTACTGTAGATACTCAGTCATTGATGAATCCTTCATACATAGTGACTTCTTGTGAATGTATTGCTGTCTGCTGCTCATTATTTTTTACTCATTGGTTTCCCATATATTTCATAGAATTTTGCTTCGATTATAATCTTATGCGATTCCTTCATAAACACTTTTTTTTAACTCCATGTAAGTCGTAGGCTGTTGGACAAACCCTTGCTTTGCTGATGTTTAACTCTACGTACCCCTTCCATGTACTCTTAACTTGGCCAAGCATTCATGTGTTCTGTGTGAAAAAACAGCAATAAGATGCTTCCAGACTCCTCAGGCATAGAAATGTAACATATTTACCCACCTTTACCCTGATACCTGTCAATGGAGAATGTGTAGGTCCCCATTCACATTAGTAGGTCGGCCATTGATTTCAAAATCAAGGGTTCAGCCAACAATAACCCCTTAATGACCACCAATACATCTTTTTACTGACCTGAGATATGAGAGTAGCATCCCCATACAGGTGACAATCCTGTAGCTGTCGGCTGTACACGATAGCTGACAATTTGCTGCACTAGCCAGTTTTGGTACCGTCCAGATCTGTTTAACCCCTTAGATGCTGCTGTAAATAGTGACTATATCATATAAATGGTTAACAGAGTGCGGGGGCTTCCTCTTAATCCCCACTGGCACCCTGAGATCATGATTGTGTGTTCCTGATGTTTTCCATGGCAATTCACAACAAACTTGAGGCTTTCGAGGTCTGCCGGCTATAATGAACTATTCAGACATTAGCGACATTTAGGTGGTAAAAATACACTTTTTCATTCCCGTCATGATTCCCGTCATGTCACTTTGCATTAATTCCTGAAAATCACCTGAAGGGTAAATAAACTATCTGACAGCAGTTTTCAATATGTCAGGGGGTGCGGTTTTTAAAATGGTATCACTTTTGGGGGTTTTCCAATATCTAGGACCCCCAAAGTCGCTTCAATCCTGGATAGGTCCCTAAAAAAATGTTGTAAATTTCCTTGAAAAAAATGAAAAATTGCTGCTATAGGCTATGTGCACATGTTGCAGTGTTTTTTTCCTCGCAGAAATGGTGCGGAAAATTCCGTGCGGAAACGCTGCGGATTAAAAGAAGGAGCATGTCAATTCTTTGTGCGGATCTGCAGCATTTCTGCACCCATTCCATAATAGAAATCCGCAGGGGTAAAAATGCATGAAATCCGCACAGAATCCGCAGTAAATCCGCAAAAAAAAGCGCAAATTTTTACCTGTGTTTTTTGCCAAGAGATGCAGAATCCGCACAGAAAATTCCACAGGCAAATCCACAACGTGTGCACATAGCCATATTTTTAAACCTCCTAAAACGCTACCAAAATAAAAGAACATTTTACAAATGGCGCTGATGTAAGGTAGACATGAGGGAAATGTTATTAATGTTTTTCTATGGTATAACTATCTGGATTAAAGGGATAATCATTTAAAGTTTGAAAATTTCACTTTTTTTACATTTTTATAAACTTTCTGTTTGTTTGTTTTTTTATAACTAAACACAAAACATATTGACCTAAATTTACGATTATCATAAATTGTAATATGCCATGAAAAAAACAAATCTCAAAATCACTGGGATTTGTTGAAGAGATCCAGAGTTATTACCACATAAAGTGACACTGGTCAGATTAAAAAAAAATTGGCTCTGTCACTAAAGGGTTAATGAAAGGTTTTCCAATCTGAAATTCCCTTCTCTGGTTCTGGATCCCTATCGGTGGAGTTCCATCTTGTGCTTGACAAAGGACAATATTTTATGATCATAATGGCCCATTTAAGACTGGGCAACAATTGGGGAATGACTTTCATAGGGGGACTCATTCTTGGGTTTAGGCTGTCAGACACATGATGAATGGGCAAAACACTAGTTCATCGAGTTCGGTAATGTTTAAGCAGGCTTAAAAGTCTGGATCATGCAACGCAAACCCTCCTGTAGTGGTGTGTGAAGGGGTTGGCTACCTGACTTATTTTTTATAGAAAAGCCAGCCTCCTTCTCTTGGTCACACATCACTCTTGGCCAGTAAGGGAGCTGGAGCAAATTAGAACATTTTGGTAATTGAAGAATATTAGTAAGTTGAATTACTTGCTATTTTTACCACATTTCAGGTTATTTTTTTTTAAGTGCACAACCCGTGTGATAGTTGGTGCAGTACTACAAGTAGCAGTTTTATTGAACTGTTTCAGGAGGTGGTGTGTGACTTGCACCCCAAATTGCATAGTGGCCGTTCATTGTAATTTTACTTGTCCTCAGATTAATGTAATCAGGCACGTCTCTGAAAAGGTTTCAGTCCATCAGTCAAAAATATTGTGTATTTTAGTGGACACTAATTTTATTTTTTTCTTTAGGGGGAATTCATAAAATGCATAAATTGACAATATTTCTGGGCTTCTCCATGTATAGACAATCGTGCCTTTGTACACAGATATATGGGTGTTGTAACTGCACCTACTGAAAAGCCGTGGCAGGAGTTTGTGAGATTCTTCTGCACATGTTCTGGAAGCCAAGTGTTGCATGCCTCTTTAGTACAGCGTGGATATCTGTGGGAGCGATGAGAGAGGCTGCAGGCACATAGTCTTATGAGCTAATTGAGGCAGATTAGGACACAGATTGGCAGTGACAGAAACTGGGCAGTGACAAGGAGGGGACAGTGAGGGCCGATTAACACCCGCGAAAACAAGCTGTCACATCTCACAAGACGTTAAATCTGCACAGCACTGAAACGCGTCAGCTCCATTAACCTCCTTCTCCCCCAGCTCTGTCTGTCCATCTATATCTATTTGTCCTAATTTAATTTGCAAGAACTGTTACTTCATTTCTCAATTTCAAGTCCTTTATTTGCCTAATTTTCTTGCTATTATAGTATCAAGAGTAAGCTTAAGCAAAACCTCCATTTTAGCAAATAGCTTGTGCAGATTGCATTACTAAACAAAAGCTTTGTAAATCTGTTGTTCAGTTGGAAAATGTATCTGACTTTTTTCTTTTCTTTCTTTTTTTTACCAGTAATTAGTACGAAATGATCTTAGCTTGTATATGAAAGTGAAGACCCTCTTGTGGGCAGTTTCGGTGGGCTTTTCCTGCTCTGATCTATTTTGAATGATATTATCCAATTGTACAAAATTATTCTGTACATCTCCATTTGTAAACCCAGCTCAATAATGACAACCTCTGCAAGACATGATTCAGGCTATATGCATAAATAAAGCTGTTTTTATATCTAATTTTTATCAAATCTTAAAAAAAAAAAAATATCCAGAAAATCACATTGTATGATTTTCACATAATTAATTTGCATTTTAGTGCATGGAATAGGTATTTTGGTACAATAGAAAAACAACTTAATATTTGGTACAGAAACCTTTGTTTGCAATTACAGAGATCAGGCATTTCCTCAATTCTTGACCAGGTTTGCACACACTGCAGCAGGGATCTTGGCCCCCTCCTCCATACAGAGCTTTCAGGTTTCAGGGCTGACGCTGGAGTTAGTTGCCCTAGCTGTGTGTTTTGGGTCATTGTCATACTGGGACACCCAGCCACGACCCATCTTCAATGCTCTTACTGAGGGAAGGATGTTGTTGGCCAAAATCTTGCGTTTCATGACCGTATCCATCCTGCCTTAAATACGGTGCAGTCATCCTCTCCCCTTTGCAGAAAATCACCCCCAAAGTATGATGCTTCTCCTACCATGCTTCACAGTTGGAATGGTGTTCTTGGGGTTGTACTCTTCCTTCTTCATCCAAACATTGCAAGTGGAGTTGATACCAAAACGTTCTATTTTGGTCTCATCTGACCACATGACCTTCTCCCATGCCTCCTCTTGATCATCCAGATGGTCATGGGTGAACTTCAAACAGATCTGGACATGTGCTGGTGCGAGTAGGGGGACCTTGCGTGCCCTGCAGAATTTTAATCCATGACTCCATAGTGTGTTACTAACAGTAATGTTTGAGACTGTGGTCCCAGCTCTCTTCTAGTCATTGACCAGGTCCTCCCATGTAATTCTGGGCTGATTCCTGACCTTTCTCAGAATCATCCTTACACCGCGAGGCGAGATCTTGCATGGAGTCCAAGACCGAGGAAGATTGACAGTCAACTTGTGTTTCTTCCAATTTCTAATAATTGTGCCAACAGTTATTACCTTCTCAATAAGCTGCTTGCCTATTGTCCGTTAGCCCATCCCAGCCTTGTTCAGGTCTTTAATTTTGTCCCTGGCGTCTTTAGACAACTCTTTGGTCTTGGCCATGGTGGAGAGGTTGGAATGTGATTGATTGAGTGTGTGTACAGGTGTCTTTTATACAGGTAACGAGTTCAAACACGTGCAATTAATATTGGTAAATGAGTGCAGAGTAGGAGGGCTTCTTAAAGAAAAACTTAACAGGTCTGCGAGAACCAGAATTCTCGCTGGTCGGTCAGTGATCAAATACTTATTTCATGCAATAAAATGCAATTTAATTTTGAAAAAATCCTACAATGTGATTTTCTGGTTTTCATTTTTAGATTCTGTCTTTCGGTGAAGTGTACCTACAATAAAAGTTACAGACCTCACCATTCTTTGTAGGTGCGAAAACTTGCAAAATCAACAGAGTATCAAATATTTATTTTCCCCACTGTACATTACTGATCTTGTGTTTATTCTGAGTTTCATCCTGTATTATAATCTGGAGCTGCCCTCAGTATCTGCTTGTTTTTACACTTTCTGCAAGTTTGTAGATAGACTCTCCCCAATATGTTTACATGACTATGCTATCTGAATTGGATTTACAGAATACATGTACATACTGCAAAAACAACCAAAATAATTTTTATTCACTTACATTTCTGCACAAAATCTGTCACTTGTGAACTGTCGGTATGTATAGTTGGATTTCATAGATCAAAGTGTACAGCACTTATGCAACACTTCACTATCTGCACAGAGCAATATCTCCTGATTTTAATTCTGTGAACTCCCAGGGAATGCTGTAAAACTGCAGAATTGTGACTGTACCAGCAGAATAGTAAGTTCAGCTCTGTAGCATAATACAGGATGTAGCTCAGGATCAGTACAGGATCAGTAATGTAATGTATGTACACATTGACTGCACCAGCAGAAAAGCTCTTGGGTATGATACAGGATATAACTTGGGATATGTACACGATCAGTAATGTAATGTACAGTATGTATACATTTACTGCACCAGCAGAATAGTGAGTGCAGCTCTGGGGTATAATACAGGATGTAACTCGGGGTCAGTAATGTAATGTATGTACACAGTGACTGCACCAGCAGAATAGTGAGTGCAGCTCTGGAGTATAATACAGGATGTAACTCAGGATCAGTAATGTAATGTATGTACACAGTGACTGCACCAGCAGAATAGTGAGTGCAGCTCTGGAGTATAATACAGGAGGTAACTCAGGATCAGTAATGTAATGTATGTACACAGTGACTGCACCAGCAGAATAGTGAGTGCAGCTCTGGAGTATAATACAGGGGGTAACTCAGGATCAGTAATGTAATGTATGTACACAGTGACTGCACCAGCAGAATAGTGAGTGCAGCTCTGGAGGATAATACAGGATGTAACTCAGGATCAGTAATGTAATGTATGTACACAGTGACTGCACCGGCAGAATAGTGAGTGCAGCTCTGGGGTATAATACAGGATGTAACTCAGGATCAGTGTTGTCATGTATGTACACAGTGACTGCACCAGCAGAATAGTGAGTGCAGCTCTGGGGTATAATACAGGATGTTACTCAGGATCAGTGATGTCATGTATGTACACAGTGACTGCACCAGCAAAATAGTGAGTGCAGCTCTGGGGTATAATACAGGATGTAACTCAGGATCAGTAATGTAATGCATGTACCCAGTGACTGCACCAGCAGAATAGGGAGTGTAGCTCTGGGGTATAATACAGGATGTAACTCACAATCAGTAATGTATGTACACAGTGACTGCACCAGCAGAATAGTGAGTGCAGCTCTGGGGTATAATACAGGATGTAACTCAGGATCAGTAATGTAATGTATGTACACAGTGACTGCACCAGCAGAATAGTGAGTGCAGCTCTGGAGTATAATACAGGATGTAACTCAGGATCATTAATGTACTGTATGTACACAGTACTGCACCAGCAGAATAGTGAGTGCAGCTCTGGAGTATAATACAGGATGTAACTCAGGATCAGTAATGTAATGTATGTACACAGTGACTGCACCAGCAGAATAGTGAGTGCAGCTCTGGAGTATAATACAGGATAAAACTCAGGATCAGTAATGTAATGTATGTACACAGTGACTGCACCAGCAGAATAGTGAGTGCAGCTCTGGAGTATAATACAGGATATAACTCAGGATCAGTAATGTACTGTATGTACACAGTACTGCACCAGCAGAATAGTGAGTGCAGCTCTGGAGTATAATACAGGATGTAACTCAGGATCAGTAATGTACTGTATGTACACAGTACTGCACCAGCAGAATAGTGAGTGCAGCTCTGGAGTATAATACAGGATAAAACTCAGGATCAGTAATGTAATGTATGTACACAGTGACTGCACCAGCAGAACAGTGTGTGCAGCTCTGGAGTATAATACAGGATGTAACTCAGGATCAGTAATGTAATGTATGTACACAGTGACTGCACCAGCAGAATAGTGAGTGCAGCTCTGGAGTATAATACAGGATATAACTCAGGATCAGTAATGTAATGTATGTACACAGTGACTGCACCAGCAGAATAGTGAGTGCAGCTCTGGAGTATAATACAGGATATAACTCAGGATCAGTAATGTAATGTATGTACACAGTGACTGCACCAGCAGAACAGTGTGTGCAGCTCTGGAGTATAATACAGGATGTAACTCAGGATCAGTAATGTAATGTATGTACACAGTGACTGCACCAGCAGAATAGTGAGTGCAGCTCTGGGGTATAATACAGGATGCAACTCAGGATCAGTAATGTAATGTATGTACACAGTGACTGCACCAGCAGAATAGTGAGTGCAGCTCTGGAGTATAATACAGGAGGTAACTCAGGATCAGTAATGTAATGTATGTACACAGTGACTGCACCAGCAGAATAGTGAGTGCAGCTCTGGAGGATAATACAGGATGTAACTCAGGATCAGTAATGTAATGTATGTACACAGTGACTGCACCAGCAGAATAGTGAGTGCAGCTCTGGAGTATAATACAGGGGGTAACTCAGGATCAGTAATGTAATGTATGTACACAGTGACTGCACCAGCAGAATAGTGAGTGCAGCTCTGGAGGATAATACAGGATGTAACTCAGGATCAGTAATGTAATGTATGTACACAGTGACTGCACCGGCAGAATAGTGAGTGCAGCTCTGGGGTATAATACAGGATGTAACTCAGGATCAGTGTTGTCATGTATGTACACAGTGACTGCACCAGCAGAATAGTGAGTGCAGCTCTGGGGTATAATACAGGATGTTACTCAGGATCAGTGATGTCATGTATGTACACAGTGACTGCACCAGCAGAATAGTGAGTGCAGCTCTGGAGGATAATACAGGATGTAACTCAGGATCAGTGTTGTCATGTATGTACACAGTGACTGCACCAGCAGAATAGTGAGTGCAGCTCTGGGGTATAATACAGGATGTAACTCAGGATCAGTGATGTCATGTATGTACACAGTGACTGCACCAGCAGAATAGTGAGTGCAGCTCTGGAGTATAATACAGGATATAACTCAGGATCAGTAATGTAATGTATGTACACAGTGACTGCACCAGCAGAACAGTGTGTGCAGCTCTGGAGTATAATACAGGATGTAACTCAGGATCAGTAATGTAATGTATGTACACAGTGACTGCACCAGCAGAATAGTGAGTGCAGCTCTGGAGTATAATACAGGATGTAATTCAGAATCAGGACACAACAAGTAATGTTATGTATGTACATAGTGAATATCAAATAACATTTCTATAAATTGTGAAATTATGGCATGAACTTTAATAAAGACATTTTCCAGAGTCATCTTAGAACTTTTTAATGCTTATATGATTATTGCGGTTTGTGCCCACGTAGCAGATGTGCCCACGTAGCAGAAAGTATGCAGAATTTTCCCGATGAAATCCGGACTCCCTTCACAGGAAATCTGCTTGCGTTTTTTTTGCGTTTTTATCGCGTTTTTTTGCACGTATTTGTCTCGTTTTGTTTGCGGATTTTTAGCGTTTTTTCCCATCGGTCCAAATACAATTCAATAACAGCAAAACCGCCGATTTTCCACAAAACTAATGAACATGCTGCATTTTTTTACTCAATTCTTTTCCGCTGCGGAAAAAAACGCAGCATGGGCACAAAAATTGCGGAATGTATTAAAATAATGGGATGCTTCATGTAAGCGTTTTTTAAGCATTTCTGCAGCAGAAAACCGCCACAAAAACGCTAAAAATCCAGAACGTGGGCACATAGCCTAAATATTAAAATATAAGTGGCGAGACGCTGTAAGGCTTTTGGTAAAGTTACTTCTTCTTGGTGTCAAAGGTTGGAGAAGAGATCAAGTGATTTTAGCAAGATCATGGGTGGTGTTCAGATCTGCTATATTGGCAAACCCACCAAAAGTTATACTCCAGACTTTTTGTTGCCTGTGCTAACATGATGAAAAACGTAGAATATTATTGGCAAGATTTCTGTTCTGCCATATTTATATACAGAGTAGAGCAGTAATATGACCATGTGTATGAGGAATGATCTAACTACTGGCAACTAATGAAAAGTGTAGATCATTTTGTTATGTGCAAAGATTATGGTCCTGATCAATTACTCAAGTTATGGATTGAGTTATGGTCACCTCCTTGTTATTGAGTAACGTGTACCAGTGTTATTCATGGGTCATAATAAAGGCTCTCAGGCTAGCCTGTCACCTATAAATAGCAGGTTACATGTGAAACATAGAGGCTGGCATTTATTATTATTAATAACGACATGGAATTGTAGCAACATGATTACTAGTAATAATTAATCTAAGACTGTTGAGTAGCAAGATCATTATAAGGTTACTCATTTATTATACTATATCACAGAGCTCTTACAATTATTATGTGATAATCTTACCATTAAGGCATATACATATACTATAGACTATACATGAGTGAGTCTCTGCAGTCACTTTCTCCAGTCGGAGGAGGGAGGAGGGAGCTGCTGCTGCACTGGAAATGTCAGGGCAAATTACTCTTGACAGTGTTAATATCTGCACCTCCTAGCAGTAATTACATGTAAATAAATAGTGAAGTGTCTCTCAGCTGGAGCTGGCTCTCCTAACCAGATGCGGCTGCCCTGTTTACTGAGCACCTCCAGAGACCTCCTAACTGGGATGTATGGGACTTTCACCCTTTCACTACCCCTTTAGAGCCAGCACTCAGCATAAACCCAATGTTCTGACTGCTTTGCATTTTTGGATAGGAGTCTGTTAACGTCAGCAAAAATAACGAAGGTTTTTGAACTGCTTAAAAATACACAAAGCGAATCGTTACTGAAAATGTGGTTTACAGTCACTCTTATCTGATGCCGAGTTAACAGAAAAAAGATACTTTGTGCTTTTATTTATTTCTTTTCTATAAATCTGTATTTTCTGTTACAAAAGATAAGCCTAAATTAGTGTTTAAAACCTGATCAGCTTGCATGTATTTTCCTCCTTTACAAAGAAGAGCTAGAGAGCGCTTTTCATCCTGATATTTAGTAAGCTGCCCTTAGTACTGGAAGATAAATCTATTCTGAATTCTTGTACTCAGTTCTGGGATATCTCAAGAGTAGCAGCGATCTGTGTACTTCAGAGAAAGGAAAATGAGAACGTGGTAGGACAAAACGGTTAGAATACATTTCTAAAGGAGGCTGAGAATTGTTGATTGCACTTGGCCAGTTCATCTTCATGTCCTTACAGACAAAAGAAGAGCGAGGAGTTAATAAGAGTCCACTGCAATGGTAAAAGGTGTTCCTAGATGTGAGAGGATGACTGGCCAATCAAATAGGGGATATCAAATAGGGGGATAGCACTGTTATTGTGATCAAATGCAAATTATTTATTCCTAGTGGTTATAGTTTTTGATCTGCTCACCCTTTACATGTTACCATTTTATTGGTGATTATTAACAGATAGAGTTGTTTGCAAAAGTATTCACCACTTTGGCATTTGGTGTTTTGCTACCTCACAATCTCGAATTTCTTCCAGCTCCTTCATGTTAGATGTTTCCTCTGGTGAACAGCGATGTTCAAGTCTGACCACTGATTCTCCATTCAGTTAAGGTCTGAGCTGTGACTTGGCCACTCTAGAAAATGTACTCATTTCCCCTTAAACCACTCTAGTGTTGCTTTCGCAGTATGCTTTGGGTCATTGTCTTGTTGGAGAGTGAACCTCCATCCCAGTCTCAAATCACTGACAAACAGGTTTTGCTCAAGAATATCCCTGTATTTCGCACCATCCTTGACTCAGACCATTTTCCTTGTCCCTGCTGCCTAAAAGCATGATGCTAACACCATGTTTTACTGTGGGGATGGTGTTCTTGGGGAGATGAGCTGTGTTAGCTTGGCGCCAGACATAGCGTTTACATTGGTGGACAAAAAGTTCAATTTTGGTCTCATCTGACCACAGCACATTCCTCCATACATTTTGGGAGTCTCCCACATGTCTTTTGGCAAACTCAAAAAGAGCCTGACATTTTTTGTGTGTAAGTAAAGGCTGTTTTCTGCCACTCTTCCATAAAGGCCATCTCTATGGAGTGTATGGCTTATTGTGGTCATATGGTCAGATACACCAGTCTCTGCTTGGGAACTCTGCAGCTACTTCAGGGTTACCTTTGGTCTCTGTGATGCCTCTCTGATTAATGTCCTCCTAACCCGAGCTGACCGTTTTGATGGGCGCCTTCTCTTGGCAGGTTTATTGTGGCACCATGTTCTATATCCTTTTGATGATAATGGATATGATGGTGGTCCGGGGGATCATCAGAGATTGGGATAGTTTTTTTTATAACCCTGACTTGTACTTCTCAACAACTTTGTCCCTGACTTGTTTGGAGATCTCCTTGGTCTTCATGGTGTTGTTTTAAGATCTCTTTGGTCTTCATGGTGTTTGGAGATCTCCTTGGTCTTCATGGTGTTGTTTTAAGATCTCTTTGGTCTTCATAGTGTTGTTTGGAGATCTCCTTGGTCTTCATGGTGTTGTTTGGAGATCTACTTGGTCTTCATGGTGTTTGGTCAGTGGTGCCTCTTGCTCATGGTGTTGCATCCTCTGTGGCCTTTCAGTATAGGTAAAGTGTATATACTGACAGATATGCGACACTTAGATTGCACACAGGGGGACATCCTGTCACTAAGCATGGGACTTATGTAGTGAATCACTTGCACCAGAAATTTTTAGGGGATTCATTGCAAAAGGGGCAAATACACATGCAATTTTTAGTTATCTGAGCACATAAATCTAATTTATGCTTATATTTTTATCACTTCACTTTACCAACTTAGACTATTTAATGCTGATGCATCACACACACATCATCTTACAAAAACATTTACACACGTGTTGTAATGTAACAAAATAGGTAAAAAGCCAAGGAGGGGTGCATACCGCGCAAGCCACTGTAGCAAGTATTATTCCAGTGTCCTGTTCATGAGGTGTTCATTGCGTTCTCTACATGTTTGATGGTGTGATGATATATACTGATGGGTTAGAGATAAAGAGATGGCTCCCTTCTTTATATTATGTGGCGTATCCACAGAACCTTACTTTATATTGTTGAGTAAACTTTAGAAATCTTGCACCTGAGTGGAATGGTTAGGTAGATGGTGGATTTCTAGTTTGGTAAAAATCTTTAAGGATAAGCAACAGTGACACCTGCAGGCACCTCAATTACTGACTTTCACTGTATAGTATTTATAAACCAAAACCAAGAATCAAACCTAAGCAAAAAAAAGTAAAATGTAAAGATTTTATTTTTCTAGTATGCTGGACCCACTACTTGTTTTGACTTACTAATCCTGATGGAAAATGTACTACTTATATTGGGTTTTCGACGTTTTTAAAAAGTGACGACACATTCATAAAAATGGCCACAATATTAGATCAGCGGGGGTCCGACTCTGCACCACTGCCCATCGCACCAGTGAGCTCAGCAGGCTCTTTATTGTATATGTGTTGTAGTACACAGTTTGCATGGTACATGATCTACTTTTCATTGCGGCTCTGCTTAGTATTGCACCTATGAGACCATTACATATCTATTTGACAATAGGATGGTTGGTGGCCATTCTACATTCATTTGTTAAGTACTTTAAGTTGAATTTTATGTATTTTGTGATTTATTTTTTTGCTACTGGGTGTTGAAAACCTTTGCAGGCTCCACTCGCTCTACAAAAAATGTGTTTATAACGAAAAAGAGGGTGTGGGAAATTGGCTCAATGTGGTCATGAGGAGACGTGGGATTTTTGCAATGAGCCCCTGCTATTTTTACGCTATTGATAGAATAGTAACATTCTTTTAAAGAATAATTCACCTATACAATGTAAAGTGTTTGTGCTTATTCTGCAGACACTGAATCTCACACACATATACCATCACTCTGTATCCTCTTCTATACGCAGCATTAGGGGATTATACATGGTCAGGACCTTCTATCTTGTATGTATTCACAAGAAAACTGATAGTTATCTCTTCTTAGGCTTCATTCACACCATTAGCATTTAGTAACTTTTTGATGTTGCGGATTTTCTGCATTATTTTTTCAAAATTATGTAGTGTGAAAACCTCACCAAAAACTCATTGGTGGTAACATAGCCTAAAAGTCATCACAAATCACAACCTTCCAACACCTATTTTGAAAGCATGATGGCATTAGAGATACGAAATTGTGAGATAAGACCTGTAGAAGAGAAGTGTATTTGACGTAGTAATTCATAACCTGCTCCATATAACATCTGCATTCACTATATCCACTCATTATTGAGAAAGTCAGGACTATCAAAACTCTTAATACCCTTAGGTCAGGATTAAGAGCCGCTAAATCTAATTGGATAGGATTACACTGGAGTTTATATAGAGAAAATACATTTTTGTTACAGAGCACAAAAAACCCAAGATCCCTGTAGCTGAAAGTAAACGTCCAACCTGCCCTGCATGCCATAAGCGAGACTTGTAAGCCCAAAGAAGCTTGAAAAGCCACAGGTTGCCCTCAGCTGTACTAAAAGCTTCATCCTCGTCACTTCACTTCAAAGTTTAATCGTTTTGCAGCAAAGAACTTGTTCCCATGAGTCTCATGGCTTGGAATTGACCTAGTGGCTTGGAATTGACCTAGTGGCTTGTGTACCTTCCTAGAAGGAACGAGACCTGCAGGCTCCCTCAGCTTCCGAACAAGAGGATCCTGGGTGTACATTGACATACAAACATGGCTCCATTATTTGGGAAACAAATATCTTCCTTCCAGCTCCTTCCTTGTCAAACACCTTCTTGTTCAGCTTGCTAACTAATCCCCTTATCTGAGCAGAGAGCCGCCGGTGTGAAGGAGCCGGATAAAAGCAGATAGAAAATTAGCAGAATTCCGCCCCTGGCTTCTGCCACATAACAAACACACAAGGGTAAATACATCAGCTGCTGCACAGACGCTTTCCTCTGAGCCTAGTGCTGATCTCTCCTACAGATAACCACTAGAAACACTTTTATTTAGTTTTCTATTTTCTTTATTTTACCCCAAGAACAGAAGATGGGAGATGCTCCAAGTTGATAAGGAGCAGTTATTAAACCTAAGTAAGTGATGAGCTTGACGGAGATAAAACCCTTCCACTACCAAGAAACTAAACAAACAAGTAGCTCTCATCATCGGGAAATCTGTAATGGAAGCTACTCTTATATTGGGCTTTGTTCACATGTCCAGTTGTCATCTGTTTGTAACAGATCCATGTGTTAAAAAATACTGGATCCTTTACAAATTGAGCAAAAAAGAGTGCATAGCCCCTTCATGACTGACTGCTTAATATTAATTTCTATTATATGGTCACAGGGGAAGTATGAAGTGTGGAGTGGGCTCCGCAGTCGAGCCCACACCATGCCAGGGAGATGCTAGCTGTGTTACATAGCCAGTAACTACACCGACTGGAGCAGACTCCGATCATTGCGGTTCAACCATTTTAATGTAGCTGTCGATCTCTGACATTGGGACTTAAATGATGTAAGTGCTATGGGGGAGCCAATGGATTGTTATGGCACCCGGGGACCCTCTGTGGCCACCATAGCTTTCATGTACATCCTGTGAATCCTAGCCTGTGGCTGGACTTCATAGGAGAATGTTATTTTAGCTATATACGGCAACACAGTGGTATATAGTACAAGCAATCAGATGATCATAGGTTCACATCATCTAATTGAACTAAAAAATAAAGTAGAAAATTAAAGAAAAATAAAAGTTTTTAAAACCAGAAAAAAAAAAAAAAATTTGGTACTGCTGTTTCTGTAAGAGTCTCAAAGTATAAAATTAATTAACTCAAACGATAAACACCGTAATGAACAGAAAAAAAGCAAATCACCAGAATTGCTTTGTAGCACCGACCAAAAAAAATTGCAATCAAAACAGATTAATATATCTTATTTACCAAATAAAGGAACAAATAAAAAATGTCAGCTTGCCACACAAAAAAAACAAGTCTTCATACAGCTCCATTGATGGAAAAATCAAAAAGTTCATGTTACTCAGAATATTGTTGACAGTCTGTTTTTTTTTTTTTTTTTTACAAAATTCTGAATTTACTTTCACCACTTAAGGGGATTGTCCAGGACGAAGTGAAAAGTGTGCAGTCAATCTATATGACTACAGATGGCTGAATTGTGACATTATCCAATGCGCACACTGTCACGATTCTCCTGTATTCACATACCCCATTTCTTAATACCGTGTATTGCCACCTCTAACATCAATGACAGCTTGAAGTCTGGTTGGTGGTTGCGGATGAGGTTCTTTATTTTCTCAGATGGTAAAGCTGCCCACTCTTCTTGGCAGAAAGCCTCCAGTTCTTGTAAATTCCTGGGTTGTCTAGCATGAACTGTGTGCTTGAGATCTCCCCAGAGTGACTCAATGATATTGAGGTCAGGAGACTGAGATGGCCACTCCAGAACCTTCACTTTGTTGTGCTGTAGCCAATGACCGGTCAACTTGGCTTTGTGTTTTGGATCGTTGTTATGTTGGAACGTCCAAGTACGTCCCATGCGCAGTTTCCAGGCTTATGAGTGCAAATTTGCCTCCAGTATTTGCTGATAACTTGCTGCATTCATCTTTCCTTCAACTTTGACCAAGTTTCCTGTGCCTTTGTAGCTCACACATCTCCAAAACATCAGTGATCCACCTCCATGCTTTACAGTAGGAATGGTGTTCCTTTCACCATAGGCCTTGTTGACCTCTCTCCAAATGTAACGTTTATGGTTGTGGCCAAAAAGTTCAATTTTGGTCTCATCACTCCAGATTACCTTATTCCAGAAGTTTTTAAGCTGTTTTGCGTATTGTAGGCGAGATACTTTGTGGCATTTGCGCAGTAATGGCTTTTTTCTGGCGACTCGACCATGCAGCCCATTTTTCTTCAAGTACCTCCTTATTGTGCATCAGTTTTCAGAGAGTCCAGTATTTCAGCTGATGTTATTTGTTGGTTTTTCTTTGCATCCTGGACAATTTTCCTGGCAGTTGTGGATGACATTTTTATTGGTCTACCTGACCGTGGTTTTGTTTTTACAGAGCCCCTGATTTTCCATTTGTTAATCACAGTTTGAACGCTGTTGACTGGCATTATCAATTCCTTGGATATCTTTTTGTATCCCTTTCCTGTTTTATACAGTTCAACTACCTTTTCCTGTAGATCCGTTGACAATTCTTTTGCTTTCCTCATGACTCACAATCCAGAAACGTCAGTGGCTGGATGAAAGATGCAAGGGTCTGTCCGGATTCCAGAAATTCCCTCAGCTTTTATACACACACTGATTACAAGCAAACAGGTCACAGGTGAGGATGTTACCTTTAGTAGCCATTCACACCCATTTGTGTCAAGTTCGGTGCATGTTATCAGGCCAAAATCACCAGGGTATGAGAACTTTTGATCAGGGTCATCTGGATGTTTTGGGTTGTCATTATGATTTTATAAGGAGAAAACACAGTAGTCTGACAATAAATGGCTTCACCCAACCACTAACCATGAGTGGAGGAAAAGGTTTGGTGTTATCATTCATATTCTCTGAAAAAAGGCCAATTAAGCAAAAATTCTGCCGGGGAAGGAAACTTTTGAGTACAACTGTATATACGTGTTACGGCTAGAAAATTATGATATGATACACTTGATTATTGTCCAGGTAATTTTTAATAGGTTTAATTAATATATTCCATTAATATGATTTATGCCTAATTGTGATACATTTGGATGCTTTATTCATGAACTAATTTCAGAGAGGGTGAAACATTACCTGGCATGGTTTTTTAGTTAACCTATATCAGCATTTTTTTATGTGGTACTGAACCATTAATGATTGCCTGACATTTTGATAAGTAGCATGGTGTGGCAATTTGTTGGCTTATTATTGCACAATTGTCTGACTGATTTTGGTATGCCTTTAAGAGTCCAGTACGAAGCTGTCGGCTTCTTACTGTTAGGGCATATTAAGGCCTGGTATTGTGAACCTGTGTTCCTCGGATGCTACCTTCTTCGGCAAGGTTAGGGGCAGGTTAGGCCAGTAATAGGGTCACTTTAGCCCCCTCCCCGTTAACATTATTTACAGTACATATCATGGCATAGGCATGATTCTTTGGATGGCCTCTATTTGTATATTTTAATTTATTAGTTGTTTTTGATATTTCTATTTTTAAAGGCTATTATTAAAAGTGATGTTTTAACTTTATATTAGAGTGCTGATTTAGTGAATATACCTGTACACTTTTGCTAGAAGCCATCTCTTCATTCATATAGACATGATTGGGTAAAATAGTCACAACTTTCATGTATAATCCCATCCAGTTCATTAGACTTTTCGGCTTGTCTGAGAACCTGACTGATGCTTAGTAGCTCATTAGTCCGTATTTTGTTCCTGGGAAATGGAGTGCATCCCTGACTTGGTCCCTTTATGACGCCGGTGTCACACACAGGGCTGGGATAGCGGGTAGTAAGTAGGGAATTTATCACTGGCTCACACCTGTCACATCGGCATCTGGAACTAAGTGGAAACACTTGCTGTCAAATGACCCTTCACCTCTAGGAGGTTGGAAGGCCCATCATTACTACTTGTAGGAAGAGAGGTATTACTAGTGTATGTTTTCCCCATCAGCTGCATAAAAGACCAACCACCAACATGTATTAATGAACATGGTAATTTGTGAATTCAGTTCACACACTTAAGCCAGGTAGGTGATTTCTATATTCATACCAATGGCATATGATATTACCGTATAGTCTCCTGGAGCTGGAGACCAACCAAATACATCTGCCTGTTACTGTACATAGTGATGTACATTTCCAGGATCTACTAATCTGCAGTCATGAAGCGTTCAGAAAATTAGCTCAACCCTGGGAAACTCCATTAAGCGAGACAAGAAAATAAAATCAGGATGTCCCACTGCTGTGGACTATGGCTATTAGCACACACTTAATTGCTGCCTGTTTGGCCTGATGTAGTATTTTTGAATGTGGTGGAAATATATTCATGATGCTGATATATGTGCACCAGAACCCCTGGGCACTATCCGCACATGCTCCTAGGCACAGATCTTGTATGCAAGCAGCAGTCAGCCATGTTGGACGGCGGATCCATGCATGTCTGTATTTCTGCTACTTCTGAGCCAGGAGGCTAGTAAAAAGGCGGCCACAGTGAGCTTAGAGATACAGCTTCCGTGTATCATTCCCATACAACATCTCTTGGCTGCTGCCTCTCGTTTAAAGAGACTCTCCTTCATATAGAAACGGAGAGGAGGTATTAAATAAAAAAAATCCCAGGAAGAAAGAGGCTCCCTTATCTCTGGGAGACAGTTGTCAGGAATCACTTTGGCTGAATCGTTTTGTCTCCATGCTGCTTTGCTGTCAAGCCGGCCTCAGGACATGGATCAAAGGAGAGAGACGAGCTCTGCTGACGCTACTGATCCCCTCAGTTCAGAAGAAGCAAGCGACAGAGAGGCTGTGCTCCACATCAAATGCTGGAGAGAGAAAGTGATAGGGATGGAGGGAGGGAACAGGGGGATGCGCAGGGGAGCAGATAACATGAGCGCCGAGTGTGGATGAGGATGCCCAACACTCCAATGGCTTAGGCTCACAAAGTTTTTATTGGACCCATTGACCCATTTTTTTTGTTACTAACTTGCTTTTATTTGCAACTTTTGTGATGCTGACAGGTTAGGCTACTTTCACACTAGCGTTGTTTGCTGCACGTCGCAATGCGTCGTTTTGGAGAAAAAACGCATCCTGCAAAGTTGCCCGCAGGTTGCGTTTTTTCTCCATTGACTTTCATTAGCGATGCATTGCGACAGATTGCCACACGTCGCATCCTTCGTGCGACGGATGCGTCGTGTTTTGGCGGACCGTCGGCACAAAAAAAAGTTCCACGTAACGTTTTTTTTGTGCATCGTGTCCGCCATTTTCGACCGCACATGCGCGGCCGAAACTCCGCCCCCTCCTCCCCGGACATCACAATAGGGCAGCGGATGCTTTAAAAAACTGCATCTGCTGCCCCCGTTGTGATTTTATTTCACAGTATGCGTCAGTACGTCGGCCCGACGCACTGCAACGGGTCCGTACCGACGCTAGTGTGAAAGTAGCCTAAAAATGGTAATAAGGAATTCCCCTTAAACTGGCACAGTCTGGTATTTAGCACACAGTGGACATGTTTACATCTGTCCTCTAGAGAAACCTCTGCGCTATTTTGTTTTTTGTAACAGTCTTTGGCGATTTGATGGATGAACTCTCTGTAGGAAGATGGAACTTGTGCGGCCTAGATAGGTCTTCCAGGGTCTTCTCTGCCGTTATCTTGATAGTATTAAGCCATCGGGTTGCAGGTCTTCCTCTTCGCCTTGCTCCTTCTATTCTTCCAACCATGATGTCCTTCTCCAGTGATTGCTCTCTTCGTATGATGTGTCCACAAGTCCTAGATTGATGATCCTTGCTTCCAGTGACGTCAGGCTTGGCTTGTTCTTGCCATCCATGGTATTGATAGGTATTGATAGCATCCTTCTCCAGCACTATATTTCAAAGACGTTGATTCTTCCTCTGTCTTGTTTCTTTATCGTCCAAGTTTCGCATCCGTATGTTACCACAAAAAAGATGCCACTATGTAGGAGCCGTGTCCTCATCGCCAGTGACATGTTCCTTGATTTGAAGTCTTTGTCCAGTGGCTTCATTGTTGATTTGCCCATAGCGAGTATCCTATTGACTTCCGTTGTTGCAGTGCGATGTAACAGTGGCCTTCTGCACTCTTTGGCTGCACGATGCGTTGCTATCTAGCCCCAGCCTGAAATGGCAACTTTACTCAAAGCCTTATTCAGTTTTGGTTTTATTATAGGATTTGTAGGAGTCTAAAAGGCAGAGATTGATGATACTATGTGACACTAGAGAACTGAATGAGGGACAAAAGGTGAAAAACCTCTTGGTAACTATTTCAAACAGCTTCTCAAATCTCTACTTTATTTTCATGAAGTAGTCAGAGATCTTATAAGGTTTGGCTGAAGATGTCTTTTGTGCATTTTGAAATAAATAAACAGCATATCTTCATTTTATAGCATGTTCACACAGATTTTTCACACTGATTTCAATGTTTATTCCGTGCTGAAATCCAGGGTAAAATCTCCGACTAATTAATGGAAACATTGCTGTCATTTGTAAATTTCCATTGCCTTCCACATGTCCATGGACTGTTCCACAGGGGATTTGAAAAATTGAATTTAATAGGGGAAATGTAATTTATTGAATTGGATTTCCTGTGAATTCCTTGTCAGAAATTTTGGGTGGGGCGAGCCCGACAAGTGTATAATTTTTGGTCTGTTCTTTCCTTATCTGGAACTCTCATTTTTATCAGTACTATAGAATAAAGGTAGGACTAACAGGTGGGCCCTTCGGATTTACTCATTGACTTTTCTATTTGACTTTATGGTGTATATATCTGATTTGTAATTGTAATTCCATTTATCTGGCCAGATTGTCTTTATGTACTACAGGTATGTGGTGTTTTTATACAGGCAAGGTCACCTAATAAATTCGCTATTTAAAATGTGGGTTTTTCCATTTAGTTCCATGCTTTGAAAACCTCAATTTAAGGTATTTTATTTATGTATTGCTTGTATAGCACCGTTACTTCCACAGATTTATAGACCTTATCATTGCTGTGCCCTTTGGGGCTCACAATCTACGTTCTCTATCAGTCCTTAGAGTGTGGGAGAAACCCCACAAACACGGGAAGAACATACAAACTTCTTGCAAATGTTGGTCAATTTTGAATCCAGGAACTCGAGCGCTGCAAGTTCTAACCACTGAGCCACTGTGATGGCTGCTTTCTCATTTATAACAAGATATTTTTTATGCTACGTGATTGTAATAAAGCATCTTAACACATTTACTTGCAGCGTATGGAGAGAATGCATGTCCCCAGGCAGGACGACAGTGTTATAAATTCTCTCCAGCAAGTAAAGGGTATTCTAATGCCATCATGTCAGGTGATTCATTTTGTTCTTACTAGTCCTGCTACAAATGCAGAAGATTTAGACACTTTCTCCACTAATTATTGTAATAAATGTGCAGCATGATGCTGAAGTGTCTGTATGTAATGACTCCGAGCTGTTAATAAACGCTTTTTTTTTTCTAGAGACAAACTTCACACTCAATACAGTATATTTGGCAGTTTTTCTAAGTAAGCAAAAAGCCCAACTAGAAATCTCCCCTCTCTGGGGACACTAGGAAATCCCAGCTCTGGCCTCGGAAAATACAGAGGTTTTCTGTCTTTTTTTCTCATGTGTAAAGGAATGTGCAGCTCTTAATACCCTGACTGACGGCAGCAGGTGGCTTCCCATCACCCAGCATCCCAGATTCCTCCATGTGATGTTAGTGTGGAGTGTAAAACCAGCAATAAAATTCTGGATAGATGCCCACGTCCTGATGCCACAATGTATCGCACCCATCCATACGCAATACCAGCGTTTCCTGAGTGGCAGGCTCTGATGAGTATTGGACCATATCGGACTTTAGGTTTATTCGTTAGACCTTATTCTTGGGCCCTGTTCACACAGGTTTTTTATTAGTTGTGTTGTGATATAAAAACTTCTGTAGCTTGAGGTGTTTTTTTTTTTCTTTTATTCTTTTCCAAACATATACCTATTTAGTGGCCCCTATGGAATAAAAGGCCAGAAAAAAAATCGATACCTTAAGTATTCTGGGTTACGAAAAGCCATTGATCCCCATAACACTACAAAGCAAATGCTGTGAATGCAGACATTAAAAAATGTTACCATATACTTTTTACTATCCATGCTACAAAAATAAAAGTGAGAAGCGTCATTAAAATTTTACTAAAAACTAAAGACTTTACGTTGCACTTTAGAGCAGTCGCTTAACCCTTCCAGCCCTACTTGCATAGTACTACTAGTACCAGCATATGTTTTCAGAGATGACCTGCTTAGAAAAAAAGTTGACATTACTCCCTGCAGTCGACACAATAAGGCAAAAGTTTTTTTGTTTTGTTCCTAGTCATTTCATGCCCTTTCATCTTGGGATAACGCAAGCCAAGAGGAAAGCTAATGAAGGCGACGTCTATATATTAATAGTGGATGAGATTGAGCCCCTTCGGTTTGGGGGAAGTAACACTCGGCGTTGTCTTATCGCACTCTGACCAATCACAGCCCCTCGCAGCAGCACATAACGTCCCTCTGCCCTGTCGTCTCTGTCTGACTACCACTGCCTTATCCACGCAGAGCAGCCGCCAAGGAGCAGGGAGCAGGGTTGACTTTCAGAGAGGGAAAATCCTTAATGCTCACTCCCTCAGCCTCTGTAATGCTAGGATGTCGCCAATCTGCTTTGAGGGATGGAAAGATTAAGAAGAATAAAAAAATTGCAATAAAATATGTGTGAACGAGGGGGTAATTGTGGACAAATGCAGCATTGAAATTCATTTTTCAGCTCTTTTACACACCATTTCAATCTTATTTTCTGCTTGTTAATGAGATCTTGTTGGTCGAGGGTGGGCCGAGCTGCCCAATATCGCTGGGTAATTGCACATAATTTTCTCTTTACCAATGATTTGCATCAGTTTTTTTTTTTTCTAATTTTGTAGTATTTAACACCCCTTGCAGTTCCCCTCCCGCGCCCAGCAAGTCTCATTTTAAATGCCTATTATAAGCGCAGCGCCTTGGAAAAGAAAAGAAGCAGGGCGCGATAGGAAGAAAGGGGGAGAACATAGCAGAGGCCCATGTGATTATCGCCGAGCGCACAACCAGGTTACAACACCACCATGTTATAGATATGCCGAGTCTAATAATCGACAATTGTGATGCTAATGTTCCAGAATTTGTCAACTGCACCTTTTCCTCTATAAAGACAATTACATTGGTGTTTAACACACACGAGACAAACATAAAATCAAGTAATGGATGTTACACGAGCTGTCAACTACTGGAAATCACACTTAATATATTATGGATTATCTCTTTATGTCAGTTCTTCAGCTCTTTGCCATGACGAAGTGAGAGCGCTATGGGCTGGGATACTGTCCATCAGAAGATTAGGATGAAATCGGGGGGAATGAGCGAGAGCAGATCTGTTTGTTTGCGTTTTGTCATTTATATTCCTAAATTGATCTATTTATGGACTGGTAATTATTTCAGCGTCTACGTTTTCCAAGCGTCGATGTAACAAAAATAAGGCTGCGAATGTATCTCCTGTTACAACCTTCACCATTGCCGATATGATGCATTTCTAAGGTTTCACCGCAGCGCAGACTAGACTTTTACAAGGCACTGTGCAAACCCAGTTTTAACCCTGCTTTAGTCTTGTGTGGCCGATATGCCACACAGTGCCGGCAATTAACTACACTAGATTAAATGCATGTCATTCTAGATCAAGACAATGAGATATTGGATATCTAGAATATTTTCCAAGAAAAAAAGGGTGGAAAAAGTGATTTTCTGTTCTTTAATGAGTGTGGAAAGCATGGCCTTAACTCCTGTAGTCCCTAATGTATTCTATCGCATGTAAAAAGCTCAGTATCTGCTACTCCCAGACATATATCTCAGTCCTCACAGTGTCCAATATAATATACAGTGCTCCTGATAATTATTTTCTTTTCCTCCCAGTCTCCAGATTATTAAAGGCTCCCTGTAGTGCCCAATATTTCCCACTCTGCTGTCCCCAACTTGTGTGAGAATACTTACCGTGCCAATATCTTTCCCTTCCTGCACTCTGTAAAATATCCAGGGCTCCCCACAGCGCTCAATATCTTTCGTGTGCAACACTTGCCCTTAATTCAGGATCGTAGGCAAGATATTGTTAACCTAAACGTCCATCATCACATTGCATATTCCATGCACAGGTGGCGATGACTTATCTACATCCTTCACGTGACTCCATATTCAAGTATCTCTTGCTATATACTTCGCAGAGCATCCTGCGCAACCATTAGCGTTTCAGTTTCTGCAAAACTACAACTCCCAACATGCCCTGACTTAAGCATCTCTGCTCTAGATGATGATTAATACAAGTTGCTTATTTTCTCGAGTCATTCAACACTGTGCTAGCTGCTAATAACCCACTGTGCAAAAGTATGTGCACCCTTTTTAAAGCTAATTGCACCATCTATGCAACCATACCAAAAATAGGATATAAAAAAAGTAATATTCTACAGTCTCCAAATATTTATGGGACTAAATGACAAAGCAAGACCCCAAATTATTGTCCTGTTTAACCTTTAACATAATCGGTCATCAAAACCCCTGACTGAGATACAAGAGTCTGGAGTTATAGATGACTAGGGAGCGTACATGTATCACTGCTGCTTTCCAGAACATAAGTCTAAGGATTAATGGATCTACCACTGCTTACCTGTGGGGAGAGGCCGTTACCGACCGGATTCATATGGTTGGACGGTCCTCCCGGGTTGATAAAACTGTCGGAGTAGGTGGAGAAGCTGTGTCTTGCTCCATAAGCGGCTCCTGTGTCTGCGGTTGCAGCAGATAAGCCTCCTTGATGCATCGATGAAGGGGGAAGAGGCTGAGGTCTGTGGAGCGTGCTTCCTCCATCTATGGGTACAGAGACAGGAACGTTGGGTGATATTCCGGATGTGGTGACTGGCCCTTACCCATGATATGATGAGAATGACCCATACATTAGGTACTTTCACCTATGCAGATGTATTACGTGTGGCTATATATATATATAAATATGGGTGTGAAGGAACCCCAGTTAAAGTTCATGAACAAAACAGGTTCACAATCTATTCGACAACACAAAACAGAAGAATAACGGTCTCCTGACCTTGAGAGAGGCTGGCCGTTGGGTACGCCGTCTCAGAGAGCTGGTATGGGGGCAATGCTGGCATTCCTGTGGGGGGAAAGCCACCAGGCAGTAAGTGGTTGAAGGCAGCCAGCTGGTTGGCTCCGGCTTGTTTGCGCCACCTAGCTCTTCGGTTACTGAACCAGACCTGTAGTGGGTAGAGATAAAACCAATAGGATTAGCAAAAAAGAGAATTATTACCTTAATAACCACTGATGCAAATGTATAAATGGTGACATCCAAATTTACTGCAGATTCAAGCTTAAGTTCATCTAGACATGGAGATGAGTAAAATTTTATTAAACTGGGGTCAATTTTATTAAAGTATCTGAAGACATTGCAGTAGGGTGGTCGGCCCGAACATGATGGGAACGCTCTTCAGCTGCCAGGATGTTAGCGTGAGGAATGGGCCAGGAATGCGCCAAACAGCTGCTGCAGGAACACTGGCAGGTTCACCGTCCAAGCTGCCAGAGGCAGGGGGTAATCTGCTCATGTGGAAGAGAAATATGCAAGGCAGTCTTCCCAGAATCCCAGCTGAGAAGGTGATTTCACTTCACAGACCCCTCCGTACGACCTCTGCACCATCGTGGTCCCTGGTGAGCCGCCAATAGTGAACCCATGGGAGTATGATGGCACCATAGAATCACACCAGGGTATCAGAGTGTGATTAGCTCTCACACAATTAGAGAGTTGGCTCATGAGACAAGCACAGATCCTTTACATATCATACACATGCTGTATACTGTTTCTCTTCTGCAGGCTTCCCCTCTCTGGGCCTGTAACCCAATCCATGTACTTCTGTCAGAATAAGCACTTCTAACTACATTTCACTGTCCCCCGTGCTCAATCCCTGCTCACCCCCGTCCTCCAGAGACCCTATTATATTCACAAATCTGTTCACACCCTTCACCCTTTGGATCTCTGTGTACATATCTGACCTGAAGTTACGCCGTCAAATACAGTCTTTGTCAGAGAGTTTCCCACAAGTTGTGCGAGCACCTGCTCTGCATCCACGAACCCTCGCAGGAACAGTGTGCCCAGCAGGTTCGCCTTATTCATGCATTTACATTGGGAGTCATGCTCATTTACATAAAGAATTTTACAGATAAATGCTATCTTTTTATCCATAATTAAAAAAAAACCAAAAACTAATAATAAAGTAGTATCCATTGAATCTGCCGGCAGCAACACCCAAGGACCTGCAATGCATACCTGCACCCTGGCTTCAGTGAGCTTGGTCCGCTGTGCTAGTTCTTCCCTGGTGTATATATCTGGATAATGTGTCCTTTCGAAGGCTTTCTCCAGCTCTTCTAGTTGCTCAGCAGTGAAGGTTGTGCGGCTGCGGCGCTGTTTCCGCTTCAGAGGAAGGTCTGGTTCTGACTCCACATCTGACCCTTCATCCAGACGATTCCCTGATGGGAGAACAACACTGGTTTATTATCATCCCAGGCCTAATATCGTTCTCAAATCCACTCCCTATTCCTTCAGTCAGTAAAGTACAATTACTGTCCACATTTCACCCTCTGCTTGCTGTCATTGAGTACAAACCTTGATTTTTTTCCTATTCAGTTGTCCTGTACTGAAGGCTGCATACACCAGTGCATGTAAAGGCATCGGTGCCTACTGTACGGCTTTCCTGGTCACGTTCTAAGTATCTGAGTATGAACGATAACGTTCTTATTCCCTGACAGTATTTAAAACACAAATTACATTGCAAAAATGCATAATATTTTTTTGGCAATAAAGCCTGTACAGTTGAAGAAATGTGAGAATGTGAATGCTACACACCAAATTGTCTGTGTATGAGGTATACATTTTATTTATTGAAGGAAGTAATGTTCTCATTCTTGTTGCAGGTTACAGCTTCCAAAAACTGCCATCTTCTAATGTCAATTTTGGGAAGACGATTCTGCTTGTAAGAAGTGGACATAAGGCATTGGAAAAGGATATTCTCCTGCCCATCATCCGTATGTTCTCTTGATCCCACGGGCTAAACATGGCAGATACATTGGGATTTGGATTAATTTACCAAAATCAGAAGGATTCAAGTGAGTTAGATCTTGAACGAGACCTCATGTTTGCAAGATTTGAATTATAAATTCCCTAAAAAGCGGAAAAAAAAGAGTTTGCTCTGGATAGCAAACCAAACTGAGCGCCCTCTAGCTGGAGTCAGTGTAACCGCGCACATCTCAAGGTAGAAATGAGTTTTGAAGTAAAGATATTGGAGAACTTGCGTAAAGCCGTTCATCCTTATTACTTCATAATGATGCAATTAACAGCCCCCACCTCCGAACCAATAATGTCCTCAGCTCTGAGCTGCGGACATGTATCCAGATAATCTCTGGAAATGTGCCCACCTGGTCTATATATTTGCTGCTCAGTAATTTCATATAATCCTCTTAGCAGGAAAGGCAACAGAATAAGTGGGGATGTGACCTTATCGTTCTCAGGTTAGCTGACTATTAATGGAAATGTATGAGTCCGGAGGAAATCCGCAGTCTACTCTGGTTTTACCAGTTTAGGAGTCAGAATAAAAGAGAAAGGCATCAAATGCACAGAAGTAACCCAGAAACTTATTTTTTTTTTTACTCCTTCTATATTAGGTTTTGATGTTGCATTTTTTTTATTTTTAGGTGTGATTTTTACTGGGAATTTTTTTTTTTTTAAAGTCGGAATCAAATTCTTTCCATATCATGAATATGGAAGATAGAGCTGCTAGACGGGTTGCAATCCACACTTAATCTCTTGGTGACCTCTGCTTCACTTTGCAAGAGAAGAAACACAAATATTAAGATTCCCAGCTGCTCTTTTCTTTGCAGTTATGACAGGTCCAATGGAGAAAGGGGGGAGATAGGGGTCTGGGGTGGAGCTGTGCCGAAAAACATCCAAATCCTATGCACAGAGACCCCAAACTTGCAAACAGCTGGGCACATATTGTAGCTGCTCCCATACTAATAAATAGAAATGGTCTAAAGTCAGGCAGCAGCCCACGTAAAATCATAAAGGTTGTAAACAATCCTTTAATAAACGAAGGCACAATGTGAGGTACACCAAGACATCCCTACACCCCTCCCCCCCCAAACTTTATTACAGTTTAATGCAGCTTAGAATCCATGGCGTGCAGCAATAGAAGGAAAATGAAGCCAGTAATAGTTTATATGCGTTTTAATCAAGTAATTCGGCCAAAGCAGAATGACACTCCGGGTCGGTGTGGTGCCCTTGAATACCAAACAGACTGGGGAGCAGAGTTCGGAAAATGAAAAAGTGATTTACAGCTCAGCTGGAGTCCACGAAGCTGCAGAGCTGTATTATGGGGGGGCTCCGGAGGCTAGGCTTATTTCTTATTTTTAACCAAAGCTAAACCAGCCAAGTGTGACACAAGAAACATCGAAATCGTACATTTCAGCCCAAACGATGCTTTTCTGGCCAGTCTAGAATCTGTATGGAGAGGCTCCCAAGCCCCAGTCAGGAGTGAAATCTGGTTTTATATTGATTTCAATGGGGATTTTCACTTGATACCGTTGAATCTGACATTCTGGGACAGAAAAGCTTGTGATCTGATCAACTAATGAGGTTTGTGAATATCCCCACACATTCGTAATGGAGTTGGCTTTTATTTCTAAGTCCAATTAGACTGTCATCTCTTAGCTCAGGAATCAGATTATTCTTCGAGGCTACTTTCTGAACTACTTTAACTATTATACCTTAAAGCCCCAGGAATTACATTTCATAGAAGCACAGATTTAAGGACTAAATTCAGTCTGATCCACTGATCGAACCACTTCTCTGACTAGGTCAGGTCGATAGTGTTGGGAGGTATACGATATATAGGGGTTAGGGCGCTACTTTAGAGGGGGGGGTTGGGGTATTCCTGGATTGCTGAGACTTTCTGTGCCCCTGTTTTTTCCCATATAGGAACCTGCTAATGAGTAAAAGTACATTTTCCACCTGCTGTTCCCAGCAGCAAGGATCAGCATACATATGACTTAAAATCTTAGCCTGTGACAATTAACCACATTGTACGCTACAACTAAGGGTACCGTCTCACAGTGGCACTTTGGTCGCTACGACGGCACGATCCGTGACGTTCCAGCGATATACTTACGATCTCGCTGTGTCTGACACGCTACTGCGATCAGGGACCCCGCTGAGAATCGTACGTCGTAGCAGATCGTTTGAAACTTTCTTTCGTCGTCAGATCACCCGCTGTCATCGCTGGATCGTCGTGTGTGACGCCGATCCAGCGATGTGTTCACTTGTAACCAGGGTAAATATTGGGTTACTAAGCGCAGGGCCGCGCTTAGTAACCCGATATTTACCCTGGTTACCATTGTAAAAGTTAAAAAAAAAACCACTACATACTCACCTTCTGATGTCTGTCACGTCCCCCGGTGTCCACAGGGTTACGCGCTGCTGCCCAGAGCTTCCTGCACTGAATGTGTCAGCGCCGGCAATAAAGCAGAGCACAGCGGTGACGTCACCGCTGTGCTCTGCGTAATTGCCGGCGCTGACACATTCAGTGCAGGAAGCTCTGGGCAGCAGCGCGTAACCCTGTGGACACCGGGGGACGTGACAGACATCAGAAGGTGAGTATGTAGTGTTTTTTTTTTTAACTTTTACAATGGTAACCAGGGTAAATATCGGGTTACTAAGCGCGGCCCTGCACTTAGTAACCCGATGTTTACCCTGGTTACCCGGGTGCTGCAGGGGGACTTCGGCATCGTTGAAGACAGTTTCAACGATGCCGAAGTCGTTCCCCTGATCGTTGGTCGCTGGAGAGAGCTGTCTGTGTGACAGCTCCCCAGCGACCACACAACGACTTACCAACGATCACGGCCAGGTCGTATCGCTGGTCGTGATCGTTGGTAAGTCTTTTAGTGTAACGGTACCCTTAGATGTACAGTGGCTTCTGAAAGTATTCAACCCACTCCCCCTTGGCATTTTTCACATTTTGTTACCTCTCATCCTGGAATTTCACAGTTTTTTGTTGTTTTTTTTAGGGTTTGCATCAGTTCATATAGAGAAAATGCCTACAACTGTGAACATTTAGTTTTCTTTTTATTGTGGAGCAAACGACAAATAAGACAAAAAAAATGAAAACTTAAGTGTGCATAACTATTCACCCCCCTAAAGTTAGTACTTTGTAGATCCTCCTTTTGCTGCAGTTACAGCTGCAAGTCACTTTGGATAAATCTCTATGAGCTTTTGCCACATTTTGCCACTGGGATTTTTGCCCATTCCTCAAGGCAAAACTGCTTCAGCTCCTTCAAGTTAGATGGTTTTGTCTGGTGAACAGCAATTCAAGTCTGACCACAGATTCATTGGATTACACGTTTCACCTTAACCCCCTTTTGAGTGTTACAAACTCAAAACGAGCCTTCCAGTTTTCGTGTAATTAAAGGCCACCTCTATGGAGTGTACGGCTTATTGTGGTTGTATGAAGAGATACTCAAGTCTCTGCTTGGGAACTCTGCAGCTCCTTCAGGGTTACCTGTGGTCTCTGTGCTGCCCCTCTGAATAATGCCCTCCTTGCCCAGGCTGAGAGTTTTGGTGGGCACCTTCTCTTGGCAGGGTTGTTGTGGTACCATGTTCTTTCCATTTGATGATAATGGATTTGATGGTGCTCTGGGGGATCATCAGAGATTGGGATAGCTTTTATAACCCTGACTTGTACTTCTCAACAACTTTGTCCCTGACTTGTTTGGAGATCTCCTTGGTCTTCATGGTGTTGTTTGGAGATCTCATTGGTCGTCTTCTTTATTTTTTTTATATAGCGCTAACATATTCCGCAGCGCTTTACAGTTTGCACACATTATCATCGCTGTCCCTGATGGGGCTCACAATCTAGAATCCCTATCAGTATGTTTTTGGAATGTGGGAGGAAACCGGAGAACCCGGAGGAAACCCACGCAAACACGGGGAGAACATACAAACTCCTTGCAGATGTTGTCCTTGGTGGGATTTGAACCCAGGACCCCAGCGCCGCAAGGCTGCAGTGCTATCCACTGGGTTGAGATCTCCTTGGTCTTCATGGTGTTTGGAATTCTCCTTGGTAGTCATGGTGTTGTTTGGAGATCTCCTTGGTCTTCTTGGTGTTGTTTGGAGATCTCCTTTGTCTTCATGGTGGTGATTGGAGATCTCCTTGATTTTTCTGGTGTTGTTTGGAAATCTCCTTGGTCTTCTTGGTGTTTGGAGATCTCCTTGGGTCTTCTTGGTGTTGTTTGGAGATCTCCTTTGTCTTAATGGTGGTGTTTGGAGATCTCCTTGGTTTTCCTGGTGGTGTTTGGAGATCTCCTTGGTCTTCATGGTGGTGTTTGGAGTTCTCCTTGGTTTTCCTGGTGGTGTTTGGAGTTCTCCTTGGTCTTCATGGTGGGGTTTGGTCAATGGTGCCTCTTGTTAATGGTGTTGCAGCCTCTGTGACCTTTCAGAAATAGTAAAGTTTATATACTGACAGACATGCGACACTTAGATTGAACACAGGGGGACGTTCTGTCACTAAGCATGGGACTTATGAAGGGAATTGCTTGCACCAGAAATTTTTAGGGACTTCATAGCAGTAGAGGTGAATTCATATGCACATTACAATTTTAGTTATTTGATACCATAAATTTAATTACTGCCTATATTTTTCTCACTTCACTTCACCAACTTAGACTATTTAGTGCTGATGCATTATACACAAAGTAATCACACAAATATTTACACACAGGTTGTAATGTAACAAAATGGGTGCAAAGCCAAGAGGGGTGAATACTTGAGCAAGCCACTGTAGCAAGTATTATTCCTGTTCATGAGGTGTTCATTATGATGGTGTGATGATATATACTGATAGGTTAGAGATTAAGAGATGGCTCCCTTCTTTATATTATGTGAACGAAGTGCTCGACCTAAGAACTGCACAGTGCAAAAAAAAAAAAAAATGGTCACACAGGAGGCAGTTGCTATAACTTTAGCAAAAATGTCTTCCTGGCTAAGCCAGAATAGTTGCTACAAGGCTGATACTTTTACACATGGAGTACATGACTGTTTCTGGATTTTCTTTTTTAGGTGAACTTGTGTAGGACGTCCTAGGGTTCAAGCCTAATATGTGAGTGTTAACAGTCCGTCCATGAGGCGATTTTCTTCTAACGTCTATGGGAAGCTTAAGAGTTTATTTTCTGCCTTAGATAAGGAGTGAATGGTAAGGGAGAGTGAAGACGCTGAATGACAGCAACTTTGGGGGGAGCCGGGCATCTTTGGGCTTTTTCTGAAGCATGTCCAACGCTGTGAGATGTCTTTTATTGTCTCACCTTGCATGAAACTCTGGACTTTTTTTTAGTGGTCAATCTTTCAGAGGAGGCTAAGGCTGCACCTTAGGGGGTCTTTACTACTGAATGTCTCAGTGACAGCCCTGAACAGCCCAATGTGATATCAATAAAACCAGACGTGTGAACACTGCCTTGCTGCTGCTAAGGATGGTGCGCCCTGCATATTAATACCTACAGCCTTGGGGGGTGGAATTGAAGCAGGAGGGGGCTTCTGGGATGGGGCAATAGACAAATGATCACTTTAGGATCCTCAGCAGTTGTTGTGTTTTTACCCTTTCAGTGCTGTGATGAATAGACACTATAAAGAGTCATCACCAACCAAAGGGGGTGCAGTGTGGATGCAAAAAGCAGGGCGGGAAGGTGAAGGGGCCAAGTGCAGGACCAGGGCTGAGGATATATAATGTGGAACCATGAGTGGGGTCTTATAATTTTACTTTAATATAATTTGACTTTATAACCTGAAATTATAATGACGTATTTGATTTATCAGAGCAGATATGCTGATATTTCAGAGTAATTACACAGGCAAAGAAATAAAGAAACAGACGTACTTTCTCAAATGGGTTGTAGAGGCTTATAGTGATGACTTATCCATCGTTATCGGGTTGGCGAGGGGTCTAACACCTGTCACTTCCACCAATCAGACGTTCTATGCTCTGATTGTGAATGGACCAAACCGCTCATATCCATACACTGTTTAGTGGCTGCCTTCATGTACCCGCTGTCCAGGTCCTATTGAAGTGACTAGGAGCTGCAGAACGGCCACTACACACTGTATGGAACTGTATTGTTTTTCTCCTTTTATTATTTATATCCAGCCAGTGCGATCAGAGCTGAAAACTTATGGTTGATGGGGGTGCCGGGTGTCTGATATCCATGATCTGATATTGATGACCTATCCTAAGCACAAGTTATCAATATGATAAGTCTTGAGAACCTCTTCAGACCCAACATAAGAATAAAGAATAAATAAACATAATCTATTATGGGTGGGTACCTTAAAGACGAGAAGTGATTACAAGCTGAATTAAAAATAAATATCATTATTAAATAACATTAGCTTTATAAAAAACATTTAAAAAGACAGGACAAATTGGGCGTGAAGGGAAGACAGCAGCCCCACATTGCCACTGAACGCTGCACCATTGTCCTCCAGGTGCAAGCAACTCTTGTGTATATAATATATATACCGTATATATATATATAAAGTTAAATACTTGTGAAACTATGCCGCCATATGGAGTGTTCATGCAAGTGTGAATTTCAGGCAATATTGGAAGAAAATTATTTTTAAAGGGGACTGTACCATTTCCACCTCCTATGAACCAACCCCTATAATCCCTTTGTCAACAATTGACAGCATTAACCACACTGCTCTGAAATCACCATTTAGGTATACTTTTACCCCAATTCGGAGTATTTTGATACACTGGGGTTCCTAATATTGTCCTCTTTTTAGCAGTGTCTGTGTAATATCTCAATTATACCCTTTTTCCTCACTTTATTATTTTTCTCTCCCCACTTTACCAACTGTTGATTTCTCCCTTCCCCATTGGAGGCCAAATTGTCCTGTCTTTTTAAATGTTTCTTATAAAGTTAATTAAGATATTTATTTGTAATTCAGCTTGTAATCACTTCTTATCTTTATGGTACCGACCCATAATAGATTATGTTTATTTATGATTTTTTTAAAGTGTTCAAAGCCTCACATCTAGGACTATGGTAATGGCCAACATTAGAATAGGCTACACAGGCAGAAGCTAGCGTTATCACAGTGGTGCACGCTCGGTGATATATTTGTTGTATTGTAGTCTTTTTCTTTCTTTACACCTCTTACTTTACAACAATATTTTGCACCAAAATAATGGTAGATGATGCTAGAAAATCTGATGTGTTGTAAGACTCCTCTTAGTCTTGCCCCATCTTCTAAACTTGTCCTAGTACGGCCTGCGATGTACAGTTTGGCCGCAGGTCTCCTATGCAGAGCGTGGCAGCCTCAATGACATATCGTAGGCTCAGGAGACTCACTGCCAGTCCATACATCACGGACCGTGCCGTGTTTCACAGAGTGAGGCTTGAAGCAAATAATAAATCTGGAGCACAGTACATTTGGATAAATCTCCAAAATGTAAAAAAAAAACAGTAATTTGTTGTGCAACTATCTGCAGAGGCCTTGTTACCATGTATCAGACCATCCAGTGTTTTCTCCTCCTGCACTGTTTGCTTTATAACAAAGTAATGCCGCATCTGATCCCATGAAATCCTGTGGGATTCTTCCTGATGCCGGATTGATTCATAGATGTTGTTTTGCAGGACTCTATGTCCTTATGTGACCCGGACTTATGATCCCATTCACTTCTTTCTCTTATCCGTTTAATCGAGTACGACTCTCGGTCATTCTATACATCTATCTATATTCTGTATCTAGTCTATCGCATACTGCAGTTTACAATTACTCAGAAGTTGTCTGACTTAGTGATTTTATTTTCAAGCTTCTTGTGGAATAGTTTTTTTCACCAGTTCCCCTGGAAGAAAAGAGTGCCAGCAGATGAAACAAAAATCTAATGATTGCCACCTCAGGGGTTGATAGCGAAATAAACTCCTGCCTTGTAAAAAAAAATTCTACCTTATACCTGCTGCACAGATTTCCCTCCTCCTGTAGTTTCGGGGAGGAATTCATAAAAAGAGGTGGAAGACTGCAGGAATCGGAGCCCCGAGTCATTTCATGCAAGTGTTCTCGGATTCCTGCTGGCGATGATGTGCAGCCCCAGGGGTAATAGCGGACCCTGTAATCTCTGCCCACCCTGTGACCTGTCCTGCTTGATTTAGGAACATCGGGGATGTCATTGACCACTTTGTGCTACTTGCTGTAGCTATGGTCAATGCGCCATTGCATATCAATAGTATTGTCTGATTTGTAGTGCTGGGTGATGTATGCAGCATAATCTGTTCAAAATGGAATCATCTTTAGAGCACTATGATCATTTAGATGCATTGACGTTTAGTTCTTAAATAGTTATGGCAAAGATATTTGCAAACTCTCCTTTATCTTCATGCCATCTTAGACTCAATCCGCCTGGCCCACCGCCTTGAGCTGAAGATTTTGGCCACCTAGCCCTCAAACCAAGCCGCTTTGCTCTCACTGGAAGATGGTGGAGAAAATGGGACAAATTTCTGATTCGTAACACTCTGAGAACGTGTTTATTGTCATTGTTTAAGTGCAAATGTATAAATACAGCAATGCGAAGATTCCAGGCCGCAGCCGATGAAAGGCAGAAAATAAGAAATTTTCTGGCCGTAAGTGGCATAGGCTAATGGTGATTTTTGAGGCATTGGACCATGGAAGTTACTTAGCACATTGATTACTGTGAAACTGGGCAAGAGGCTTATTTCTTAATTACTGTTACACATTGTGTCAAGCTAACTCTCAGGCACTCTCCCAGCAGCAGAGATAGCCAAGACATTATAAAAGACAGCCAGGCTACGTGTGTGAAATGGACCCATCATGGCCGACGACAGAGACAATGCCAAAACTGCACAGATTGTAGCTACCGGTGACCACCAGTGCACGGACACATATTATTTGGCATCCCTTCTCAAACACGTGGCAAAAAAAAACACATTACAGATCGTCTCTTGTATGTTGAGCAATGCACAATTTAGTGATGAAATCCCACAGACTGATCCAATTCTTTCCGGTTGAGAACTCCCATTTCCTTTAAACAATGTCACAAGTTTTGCAAAGAACTTTTATGTAAAAGCTATGGGGCAAAATGCAGATCCGCAAATGGAAAATTCCTGTTTTTAATAGAAGCAGTTCATTTTCCAGCAGATTTGTAGTGGTGAGGGAAGTGCAGGGGTGCTGCTCCCAGTGATCGCCCCACTTCTTCCAGGCGGCTGGCTGCTGTCCCAGAATCAGGTTATGTACACTTAGCTGATGCCTGCAGAGGACTGGACCAACTCCAGTATACTGTGGAAGAAAAGAAAACTAGAAGGTCGGAATCGAGTACAGCGAATAAATTGCAAACAAATGGTCATTATTTCCGGCCACTTTTGTCTTTTAGTCAATTCCTACTATCCAACATCTGCTGATGTTCTTGACAGTGGTCAGGTTTTCTACCTTCTGTGGTTTAACTTTACACCACCCCAACTTTCAGCATGACAAAGCAATTAAATCACGCGCCTGGATTCTTGCCTAATTAAATATGACTTTTTGGGGAATTGCAATGACCTGTGTCAGAGAAGAAAGTTTACAGTAAAATTCTTTTAATCTGGCATTAGTGGAGATTGATGTCTGCCTGATCATGAATTGCTCTGGATTATTGGATAGTTTTAGACTAGAATGACAAACTTACAAATCAAGGTAAAGAAACTCCAAAAAGACAACACAAGAAGGATCACTTTCTGATCTTGTGAAATTATGAAGGTGGGAACCAGAGTATCTGAATTTCTGGATACCAATTCCTGTATGGTTTTTCACTGATATAGTATGTATGTTGTACTGGTCTTTAATGTCCAGAGAGCATGAAAATAAGAAAATAAATGGTAATAAACCCTTCGAGATTCACGGTCAGGTACGTTTTGGCTGCCTAGCCCGTGTGCATTAAATTCTGTTTTCAAAAACTTATCCATCAATAAAGCGTCATGATTGCTTAATGTTGGCAAAAATCTCTTTCCTTCTTAGAATACATTGTGACATGAAATGGTTTACATTATTTGTAAAATTCAGGCTTGTCATTTAAAACATGTTCCATTTCTTTTGTCATTTCGCTTTCATTAGCCGTAGCGTCTCACATCACAAATCCGGGTCAATAAACAATCTATATTCTCACCGGGAGAAACAAGCCGATGATTTACCATACACAGCGCTACCACGTGATGAACTGAAATACATACAATCTCCAAAATCCTCTCATCTGTTCCGCACTGTCACCTTCTGGAAGTCATATTCTATAGAGATGGAGGCTATATGGACTCGCAAAGGGGCAACACGCACCGCCTTTCTGGGACTGCAGCCCAAACAGGTGGCAAATACATGCAAGGGTCCATTCACATGGAAGAAAAATGCAATAAAATCTGCAGTGGTTCCTACACATTCCTAAAAAGTTAAGGTCATGTCTGATGTAAGATCAGTAGACCAGACTGGGCAAACCAAGGCCATACGTGCCGAATGTATATGTACCCTGCGCTACTATTGTTAACATGCCCTGTAAAAATTGAGCCTCTGCTTATAATAAAGCCATATGCACACACAGGCTTCGACTCATCATTGTCATTGCGCTTTATTTCTGGAGTAAAACTGGTTCTACGTGACATTTTTTTGTTTATGACCTATTAATTATTTAATGTGCACTTTTTTAAGGTAACTTTACTTAGTTTGTCTGTTATTCTTGACCTCCTTATTCAGATTTTTAGTTTAATTTGACTTTTCGAAATATTGCAGATTTCTTGTGCAATTGTACCCTACTTTGTACTGGAGTACAAACTCTGTCTAAATTTATTTTTGTGCTTTCGACAAGTAACGTGTAACATGTTAAAAAAATATTTAAAAAAAAACCAAAAACAAAATAAGATAATCCTTGTTTTTGCACAAAATTTGTTTTAAAGAATTTGACTCTAAAAATGGTAACTAATAGAAGTGAAAAAAAGTCACTTTTAAAAACTACAAATGATGAAATGGGGTCAAAGAAGCTCACATATTTTACATGGCGCTGCCCAATAAAATAAGAATAATCTGCTTGTGGCAACTTCTGTTTTTTGCTGTATAATATGTAATAAATGCTAATTGTTAAGATTTTTTTCTACTTAGTTAAAAGATACAACATAAGATTTTTGTTGTTATTCAGGATGGAAGATATATTTGATATTAACCAAGGGAATGATTTGATTCGGCTTATGACGGAGAGCTGCAGTCATCACTGACTAAGTGTTTTCGCTGATGAGTAAGTGAATAGTCAGAATCCCATCGAGGCCAGAATCAAATGAATATTGCAATCAGTCATAGACCCCACTTTATATCATTTTATTCCTGAGAGGAAGAGGTGGAAGGTTATTTGCTATAAATACAGGGGCGATCCTCTCTGACTGCCCCGGGCTGACATTCTTGTTCCCTCTTATATATTACATGTGCTCAGAGGGTCTCTAAAGCCCCAGTCAGTGTGTAAGGTCAGGCTGGTAGATAGCCTCATCTGTCTCAGGAGATTCTCTCATTTCCTTAACCTTTTAGGGAAGCTTTCATTCAGCCTCCGTAGTAGACAGGGCTGTAATTACAATACACCGGCATCATCCGTATTAACAGCTGTAGACAGTAGGTAAGAAATAATGGGCTATAAGGCATTTTGGATGCTTCTAGAAAGAAAAATATGGGACTTTTTTCTGCATTTTTTCCTAAGAAATGCAGTAGCCAAATGTTACATGAAAGTCAATAGTGACACATAAAGTCATTATATACAGTCATGGCCGAAAGTGTAAAATTAAGTATTTCTCATAGAAAATTATTGCAGTAAAAGGTATTGTTAAACATATTGATTTCCTTTGCTTGTATTGGAACAACAAAAAATAGATAAAAAGGCAAATTGGACATAATTTTACACAAAACCCTAGAAATGGGCCTAACAAAATTGTTGGCACCTTTCCAAAATGTTGGTACTCAACTTTGTTTCGAGCTTTTTGGTAAAACACATCATTCTACTCTTTACCGAAAATGGAATGAGGCTTACAAAGAAAAGAACATAGTACCTACAGTCAAACATGGTAGAGGCTCAAAGATGTTTTGGAGTTGTTTTATTGCCTCTGGCACTTAGTGCCTTGACTGTGGGCAAGGTATAATGAAATCTGAATATCACAAAAGGATTTGGGGTGGCAATGTAGTGTTCAGTATCAGAGAGCTGGGTTTGTGTTCTAGGTCATGGGTGTTTCAGCAGGACAATGACCCCAAACATACTTTTTTCATTAATTTAGTTTTTTTAGATTGATCAAATCTCATAGGACAAAATTACACATTGGTGTGCAGCACCGGTAAATTATAGATCAAGAGAAAAAAAGAAAATGTGTATTTAAAATTGAACTTTTATTACATATAATTTTAAAATGTTAAATATTTGCAATTTACACACATACATCCAATGTAGATGTATATTGGGTCACAAAGTGGTATTGAATGTGACCCACTGATTCCTGGTAAATGTGGGAAAATTAATTTGAATTTATTGGGATTCTTGACTATTGTCCCTATAAATTAGTAGTCAGATTGCTCTCATATTAATTATGCCAGAACTTCTGACAAATTGGTAAAGGCAAGTGTTAGTATTATTCATGCCTGTTTTCATATGTATGTATCATTAAAGGCACGAGCACTGTGCACCAGAATTGAATTTAAATAGTAGATTACTGCTAATTACGGCACCTGTGGTTAGACATTGCGGTTGTATCTTGTGTCTGCAACTCTTAACAAATGTGTGCTTATAGTTAATCACCACTTGAAAACCGCTATGAGTTATTGTAACATGCGTCAACAGTGGGTCACGCTGATGTTATTGCATGATTTCTCCCCATCAGATGTTATTGTAAGCGGTGTACGTGTAGTGGGGATGATCGCCGCTAGAGAGCCACTGTGCCTAATATCCCTATGGCAGTCTGTTTTGACTTTCCCACGTATTATCAAACTTACCAGGACATGTGTCCCAACGCTCGTTTCGCCAGTATACCAGCATTTTCTAAGGACGATTGTGCCAGCCGCAGGCTTAACTATAAGCACACATTTGTTAAGAATATGTTCTTATACCATTTACCAGGAATCGGTGGGCCACATCCAATACAACTTTGTGACCCAATGTACATCCACACTGGATGTATGTACGTTAATTGCAAATTTTTAAAATTATATGTAATAAAGGTTAAATTTTAATTACACGTTTCCTTTTTTTCTCTTGAACTTGATCTATACTTTTTCAAGAAGCCCCCAGAAATGGATGGAAACAAAGCGCTGGAGAGTTCTGAAGTGGCAGCAGTGAGTCCGGATCTAAATCCCATTGATTCCCTGTGGAGAGATCTGAAAATTGCTGTTGGGAGAAGAAGCCTTCACATACGAGACCGGGAGCATTTAGTCCGTAATTCCAGGTGAGAGGTGGAAGAAACTTGTAGATGGTCATAGAATGGTAGGGTTGGAAGGGACCTCCTAGGTCATATGGTTATAGAAGGCGATTGATTGCAGTTATTTTTTTCCAAAGGGTGCAACCAAATATTAAGGTGTGGGTGCCACAATTTTGTCTTGCCCATTTTGGGAGTTTTGTGTAAAATTATGTCCAATTTGCCTTTTTTTCTCTATTTTATTTTGTGTTGTTCCAATACACGCAAAGGAAATAAACATGTATAACAAAATGTGTAATTGCAATAATTTTCTGTAAGAATTCCGAGGGTGCCAACACTTTCGGCCATGACTGTGTATATATAGGGTATGCGCACCTCCAAGTGTAAAAATTTTGCGGTGAATTTGTGCTAAAAGTCCCCATAATTCACAATGAAATCCACATATGTAAATTGTGAATCTTGTTGTCAGATGTAGTCTTTAGTGTAGAATTTAACCTCATTGCAATGATCAAAATCCACAGTGAAATTCCACAGCATTTTCGCAACAGAGAGGTCACGCTGAAAAGAATCCGCAGCACATGTTTATACTGTGAGTGAATAGGGCTTGTTAAAACGGGGGTCAGAGCATATTTCATCCGCCCATAGAAACATAATCTAAGGGACTGTTCACATGCAGTTTTTGGCACAGAATCTATCACAAGCATTCTTCCGATCCTTCAAATAATGCACCAGTCAGTGGGAAAATGTGCCTATGGTTTACACGACGCACCAAATGTGGCATTGAAATAAATGACTATAAAATGACAAGTGCACAAAAAGCTATAAAAAGTGTGTCTTTGTTTTTTCCTGTGAACATTTATGCTCTGGTACTATTCATTATGATGTCATATAATACTAATACTAATACTAGTAATAATCTGAGCTTCTATTTACAACGTGACCTTGCATACATTACATTTATTATACAGCAGATTTAGCAACTGAAAGTCCGTTCCGTACATTTGGAAAGGGCTGTTTTGGTGGGAAGCACATAGATTTTTTTCCGCACTCCAAATACATACTGATTGGTTAATTGGCTTCCTAGAAGATAGGATATTAGACTGTGAGCTCCTGGAGACAGAGATGTGATGTGAGCGGTTTTTATAGCACCTACATGTTCTGCAGTGCAGTACACCGCTTGTAAACAATGGAAATAAACACATTGTAATACAGCGTAGTAAGAGAAATGATGCAAGATGCTAATTGTATTCCTGTGTAACATGTGCGCTTGTATCACTGACATGAGGTCTCCCGCTGCAGGCTGGGTGCATGTAACCATATCTGCGAGAGATAAGTGTCAGTATGTTTGTAGGACATATTCTCACTGAATACTTTATACTTCCCCCGGGCACGACAATCCTCAATAAACGCTGCCTGGATTACTCCCAGGGCTGATAACGTGCACATGTTCTTTTATAAATGCCAATAAACTGCAGCTCTCAGCTTTACAAGGCAAGTGCTTCTATTACACACGGAGAAGTGAGGGAGCCTGGACTGTGGGACATGTGAACCTCGGACCCCAGACTCCGCATCATTAGGTCAAGTGATCTACAAGTGAAAAACAGGTAGCTGATCCCGGTAACCAACAATGTGAGGAGGGCGTCCAGACTCCTGGTCACTGTGGTGGTCAGAGCTGACCTGTGATTCTCAGTTCTCACAGCTTTTTAGGGCATGTGCACAGTAGGTTTTGGGAGCTGGTACTCTCTCAAAAATGTTTCAAAACCTATTCTCCCATAACGGATATGAAGCAATTTACAGCATGATCCAAATGTAAAGACTATTCTCACATAAAATATTTGTCACCTCCTCATTGGATGGGTGATAAATGGCTTCTTTTATAAGATAGGGTAGCCCAAAGCCCCTGTTATTCCTGCATGCATAAACGCCACGAGTAGGACAGCAGTATAGCATGCATTCTGTCGCTGCAGCGATCAGACATTTACCGAGCCTCCATTGGATAAATCATAATTGCCAATTGAGGGAAAGCCTTCTGAAAAGGACCTGTCGGCTCTCCTGACATAGCTGTTTGGGTTGGGAGGTAATGCGCTGGGACGGGACAACGAACGTGAGATGAAGAGATAGTGCCCTGAGAGAGAGCTCCAAGGCCTCAGTAGCACAGAAGCTAAGGATCAGCCATACTGGTAACAATGTTCCCTTGAGGGGAAAGAGGACACGGAACCACGGGATGAGTAAAGGACTCTTGATAACTGGACTGTAGTACTGAGCTGAGTTGTGGTGAAGGAAAGGGAAACATTGGAGATAGAGACCAAACGAAGCGAGAAAGGAATTGAGACTGTGAAAAATGCTCCGTATTGTGAAGGAAATGTTCATAAAGATGTGTACCCGCTATCTACTGCACATAATTCCCACAAAGTTATCGTTCAGTAAAAAGTTTATTTTCGACTGATGGTCTCCCTCATTGAAGCCCTCAACATCTGGTCCTGGCCATCCAAAGTCATTGTTAACATGTGGCCTACAAGGACTTAGCACCCCCATAGCACAAGTCCACACATCCAGTCCGGACCCCCACCGTGCCGGGGTGTAAGAGACAAGTACCCGCCCATGGCTACCACCCTGCCCCACATTACAGCTTATTGCATAGACCCCGCTCTATCAGCACACAACCTAACATGCAAGAACTGGTTTTACCCAAAAGGTTCATGGATTGTGAGGACTAGAAGAAGGTGGCATCAATTAACAACTCACACAACAATCTGCAGCACTCTCTGGGGGTATGCCTTAGTTCACATGCCCGCATTCTCCACCATATGTGATGCAGCGGTAGGACCATACACAGTGAAACGGCAGTGACCCAAGCAAGTTCAAACAAAACGTTCTTTTATTGTGTTACTTCACACAGTCAATATAGTACACAGCTTCTTCATACAGTCCATTAATAATGCATGGCTATATGATGCAGTCAATACACAGGCCGAACTTCCCTCTGTCCAGTTTTCCTGGGTGACTGCATGCCGGTAACAAGTCTCTGTACTCACTCAGCGCACTGCACTCTTTATCCTCTGGAGTGCAGCCGGGTACACATAAGACAGCCCAAGACGCAGGGTGTCAGTCTCTCTGGTTCCTTTAGCCTCTGTGCTGCTCCACACAGAGAGCTCTGCAGACAACTGCCCTGTCTGCTTCCAAGAACACAATGACACACCTCCCCCACTACTACAGGGCTTTTTAAACAGTCACTGCTTCACTATTCTAATTACAGCCACACCTGTGTCTGTAGTACGCCCTCATGGCCTCACTACGCTTCCATGCACATTCTGCAGAGCACATACAGCGCCCCCTAGCTGTAACAGGGGTCACTGCCTTACATATCCTCCCCCCTGTTCATACCTGTGGGGTTGAACATTTTTTACCCCGTAAGAGCGAAAGACAGGGCATCGGTATGCCCTCCTGACATCCCCGCTCACTACATTAGGAAACCAAAGTAGGGACCGGAACCATCGATCAACGCACGCATCCCTCCCCTTTGCGTTTCTCCTCCATATTTCGTTACGGGACCACCCACCCTGATCTCCATTGCAGAAGCCAAACCCTCTTTTCTGATTAACCACAGATTTGGGCCAGTTTTGGGTGGTCTTTACTTTGTTTACTTCAGGTTCACTAACCCCACGGATCATCCTGTCACCTAAGTATCTGCTTTCGGGCCCCTGGTACCGCTTCCTCTGTACCCTTACCCGTGCCTCAGTGACTATGTCACGCCGAAACGTTAGGGACCGCGCTGGCAGAGTTGAGTTGAGCATATATCTGTACTACGCCGCACCCGAACCGGAGCCTCCCGACACTGCTGTCTAGTGAGCACTATCAAATTTACCCTGACCCCCGGCCCCATCCTTGACCGGTGCCAGAGGGTTCCTCGTGCGCACGTCCCCAGTCGCCTCTGCGATCATACACTCTCGGCTCTTCTCATACCTACGCCTTTTATATCTGCGTCTCCGAAAGAGACCCTGGATCTGAGCTGTCCCAACCTTACCAGGGAACACCTCCAGCTCAGGGTTCAATGGGGTCCCCACAACCTCTACTGCCACAACCTCTAGAGGGAGCCTATCGGGATTACACTCTAATCCTAAATTGGCAACCCCTGTGGCATACATCTTAGGATCTTCGGGTTCTACGCCCAAAACAACATCTTTAGCTTCTCCTGCCGCTACCTCTAGGGGGAGCCTATCGGGATTACACTCTGTCCCTAGGTTGGAGACCCCTATGGCAGGTATTTCAATATCTTTGGGTTCTGCACCCGGTATAACTTTTTCCATGAGGGTTTACCCTTGTCTCCCACAGGGACCAAAACAGGGGAAAATCTCTTCCCAACACAGTCCCATAGGGAAGGGTCTTTGCCACTGCCACCACATGTCTAATGTCTCCACATGGTGTAGAAACATTGACCTCCACGGTCGGGTACTCCCGGATTTCCCCATGGATACCCATTACCTCCACTTTCTGTCCGTTGGTGTTGTCCCCAGCAACAAGGGAACGATGGACCAGAGTCACTTTACTCCCCGTGTCCAGGAGAGCCTCTGTTCGGCACCCATTCACAAGTACCTGGCACAATTCTGGTTCGCCGCCAGCTGTGCCCCTAGTGGTGATACAGACAGGCTGGGCACACATAGACTCCTGACCAGTGTTCCTACAGTCCATGGGCTTAGATGTTACCGAACAGTTACTAGCCCCATGCCCGGGCTCTGGTGCAACGTCCTGAGTGGACTTATACCGCTCAATCAATTCTATCAGCAGTTTCAGGTGGCCTAGGTCCCTCAGCCCGACCCAAAGCTGCATGGTGGCTGGCAGAGCCCTCACCATCTGATCAGCCACGATTCTCTCCATCATCTCATACGAAAACAGAACTCAGGCTGGAGCCACTCCTCCACCAATTGCAACAAGTCACTTGCTTGAGACCTGGCAGACCGAGTCTCTACATAGGACCACTGGTACACCCAATGATCGCCCCTTACCTTTGGGGTCTCTTCAGGACTCTGCTGTTCACCCCTCACATTAGAGGTCTCCACTTTATATTGTTGAAGCTCTGCTAGCTCCCTCTGCAGTGTCTCCTGCTGCTGCAAAATCTCTTGCTGGGAATGTTGAAGCTGCAGCGTCTTTTGTTGAAGCCTTTGCTGACTGAGCACAACCTGCTCCAAAAGTTCCTCCATTTTTCCAGCAGACTCACACAACAATCTGCAGCACTCTCTGGGGGTATGCCTTAGTTCACATGCCCGCATTCTCCACCATATGTGATGCAGCGGTAGGACCATACACAGTGAAATGACAGTGACCCAAGCAAGTTCAAACAAAACGTGTTACTATTGTGTTACTTCACACAGTCAATATAGTACACAGCTTCTTCATACAGTCCATTAATAATGCATGGCTATATGACACAGTCAATACTCAGGCCGAACTTCCCTCTGTCCAGTTTCCCTGGGTGACCGCACGCCGGTAACAAGTCTCTGTACTCACTCAGCGCACTGCACTCTTTATCCTCTGGAGTGCAGCCGGGTACACATAAGACAGCCCAAGACGCAGGGTGTCAGTCTCTCTGGTTCCTTTAGCCTCTGTGCTGCTCCACACAGAGAGCTCTGCAAACAACTGCCCTGTCTGCTTCCAAGAACACACTGACACACCTCCCCCACTACTACAGGGCTTTTTAATCAGTCACTGCTTCACTATTCTAATTACAGCCACACCTGTGTCTGTAGTACGCCCTCATGGCCTCACTACGCTTCCATGCACATTCTGCAGAGCACATACAGCACCCCCTAGCTGTAACAGGGGTCACTGCCTCACAATTGTTACATCCGAATTGTCTACCGTGATTGCCGGCAAGATACACAATACCAAAGGGCAGTTTTAGAGGGATTGTCAAGGAAATCACCTTAAAAAAAGTTATTCTTTTTTCCTGATGAGTTGTGGAAGAATTGATTTCTTGCAACCTATGCGCAGGCTTTTGATTGGACAGTGCATGGTCTGGAGAGATTTCCTTCAGGATTTGCTCCCAAGAAAACTCTGTGAACCCTACATTTCTTCAGGGATATTTTGAACCAGAAAATGATAGTATACTGAACATAAACTCTTTCAGAACTCCTTCAAAACTTTGAGTTTCTGCGCTGAATACTCAGCAAAAAGACTCTGTGTGCACATAGTCTAAAGTCAAAGCCCTGCGGAGTAATGGCCTTGGATGGGCTATGCCACTTTACTACTCTCAGCACAGTAGAGTATTTCATGTTTCAAGTTGCCCAGATCTGCTCTGGTTTTTCACTTTGCACCCTGTCCTGTCCCTCTCACGCGCCCACTCCTATTTTATTCTGATCTGGGTGCAGGTTTGAGAGTCAGTTCCTGCCCAGGTCATCTCTCCGGGTCTCCCTCATCCTTTGAAAGTGTTAAGTAGCGGCAGCAGGGGTCACAAGTCAGAGAAAACCCTGGAGGGGAGTCAGACTTTACTCAGCCGTGAAATATCAACTGTTCTATTCAGCAGGGGAGAGGGCTGGACGCCTTTTTCTGTTTTGTTTTTGCCTTTTTGATTACCACTTGACCTCCTACCCATCCTCTCTACGCTCACTCCCACTAGGGCATCTGGCCTTTACATGGCTGTGATAGAAGTGTAGGCAGCACATTAACCCTTTTCGTATAACAGATTATCATCCATTAGCTTTACAAGTTGCTGCCTGCCATCTGATGATCACTAATCATTTCACAAGTGGGATCTGTCACCCGACTGCTGCTGCTGTGCAACAAGCATTCTTAGGCCATTAGCACCTTGCTACATTATATTAGCATTTTACATACTTTATTACTTGACATCCACACACTTTATTTCAGTGCCCAATGATGACATGCAGGTCTCACAAAGTCCGACTGGTGCTGATTCTGAGATTCAGCAGTTTCCTTATCGCACTTGCTGTATCTTGAGGGTCGCAATACAAACCCATTCCCTTCTGTTACGGTGCTGTGTAGCAGCGACATTCAGCGATTTTGACTGAAGCCAAAATTAGAAGTGGATTGAAAAAGCAATCAGAAATGCTATAGAGGAAGGATTGATACCTCTTCCTCCTGTGTGATCCAGCATGCGTGCTGTTGGTGGCTGACCACTGTCTTCATGGACGCAATACTCTCCGCTGTTGAGTTTGTCATATAAATGATGAACCTGAGTTCTCATCGCAGAGGAAAATGTCAATGACAATTTCAGCTACATACCCCTTATTTTTGTCACTAAATGACATGATATAAGAACAGACGGCATCTGTAAGTTGTCTCCGTTACAATGCACCAATGTACAGGCTAAAAGAACCTACACAACCGATAAAGCACAAGAAGTGACAAGATAAGGTTCCAAGACATTTTTTTTAATTTTCTAACCATTATTTTTCTGCTATGAAATAGATCTGTAAATAATTTGACCTTTCGAGTATAATTAGTTGCTCTGCAGTCTGGCGTTTCATGGATGAGTCAGAGATGAGCTGTAACATACTGGTCATGTGCCACTTTCTAAAAGTCTTCAGAAATGGAAAAATGTAAAATTGTTGACATTGATTGTTTAAAAATGATTGTGGACAATATTAACGTTATCGCTTTAGTGCTAGCGCTTCCATAGAGGTCACTTACCGAACCAGACTAACAGGCACGTGTGCGGCTATAACAGAGGACCTCTATAATAGTGTCGCATAGAGGACGATGGGATGAACCCACACAGCACAGCGAATTGTTACCTCTAATGATATTGTAATAATTGCTTTAGCCAAAAACTATACTGTGGGTGATGACGTATTTTGAGATATATATACTGCAAATATTAGCAATCAATATCCTATAATTGGAAGGAAATTGGCATTTATAATTTTGCTAAAAAATGCATAGAAATATCTGGTGGTGGTGACTTGTCTTGGCATTAACCGGTCTACTCTTGGATGGGCTAGATTTATAGTAACTCCTTCACATATTAAAGTGATCCTCCAGATTCTCCTTTACTAAGGCTCGTAGGCCTCTGTATATGTTCAGAAATTGCTTGACGTTCATCTTTTTCTCACTGGAGGTTTAGTAACCCATACATTACAATTAGTCTGGCCTTGCTGCAATTGAAAGACACTCTCCATTCACTGACCACGAGATGAGACTGTGCTGGACCTGTCTGTGTACAGCAGCCAATCAGAGGAGGCAGATGTTGTCCTTGGTGGGGTTTGAACCCAAGACACCAGCGCTGCAAGGCTGCAGTGCTAACCACTGAGCCACCGTACTTCAAAGTACTTTTATCTTTTAAAATGTTCTGGTTTTTTTTTTAGTATTTTTACTTTTTGTTTATTTTTATGTTGTTTTGGTCATTATTGATTGGTTATAAAAGTAGTGATTAGTAATTTATTCCACTCACTATGTCATATTTAACCTAAACACTTTACTCCAGGATTTATGATATATATTATTATTATTGTTGTTCTTTCATTTCGGTGTCTGGAGAACCAGACCTAGTGAGGTTTTTTTTTTGGTATCCCACCAAGGTCTGAGCTTCCCCGTCCATTGAGCTGCTCTTTATCTGAATATATCAGCAGTCCACGTAGAATCGGAACAAGTGTGATGGATGTGCTGACGGAGATCACTGCTGTAAAGCATGAGACTATTGGATACGGAGAGATTTTTTTCTGGAGCTGTAGTAGTGTTCACTACAATAATACTTTTGCTCAGACTACATAAGAAATGATTTCCTAGTAGACTTGACGTGATCCCCGTCATCTGCAGACTCTGTGTTGTGGGATGTGGAGGCTGATAAAATCATCCAGTGGTTGGAAATGTTGGATTCATTATGATAGATTCCCAGATCATCATCACTGAGACTTGTCGTGTTATCTGGTCATCTACATGCAAAATCATTCCCAGATCAGGCATTACATGGGACTCGGCTTTCCTGTTCTGGAACGCCAAGTTTTGTGGAAAGAACAGAATTTTCTAACCATGTGTCCCCATATTATAAAGTTACCTTTACGAAGGATTGCCAAATCCTAATGCTTAGCGGTTCTCATTGACCCTCTTAGTGCAGACATGTGAGATTACCCGTGTCCCTCTGGATGTTGTTGGTTTACTAAAGATCTTTCTCATTTGTGGCATATGGTGTAAGAAATCAGGGTGTTGGCGACGAAGGGGTCTGCAGACACAAATCCCCCGTATTTATTCCTCCCACTGCAGATGTACATTAATGCAGACCCGGAGAACGGACAGATCTTTGGCTGGAGAGAGAAAACAACCCTCCTTTTAACATGCTGTTGTCTAGCTTGATCTTGTCACTCTAAAGAAGGCCATTCAGGGGTATTCATGCATCCGCCTTAATAGGACAATGGCACCAAGTTTATATACTGGCCTGCAGTTGCAGAAGCCCTTTACAGCCTTTGTCTTCTCTCGCTCTTAATAAACTTTTTGGTCGAGTTCATCAATCCGCTTGAATAGGTGATGTTCTCATTTGTAAGAACCGAGAGGAAAAAAAAAAAATCTGACGGGAGTGTTTTAGTGGATGGGGGCTTTCATACGTCCCACCATCAAACACATTGTATACTTTTTTTTTTCTCTTTTTAGTGTGGGATAGATAGAAAAATAAAGAAAACTCCGTCTACTTTGATGTAACAATGCACCAGTTTTTAGGCAGCGCCGGAGAGACGTCTTCTTGTCTGCACTGGATGCTGCATCTGTCTCTCTGCCATTAATCCAGCACATGTACATATAGGCGGGAGTGTTACCAATAGTCCAGAGCACTTGTGTGTAAGTTTATTTTCCTGAAATATATTAGTTTACGCTCATATTTATTACCTTTCTGCCTTATTTGTTGCATGCAGAAAACACTGAACATTGACAGCAGAGAAGTCTGCATGGTCCATCTGGCATTCCAATTTATTATTTAATTTTTTCCTTGACATTAGCAAAGATATATGTATAATCCAAGCATCCGGTGCTCCGTCAGTATAATGCAGGGGGGGGGGGGGTTTGCTGCCTACTGCCTCCAGTTTTCTAATTCAGGTAGTTTTAATCTCTGTTCACATGTCTAGTAGTTATATTTGTTTTCGGATCCACTTTGAACCAAAAAAAAAAAAAAATGATGTAGTACATGACCTGTTCATTTGAATGGGAACTTTAATGTTGTGAAATGTCTTTTATTTGCACAATCCTTGTCTGGCCCCCCCCAAAAAAAGCAACAGCAAACTGATCCATTTTTTTGTAGAATTAAAGCCTATGGGAAGCAGATGATAACGTATGGTCATCTGTTAACGGATCGGTTTTTTTCAGCACAGCTAATACCAGGAAAACTAGACACCTATAACAAAAAACGGATCGGTTGTAGACGGAACAAAAATGGATGCAAAACAAAATCAAAGTAATTGTTATTAAATGGATCTTTTTTTTATTTTAATGATAAACATTTACATTGTGCATCCAGTTTGGCTTTGTTTGGGACAAATCCATTTTAAAAAAAATATTTTTAAATACTTGAATCATTACAAATGGTTGAAAACTGGATATGTGAACAAGGATTTCTTTAGCATTGTATCTGCATATCACTGCCTATGACAATAATTGAGTCCTGCACATCTTGGTGGCAGCATTTCTGATGCGTTTAGTTAGTCGTATTATTCTTTTTCCAAACGTAAGAAAGAAGACCCTAAAATCTTCCTAGATGAGGACTTGAGATATTTTTACAGACCTTTTCTATTTTAGGCAGGGAGTCATAGTGAACTTGCCTGCCTCAATGAAACTGATATAACGGTATAATATAATGGTGCCCATTCCGATATAGTCATTTTTGGGCCTCCGCCACCTAGTAGGATAATAAAATTGTGATGACAGTGGGCACGCTGAAGGATGAATTGTCAGATGGCGGCAATGTTTTTCCGTATCTCTATAGGCTCGTTTGATTGTGTGTTTGGGAAAGGTCAGGTTCAGAGAGGGCGGCTATTAGTACCAACTATTTACGTCTCTAAAGAGTTTCATGAAATGTTCTGCTTTTTCATCTATGTAAACAGCTTTCCCGGCAGAGTCCGAGGTCACGCTGAGCCACGGATTCTGAGTGCCTGAACTTTGAGACGCTCTGATTAGGGGTTTCTCGTTTTTCAATTTCTCTACTTCCTAGGTCTCTCTATTGTTCCCCTTCCAAGCAGCTGCTGCTACTAATCTTTTGGCTATTTGCAATCAGAAGGAAGGAATATTCACACCCCAGAGTGTTGGATATTAGCAGCGCCAGTGGGGTAAGGTGACCACTGAGATCAGGCGAAAAATAACCAAGAAAGCACTTCATTGAACTCAGTTTGACTCTGCTGCTTTCAGGTAGATCAAGTCACAATCCTAACACGCATAAAGTTATGAAAATCAAACAGAAAATAAACCTAAACACCCTCCGAAAACCCATGACGCTCTCTGCGCCCCCACACTGGACCTGGCTCTTAAAGATGGTCGTCATATGACGGGTAATAGCCATAATCGCAGTTTGATAGGATAATACATTAACTTGCTGCTTTACTACAATTATTTCTGGAATGTTTCTCAGTTTTGGGAGGAAACCTGTTATGATGGCCTAGAATGATAGCTTTACATGTACAAATATCTGACCTCTTTCTCTCCAATTATACCAAAATCAGTTCGTTTAAATGGCCATTTCATCTGATTGAATTTAGTCTTAGCTGTCCCAAAAATTGGATTTGAAGGACATAAACATCTGTCTGCCAAACACAATGATTGTGGCATGAAAGCGGACGTATGAAAGACAACCCCATCATAAGGAAAAAAAGTTTTTATTTTAGGCTGATAAGAAATATCTGTTGGTGTAAATAAGGGTCTGTTTACACGGAGCGACCAACCAGAAGCACAATACAACCTCCGATTGCCAAACTTTTACCGATCAGTGGTTTGAATGCCGGTATACAGAGGCAGACTGAAGTAAACGATGCGCACTGAGCGATCTATACTATATCTGTACCAGATCGCTCAGTGTACACAGGCTGCCATCACTCTCGGCAGTGCGAGGCCTGTTTACACAGGACGATGCACCTCCAAGACTGATAATCTTTTATGCTGCATAAAAGCCCATTTCGCAAAAATAATATACACTTGTTTATGAGGTGTTCGGCAGCCTGTGAAGATAATCATGAAACAAGCGTTTTTAACAACGTTTATCTTGCAGTTTAAATGCCCCTTAACATGGACCAATTTCATCATCCTGATATCTGTACATGTAAAGACACCCTAAGGGTCATCTTTAGTTTCAAAAGAACTTTATTAACGTATTAACGTTTCTAATATAAAATATAAACAAAGAAAAATCAAAATGTAAGCCCCAGTCATGGGGACTGCGTAATGAAGATGGGGCGAGGGAAAGACATAGGGGGAAAGGGGTATAAAATATATTAGTAAATATCATTATCCTACATCCAGTACGTCTTACTTTAGAAGCGCAAATCAGAAAGTAATATCAACATATAATACATTGCGTATATTATTTAGGATATACGATACGATACACTTTATTGATCCCTTAGTGCAGCACGACAGGCGATCTTTCACCGTTAGATTTACAGACTATGGTGATAAAGACAGAGCATGATTTAGCATAGGGTCAGAATGGAGGTCCGTCCATAGAGGAGCTCAAAGCTGACTGATTTCATATGCTCATAGAACACCCGTGGGTCAATTTTTGTCTTAACTGAATCGATGGATAAAACTACTGACTTTTTCCATTTTGAGGGTATATGGATCCGTGCAGACATCGTGATAAAATTAGGTAAGTGAAAGGATTTATTGGGTAATTCTAGAGGTTTATCACCAAAAAGTAAAACAGTTGGGCCAAGATACTTCGCCCCCAATTACACTCCAAATCAAGGCTTTAGCCTCCTGCCAGAATGTTTGCACCATGGAGCATTTCCACCATATTTGTTTCATGTCACCCAAAGAATCACAAGCTCTGAAACACCTATGTATTACAGTATTGGGATATCTCTTATGCAGTTTTACTGGCACATAATATGTTCTGGTAGAACCAGTAGCGTAGCTACTATCGCCCCGGGCCCTGTCACATGAAGGGGCCCACCGGGAGCCAGGGCAGAACACCGCATAGGAGCAGAGCAGTATAATGTCTGCTCCCGTCTGACGGAGACTCTGCAGGCTGCTAGCACAGTGACGGCTGCAGAGTCTCCCTCCTGCAGTGAATGGTTTCGCCCGTCTGACCTGATCATGAAGCTTTCCTGGCTGCAGTTTTCTTCACTCTGTGCACGCTGGGATTGGCTCAGGCACGCTGGGTCCTAGTGCCCACACCGTGCATTTCACTTACACTTCCTGGTCCTGCCTGCAAACTTTATCAGTAAGTGCTGGGGATGGAACAGGTTTATTAAATTCAGGTATGTCACTGTGAGACCGTTGGGGTATTGTGGGCGCTGAAAGTGGGTGAGGGAGGACAGGGTACTGGGGGGTGAATGTAAGACCATTTGGGTGTTGTGAGGGGAGAAGGTGGGTGAGGTGGGACAGGGCACTGAGGGAGTGGATGTGAGCTGATGGGGGTATTGGATACTGAAGTGGGGGAGGGGAGACAGGGTACTGGGGGGTAAATGTGAGACCATGGGGGTGTTGTGGGAGCTGAAGGTGGGTGAGGTGGGACAGGGCACTGAGGGGTGGATGTGAGATGATGGGGGTATTGGGGCTGAAGTGGGGGAGGGGGACATATCACTAGGGGCTGAATATTATAATGTTTAGTTATGATATTATATGTACTCCATCACATGTAATATTTGCTGTCTGGGGAGGCTGGAGATGGGGGTGTAGGGATCTTTTATGAGTATTAGTATAAGGAGCCTCCATACAGTAACCAAGAGCTGCATCACATTTACAGCACCACTGCAGCATTTTTTTTTTATTTAATTGCTGGAGCGGTGCTGAAAATCCGCGTCCCCTGCCCCTGTCTGATACTCACCTTGGCGTTTTCATCTGTTTTAGGGTATGTGTCCACGTTCAGGAAACACTGCATTTTTAACACAGCATTGAGCAGCATGCATAAAAAACGCAGCATCCAGATGTTACAGCATAGTGGAGGGGATTTCATGAAATCCTGTCTCCACTATGCAGTAAAAGACGAATGCGGCACACCCGAGAAAACTCACATGCGGCGCGTCTTTTAAGAACGCAGCATGTTCTTACATTGCAGAAAAATGGTGATCTGCCAGTGACCTCAGGTGCAGATTTGGTCAGGATTTTACCTGCATAAAATCCTGACCAAATCCTGAAGCAAACCTGAACGTGGACACATACCCTTAGTCTCCGCTCGGCTCCGTCTCCTGCAGTTTGTGACCTGTCCGAGGCTCCAGTGTTTCATGGAGCAGCGCAGAGGTCACTAATCAATGTGAGTCTGGGAGCCTCGTTCTGGCCTCTTTCTCACTCTCAGGCTATGTGCACACGTTGCGGATTGGCCGCTTTGGATCTGCAGCAGTTTTCCATCTGGTTTACAGTGCCATTTAAACCTATGGAAAACCAAATCCACAGTGCCCATGATGCGGAAAATACAGCACAGAAACGCTGCATTTTATTTTATGCAGCATGTCAATTCTATTTGCGGATTCTGCAGCGTTTTACACCTGCTCCTGTATAGGATTCTGCAGGTAGTAAAATGCAGGTGAAATCTGCACAAAAAACGCAATAAATCCGCACAAATCCGCAACAAGTGCACATAGCCTCATAGTCTTTGAGCACTTGTGACATAGCTTCTCACTTCTGGCCTGTCAGAAGCTCCGCTCACAAGTTTGAGCAGCGGCACTGCAGCAATGCCACAAAATAGTGAATACGCCGGAGGATGAGTAAATGACCGGGGCATCCATATCATTACAGGTAGCTGTGAATCCATCATACTGTGTATACGGGAGCTGCGGGCCCATCATACTGTGTAAAAGGGAGCTGGGGGTCCATCATACTGTGTATACGGGAGCTGCGGGCCCATCATACTGTGTATACGGGAGTTGCAGGCCAATCATACTATGTATAAGGAAGCTGTGGGCCAATCATACTGGGTATAAAGGAGCTGCGGGTCCATCATACTGTGTATAAGGGAGCTGCGGGCTCATCATACTGTGTATACGGGAGATGCAGGCCAATCATACTATGTATAAGGAAGCTGTGGGCCAATCATACTGTGTATAAAGGAGCTGCGGGTCCATCATACTGTGTATACGGGAGCTGCGGGCCCATCATACTGTGTAAAAGGGAGCTGGGGGTCCATCATACTGTGTATAAGGGAGCTGGGGGTCCATCATACTGTGTATAAGGGAGCTGGGGGTCCATCATACTGTGTATACGGGAGCTGCAGGCCAATCATACTATGTATAAGGAAGCTGGGGGCCAATCATACTGGGTATAAAGGAGCTGCGGGTCCATCATACTGTGTATAAGGGAGCTGGGGGTCCATCATACTGTGTATACGGGAGCTGCGGGCCCATCATACTGTGTATACGGGAGCTGCGGGCCAATCATACTATGTATAAGGGAGCTGGGGGTCCATCATACTGTGTATATGGGAGCTGCAAGCCCATCATACTGTGTATAAGGGAGCTGCGGGCCAATCATACTGTGTATACGGGAGCTGCGGGCCCATCATACTGTGTATAAGGGAGCTGCGGATCCATCATACTGTGTATAAGGGAGCTGCGGGCTATTATACTGTGTATAAGGGAGCTGCCGGCCAATCATACTGTGTAAAAGGGAGCTACGGGTGATGATACTGTGTATAAGGGAGCTGCAGGCCCATCATACTGTGTATACGGGAGCTGCGGGCCCATCATACTGTGTATAAGGGAGCTGAGGGCCCATCATACTATGTATAAGGGAGCTATTGGCCCATCATACTGTGTATAAGGGAAGCTGCGGGCCCATCATACTGTGTATAAGGAAGCTGTGGGCCCATCATACTGTGTATAAAGGAGCTGTGGGCCCATCATACTGTGTATAAGGAAGCTGTGGGCCCATCATACTGTGTACAGGGGAACTGTGAGGGACATCATACTGTTTGACGGGAGCTGCAGGCCCATCATACTGTGTATAAGGAAGCTGTGGGCCCATCATACTGTGTATAAGGGAGCTGCAGGCCAATCATACTATGTATAAGGGAGCTGTGGGCCCATCATACTGTGTACAGGGGAACTGTGGGGGACATCATACTGTTTGACGGGAGCTGCTGGCCCATCATACTGTGTATAGGAAACTGAAGGCATATTGTGCATGGGAGCTGTTGGCCCATTACACTGTATATAGGGGAGCTCTGGGGGGCATTATACTTTCTAGAGTGGAGTTCTGTCAGCATTATACTGTGTATAGGAGAGCATTGGGCTCATATTATCTATAAGGGAGCAGTGGGAACATAATTTTGTGTAAATAGGGGAGCAGTGGGAACATCATACGCTGTATAGGGGAGTTATAGAATCATCATACTGTGTATAGGGGAGCTGTGGGAGCCTTAGACTGTGTATAGGGAAGCTTTAATCTCACCATACTGTGTATAATGGAGCAGTACATGGGGGAACTTAGGGGACATTATTAAATGTTAAGTGGGCACTTAAGCATTATTGTTATAGGGGCACTCAGAGTATTGTGACCATCAAAGTTGCATATGGTCACAATATGGCGGTAAAGTCAATGTTCGTTTTTGTATATAGATTTATTTTCAATAACAGTAGGGTCATATTCTGAGGTTCCCCTATATTCACAATTAGAGTGCGCAACCATAGCTGTAATCAGGGTTAGCTGGTTAGGGGCCCACTCAGATGTTTGGCCCCCCTAAGGTGAAACCCTAGCTACGCCTCTGGGTAGAACCTTTAGAGGTGTTTTGGTGAGTGACGTTTGGTTACTGCCTTTTGATAGCACTTCAGAACAGATTCCACCTGTCTATAGACATAGTAAATCCTAGAATGTTTTCCCGTGGTTCCATAAACTTTAACTTCTCCTCTTCAGGGGGTAGATTGAATTTGTTACAGAAAACTCAGATAATCCTATGTCTTAAGGGTCATTTTTAAGGTAACTATTTTTTTAGCTTGTCCGTTTTACCGCATTTTTCCTCTGTGGACGTCTGTGCACACAAGGGGATGGAACGCCATACTTTTTAGGTTATCATAAAATATTAAATCCAGCAAGCCATTATTGGGACCATAACTGCAGACGTTTAAGTAATCACCCAGTGTAAAAAGACAGTAAAGGCGTCACAGTTACAGATTATGTACTATAAATAAAATAGTTACACATTGTCCAGGCCTTTTATACTAGAGACGATGTATACTAATGTTTATAGCAATAATGTTTATTGCTGGACTGTGCACCAGAGAAGGCTGGCTCATTATGGAGGTCAGACCTTCTGCGACTTCACCTGTCAGTGCCCAGTCTGCCGGCAGTCCCAGTGCCAGATGGGATTCTATACTGGTCACATAGTCATTGATACTGAACATCACAAAATTCAGGCTTTTTTCAGCAATCTAGAAGTTGCATATTCTGCAGATCGTGGTTTATTTTGTGGAGGCAGGACGTATGATTTGGTATGTAAGCTGATGGCGGTTGGCAGCAGTGGCACTGTCTCGGGCACACATTACAGATGATCCTGACAGATTCCTGACTATTAACACTCCGCGCTGGGTTATGTGAAGCCATTCCAGGCCAGCAACAAGTACTTATCAGCTGAGCCTGGCCTTTATGTCTTCAGTTAGGTGTTAATCCCCTAACAATCCAGTTACCCTTCTCTATTCTTATCTGCACCTAATTAGAACTTTCAAATGTCACTTTCTTTTCCTCACTTCAAACCATTTCCATCCCACACAATTGGGGTCAGGTTAAATCCTGCAGTGCCTTCCTGTGACCTGAGCAGTAATTAAGGATGCACTGCTGATGAGCGGCCTATAATCCCACCAGGTGCAGGTGGTCAGGAGAAGCGGTGAGTCAGGTAACAGTGATGCCGCGCTTGTGCTATCGTAACAGTCTCACTTCCTGCATCTCGCCAGGTCACCGGACGATACAGGTCATCATTTTTAAAGGATTTTGTACTTTTCTAATCTACACAGCAAGAAGTTTCAAAATTTTTTTTTTTGCATTTATTGATTTGGAATTACTAGGTTGGACATTGTCATGTAAGACTCAACATGTCTCAGCTCTGCACTCCGAATTTATACTTTCACTAACCATAAAACCTGTGATAACTACAACACGCTCCGCTGTATGGCTATCTGTGAACTAAAAAGATGCCAGGTGTAACCAGCCAGTACTGGTGAACGTAGGTGGAGTAAAGTCAGTTCTAGATAGAACTCTTCTATCTGTAGATGCTCCAGATTTATCAAACATTGTGTAACATTTTGGTAAATTTGGCACAAATAATGAGCAGATACAAGCAAGAGTGACTTAAAATAAATGCCACTCATGCCACCCCATAGTACCCACCATAACAGTGGTATCTTGTTGATCGCCATGACTTTCTGAACGTTAAGGACACAGGCGAACGTGTATAAGTTCTGAAAGATTTAGTTGAGCACAGGCTGCCCACAGACCACAGATTGTGCACCCCTGATCTGATACCAGGAGAAGCACTCCATTTTTGTTTACAAAGTTTATTTTCGTAGACCTTTTTATTGTGTTTTAACAATGTAAAGGGTGTAATCTATGGTAAATTTGCAGCAAAATATGCACAGGTCTCACTGTGTAAAATCTGCAACATGTAAGTCTCCCCTTTTTGTATGCAATATTTATATTTGAAATACTTTTGTATGTAATTTTTCAATAAACAAATTTTCTTATATATATTTATGATGTTTTGGACATTTTTGCTCTATTTTTTCTGTTGGGTATCTGGCTGGAGCGGTCCATCTGAAAATATACTTTTCAGGTATTTTGGGGGAGCTGGTAGGGTTTGCTCTCGGCCTCAATGTATGGTGGTGCTTTATGATTATGTTAATGAGTGACATGTAAGTCCTGTATGGACGAACGCTAAATAATCCAATACTTAGTTGGTAAACCTCACCTCCCATGTGGTCATTATGTATGTGATATTGAATATTGGAGTGTCCTCTCATGTAAACCACACGTGGGAGGAAGAAGTGTGAGCTCTTGGATTGTTTACTGGAGTAGAGTTCATATACGTTGAGATAGTGATTGAGGAGTAAGGACAATTACTCATGGGATGGCCTGCGCTGACTTGTATGTGCTTTCATGTGCCCAAATTTTTTTTTCTGATTTCTCTAATTCAGACTTTGACCACATATAGTTATCTTCTAGGATGGTGATTCACCCTTCCCTTGTTGAAAAGTACAAAAATAAAGAAACCTATGAATTCTGCGTTAGATCTCACAAATTATAGGCCCTCCTGAAACAAGGATAACAGCCTGAGCAATGACAGCTCCGAATTGTTTTCTGTGGTGATTTAATCTCGGGGAGGAGTGTTGTCACCCACATCACTCTAATCTGCTTTAAACAGTCATCCAAAAAGAATGGAAGAAAGAAAGGGGGGTGTAGGAAAAGAGGGGAAAAAATCAGATACAGGTTATAATGCTCGGGACGCATTAAATTTCAAAGGAACAATTCAGCCATATTGTAAGCGACATTCTTTGCACTGGGAGACACCCAGCAGGAGAGGGCATGGAAGATTCTTACAGTGATCATCTAACCAGCCAGGCTCTATTTGAAGGGAGAGGATATTATTGCAGTCTTACAAGTATTGGAAGATTCAGTTAATTTAATTAATTCCCTGGCCGGGGGAAGCCTGCTCAGATCAGCCTTACAAAAAAGCAATTCCACAAGCAGCGTTAACAAGAGGAATTGTGCACTTAGAGATTTGGCTGCCGCCAGGGTCTAGAATGTATTATTCCCTACAACTCCACTCTCTTAAGCTGCGGTAGCACCTTGACAAAAATGTGTCATCCCGCAGATTATTTAATTGACATGTTTGAATGGAAGGAATCTATTTATAGGACGTCAAGGTCTCTCCTGCCGCAGGGCTAATTAACCCCTTCAGTACCAGCTCGGGCAGCGCTTCCCTTGGTCAAAAAGACTAGTTTCCTACTTTTTTTAACCCTCTTAACGTTCCAGAGAACTCTCAGATCCTTTAGCCGCTCCTCGGCGCGGAAAAGTTTTATGTAACAAGAGACTGCAGGAAGGGATGCACTTCACCATTCCATGCTCTCATTGCACCATTTATGGAATATTTTGTTAAACGTAAAATTTAGTTAATTCTGCACTCGTCAGGCTTAAATAAATTCGAAACAAGGCAATAGAAGCACAGGGAAAAGACAAAGAACAAATGCATAAAGAAAAAAAGAAGACGTACATAGGAACAAGAAGAAATGTATAGAGGAACAAGAAGAAATGTATAGAGGAACAAGAAGAAATGCATAGAGGATCAAGACGAAATGCATAGAGGATCAAGACAAAATGCACAGAGGAAGAAGGAGGAATGCACAGAGGAAGAAGGAGGAATGCACAGAGGAAGAAGGAGAAATGCACAGAGGAAGAAGGAGAAATGCACAGAGATAAAAGAATAAATGCACAGAGATAAAAGAATAAATGCACAGAGGGACAAGAATAAAAGCACAGAGGAAGAAGAAGAAAGGCACAGAGGAAGAAGAAGGGCACAGAGGAAGAAGAATAAATGCACAGAGGAAGAAGAAGAAATGCACAGAGGAACAAGAAGAAATGCACATAGGAAAAAGAAGAAATGCACAGAGGAAGAAGGAGAAATGCATAGAGGATCAAGACAAAATGCACAGAGGAAGAAGAATAAATGCACAGAGGAAGAAGAATGAATGCACTGAGGAACAAGAAGAATTGCACAGAGGAACAAGAAGAAAGGCACAGAGGAGCAAGAATGTTACTTTGGAAACCACAATAATACGATCAAACAAAAAAAAGGATAAGTTCGACCAGAAACAAAACATTTAAAGAAATACAGAACCCGGAAACCCCACTTTATAGTTGAGTCAATATTACCCTGATGCTTAACAATGAATCAAGTTAAAAGCCTAATAAAGTAGCTGGAAAGCATCCCTTCTTGATTATCAGAATGACATATCGAGCCTGCTTTCATTTCAGGCCATATCTAACCAGACCTAGATATATGTAGATTGATAATATATTGTGCCTGGCTCGGTAATGTATCAGATGGTCATAATTTTCTGCAAACAAATGTCCAAATATAGCAGTTACATGAAATGCACGAGGGCAATAGAACCCCCAGGCGCCCCCCAACTCTACGTTATACTATCAGTTACATCCCACAACCCTCAGGACAATTAAAAAAAAAAAAAAAGCGCAGATTTCCCAAAGCCGAGCTCCTGCCCTGCTGAAGAATAGGTCCCCCTCTGACAAGCAGACCAAGCGCCATTGTCCGCCCTGGAATTTCGGCACTACCTCATAGCTATTCATAATATTTTCTTTAGATTGGTATGTTGGAAATAAAATCCCCTGAGCAGGAAACAGTTGCATTCAGTAGCCCTCTTGGAAGTAATGGTGGAGGTGGCTTGTCACATTACTGAGCGTCTATGCCACGAATAGTACGGATTGATTGCATTTGCTAATTACTCATTTTACTGCATGGTTTGATAGGTAAGAGCACGAGGTTCTGCTTTCGTTAAGTTCATATTGATTTCTTCATACCGACGAGGGAGTTCGCCTAAGGAACCAGGATTTAATTACTGCTAGAAATTAAAAACAAGCCACGATTACGTTTTCCCAGGTTGCCTGAGTTTAGCTTTCTGTCATCCTTCACCTTTAATACTCTCAGATTTGGCGCTGTACATGCTGACCATGAATTGTATTGATTTCAAAGTGATGACAGTAAAGTAAAATTTAATGTTTAGGAACAAAGTAGACAAACTTGCACTGTTGGAGAAATTGTAGTGCAGGAGGCGGCTTTAATACTTCACAAATTCAGTGCGCAAATTTATATACTAGGAGGCAGATCCTGCTAAATAAAAAGAGACTGTAATAATGACCTGTCGCAGCAACAATTTGTACATCTGTGGTAATAAAAAAAAAATGCAGTGCAATTAATTGTCCTAGATGGGCTTTACCAGATAGGATTCTGGAAGTTATGTTTTACGTCTAGTGCCATAAGAGATGCCCCATTGACGCAATGCAAACAGTTAATTAGACAAGAAGTCATTTAGGTTGGAGCAAAATATTTGTGCTTGAGTGTCAGTTCCTGGGGCGATACAATATTGCATTGCTCTCTAGACCGTTTTGTTTGGGGCGGAGGGAGGCAGGGAAAGGGTTACAGCTGCACTTTTGCCTGTGTTTGCTCTTGACTCCACAAGTCAATAGTTAGGAGATGCTCCCAGCACATAGAGCAGAGACCCTGCCCCCTCCCATTTGGCTTCTGTGGATAATGGGGGGCTTTTGTTGTGTAATCAGGCCCCTGATGGGCTAGGAGACAGATACAGATCCTTGGCATTTGTCGGGGGAAATGAAAGCTGGATTAGGCAGACCCCGCTGCACACTCCATGGCAAAAGTAAGACAGCTATCCTCCCCATTCAAAGACCCATTCTAGTTTGGTTACTTTATCTTTAAGATGTTTGTATTGCTAAAGTGCCTATTGATAGACTCAAACATGCAGCAAGCTGTAAAGAGTCACTTCAAAGCTCCAGGGAAGGAACGGGAGTTTATTAGCCTACAAAGAGGCTCCAATCCGAGCAGCGGAGAACCGCTCCTGGTACTTTCTCCGAGTTTGAAATACTTTATAGGTAGATATGGGCTAACACAGATCGATAGCATTTATCATTAACTAGTTCATTAAAACACTTCACCCGCTCAGCTCGGTGGCTCAGTGGTTTGATCTGTATCCTTGTAATGCTGGGGTCTTGGGTTCAAATTCCACCAAGGCCAAGGCCTACAAGGAGTTTATATGTTGCTCCTGAGTTTGCGTGAGTTTCCTCCCACTCTGCGAGATATAATTGTGCCATATAAGTGAATAAAACAAATTAAATCTACCTTGAGGCCCCATGCATCCCATTGTATATTTTATAACTACTCCTATATAAGTATTGAAATGGCTATAACCCCAGTCAACCGTCTGTAAATTTTGCAAGCTGGCCTAATTGCCTCTCAGAGTTGATATATTGACCTATCCAGAGAAGACCCCTCCAAACTCTTTTTCCTTCTTGCTTCCAGGCAGGGCTGTCACCCAGTGGCTGCTTATTGTGGATACTGCCAAAGAAACCAGCTCCAGAGAGCAATTACTCCCATGTAATTACATTAACGAGATCTCCCCCAACCAAGCGCTCAACAAGTCCAACCGAGTAGAGTAATGACATACTAAGGGTGTCGTGACAAAACGTCCCTAATCAATGTAGCGCAGATCATCAAACATCCACACGGTGTGTGCAACATATATCATCAAAGTGTAAAAAAAATCCAGACTACGAGCGTTGATAGACGACATCATCTCAAATCCGTAAGATTTCTGCAATCAAAGCGCATGGCTCTTACTAATTACTAATATTAACCGTTATATTACACGTTATTTCTGTCCTACCTAATACTTTGTGGATACATTTTGATCTCTTACTTGTTTCAGACGAGCGCACACTACTGACATGTTCTGTCCAAGACCAAAAATCAGACAGCACGCTAACCAATATAACTCTGCAGGGCTGTTCACACGGACCCAATGGATATGTGGCCAAAAAAATCACAGCATGTACTATTTCCTCTGTATCTCAAATTAGGCCCCCCATTCAAGTGCCTTATTTAGAGATCTCATATCTGCGTAGCATCCCATTTTTACACATACGTTTCCATTATTAACCTAGGAAATTGTTTTTGAATGGAGATGTATGAAAACAGATTGGACACAGATGTAAAAACGTCAACACGAATGACAATATGGATGAAAATTGGATGAAAAACATCCATGTCTTCTGGATGAAATTTGGATAATTTGACCCTGGGCTATGTATCACAAATGATAAATGAGGATGTGTATATTGTATGTGTGTGATATTATATGATGCGATTATTTTAGGGTGTAGTGCTCTATAGGAGAATGGCAGAGAGCTATACGGCTTCTACCTCTGTCTTTTCTTCCACATTATCCCCAATCGAGTCTATTCCCTTTATCTACCAGTAAAGCTTCCTCTCACCCACTGTACTAAGATGAATTCAATCAGAGTCTACTAAGTGATAATCGGGATCAGACAGAGGCAGGCAGGGAATCCGATCACAGGCAGGTTGCAGAATGCAGGAGATAGAAGGGAAAATTAATACAGGTCAAGTTATTACCATTAGACTCCAATTGTGTCTGAGAAAAGTAACTTTAAAGGCTCTGTGCCATAGTCAGGTATCTCCCAGCTGTAAGGACGCTGGGATATGCGATTTCAAATCCTGCCATGTAAATTTCTATGAAAATTTGGATAGCTGTGAGGGGGGAACTAGGAGGTTAATCCCAGTTTAATGCAATGATGCAGTCACAGGACCGGGGCTGCTGATTCTGTTATCTCTTCCCAACATTTCAGTTCCCCATATTTCACCCAGCCAAATAGCTTGAAGAAAAGTGCGGATGGAGGCAATCCTAGCGCCTCAGGAAAATGTGTTATTAATATCTAAATAACTTCCCAATACTGTCTCTAAATCTCCCCTTCACCAGTCCAGATGAATTCTTTGAAGTTGTACCCTGTCTCATCTCTTCAATGTCTCTTTTTTAACTGGGCTTATTTCAGACTGGTAAACATCTAATTCCTTAAACCAAAGCCCCACTCACACTGATCTCCCCTATCCCTTTCTGAAGAGAGGAACACAGATGCACACGGCCAAGTTTATCCCCATACATTCCAGTTAGGAGGTTCTGCTACTAATTGTGCATATTAAATCTACTTCATCCCTCTTCTCTAAAAAAAAAAACTAAAAAAAAAAATAGAAAAACAAGTGACCTATCATTAAGAACTTTACAAGAATGGTTTTCACAAAAGATGGCCTAATGGCTTCCTTGGCTACCAAGAGCCCTACACCTTCCACATCAGGCAACAAAACCAATGGAGCTTGTATATCCAAGGTCACCAAGTGGTCATTCATAACAAATCTCCGGGCCCGGATGGGATACACCCCCGAGTACTGCAGGAACTAAGTACAGTCATTGATAGACCATTATTTTTAATCTTTAAAGACACCATAATAACAGGGTCTGTGCCACAGGACTGGCTTATAGCAAATGTGGTGCCAATATTCAAAAAGGGGAAGAAAACTGAACTCGGAAATTATAGGCCAGTAAGCTTATCCTCTACTGTGGGTAAAATCTTGGAGGGCATTCTAAGGGATGCTATGCTGGAGTATCTGAAGAGGAATAACCTCATGACCCAGTATCAGCACGGGTTTACTAGGGACTGTTCCTGTCAGACTAATTTGATCAGCTTCTATGAAGAGGTAAGTTACGGACTGGACCAAGGGAATGCAGTGGACGTAGTGTATATGGACTTTTCAAAAGCTTTTGATACGGTGCCACACATAAGGTTGATACATAAAATGAGAATAATGGGGAT